>NC_134701.1:126711521-127311521 GCF_043290135.1 Rhipicephalus microplus
ATTCCGTCCCGTGACCTGCGGGTTAGCCGCCGAGTACCTTAGCCACTAGACTACCACGGCGGGGCCACAAGCCCAGGAATATTAAGTGCAGGAGCACGCAAAAATAAAACAGTATATAAACAGTAAAATACAGACAGTGTTCACATTGAGAAAGGAAAAATAAAAAGAGTGAATATGAACTGACAAAAAGAGATGAACGCGAAATGAAAACAGTAAAAAGACGAGACGAAAAACATGGAGTGGGAGTGAAAAATAATGCGAAATATCTGCCAATATGCGAAAGGCTTCCTGAATGACAAAATAATGTATTTTTTGTGAAAAACTATATTAGGACGGTGCAAAGCTCACATAAAAAACAGTAACTGAGGACTATAAAAAAACGTCAAGCTACATAAAGTTAACATTATACAGGCTTTGTATACTATGAATGAAAGAGTGTCAGAAGAAATTGGCAGGTACACGAAATGGTCGCATCTCTCTGTTTAATTTACGCGTAATTCGTAAATTATAACAATTGAGAAGTAAACGGCAGGACATCATACTATAAACTAGTTTGTAAAGAAATAACAGGACAGTGCGATTTAGTCGGCACCAAAGTGATGACAATGATAATAATCCAGCACCGTTAGAACAAGATCCAGAGTCAATTCTAGCGAAACGATGGCTGTAGAGGCTTAGGAGTTTTTTCGGGACTCGCTCAATGGCGGTGCTGCTAGAATTAGGAATGCCGTTCCGGATCACAGATGCATACTCAAGTTTCGAGAAGACATAGCGTGGTGTACAATTTTCGTAAAGGCACAGGAGAATGTAATTCTCTAGACATTCTGCAAGCGAAGACCCCGCAAAGCAACACCTTAGCGTAAGCAGAAAATTGTAAGGTGCTATAAAAAAGAACACCCAAGGATAATTGATCTCACATACCTTACACAATGACACAGAGTTGACAGAATATAAAAATGACACAGTATATGTTTTTGGAGAGAAACTCATTACCTTGGTTTTTGAAATATTATGGAGAGGTTATTGCTCCTGCACCATTCAGAAAAAAGTACACAAATCAGATTGCAGCAAGCGACAATTGATAGCTGAATAAATTTCCTTAACTATCTTTATGTCATCAGCATACAAAAAGAAAGAAGAATTCCGAATGACAGATGAAACATCATTAACATAAACTAAAAAGAGGAGTTGGCCCTGTACCGATTCTTGAGAAACCTCACTAGTAGCTTTATACGATGACGACATTTGGCCTTGGACGGCAACATAACATGATCTATCAAGAAGATAGCTATGAAAAAAATTCACAATTGAAGAATCAACTTCAAAGTGTGCAAGTTTATCCACAAGCAGCGAATGGCTGGCAACATCGAAATCTGTGCTAAGGCCACAGTAAATAGCGTCAACCTGTCTTCTCTGCGAAATAGGCGTTCAGGCTTGCATCATCAAGCTGGCAAGATTAGTGGCTGCAGTTGAGCGGCCGGCGAGAAACCCATGCTGGTTCACAATCAATGAATTCGTTACGTCGAAAGAGAATATTTTGCGAAGAGCAATCTCAAAGATTTTCGATGCGGCACAAAGAAGGGAAGTAGGGTGGTAGTTTGAGACGTCACTTTTACAGCCATACCTAAACACTAAGAAAAAATTAGTAGTTTACCACATGCATGCTAGGAAAAGTAGAAACATGCAGACACTTAATAAATATGGTAGTCAATACAGGTGCAAGAATACTGCCACAAGCTTTCAGTATGGCAGAGGGGATGACATCTGGGCCAGCTGTAAAGGATGGTTTCAAGCGCCTAATGCATTCTGAAATAGAATCTTCATCTAGTGACACAGCATCAGCTGTGCCAACTGCCTAACCTGTAGGCCGTTACTAGAGGCTGGAGACTTAAAAACTCATCGCGAAAAATGCATGACAATACAGTCAGTAACGGCTTGAACTTCTACTCCATTTGGTCCAGTATCCTAAAGAACTCGTCACTTTTGCTCGACCGTTCGCGCACGTACTTCCAAAACTCAGCCGGCCTGTCAGACGCACTTTTTTTAAAATGAAATATACACACTGTGATCCCGTTTATAAAGGCATCTACAAAGAGTACGAAAACGACAGAATTTTTCCTTCAAATGAGTTGGCGGAGAATGTTTATACTTCTTGTGTGCACGATCTTTATGTTTCAGTGCGCTCATAAGTTCTAATGAGAACCAGAAGGGATATTTACAATGATTAGGTGTATACTGGGGAATGAACTTGCGCATGCTGGTAAAGAAAAGCTCCGTAAATGGATCGCCTTGATCATCAACATTGGGTTTGTCAGTTACCAGTGACCAATCTGTGGTGGACAAGTGATAGTATAAACCAACGTAGTCACCTCGCTTAAAGGCAAATCTGGGCGTTTTGTCAAAATTTGTCAGGACGAACAAGACAAGTGCGAGAGAGTGATACTTCGATAGGTTGATTATTAGAAATACACAGATATAAGACTTTACCACAGGAATTGGCAATACCATTGTGCTTTTGTAGAGAATTAAAAGCGAGAAAATCTAACAGTACGCTGCATTTTTTCTTTAAGAAATGATGATAATGAAAAAATTAAGTTTTTTTATTTATATTTGGCAGAACATGGGAAGATAGGCTACGTAACAGCCGGCTATTCTAACATCATTACAGTGATGTACAATATAAGCACACAAAAACACAACATAATAATAAAAAAGAAATCAGAGCCAATATGTACAATACTATATACGTCATAGCGCTTATAATGCATGAGTGAGCACAGCATGTATGGTCATAGCCCAGTTTATATATCCGGATCACATTGCCGATAGAGTCCGTGCAAATAGTGGTACAGTATAATATGAACTAAAGACAGTTCATCTGATTTGTGGCGATTAAAAAAATGTCGGAGGGCGCTCACTGCGCGCCTTTGTGTGGTCCAGTCAATTTGAGGTGTGTTAAAATCCCGAAATAGAAAACGTTTGGGCTTGTCATGTGAAATTACCACATATACAATAGAAGAGACGATCTGATTAAAAGCCATTGGTGAAACGCTGGGCGATAAACAACAACAACAACAACAACAACAACAACAACAACAACAACAACAACAACAACAACAACAACAACAACAACCTTCATTAGTATCTGATTTGATAGTGAAAGCGGCCTCCACTGCCTTGTCGCAAAAAGACTATATATGTTTTGAATTCCAGCGTGCCAATTTTGCAGTCGGTCGTGCTTCAGGAGTTTCCTTGACATAAAACAGCAAGGTGCCGTCCTGTCAGGATGGCCGAGCGTAATAATAAAAAATAAAGGCAGGATGGCCGAGCAGTCCAAGGCGCTGCGTTCAGGTCGCAGTCCGGTCTTCCGGGCGTGCGTTCTAATACCACTTCTGACATACAATTTTTTTTACTCCCAATGTTTCACTGGAGTTGCTCTTGAAAACTGATTCGCAGTTTCGAAGCGCATGTTCGTTCACTGTCGTCCTTAATGAAGGGGAACACGCGAACGTGTGGCCTGCGTTCTGCGGCGGCTGCCTACAGCACCATCCACCAACAAGCGAAGAAAGCAAGTTTGCTTTTCGCGTCATGTATGGCCAAGAAAGATTACGAGTTATGGGAAGTAGACAAGCGCTGCTAGATTACGTTCCCTGATCGCGCGCGCGGCGAGCGATATCGGGCGATTACTGCAGCTTGCGTCGTGGTTGCGAACAACGTTTGATATGTTGGCAGTGGACTACGCACTGCAAGCGTGAGCAGAGAGGGAGTGCAATCTAGCAGCACTTGTCTACCGGCCATAACTCATTATCTTTTTCTTCGGCAACAGATGACGCCAAAAGCTAATCTTTCTTCACTTGCCGGTTTAGGGTGCTGTAGACAGCCGCCACAGAGCGCAGGCCACGCCTTCGCGCGTTCCCTTACATAAAGAACGACAATGTACATGGCTGCTAGTGGCAGTTGTCTTTTATGCATACTTTCAAGGCTGTGTTCCGTACATCTGCGCGAATTAAATAATGACAGAGTGTTATAAGGGCTGGTGTTTCCTCATGCATCACTGAAATAATACTGACAATAACTTTTTGAAAATATTGAGCCAGTTACAAGTAGTGAAAAGAGTCGGGCGGAGACGCTGTAATGATGATGATGATGACTTTGGGTACTAAAAGTGTTATATTGATCATCTTGATCATTTCGTTTTACTTATTTCTTTGCTCACTCGTCTTTATGTCATATGACCACAACAATAACAACCAAAAGGAAGAAACGAAGGAGGAAGGACAGGCAGGTTAGCTAAAAGAACCACAACAACAAGAATAACAACAACAACAACAACTACTACTACTACTACTACTACTACTACTACTACTACTACTACTACTACTACTACTACTACTACTACTACTACTATGACAACAACGACGACGAAGTAGGCACGACGTAGTTAGTCTAAGGACACCTGCATAGAACAAGTCAAGCGTTGTCTCCTCTGTGTATCCTCTGTAAGGAGGAGGAAACAATCAGTTTCTATCCTGTCGCCGGTATACGTCATTGAGAAGAAGATTCATAGCACCTCCTCTTCGAAACTTGGGTCTGGAAATATCCGCATAAGTTCTATCATTCGGCGCCTTTACTCTGGGCTACAGTCACAGGGATGTTTACTGCGCCATAGAAGAATTTATCAGTAAGACTAAAAGAATATAGAGCTAAATTTTTCATTCTTTTAAACGTATAAATATTATTATTCACTAATTATTTGTTGTGTAACCTATCTCTTGCATATACGAGTAGTATTGCGAAGAAACAAAAAAAAATCATCTAACACTCGTCCAATCCCCTGCATCGGGTAAGAGCCATGAGATGAAAAGAAGAAGAAGAAGAAGAAGAAGAAGAAAAAAAAGAAAAAGAAAAAGAAAAAGAAGAAAAAAAGAAAAAGAAGAACAAAAAGCAAAAGAAAAAGCAAAAGAAAAAGAAAAAGAAAAAGAAAAAGAAGAAGAAAAAGAAGAAGAAGAAGAAGAAGAAGAAGAAGAAGAAGAAGAAGAAGAAGAAGAAGAAGAAGAAGAAGAAGAAGAAGAAGAAGAAGAAGAAGAAGAAGAAGAAGAAGAAAGTGGAGGGGGCCACTCAAAGTCCTTTGCAGTGGCAAAGTAACTATATACAGTGAAACACGTGGATTAGACTCTGAAAATGGCGGGCGCATTTCGAGCGTGGCTTTGCGAGCACGGCAGTGGGCCACCATTCACATCTTTCATTTTGAGTCACCATCGGCTTCAGCGCCAATTTTGCTTTCATTCATTGCCCCTGCATAAGGCCGCTGAACTTGCGATGACGTAATTTCTTGGGCTGCTGGAGCGGCGATCCCTCGATGGACTGACGTAGCCTGTGTTCTGCGTGACGTCAGTGCCCGCTAAAGCACAGGTGGCCGAAGTTGCCTTCGCGGAATGCCTCGTAGTGATATTGTGGTTCTGCCACCTATTATCTGAGATACTTTATTGAAGCGGATATATATGCACGAGAACTCACTCACTCGAGACCAGAAAAAGAAAAGTCAAAAGAGAACTTTGCAGAAACGGAGTGTGCCTTGTGCATGAAAATTTATATTCCGAATATTGAACTGTATGGTTTAGTGATATATTGACAAGCTCCGATATTTACAAATCCTGCGGTGCTATGGAGTATATCAGTTTGCTCACAATGGGGATAAAATGCCACAAACAGTAGGATAAAGGCGTTGTGATAAAACATGGCGCTGGTAAATTGTATGTACACGAACTGGTTAAAATACTTGGAGCTCTTCCAAGGATCAGCCCACTTACGGTGCTCTTCGTTATATATAGCACCATCTTAAGCTTCTCATGCAAAGTGTTTCAAGGAATGTGTCTGTCTGTCTGTTTGTCTCTCTGTTTGTTAGGCTACGACTGTGCTCTCCTGGTCGTTTCGTTAGGGGAATGTACACCAAAATTTATATCATGTGATATGACTGTATGAAGAACGTGAATAAGTGGTGATAAGATAAAAATCATTCATCAATCATGTCATGAAAGGCATGATTTATGTACGATGGTCATGGTGCTCTTGCGACCGTTTCGTTCTCAGCCGAGAACGAAACGGTCGAAAGAAAAAGAAAAATTAACAATAATTGCATGCTAACATGCAAGGAGTTATAACTTTGCTGACATGACACCATTGAGAGAACGTAATGACGTGGAATACACGGGTGAAATATATATATATATATATATATATAACAAAACTGCCATCGTATGACATATTTGTGTGATGAAGATAGGTAACTGGTCTTAACGTCCTAATCATGGCTCGGATGTCATGGACAGCATGATTTACATGTGGTTTCGCGGTGCTTACATCCGTTTAAATAAATGAATATGTACAAATATCGTTATGACAAGATATTTCTGCTTGACTAATATAAATGAAAGGCGGTAAATGAAAACCATAGTATGCGTGTCATGTACGACATGACTCCCTTGCCCCGTTCATGGTGGGGGCTCACGGCTTTACTTGACGTGTACCAAATGTGGTAGTACGTCACGCGTTTGTATGAAGAATAGAGACATGTCTAGTGGCAACGGGAACTCATGACATTGATGTGGGGAACGACATGTCTTACATGCGACGCTCATTGTGCGAACGCGGCCCTTTCGCTAGCTTGGCGTGTACCAAGTTTGGTATTGTGTGGCGTGGCTTTATGACGAACAGAAATGACAGGTGGTGACATGAAAATCATAGCTTTCATGTCATGTACGAATTAATACAGGTCACGCTCATTGTGCGGTCGCGTTCGTTCTGCAAGTTTGACACATAGTGATTTCGGTAATGCGTGCCTCGATATTATGATGAACATAAATGAAAGATGCCAACATGAAAGTCATGACGTGCTTGTCATGTATGACATGACTTTCATCACACACACATGGCGTGCTCACGGATGTTTATTTATTTATTTATTTATTTATTTATTTCCAACACAAAAAGTTGGGGGTTCCCCAGGCAAAAAAGCTGTTGAAAAACAGTTTGAAGGGACCTGGGGAACCGTACAGGCAGCAGCGAATAAAAAGTATGACAAACACGACATGATAGAACTTATACAACTTGACTTGTTTAGCTAGCTTGACATGCATGAAATGTGACATTGCTTCACATGACTATATATGACGAACATAAAGGACAGGTGAGAACATAAAAATCTTGACATGCATTTGATTGAAATCGTGACACAACTTGATCCACGTGACACATAATGGTGCGCTCACGGCCAAGTCGCTGGCTTGATATTCACTGAAGTAGGTGTTGGGTGACGTGACAGCATAAAGAACGCATATGACAGGTGTTAACATAATTGTCATTCACGTTTGAGTAACCTATACTCTGCTTGCGCGCAGATAATAATTGCATGCTAACATGCAAGGAGTTATAACTTTGCTGACATGACACCATTGAGAGAACGTAATGACGTGGAATACACGGGTGAAATCGGAACCGGAACAGCGTGCGGACACGGCATGACTACTCGGTGCCTTAACACATTTGCATAAGCTCGGCACACATAGCTTTGGCTGTGCTGCCACTGAATGTTGTCGTCGAGTATTCGCCCCGAGAACAGGCTATAGGGGGCAGCACCGTTCCCGCACTAGTGTGGATAGGTGGCCGGTGGCACGCTTGCAAATGTACGCAGCGGCGCGTTTTCTGAGCGGCGTGAGCCACTTGTGGGTGAATAAAAGGCTGTAATTGCTTCCTACTTGTAATATATGTGCCTTTCATAGCTGAATGGATGCGTGAAACCCGCCGAACGCTTCTTTCACTTATATAGAAATGACAACACTTTAACTTATGAGAAACAACAAGAGTGCAAAACTTCGTGAATACGCGAGTCCCTAAAACGCTGCATTCACACAATATTTAATATTCCTGATGTTTGAGACGACGCCAAGTGCACTTTGCGATGTGCTCCAGCTTAAAACACCCCGCAATGTTGTTCTAGTGCCTAAGGTACTCGGTTGGTGACCCGCACGTCACGGGATTGAATCCCGACTGTGGCGGCTGCATTTTCCATGGAAGCGAAAATGATGTAGACCCGTGTACTCAGACTTAGGTGCACGTTAAAGAGCACCAGGCTGTGAAAATTTCCGGAGCCCTCCACTACGGCGTTTCTCATATTCATATGGTGGTTTTGGGCTATTAAACGCCACATGTCGATATATTAGTTTGAAAACGGCACCTGCACCGACATGACCCAGGCGAATAGAAGCTACGACAATGATACACAGTGCTCTCGGCAAGAGCCTGACCCGATATCATTACAGTACATATACAGCCGAGCAAAACCAAATGCTTCTGTTCTGTTCTGTTTTAACTGTTTTGCTGTGGAGAGGTTGAGGCACCTATTGCCTCGGCTACTCCATATCACAAAGTTCTGCAGTGAAAAATAAAGTAATAATACAGAACGGTACCCAAAAATTAACAATACGGAAAGAAAAAAAACATAATAGCACACTGAAACCAGTTCAAATATTATACCAATGAACAGTTTTCTTCACGCAGTTCACACAGTCATAAACTACTTACACGCACACCTTACTAATATAATGCCAGTATATACATGACCACATTTTATATAATACCCATCTCTGGCTGTCAGTCACAGGCGCTTGTCCAGTCCGGTCTCCACTAAAAAGTCTGTCATGAAGATTATTGCCTTTTTCTGGAAATGCATCTCAGGCCATGGTCCAAGTAGTTTCTTTATTGTGAGGGGCCGTCTGTCCAAACTTGTTAATTTGTTCCTTAATTTTTCTCTTTCATTCGCGTATTTAACGCACTCCAAAAGCTTCTGTAGACAGTGCTAGGAAAACGTACAAGCAGTTACTCTTGCACTAACAGAGCGGCACAATTCACCCTGTGAGGAGGAGCAGGCCGTATGCACCCATGATAGCATGCATGTGGCTAGCAGACGAAGCAGGGAGCATGCGCCGCCGCGGTGGTCTAGTGGCTAAGGTACTAGGCTGCTGACCTGCAGGTCGCGGGATCGAATCGCAGCTGCGGCGGCTGCATTTCCGATGGAGGCGGAAATGTTGTAGGCCTGTGTGCTCAGATTCGGGTGCACGTTAAAGAACCCCAGGTGGTCGACATTTTTGGAGCCCTCCACTATGGCATCTCTCATAATGATATGGTGGTTTTGGGACGTCAAACACCACAAATCAAATCAATCAACGAAGCAGGGAGCAATCCACTCTAGGCATGCTTCAGCCAGTTGCCACCAGGTGGTGACTGCGCTAGAGACACGACTGCGCTTGAGACACGGCTTGAGACACGGTTACGCGTCTTAGCTTGCTAAGACGCGTAACAAGTTACCCCGGAAAAGAAGACACAAACCGAAAAGTTGGTGGGATGAGGAAGTTAAGAGAGCCATAGCAAAACGTCAGGAAGCCTCTAGGGAACACAGACATGCTAAGCAGCTGAGTGAACCGACAGATGATGTTGAAAGAAAATGGGAAACCTTTCTAAGCTGTAGAAGGGCTGCATCCCTTCTGATCAATGAAAATATTAGAAGAAAGGGAGCTCAGTGGCTGGTAGAAGTACATAAAAAAAGATAGAAAGGCAGCTGCGAAATTTTGGAACCATCTAAACTCCCTAAAAAATGAGACGATCTTAGAGCAGAGTTTTATAACTACAGCCCGAAGTGCCAGGCTAGAAGGGGACGAAGCTATTGAATATATAAGAACAAGGGTGACAAAAAAATTTCAACAAAGAAGTACTTTATGCACCACAATAGACAAGGACGAGTCAAATGGTGCAATGGCTACATTTTCACAACGACAGTGGGAAAGGGCTGAGGAAAGGGTTCCTAGTAGTACATCAACAGGCCCAGATGGCAGTCCAATTAGGCTGATAAAGACATTAGGTCCGAAGTCTAAGCAGGCTTTGAGAGAGGCAGTGAGCAAAATAATTATCGATGGTAAAGTTCCCGATGGATGGAAACTTAGCAGAATGAGCATGATCTATAAAGGAAAGGGGGACAAAGCGGACATAAACAACTACCGTCCTATAACAGTGACGTCAGTGGTCTACAGGCTGGCGATGCAGATTATAAAGGAAAGACTGCAGGCATGGATAGAAGATGAGGGGGTGCTGGGGGAACTGCAGAATGGGTTTCGGAAACACAGGTGGTTGGAAGACAATCTGTTCTCACTGACGCAGTGCATCGAAATAGCAGAAAAGGAACACAGGCCCCTGTGGCTAGCATTTTTGGATATCAAGGGAGCGTACGATAGCGTGGTTCAAGAGGAATTGTGGGGAATACTGAACACACTAGGCGTGGAACATGTAGTCACTAATCTTTTAAAGGGTATCTGTAAAGGTAACAAGGTAGTTATAAAGTGGGAAAAACAGGTATCCAAGCCTGCAGAGGAAAAACGGGGGCTTAGGCAGGGGTGCCTTCTGTCACCCTTATTATTCATGATGTACCTACAAGTATTAGAGGCAAAATTAGAGGGAAGTGGGCTGGGCTTCAACCTCTCTTTAGTCAAACAAGGAAAACTTATTGATCAGGCACTACCAGCGTTAATGTACGCAGATGATATAGTGCTAATGGCCAACAACAAGGAAGATTTGCAGAGATTGATGGACATCTGCGGTAATGAGGGAGATAGGTTAGATTTTAGATTCAGTAAGGAAAAATCAGCAGTAATGATTTTCAACGACAACGAAGGTAGTGAGCTTAGGATACAGGAGGTCACGCTAGAGATAACAGATAAAGACAAATATCTGGGCGTATGGATAAGCAAAAGGACCGAGTACCTGAGGGAACACGAAATATACGTGACGACTAAAGGTAACAGGAATGCAGCAGTGATGAAAAATAGGGCACTGTGGAATTACAATAGGTATGATGTTGTGAGAGGAATATGGAACGGGGTCATGGTTCCTGGGCTGACGTTCGGCAATGCGGTCTTGTGCATGAGATCAGAAGTTCAAGCAAGATTAGAAATTAAGCAACGTGGAATGGGTAGGCTTGCTTTAGGAGGTCACGGGAATACACCAAATCAGGGAGTACAAGGTGATATGGGATGGACATCATTTGAGGGCAGCGAAGCTAGCAGCAAGATAAAATTTGAGAAGCGATTGAGAGAAATGAAGGAGGAGCGTTGGGCTAGGAAGGTTTTCAGCTACTTGTACATGAAGAATGTCGATACGAAATGGAGGAAGCGAACCAGGAAGTTGACTGGTAAATACTTAGAAAACAGCAGGTGGCCAAACCAAAAAGAACTATCGGTTAAGAAGAAAGTGAAGGAAACGGAGACTTGGAAAATTGTCATGATTAAGAAGTCCGCACTAGAGATCTATCGAACTTTAAAGCAGGAAATTGCCAAGCAAAGGATCTATGATAATACTTGGGATAGTTCTCTACTGTTTGAGGCAAGGACGGGAGTACTGCGAACCAAGACATATCGGGCCATACGAAGGGGTAGACACAGTATGCAGTGCGTGTGGAGAGGAAGAAGAAACTGCCGAACACTTGATAATGTTCTGTAAAGGGCTTCACCCTATAGTTCAGGATGATGGCGCAGAGTTTTTGAAAGCACTGGGGTTTAGGGACCGGGAGGGCAAAATAGACTTTAAGCAAGTAGACTTAACTAGAAGGAGGTTATCTGATCGGTGGCT
The DNA here is from genome assembly GCF_043290135.1 of Rhipicephalus microplus. Taxonomy (NCBI): domain Eukaryota; kingdom Metazoa; phylum Arthropoda; class Arachnida; order Ixodida; family Ixodidae; genus Rhipicephalus; species Rhipicephalus microplus. Next base: position 126,723,195 of record NC_134701.1, read on the forward strand.
AAAGTCAAGGCACGAGTGAAAATTAAACTCTTCAATGCAAAGTACGAATCCTCAAACTCACCTTTTAAGAAAAAAAAATATAGTTTTGGGTTCATTAAGTATTACGGCTTGGTGGCGCTAGCCACCGCCCGATTTAAAGGGTACACCCATATCCATCCATCCATCCGGTATGCAGTGCATGTGGACAGGAAGAAGAAACTGCCCTGCCGAACAATCGCTAATGTTTTGTGAAGGGCTTCACCACACAAACACACACACACACACACACACACACACACACACACACACACACACACACACACACACACACACACACACACACACACACACACACACACACACACACACACACACACACACACACACACACACATATATATATATATATATATATATATATATATATATATATATATATATATATATATATATATATAATGAAACGAAGATGCGCGAGCCTACGGGGCGCGGAAGAAGAAGAAAAGTAGTGGAGCGGCGCCTGGACTGTGTGGTTGGGTGGAAGCGTTCTTGGCCTGTCTCAGAAGTACGCTGCTATTTCACAACGCCTTTTTCACCTCATCTGTAAATAAACGCAGTCACTCGCAACAGTTTGGTGGAAGGTGCCGGGTACATCGATCTGGATGACCCAGCTCTACCGATTTTGCGACGGAGCAGACGCTTGGCAGGCTTGCCACCGCAGCTACCAGACATGGAGGACGCGGGAGCAGGCCATAACAACCTCGTTGCTGATGAGCAACACGCTCACCCGCCAGGACAAGATTGCTGCGGCATGCCGGAACGTCAGCCGAGGACCTTTTCGGGGCAGCCGGATGACGATGTTGACGACTGGCTCAAGCACTACCAAAGAGTGAGTCGCAGCAACCGCTGGAGCACTGCTAAGCAGCTCGAGAACGTGGTGTTTTTTCTCGTCGGCACCGCGTCTCTTTGGTTCGACAACCATGAGAGTGCATTGACCACATGGGACATTTTCGTGGACGAGCTGAAGAGGTGTTTTGGTGACTCAACAGCTAAGGTCAAGCAGGCGGAGCAAACGCTTTCACGCAGAGCTCAGTTACCTGGCGAAACATGCACCACCTACATCGAGGCCGTCTTGAAGCTTTGCGAAATTGTGAGTGCGACCATGTGTGACGAAGATAAGGTAGGTCATCTCCTCAAGGGAATCGCGGAAGACGTGTACAATTTCCTCATCACTAAGGAAGACTTACACACACCTTCCGACCTAAGGAGACACTGCCGAGCGTTTGAACCCCTAAAGAGGAGGAGAGTCCTACCAAAATTTGGACGTCTTGACAACGTGCCCACGATTGCAAGTGTCAACCTTCCATCGCAGGACGAGATCTCTTCTCTTATAAGACGAGTGGTTAAGGAAGAACTTGCTCAACTGCAAGCTGTGGACACCGCTAGTGTCTGCCATCAGTGTGCATTCGACCAACGGCCCCGTGAACCACTGGTACCTCGGATGCGACAGAGCTACTTTGAGCCTCGCCCGAATTACACCGATCGGTTCGAACGGAGGAGTGAACGACCACTCGGACACCAGGAACGCAGGCAAGCTGCGTCACAGCGATTCACTCCTCGACCACCATCGCCCGGCTTTTATCAACCGACGAGGTTTACTTCGCCGGGGACGACTAGACGCGACACCCGTACTTGCTACAACTGCGGGCTACCTGGACACATCGCTAGGTACTGCTACCGTCGCTAGCAGCGAGCTCCACGTTTCAACATGTACACGCCCTATGTACCTGCTGGCGAGTCTCGACCATTTCAGGGCTCTTTCCAACAGCAACACGCAGCACGTGCTGACTCGCCTTGCTCCGACCGCAGCGTTACCCCACCACCAGCACGCCAACAGCGATCCCCGTCTCCGCGTCACCACTCGGGGACGCCACCACCACTGGGAAACTAACTGGTGCGACCAATGGGGGCGAGGCCGCAAAATCATCTTCCGGAAGACCCCCTTGTGTTGTAATGGTTGAGAACAAAGTGAGTGTTTTTGTAGACAATGTGAGTACTGTTGCACTAGTTGATACCGGTGCTGCCGTTTCCATAATGAGCATGTCTTTTAAAAATCGCCTAGGGACGAAAGTAATGTTTGCTTGGAATCGGAGTGCTACGTTCCGCGGCGTAGGGGGAGAAACGTTGAGCGCGGTTGGAGTTTGTTCTGTTTTACTTTCTATAGGAAATCAAACGTTTCGAGCGGAACTAACGGTGCTTGCACGAGCGACCCATGACGTCATTCTAGGTATAGATTTTTTGCGGGAATGTGGTGCAACTCTAGATTGTGGTAGTGGTGGGATTATTTTTCGTCCCGTGTTGCCGCCTCCATTGACAAAAGATACCGTTGATGACTGCTTGGAAGTGTTTTCCCTGTCTGAAGACGTCTGCTTGGCCCCACATACCGCAATGTTTGTGCGTGTAAACTCTTCGCGTTCTTGTGCGGGTTCTTACTATGGTTTAGCCGAGCCGAACTTCAGTAACGCCCTTAAGAAAAACGTTATTGTGCCTCGTTGCCTCGTGCTCACCGTTGATGGCTGTGCCGATTTGTGGACTGTGAACGTTTCCGCGCAGCCCATATATCTGCCTGCAGGACTTAAATTGGCAAGCTTTCAAGAGCAAAGTACTCTTACCATACGGTCACTCCAACTGTCGGTGGATGTAAAGAAACCCCACGCCAACTCGTACCGCGACTATTCTACCAGCATTGACCGTATGATTAACAAGTCACTTCCATCTACTGAACGGTCGCTGCTGCAGGAGGTGATCACACGCTACGCCTCAGTCTTTGACTTTGCCCAAGACGAGACGTCTACCGTTACGCCACCGTCTTCACGTACGCAACACCGCATCTATACAGGCCAAGCACCACCAATACGCCAGAAGCCCTATCGTGTTTCGCCTTCCGAAAGGAAAGTCATCGCTGAGCAAGTTGAAGACATGCTAAAGAAGGGCGTCATACAAGAATCGTGTAGTCCATGGGCAGCTCCTGTCATTCTAGTGAGGAAAAAGGATAATTCATGGAGATTCTGCGTAGACTATCGTCGCCTAAATGCCATCACAAAAAAAGACGTCTACCCTTTGCCACGTATAGATGACGCCGTGGACTGCCTGCATTCTGCCTCCTATTTTTCTTCTGTTGACTTGCGTTCTGGGTATTGGCAAATTCCTATGCATCCCTCAGATAAAGAAAAAAAGACGGCCTTCGTAACACCAGACGGTCTCTTTGAGTTCAACGTTATGCCCTTTGGTTTGTGCAATGCTCCAGCGACATTCGAGAGATTTATGGATACAGTACTCCGTGGACTAAATAGGGAAATTTGCATGTGCTATTTAGATGACGTGATTATCTACGGCAAGACTTTTCAAGAGCATAACCACCGCTTGTCGCTTGTGTTTGAATGCTTACGCGAAGCTGGCCTTGTTTTAAACTCAAAGAAGTGTCATTTTGGAGAACGTCAAACCCTCGTATTAGGCTTTCTCGTGGATAAAGAAGGCGTGCGACCAGACCCACAGAAGACCGCAGTGGTTCGCAACTTTGAACCACCACGAACAGTGAAGGACCTGCGAAGTTTTCTGGGTCTGTGCTCATATTTCCGCCGATTTATTAAGAACTTCGCACAACTTGCCTCCCCACTGACGTCCCTTCTTCATAAAGACACACCGTACTTGTGGGATGATAAATGTGAGGCGGCATTTCAACAGCTGAAGTTTTTATTGACTTCAGGACCCATTCTAAAGCATTTTTATCCTGATGCTTTGACTGAACTTCATACTGATGCTAGTGGGCTAGGTGTTGGTGCTGTGCTGGTCCAACTCTGCAACAGTCGCCAGCACGTCGTAGCATATGCCAGTCGGACACTGACCAGAGCAGAGACGAACTACACCGTCACCGAGCTCGAGTGCTTAGCAGTCGTCTTCGCCATTTAGAAGTTCCGACCGTATCTACATGGCCGCGAGTTCACAATAGTGACCGATCACCACTCACTATGCTGGCTTGTGGGACTTCGTGACCCGTCTGGCCGGCTGGCTCGTTGGGCGTTGCGCCTCCAAGAGTACAGCTTTTCTGTTACCTATAAGAGCGGACGATGTCACACAGATGCCGACTGCTTATCCAGCCTTCCTTCAGTACACACCGATGCTGACGACAATGACATTGATGACTATTTAGTTTCTGTCTCGTCCGACTTCCCAGATACCAGCAGCTTCAAACGTGAGCAGCAGCGCGACCCTACTCTGAAACCTTTGCTCGAAGCTGCACATAACTCCGTCGACAAGCACTTTAAAATTTCAAATGGCTTGCTGTATAAAAGAAACTATTCAGCCGATGGCCTCCCGTTGCTTCTAGTGGTGCCGGAAAGCCTGCGCCAGGTCGTCCTTCGTTCTGCGCACGATGACATAACATCCGGTCATCACGGTTTCACACGTACACTACATCGACTACCTGAGAGGTTCTACTGGCCGAAAACGTGGAAGACCACAAAAGAGTACGTCGCCAGCTGCGCTATATGTCAGCGTCACAAGCAATGCACCACTCTCCCGGCTGGTTATTTCCAGCTCATCCCTCCACCAACATCCGCTTTTGAAAACGTCGGAATCGACTTGCTTGGACCCCTTCCAAAGACCGCATCCAGCCACCGATTTGTTTTAGTGTGCGTGGATTATTTAACTAGTTATACGGAAACGGACACACTGACATCAGTCACAGCAGGCACTGTTTCCTCTTTTCTGTTACAGCTGGTCATACTGCGGCACAGTGCTTCATGGGGCGTCATCAGTGACCGTGGACGACAATTTATGGCCGATGTGGTTGAAGAAATTTTGCGCCTCTGTGGCTCCTCTTATCGCCACTCCACCCCTTACCATCCACAAACTAACGGTCTCACTGAGAGAACAAATCGAACTCTCACGAATATGTTATCGATGTACGTTGATGCTGACCACAGGAACTGGGACGCCGTCTTACCGTTTGTTACTTACGCGTATAACACCGCCAAGCATGAAGTTACTGGACATTCACCCTTCTTTCTGCATTACGCACGAAATCCTCAGAGTTTTCTGGACACTCTACTACCTTTCTCGCATCAGGAAGATCTGTCCATCGCTCAGACGTTGTGTCGCGCTGAAGAAGCACGTCAACTAGCGCGCCTTCGAACATTGTCTTCGCAAGAACACAGCAAGAGTCGCTACGATGCCAAGCATATCCCCGTAGAGTTTTGTCCTGGGGACTACGTGTGGCTGTGGACTCCTGTTCGTAGAAAAGGATTGTACCGGAAGTTTCTAGCAAACTATTCCGGCCCATTCGTGATAGTCACTCGTCTCAGTGACGTGAATTACGTTGTCGCCCGAGTCACAGCCAATAACCGGCGTTCGCGCACTACGCAAGTTGTTCACGTAGCCCGCCTCAAACAGTACCATCATAGGCCTATTTAACTCGCTCGGCGAGCTTCGTCTGCCGCCGGGGGAAATGAAACGAAGATGCGCGTGCCTACGGGGCGCGGAAGAAGAAGAGTAGTGGAGCGGCACCTGGACTGTGTGGTTGGGTGGAATCGTTCTTGGCCTGTCTCAGAAGTACGCTGCTATTTCACAACGCCTTTTTCACCTCATCTGTAAATAAACACAGTCACTCGCAACAATATATATATATATAAATATATATATATATATATATATATATATATATATATATATATATATATATATTATTTCAGGATGATGGCGCAGAGTTGTTCAAAGCACTGGGGTTTAGGGAAAATAGACTTCAAGCGGGTAGAATGAACTAGATGGAGGTTATCTGATTGGTGGCTAAAGTCAAGGCACGAGTGAAAATTAAACCCTTCACTGCAAAGTACGAATCCTCAACCTCACCATTTAAAGGAAAAAAAGAATAAATCTTGTTTTTGGTTCATTAAATATTACGGCTTGGTGGCGCTAGCCACTGCCCAATCTAAACGGTAGAGCCATATCCATCCATCCATCCATCCATCCATCCATCCATCCATCCATCCATCCATCCATCCATCCATCCATCCATCCATCCATCCATCCATCCATCCATCCATCCATCCATCCATCCATCCATTCATCCATTCATCCATCCATACATCCATCGGGCGAATAGGTTCATCATGCGTCTGCAGAATCTAGTTTCCCGATGCCATGACGTGATTGCTGATAGAGTGTAAGGGAGAGAGGCTACGGCCTCTTACATAGCAACTTATGCAGGTCCTAACGCACTAGCGAGTGTCAGCGCTTTGTGACTAGGATACATAGCGTTGGTTCATCGCACGTCTGCAGAATCTTGTTCCCCGACGCCCCCCCCGTGATTTCTTAAAGAGTCTAAGGCGGAGAGGCCACAGTGTCTTACCAGCCCGTTGCAAAGGCCCGAACGCAGTAGCGCGTGTGTTCTGGCAGTGCTTGGGCCAGCTGTTGCGCATGCGCGTTACGAGGGGTCACTCACACCTGGTTGAGCTCGACTATAAGCTGCTTCGCAGCTAAAACAACTACGTACGCCTGAGCAAAAAGCCGAGAAAACGTCAATGTTGGACTTGCAGTCTTGGTTGCTTATCAACGGGCTCACTAGTGTTAGCGGGACGCTTTTGTTTTGAAAAACAACTACGTGCGCCTGAGCAAAAACCAGAGGAAACGTCAATGTTGGACTTGCAGTCTTGGTTGCTTATCAACGAACCCACTGGTGTCAGCGGGACGCATTTGTTTCAACCGTGCAGTTATCACTGCCATCCTCCCCCAGATGCCTAGAAAGCAGTGTGTAGCAACTACCCGAAAGGAAACAATGATGCACAAAATGACACGTTGCATATAAGAAACCTAAGCTTAAAAGTTTTCGACAGCCACTTTCAGAATGTTGTTGCAGAATAATGCGTAAGAATAAAATGAGTATTGTAGTGGGCACTTTTGATATAATAATAATTGTGGGTGTTTATTGTCCGAAAACCATGATATAATTATGACACGACGTACAGGGAAGTAGAGGCACTCCTGAAAGTCTAAGTACACGGGCCCTAAACTTTTTCGTCTTCATCGAAAGAGCGGCCGGGATTCGATCCCACAACCTTCGGTTCATCAGTCGAGCATGATAACTACTAGACCACCGTGGCGATTTGTGGTTTTTTGGTAGAGATCGGGTGCAATCGTCCTTGATAACGTTCTTAAGCGTCCAGTGAAACTTGGATAATGGACAGCATATTTATTGCACTAAATCACCACGCAGGCTTGTCTACGCTATCGACATGCTATCACTCTTGAGAGCTGACTAGAGGTTCATCGGATGCTTTTAACGTAATTCATCTACATGTAGAATTCATGTTCTAAAGCAAGGAATAATCGACTTGGGTACGACGATGACCATTGACGGCAAGACTAGAGCATTACTGAGCCGCCTGACAATGCAGGATTTACAGGCGACCTGTATAGCTGCTGACAGCTATGTAAACTCACGAGTTAGCGTGGTTCTCATTGTTGAAATATGTAAAACCTTCACATAAAACGGCGACAAACAATAACCGCAGGTGCCACCCTAACTGCGGCGTGGCCTGAGTGGCAGATCATATTGATTATACGTCGCGAGCATTGCTCTTTTCATACTTCATTGATATGTGGGGTTGAACGTCCCAAAACCACCATCTGATTATAAGAGACACCGTAGTGGAGGTCTTCGGTAATTTCTACCACCTGGGGTTCTTTAACGAGCACCCAAATCTGAGCACGCGGGCCTACAATATTTCCGCCTCCATCGGAAATGCAGCTGCTGCAGCCGGGATTTGATCCCGTGACCTGCGGGTCAGCAGCCGAGTACCTTAGCCACTAGACCTCTGCGGCGGGGCGCTTTTTTCATACGGCGAATAATATGAGCTTGGCATATGTACAACAAACGTGCTGTGAAGAAGTTCTTAGCCTCGAGTGGTAATTTTCAGCCTCGGGTGGTTTTTACGCCTTCGAACCAGCTTTGTGGTTTGGCATGCATGTGAAGACGACAAAGGCTTCCCTGGGACATGGATAGGGAAACTTGTTGTAAATGATAGTTTTGGACAAACGCTATAGCATCACGTTAGTGATGCCAGAGGGTGAATTAAGCCTACCTTCCTTGAATAAAGTGGACAGATAATATATGCGAGTTTTTGTGGTATTCCAAAAAGCCCTCGGATTGCACTCGATCTCATCATTGAAAGCACCCCGAGCACTTTTTCGGGAAACTGTGGCGTTTTACTTGACAGAGTAATGATCCCATAGAGATATGGTCGGCAACCTGCAGCCTAAGGCGACTGTTAAGTGGTGCCCGACACACACTAGCGCACCCTTTCACTTCTCAACCGAGAGCCGTAATGACGTTTGATCCTAAGTGGGGATAGAAAAGAAGAAAGAAGTTGGCCTTGTCCCCCATATTCACACTTAGTCGGACAAGGTCGTTCCTAGCTTTCTCTGCGCAGGTCCAGAAAGAAGGGGAAGAAAGATTCGTTGAGAATATGTTAGGTCATGGAAGCCACTTCATGTTTGTCAATTGCAACTCCGTGAGATGCGTGCTAAAAATTTACATGGTTTCTATTCCAGTTTGGCACATTATTGTGAATGCACCGAATCTTTGTCACTTTGGCTGCAAAATCCCATCACCCCCTACATTATAACTTGATTTGGATCCGGTCACGGTCGTTTAGGCTTCATGCAACTCGGCTCTGCACCTAAAATGTCGCCGACTCCTGGCAGCACCCTGACTCTATTCGGAGAAACATCCGAGTTTGAAGCGCTTCGTGGCCAGCAAAGCGCGCAAACACAAGCTAGCCAGAACTTCTGTTGAGTGCGTTTCCGGCAAAGGCGCTGTGGTGAGCGTTGGAACTCGCGCCCCGCACCCCTGTGTAAGTAACATGAACTCTGTACCGTCAACGTTGCTCCGTGTGTTATCTCTTGCACGGTGCTTTTGTATATGCCTAAAACATCTACAATTTCATCATCTTCTACTCGGTAGCGGTGGCCCGCGAGTGCGGGCCACCGCTACCGAGTAGCGGCGGCCCGCACTCGCGTGTCGCCGCTACTCGGTAGACGGATAATAAATAGCCATACCGCTTGTCTCGCAGTCAGTCCATCCGCCGCATGCCCTCTACAGCGCAAGAAAGGAAGGAAGGAAGCAGACAAAAGGAGAAGGAAGGGAGCTTAACCAGAAATACATGCGGTTGGCTACCCTACACTGGGGGATTAGGGAAGGGTACAAGACTGGGAAGGAGGGAAGAGAAGGAAAAGGGAGAGACAGACAGTAAATTCATTGCAGTGTGCAGAAATCCACCGCTAGTCAAAGATTTTCACCCGTCGTTTTCAAACACACACACACACACACCCACACACACACACACACACACACACACACACACACACACACACACACACACACACACACACACACACACACACACACACACACACACACACACACACACACACACACACACACACACACACACACACACACACACACACACACACACACACACACACACACACACACACACACACACACACACACACACACACACACACACACACACACGAGGGCTTTGATTGCCTTGTGGGCTATCGAAAGATGTGGACGGTGCTGCAATAGCAGCTGCACAGAAAGTAGCCTATTATCCAGTGGCCGTAATGTGTTGGCAAGTGCTTGTCTCTCTGAGGCAAATGGAGGACAGTGGCACAACATGTGTTCAATATTTTCATCGGCGCCACAAACATCGCATGCCGCACTGTGAATCATTCCGATTAAGGACGTGCATGCTTCTGCAAAAGCAACACACAGCCAAAGGTGATAGAGAAGCGAACCTTCACATCGATGTAGGCCAGGTGGAGACCTCACTTGTAGTGAATGATCAAGTTAATTTAGTCTCGCACGTCGTATGCTTGGTGTGTTTCACTCAGTCAGTGTAAGACTGCGGACCAGTTGACTAATGTACCTCGCAGCGTTCGTTCTTGAAAGTGAAATCGGAACACTGTTTACTTCCTGATGTGACGCATGAGCAGCATGGTCTGCGGAATCTTTTCCGCTGATACCACAATGCTCAGGTAACCACTGAATAACGATGTCGTGGTCCTTTTGAATTAAGAAGTGGTGAAGTTTCACGGTTTCATATGTCAACTGGTCGTGGCATCCGCGTCGGAGAACTGACCGCAAGCACTGCAACGCCAGTTTTAAGTCAGAAAGCACGGCACATTTACTTTGTCTTTCTTTAGAATCGATGAGTTCCAGTGTACTACGCAGAACCGTGAGTTCTGCTGCCGTGGACGTCGTCGCATGCGAAATTTTAAGAAAGCAGAGTTACCTCTTGTGATGATATAACCACTGCTCCACCAGAACTAGACGACGTAGTCGAACCATCCGTGTAGATGTGCACGTGGTTACTGTTGTTCTGGTCCTGTAGTCAACAGCGCAACATTGCCAGCGGTAGCAAAACCACGTATAAATTCATTCTAACTAGGCCCGTAGCCGGAGATAAAGGAAGAGGGAAAGCTGAGCCCCGCTGCCCCGAAGTTTGGATGGAGGTGTGTGTTTTACCGTGTACGTTAATAAAAAACAAAGGTGTTTTTCAAGGCCTTCAATAGTTGGACCATGCCCGAAAAAAATCTCTGGCAACGGGCCTGACTCAAACTCAAATAAATTTCTAGTATTTCTAAATTGGGCACTCATACCTTGAGGTAGCTAAGCGAATTAATTTCTACCTGCAGCTAAAGCATGATTCCGTAAAGCATCACGAATACACGCTTGTGAGATTCGATGAAAAAGGGAACTTAAAATTGTGAAAGGCTCCTCAACGCTGAAAATATCAGCAGAATATGGAAAAACCCGCGTCTAGGAAGCATTTTGCCACTTTAACCCCTATATTTCAAAACCCCCCTTCTCTCAACGCTTCGCCTTTACTTAAAAAAGCCGATGGAAGCGCCATCTCTAGATACGGCAAGTCACTGCATATTAGCAATAGTCTGCTGCGATTCTTGAGTAGCGCAGCGTCATTTTCAGCTGAGTGGTGGCGCAGTGTTAAACTCTGTCAAGTGAAGGGTGAAGGTCGAGTCGAGGAGTGTTTGTGAATACAAGGGTAAATTTGCATCGACCCGACGTGACACACCGTTTTGTGGAAATAATGACATATTGTTTCCTACTAATGCAACTTCCACTCTGAACACGCACAAGCACGGCCGCTAACCGAGAGAGCCAGCCGCAGCTGCATAAAGAGCGACGACGACGCACTCTCTGAAACAATACACCCCTATCCCCGGGGAACCCCATTGTGTTGTCTGCGTTGTTTTGTTTTCTTGCCAGGCGACCATGGTGCGTAGTCGTCTCGCGTCCGCTATTTGTGTGCTGTCGAGAGCAAGCGATACGAATGTGTGTACGCTCTCGCCGCGCCTCTCTGAAACCAGATAACGCCAAAGCCTGGGAGTATCCTCCGCGCCGCGATACGTGGTAGACGTACACGTCGTCTCACGCAGCGTGCGCCTTGCGATGGCTCGACCCGCCTTGGAAAACGGTCGCGAGCTGCTGCTGGAGTTGGGCGTATTCTTGTGGTGCAATGCGGTTAGGCTTGTGTTCGCCCTGTGGAACTTCTGGAAGAAGCCTCAGCCGCTGCCACCTGTCACCGACGAGCTCTTGCTCCGCTCCGCCACATCTCTTGCCGAGGACATCAGAAATGGACAGGTGCCGTGACTTTTTGAACGTGTTTTAGCTGCCCTGCATGATTTCGATCATTTCTTTTTGCAGATGCCAAATATATACAGCTCCGTGTTGTGGGAGTTTATTTTTATTGAAAGTCAGAGAGCGTTTTTCGGAGTTTATTATTTCTGGCGCAAATTTGGCGGTTATCACAATTAATTTTTTTGAAAATCACCTATTCTTCGAATTGCTGTGTTTGACTTTTCACTGTTTTCATTACTCAGATATTTTAGATTAAATGATATTTGAACCCAAAAATAGCAGAACACAGAATCGCATTTTTGTTGTCTGGAAGCTCTCAATGCGGTTACTCGTATACACAAACATAAATACTTCGATACAAAACATCTTTGTTGCTAACAAAGTTTGTATTAATAGACTCAAGCATGCTTAACGAAATTCGTATATACATTCAACGTCGTCTGGTGCGCCCCATCAGTGCTGCCTGCGGATTGTGCATCGAGTTGTCTCGAGCTTTCGGGGCTACTACATTAGGACATTTTCACTTTATCTATAAAAAGAAACACACATGAAACAGTGCAGGCAGGCGCCACTCACAATTTTCACGGATTTTTCATGTGCTTGCCTTTTCAGTACTAAAATGAAGATGTCGTCAAGTGTATATATATATATATATATATATATATATATATATATATATATATATATATATATATATATATATATATATATATATATATATATATATATATATATATATATATATATATATATATATATATCATCAATGACCGTTTATACGGTCATTGATATACGGTCATGATTATACGGTCATTGATACGGTCATTGATGAATTTAATTCATCAATGACCGTTTAGATTGAGGCTTTTTGATAAGAGTAAAAAAATTGAGCAAAAAAGACAAGGCCGAAGGGGCTAATAAAATCGAAGTTTATCGGACAAATCTCCGGTGGCACTTTTTTTTTTCAATGAAGAGTCTTCCCTCTCTTTTTCCCTCAAATACGTCACCGGTGGGTGTTTATCGAATACTTTTTTGTGATTTATATGAAAACATAGCAGCCTACGAAAAACACCGCGAAATTTAATGCCGTTGGTAAAAGAGTTCGACAAATGTTCAGACATATGCTCTAGTCGTGTCTCTCCGGGCTCTAGATGAAGCTTCACCATCCAGCTACACATCATACCAGCGCGCAATCAGGAAAAATAACTCCGTCTGACATTCTCAGATGCAGCTGCTACGTTAGTTTCTTTCTTTTCGATCTGTTTCTCACCCCACGTGCATAGCTTAACCCGTCAAGGACTGAAAGCAAAGATGCTGGTGTACCATTTAATTTCTTTGTTATCTCATATGGATGGCTTAACTGCACGAACACGAAAGACCTGAGCTCGCCTGCGGAAATAATTTATTGCAACAGGTTTGCCTATCACTCAGCTAGTCTAGTACTTTCGTTTTGCAAGCGAGTTTGAATACCACTTGGGCTTTAGTAGTGCTTGTGCCTTTCGTGAAAGGTGCGATATCTTCTGCTACGGTTTTCACGGTATAACATCAGATATTGCACATTGTTCGGAAAGAGCAAAGGGGACATTCTTTTTTGGTTGGTTGTCATGCATTTGAAAAAAAATGTCCTGCAGAAATCGCATGCATGTTTTTAGCTATGCTGAAGGAAAAGCAAAACGCAATGAATGTGCAGCGTGTTCGACTGGGCGGGATTCGAAACAAGCGACAGTGGTGTAGTCAACTCTCATCTGTGCAGTGAAGCGACTAGTACTTATTATATTGTGTGAAGGTTTGTTGCAGTCGTAAACTTCTTTTTGCTTATTATGGCTTATATGAGCTTACAAACCGATTACAATTATTTGCACGAGAAAAATGTACTGCAGTTTTTGTACATATTTTTTAAAGTTAAAATATGCGTCACACGAGAACGTCTTCGTTTGCGTTGCTAGGATATTAGCTTCCTGAATGTTCACGTTTCCCGCAGTACTCACTCGAGTATAATACATCACCGCAGTGTAATGCGAGTTAATTTCGTTATGGTTCAACGGCTGTTCCATAGAAAAATTATAGCCATAGTCATTGTGGTGTAACGAGTGCACGTCCGGCCTACGCATGAACTATCGGCGTAAATATTATGTTGTGCGATTACAAGTGTAGAACTGTACGCTTCGAGATCACCTATGGTCATGTTAGGTTTAGCAAATCCTAATGTTTGTATTTTTCGCGGTACACGAAGCGGCGTCTACAAGTTGTGTACATTCAGCGATTTTAAATGGGCCCTGAAAAGCCTTTCCAGGTGGCCATGCAATGAATTCACGAAAAGAGCGGATTGCCTCACGATTTTACTGCCGCCAATATTTTCGGAATACGCCGAGTACCAGCCGAGTTGCCAATATCTGTCGCAAGCTTCAAATACATTCTCTCTTCTACTGTTCAGTCGAAAGTGCTGTAAACGAAGCAGGGAGTGACTAGGGGGAAGAAAATATGTCACGCTTGCCTCGTGATTCAAGCTATTTTAAATTTTTTTTCGAATGCGCCGCTTTTCAGTGCATGCGAGGACGAGTAGCAGCCTCCCGCGGTGGCCCAAGTAACGACCGAGTGCGCCATGCCCAAATAAGTTAATGGCTGCTACTTGTACCATGACCCGGTAATATTTAAGCTTGCAGCGTCACTTGTCCATAGAAGAGAAAGTGCTTTTTAGCTGGCTTTGAGAATTCATTCGACGCCACCTGCTGTGATATAATATTTGACACACGTGTTCTCGGGAGCCACGACTACCAATCGACAGTGTTTTCTGACCATGCTCAAAAAGAGTTGCGGGGCCTTCCGTTGAAGATTACCCGCAGGCTTCAATGGTACAAATAAGCAATAACGAAACAATTGGCTTGGTGAGAATTCAAACAGAGCAAGCACAATAGCATATGTTGCTAGCACTTGTTCCTGACATCCACTCGAGCAAAGCCAGCCTTTCTGGCAACGCAAGAAAAACCTGGTTGTGCGGGCTGTATGATAGTTTTGAGCCATTCGACCAGACTCTTATCTCGCTTGCAGCGTCACTACTTATGTAAGACAAGTGGGACTCAGTAATGTACTTGGCGGAGTATGTCTGGTGTAGGGTCCCATGAGGACGGTAGTAATTAGACAGCAGCATTGTGGAAAGGCATGCCCTGCGCTGAGAGAGAGAAAGAAAGAAAGAAGAGAGAGAGAGAGAGAGAGAGAGAGAGAGAGAGAGAGAGAGAGAGAGAGAGAGAGAGAGAGAGAGAGAGAGAGAGAGAGAGAGACATTTTCTAGAACCAATTCCTGTTAGGCTATACTCCAAGCTCAGGAGCTTTACATAGGTGATGAAAACTTTCTTGGCGTCCTGAGAAACGTCTACCAATCAATGCTACACAGTCATTTGCAACTGTAAATACAAGCTTCTTCCCCATAAATGCTGCGTGCCTGCCATTCAGCCGTGCAAGAAAGTCGCGTAATGTGGTTTCCGTTCTAAGCGTAAGACCTTTCTCGCTGCTAATAAAAACATAGTTAAGATTAAAAGCTTGCCATTACTATTTAAAATATTACGCATGGCTAAAGGGTATTCGCTCCGAGATTTAGTGGAGTCGCCGCCTGGTTCCCACTGCTACAAGCGGTGGATTGCTCCCTGCGTCGTCTGCTATCCACATAGGCTAGCACGTGCACGTACGTCATGCTCGTACTGAAAGGGTGGTTTGTCCCACTCTCTTAGCACAAGAGTATTTGCTTGTACGTTTGCCTAGCACTGTCCACAGAAGCATTTGGCCTTACTAGCTGGTATGTGTACCGCAATAAGGTGAGGTTGAGCACTTGGCGAGAGTGATGTGTATCGTCGCCGTCGCCTCTCTTCGCCAGGATCATGCCGGTGTAGGTGTGCTTTTTAGCTGAAGCCCATCGTAAAGTGCACTTGGCGTCGTCCCAAACATGAGGAATAATAATATTGAGTGAATGCAGCGTTTTAGTGACTCAAGGATGAACGAAAGCTTTGCATTGCTATTAGGTGTCTATATACTTCAAAACAAAATTGTGGCGTCCTTGCTTATCAGTTATGCGATGAGCTTTAGTTGTGCTTGAGATAACCTTGTATTTTACGGTCCTTGTCCCATGACACTGCTGTATTGTGAATTCTGACACTTCATTGCTTCAGTTGAATGACACGGAGTTAATTAAACTTGAGTTGCCGTGCGCAGTTTTAGCATTGGGCGACATTTATACAGATAGACCCGTGGTCATATCAAAGGTGAACATTTGGCAGAAGTCTGCCTCGTTGGAATAGGAATGAGGCAATTAAATAACTTCAACTAAAATTTGTATTCAGAAAACCGACGTTTCGAATCCAAACCAAGGGCCGACTCAAGCGCTGTATTACAATTTATGATTGGAGTTTCCTAATTGCCTAACCTGTGTTTTTACATTTCAGTTCGCTTAAAAGGGGCCAGATTGTCAAAATTAATCCAGACGGCGTGCCTCACATATGTCGTATAATTACAAAAACAACGTCATTCTATGTTTTTAATACTATCCTGAGCGTTTTTGTGGCGTTGTGCTAGACGACGGAAGAAGCGGACACACATTCGCTTAAAAAAAAAAAAAAAAACTTTGTTCCATCGAATTACCGAACCTTTGCATCACTGTGATGCAGATAATCAATATAAAAAAGCTGCGGGCTGAACTATCACCTTTTTGTACTGTTATAGGACGAAGAACAAGCGTGCTTAGTCGTTGTAAGTCACGTAGCTTTGCTAAATAAACTTACTGACTGTCCTACGTTTATTATACGAATAAATTATTAAGAGAAAAATGCGGATGAGTAATCGCTGTATTTTTAGGTCCATCGCTCAAAAATATCGCATTTCTTCCTTTTCGGGGGGGGGGGGGGAGGTTTGAGCGGGTCGGTAATATTGACCAGCGTGCATGAATAAATTCAGTCATGCTACAGCAGTGCATAGTAGACGAGAAACAAGCTCAACACCTGAAATAAAAAAATACATGAAATGTGACACACTGCAGTGCTAAAGCGCAAACAGTCGTCAAGCGCGAACTTTCCTTTTAATGGCGGACTGCGTTACTGTCACAAGTAATAGTAACGTTCGGTGAGCTTCGTACGTCCGTTAAGCAACGGACGGCATATATATTACCAGTATGCAGCAGTCAACACAATTTATTTGCCGACAATCGGCTCACAGCGCTCACAAAGCGCATTGCCGGCCGCTTATCCACACTAGCACGGTGACGGTGTTGCCCTCTATAGCCTGATCTCGGGGCGAATACCAAAATCTTTGCACAAATATAAGAGAAAGTTTGAATTTTCGATCGAAAATCAAGGACGTGACTATGTGCCTGTAAGGGAAGGTCACATACCTGAATTAACGAAAGCGTGGTTCGCATGACAAAAACGAGTAAATGCGATTAGATAATCTTACAATAGTACGATGGCTTATGACTCGCCCGCAGTAAAGTATGCAGTACTCTAAACCATTCACTATTAGTTCTTTGCACGTAAATGACATGCGCGCTAATTCTCTCTAGGTGGGCCCTTTATGGCTCTCGGAGGAAATTACTTTTATTCTTGGGCTGTATCATACTATATGATATAGCATCACTAAGGTTAGGGGGTACAGTGAATCAAGGCTTGTCTGCGCGGCTTTGAAGCTCCAGGGACACACCCACAAAACTTTACTGCCCGCGTAGCCACGGCAACACACGCAGACGTGAGTGTGAGTCTTCATAGGGGTGTAGCGCTGGATGAGGCGCGAAAATAGAAATTAAGCATTCTTTCTCCTAACAATGTCTACCATATGGTGGACCTTAAATGGGAGTGGTGCGGGTATGTAGCACGATCTTTGGAGAGTTCACTCAAACGTTCTACAGTTCTTTCCCCTACAAAAATAGCCAGAAATTCGTGGTATACGGAAAAGTGTTGTAGGATGTGAAGCGAGATGAACTACTAGACTGTCGTACAGCATGGTTGCCGATGGTAAACTCTCGACATGCCACTCAGTAGCTTGTTTGTGCATATATATTATGGCTGTCAAGATTGCGGATAATAGCAGTTTCAAACTTGAGCATAGTTTATGAAGGAATCTTACTGTATGCAACCCCGGCAGCCAATTCTTCGCAATGTTAATATAGCTCAAATAGTTAATGCAGTTGTCCGCACCTTAGTAGCTGAGTCATATTGTATAGCTGCTGTTATCAAATTTGTAGTTGCCGTAGAATGCAAAGTTAGGTGCGTACCGTGCATTGCATGTCATGTTCAAGATAACATATGGTGAATGCAACAGTCTTCTGCAGGGTGTTAGTACCAGTTTAATATTGCTGAACGGCTTATTTTTGATGCTGAATTGTCATTTTGTCTATTATGAGCAGTCATTTCACCTTGAATAATTGTTCTCAGAGCCGACACGGGACGCCTTTGGTGAAAAGAGCATAGCAAGTCACCACACTTATCCTACATCGTCACCTTACACGCCGCACCATACACAGCGCATTTTGTAAGGCACTCGGCGACAACGAAGTCCTTTCCCAAAGACACCAGCAGATAGCACTTTTGTGACGAATGACGCTGCATAGCCATCCATATACACTTACAGATGTAAATTTTGAATTTAAATAACCATGGTAATATGTTAATTATTTTTGATATATTTGTTTGTTTATACCTTAGTAAAGTGTGCCTAGCAGAAGAGAGAACATCTAATAGAAACCGAAATTGTTTTTGGCAAATATGATGCCGAGACCCGCCCACTAGAGACAGTTCAAATTTGTGCCAGAACATCTGAAAATCTACATGGCGGGCAATATGTGAAAAGGTTAGGAGATTGTTTCGTGCTGAGTACGTGTCTTCGCAAGTGGCGTATAATGTTATATCTTAGTTGTCTTCGAGATGCTATAGAAAGGTTAGGATTATGGGTGAAAAATGTAAATGACGAGAGAAAAAAACTGAATACAGTTGAACGAAACCATAGAAATGTCTCACTGTAGTAAGCTTCGGAAACGGTGAGGTCACCAGGCTTCGCAGGGTCGAGAAGAATACCATACTTTGAGCCAACATAGCCTTACACGGTGAGACGGCTGGCAACAAAATGGCACTTGTCAAATGCAGTTGCAGCCCAGCAGTTGTTGAGCCACTCTTGTGAAGTGGGTCCCATTTTTTGACGGCGGATGGTGAGCGCAGCTGTTTATCACACGGCACGTGACTGAATTTTGAAACAGAGCCGATCCCACACACTGAAACTACTATTCGAAATGTCCATTTTGAATTCATTTTTCAATATTGTCTTCAAAGAATCGAGGATACGATGCTATCGATGTGACCACTTGTTTCCGTAATCTCGGATGATAAAGCATAGGGTGAGTTATTGGCCACTCAGCATAATAACGATGTTTCGTTTGCAGGAGGACACAGCGTGACTTCTGGACAGACGTGTGTCAACGTGTACCAAGCGGCCCTTCAGCTAACCGGACTGTGATATGTACACTCGTATTTGTTGAAGTTACTCGTATCAGCCTGCCACTGATATTGAATACTGCTGGTGACGTGAAGTTAATGGTGTTTATTGAATTTGCCTGCGCTGTGTGAAAGAAAATGTTTCTAAAGTACAGGATAGCAAAGTGGTCAGTACATAATGTAGAATTCATGCCTGAAAGCGATTGCAATTATGTTGTTTGACATTGTCTGAATTAACAATGGCAAACCATTCGAGTAGTTTTACTAGTTTTCTTCTCACCCTTGCAGGTCAAAAGCTTCGACCTAGTTTCGGCCTACATCGGGCGAGTCAAGGAAGTGCAGCCCATCATCAATGCTGTCGTCGAAGATAGGTTCAAAGAGGCGCTCGAAGATGCCAAAGAAGTCGACAGACTGGTAGCCTCGGGAACCATGAGCACAAGCAAGATGAAAGAAGAGAAGCCGCTTCTAGGGCTCCCCTTCACTGCCAAAAACAGCATCGCCATCAGAGGTTATTTACGGCTAGCTGGAATACTAAGATTGAAAAAATTGGGCAGATCTCCCGTACCAAGGGAATAAAAAGAAAGCATGAATCAAGAAGTTTTGCTATGTGACACTTTTAACGAGCGTATTGTTACGAGGCGGACGGAAGTAGTATGCAGGAAACTTATGTAGACATTTTTTACGCATTCCCGTATCTATAAAGCACGTAAATGTTAAAACTGGTTGTTCATAATTGCGTAACGACCCGACCACCAACGGAATACCACCCACAGCAGGGGTAGGCTGGAGTGTTGTGCTTTTATTACTCCATCATGTTGGTTAGGCGAAGCATAATGTTCAAGCGTATACTGATTTTTAATAATTTTGGCTTTTAGGCTAGTGCTACGAGGTGGATAGATGTTAAGGGCAGTAGTTGTGTGCAGAGCGAGGGCTTAACTGGAGTGTCCACAATGTCTATGATGATTACAGTAGATAAATTATGGTCTGAGATAACGTCAACGCTCGCTTAGAGCACGCACGCCAGTATTATTGAAAAGAAGTGTCCTTTACGGTATGGCGACGTGAATATCAAACTTACCTTTCGTTAGCGTATTCCACCAGGATTGAGAAACACTTGAATAGAGCTTGCTCAATCATAGGAATACAATTGCCATGTTTATAGAACTGCTATACAAGTGAAGCCAGAATTGGAACCCCTATTGACGCTAATTCGGCCTGACACCCGCGTCATTGGTTTAGATAGTGCAATCACAATTGAAGTTGCACCAACCTTATGCCTACGTAGTGTCTTTTTTCAAAGCAGTTTCAAAACCTCGCATGGTTCTGTGGCAGAATATCTGATTGCCATGCAGGACGCTTGGCTTAGATTCCTGCTGATCTCCTGACTTCTTATTTTTGCATTCCTCAGGTCCGCGCTGCCCATCGTAGATTCTTTTAACGCTCTCAGATTGAAGTTACTAATGCCTGTCCTCGCCATTTCGGGGTAAACATAAACTGTCTATCATGTGGGACACATACCCGCTTACCACAGTGCGTGGTATACAGGTATGTGCCACACGTGTCTAGAGGAAAGGGCTTGACGATGTACGCACCAGTATTTCCACGTTATTCATGTCGACCATCACCAGACAATCATACTCTTCAAATCCACCCCCCCCCCAAAAAAAAAACAATTTTGGTCTACACCAAGATAAAGAGCCGATAACGAGAGCCCCCAGACGAGGGCGGCTAGATAGATAGATATAAAGAAAGAAAGAAACGTTCAAGTTGGAAGCAGTTTGCTAAAAAATACTTCAAATTTAGTAACTTCGAAGATATATAAGAAAGATAGGTAAACCCTATGAAGCTCCTTCACAAACAGAGAATATTGAGTCTGCAGAAAAAGAATTAAGAAGCTGAAACCTTGTATCAAGTTTCGCACACTGTTGTTTGCCCCCTTGTTAAACAGCCAACTATGTAAACGGGGACAAAATATATTCTTTTAAGACGTGTTGTAAGCTCCACGTTGAGGAACATGCCGTTCCTGTGTGTTCCATCTGTACGAAATGTGCTGGAACGAAGATAAGAGAAACAAAAACCAGAGCTGCGGCGTATATCAACGAGCCAGTCCACGCGCATGCTTAAAGTAAGCCGTCTGACCCTGTTACAAAAACAGAACACTTTTCTCACACTTTTTTTTTTCATTTGCACTCGGAAAGTTCACTTTTAACATGTCTAATGTTCCCGTGGAGAAAAAACATCAGGAAACACGATATAACCTAATGCCTGGCAAGAAAACGTCATACTAAGTTACTCTGTCCGCAATTTAGTCGCCTGTATTTTGCATGGTGACTGGCCTTAGTTCAGACACTGCATTGATTATGCACGCCTGTAGAGAGAGTGGCCAGAAGAAGAGGGCCTGTGTCGAGGATTTCAGCTGAGAAACTATGTTTGCCTTGTAGGTATGCGACAGGACGCGGGGTCCGTTTTCTGGCATGGACGGCGTGCTGTGGAAGACGCCCCGACCGTGGCCTTCCTCAGGGCAGCCGGAGCTATCCCCCTGGCTCTGACCAACGTGCCCGAACTATGCATGTGGGATGATTCGCTGAACCTCGTAGACGGCTGCACGCGAAACCCGCACGACACGCGCCGAAGCCCAGGTGGAAGCAGCGGTGAGCATTTTCGCTACACGGATCTGGCGGGAACACATGAACGAGTCTCAGCTATTGTCTGCAATCTTCATGCTTTGCTGTGCGTCAGCAATTTCGTCAGAAATGCGCTCTCTCTTACAGAAAGAACGGTTTTCCATCGTTTTTATAACCATTACGGTTATCAGTTGCGAGACTTGTAGAACTAATAAAAAGGAAACAAAATTCCGCCATGATAACGATGCTCCCTTAATGCGAATTTTCAGCGTAACTTCGTGTTGCGGCAACGCCAACTGTGTTGGTAGTTTTAACTATCCGCAATTGTGCAAAGTAACATTGCTTACATATAGCCACAGAAACTGCCAATGCTCGAGTGCTTTGCGCATCTCTATGTACATTGCAGACGCCGCAAACCAAGCTACTTTGTTCTGTAACCAATCAGAGAAACCCCCGACAATCCCTTTACGGCAAGCGAAGCCACCCGCAGTGCACCTGCCAGCCCACTATGAGCTTCCTTTCGTCTTCGTTTCTCCCATACTCTCTTCCTCACTCTCCGCTTTTTTCTTTCTTTCTCTTTTAGTTTAGCTTTCTGTTTTTCCTGTTTCTTTTTGATGCCTGTTTTGAAATGTGGTGCACTTAAGGGGAGTCGGCTGTGATTGTATCCTGTCGTCGTCGCTTGGTGTAAGGTAGGCAACACCATGTACAGCATAGCCATCTGTAGTGCTCGCTAACGCGAAAGAGAAGTCTTCTTCCCCTGGTTCTTCGAGTGCCCTGATTATGATTTTAGTGCAGGCAAAGCGATATACAGTAGAGCCATGTGTAGCGTATTGAGGGCGTGCTCGCGCCAGAGAGAATACTTCTTCTTGTTCTTCGAGTGCCTTGGTGTTTTGAGCGGAGCACTTTAAACAAAAAAAAAACGCGTATAAAAATTGAAGAAAAAAAAGGATGGAAGCAAGCGAGAAACTGAAAAAAAAAAGAAAAGGGAAGAATAGGAAGAAAAGCAGAAATATATGTAAATAAAGAGAAAATGGGCAGACAAAACTGGAAATGCAAGAAGAAAGAGTGGAGGAAAGAAATATAAAACAAAAAAAGGGCGGCCCAGCTCTACACTTCCTGCAGGCTTGGCACCAATATTGCGAAGCTGCCGTAAGTTCTAGGAGCGAATCTCCGTAGGCCAGCACTCCGTCGTAATTGTCGAAGCTCCCTGCGCTAGACAAGCGCGCCGAGCAAAAGAACAGGTGCACAGGTGAACAGGTGAACAGGTCCCAGCGCAGCGGGAGCGAAGGCGCGGTGGCAGATGGCAGTGGTGAGAAGAGGAAAAAGACACCTAGTTTCTGCAGCCTAGTCAGGCAGATGGCTTGGGTTGCGCTGTGCTGGCCGCACACTCTCGGCCGTTCCCGCCAGCGAGTGCAGCCCACAAACTCTCCCCTCGCTGCCCGCACTGCCGCCTTCATAAAATTCAGCAGTGAGGTCAGGCGCATTGTCGTGTTTGTCCATATCCAAGGAGCTTCGCTCATCAGTTGTAATCAAACACGCAACAACTGCTGGTTTTCCCCGTATTTCTCGCTCTTCTTATGGTTTTCTTATTCTTTATAAATTTCCATGTCTTTATTCGAGAGTTGCCACATGCTACTGAGCTATGACGTAAATAATAACCATTAGGTAAACCACAGTAAGTGGAAATTGAATTAATTTTCGTTTATAGTGAAAATATTTTCAATTCTAATAAACGTTTCAATGAAATATGCCGGGGAGTTGAAAAAACCGCTATAGCTCCGATGTACAGCGAATATATACGCGGGTAAGAACGAAAGCACATATTCACTCTTTAACGCTGTCTCCAGTGTAGTTTTCATTAAATTTAATGTTCGCTTGCCAGTGCATGATTAACGTTAGCTGTTCATTTTCCCAATGACTTAAACACAGATATTCACTAAAAGTCATTGACAAACTCGCAATTTGTTCACGTGATGATCACTAAATTCTAATATTTGACGGAAAAAAAAGCAAATAAAGAAAAGAAAATACGACAAGCGATTGAAATCTAATGTAGGCGACTTAAAGATTCACGGCACCCGGCGGTCATTTTGCCACAGAATTTTGGCCCGTGCACTCATGCAAGGAAAAGTTCAGTGCAGCCATTGCCGAAATTCCACAGTTTCAACTCTTTCAGATATGTAGTTCAAGGAAGCTATCAAAGAAGCAAATTTTCGTGTAACTGATGAGTCATATGACCATTGCAATAATTTCAATGCCCCAATTTTCCGCCAGATATTTTCATGCATGTGCGATGGAAACTAAAACATTGGAAAATTGAACGTAGACAAAAGGAAGCACAAATGAACAAAAACAAACAAATTGGGAAGCCTTTGTTGTGTGATAAGGTTCCCGACATCTCGAGGGTGATTGAGCAAGGACCGGTCGTATCTTGTTTGCGGTCTGCTATAAGTAGTGTAAACATCGCTTCAGGCAGTGTTCTCTCAGGAAGGTTGGAATCTGCGTGCATTCGAGATCATGATACCACTAAATGGACTAGAAGAAGTCATAACAGAAATGAAAAATTGCAATAATGACTAGCACAGAATGCTGGACGCGTGAGTGGTTTTCGGTTCTTCCGTACACATTGTGCCAAATGTCTTAAAGAATGTCGGGGCTCAATATGATGCTGGCGTCGTACTTTCTGCACCACGGAAGTTGTACGCTGTCTGGCCACGTATATTCGTGACATGGTCTAATGCTCGCTTGGTTCTAGGAGCTTCAATGCATGAACACCCTGGCAGGGTTGGGGAGAGTAGTTGACGCTGGGGCATGCAGATATACACTTGAGTTAAGCTTTTACTCTGCAGCCTAGGGCGTAACTGAGCTGGAGCCCGTCGTTAGGGCGGCTCCGAAAGCTTAATGGGTTGCTATGTAACTTTAACATCCACGACTGATAACACTTGCTTGTGTGTCTTGTATCCTTCGTCCTAGTTTTGATATATGCTATTTTGGTCAATTTCAATTAACTTGTCGCATACACTGGGCACGGCGTGTTGTTTGACCGCTCGTTCTTTTCGTGAATCCCAGGTGGAGAGGGAAGCCTTCTTGCCTCGGCTGGCTCCCTGATTGGTTTGGGCACGGACATCGGTGGAAGCGTGCGAATACCATCCGCCTACTGTGGCATCTTCGGCCACAAGCCAACAGCGGGTAACAAATGTGAACATAGCCTTTTTGTTAATTTAGTAATTTACCCTTATTTTTTTTCAACCCCTCGCAGCTGTTGAGTAACGCGGAAATATGATAATCAGCCGTAGCGGCATGTCATATACAGCCGTTTGGCCCCTGCACCATTTCAAGATAGGGTGCTTGCATGATAGCTAGCGTACCTAGATATGACTATACATTTGCAGCACCATATATAATATATTACTCATTATTTTCTAGAACTTAGCCTTTGTAGCCAACTAGTGAGATATGATTAAACACGAACATCGCGTGCCCGAGCATTTAGACAAGCGGACTTCTATTTTTTCCAGGAAGCAACATGGAGAGGTTATCTCCTACAGCATTTCCCATTCGGATAGGTTATCATAACTTTAAGCCTCTATCTGGCCCCGAACGTCTGCAGTGCGGGCTAAATATTTCTTGGTGTGCATATTACGAAACTATTGTTTCCTAGTCTATTTCACATTCTCTTTTTATCTGGCTTGTATTCTGCCTCATAAGAAAGCCGTCATGAGACGAAACAAGCATGCTTTTACTGATAGAGCATTAAGGTTGCGTCTTTCGACAAGTGTGTTCAAACAGAGGCGACTGTGGCACTACCGTTATCGTGCCAACTCTCGTATTTTCATCGCAACGTGCCCTTAGGAGTGGTGCCCAACACTGGCCTGCTCCCAGATGTCGGAGAAAAACTGGAGCAGTACAACTGCGTGGGACCCATGACCAGGTTTGCGGAAGACCTGCCGCTGCTGCTTAAAGTTCTGTCGGGAAAGTCCACTGACGTGTTTAGACTAAATGAGAAGGTGCGTCTGAATTACCCTGCACTATTTTGTAAGGTTCAGCGTATAGTTCCCTTGTTTTTTGTGTTTATATTATACGAGTAGAGTACTTCATCTCTTGTTGCAACTTGCATAGTTTTATTTTTTTATTTCTTTTATGCAACTTCCCACTTGTGTGTGCAGTGCATTCAGTTTTCCTCATTGACTGCATATAGTTTATTCACCATGTATATCGCAGGAATGTATCTATAGGGCCTAAGACGCACTCAAGCTACAATTCTTGGAACTCCCATCTCCATTTTGTGTGGGAAAAAATTATCGACCATCTCCCCTAAGGAAACCATGATTAGATGCGAAGCAGCAGTGGTGCGCACGGCGTTGGCCCGGTTGAAACGGACGTCGACGCGGGGGCTGGAAGAACGGTTTGAAGTGAAACACGGTGTAGCCTTTACTCGAGTAACCATTTTTTTTTTAAACCAAAGACACGAGAGGCGGGTTCGGTTTCGTGTGAGTTTCATCGCAGGTAAATGAGCCGAAAGACTGTTTCCCCTCGACGTTCGGTCGAACGTTGCAAGTGGAGGAGAGAGTGAAACGAGAGAGAAGTGTGTTGCGAGCGGGCGGAGGAGCAACACCACCTAGACGTGTTGGGAGGAGCCGGCCGCTGGTGCGAGGGAGGGAGAGAGTGACGTAAACGCGCAGCGGTGACTTGATCTGCTTGGCATCGTTCCAATAACTGGTGTGGTGCGTTGGCACGGTGACACGGATGGACAGCGTTATACAGGCTAGTCAATGAGCTGCTTCGCGTCTATTGAACACAATGTTATGGGGCCCGATCATACACCTTACTTGCGCACTTCATGAATGCAACTATTTGCAAATTTAGGCAACACAAAGTGTCGATTTATTACCGGAATACACGCAACAGTAGTGCTTTATTAAACTGAAATGGCTGTATATTCTAATGCAAACAGTGCTCCACAATCATGGAGTGAAGGTGAGATACAGTTTCTGATGTGAAACGCTTCACTTGCTGCTTGCTGTGGTTCACAAGCTCAAGGAATATTCTGCTTGACAACTTAGAAAAAAGAGGATTTTGGCACGTATATGTTGAGGAAATAATGTTCCCAGGAGGACCGACAATAGTTTTTCGAGCAAGTCTCACGCCTAAACATTTGCTGTTGAAAATAAGGCTCAGTCGTTTGAATTGACGCAGGCTCACCCCCGCATGTGGGAAATAAAGAAATATATTTAACAACTAATGATACAAGCAACAAAAGAACGATTACTTTTCCAGCTTGTAATGATTGACTAGTAAAATATTTAAAAACAAGTGAACAAGCACAAACTGGCTAGTATGTACACAAGAAAAGTTACCCTTTTCTCGAAAATTAATTATTCGAAATTCGAAGTTGGTATCACACGGATTGGATGCTTAAAATTATACTGCACTTTGCTTCGTTTGTAACCCTTTGTGCGAAGCAGAAGCCGGCTTTAGAAAAGGCTGAAAGACCACTAAAATGGAGTTGAAAGCAGTGCCCTAGGTTTCCTCTTAGGAAAATATAGTTGATATCTACGTCCCTCATGGCGCTACCAACCGCACTACGATTGCAACGCAAAAAATACATCAGGAATACTTCTGCAGGGTGCATTGCAGCATTGCAGCACATGCAACCACTGTCTCCCCAGTAAATGAAACCAGTGGTTGCAAAATTTCTCTATTAGATTAAATTCCTTAGTGATAGATTCAAACTGAAAATTGTTGTACCCGAATGCAACATCGTGTTGCCGGGAATGTTGGATTGTTAATAGATTGTCCCCGAAACAAGTAATATAAAATAATAATGAGCTCTATATTTTCCTGCAGGTGAATTTCAAAACACTAAAGCTGTACTACATGGAAAATGAAGGAAGCTTCTACATCAGCCGTGTGATCCCTGATGCTCGTAAAGCTGTTAGAAGGGTCAGTATTTTTCACGAACGTCCTCACGAATTCTTTGAAAACCTCGTTACATATGAAAAGTTAAGGATGCGTTTGTCTAGTGTATATGCAACAATATGCCAAACAATTCATGATGGTGATGAATGGCCTTCCCTGCGTTTGTGCTTACTATTTTTTGTGATGCGTTCTTGTTTTCCTCCTCTATTCTGTTTAGACCAAACTCTACTGTATAGCGAAGTGAGCATTTATTGCTACTAACTGGCTACCGTTACGCCTGTCGTCTTTCATAGTCTTATTTGTTGCGTGCACTGATGTCTTCATCCATTTCTTGTTTCAATCTTAGTGCTGGAACACTTGTGTTGAATTTAGATGCTAAACCAGGACACAACTATGTTATCTAAGGACATAAAACAATTTTAGCAATTAATTCAAACTATTGACATATCACACGCATTGCGCATTTGGTTTTATGCGAATAAGGCAGGAGCTAGCTGCCTATGAGTCACTTTTTTAGCCTTAATAACAGGTTGATCGGCCTGTTTGTAGAAACGGAGTAGTTGTGTGCATACTGTGGGTTTAGCAAGGAATCTGTTATACTTCGCGGGACCTAGTACTGTGCCCCCGGGTGAAGAATGAATGAATGACTGTTCCATGAATGCCTGTTCTGCTTGCTTGCCAGGACAGCCGACGAGTTTACGACTCTCGCCTTCAGACCGTGGATGACAGACTTCGAATCCCGGTGCACCAAGAAATTTCATTTTTATAGTAATTTCTTCTTCTTCTCCTTTACACCTGTCTTTCCCTATCTCCTTTCTTCCCCCGATTCGTTGATAGGTGATGCATTAGGACATCATTGCTTGGTGAGGTTTTCTGAAAGTATATGACAACCCAACCACCGGCATAGACAGCTTTACTGCTAAAAACTTTCGGGCGATGCCTCGGCTGTAGATGTTGAAACTGATTGCTTCCGCAGTTCTCTTGGACGCTTGAGACACGTTCACTGAAGCGTGTTAATGAATTTGTGTCAAAATCCGGAACTTGACGCTTTTCTTGCAGCTCCTATGATAATTAAAAATAGTTTACCTCATTTTTATTAAGTTCTTTGTCTCTAAACGATGCACAGGTCGTGCAGTACTTCAAGGAGACGCACAGAATCGAAGAGCGCCGTCTGCAGCTGCCTGAGGAGCGATTCGGCATGTTTCTCTGGTTCAAGTTTCTGGGCGTCAAGGACCCGACGCCGCTGGCCGAGATGTACAGGCCCGGCGGATTCAACACTCCGCTCGAACTGCTCCGATACATTGTGGGAGCTGGCCGGCTCACACTCGCGGCTTTAGCCGCCTGCGTCATCGCGTGGTTTTGCAGCTTTCGTTCGAAGCAGAAAGGGGAGGCCTACGTCAAGTCCGTAGAAGACGCCCGCGACCGACTCGAAGAGACGCTGGGGGACGACGGGATTCTGATTCTGCCTGCTACCCCGAACGTTGCCCCGTTCCAGAACCAGGACCTGGCACTTATGGATTCGTCCAGCATGACGGCTTTGTTCAATTTGTTCAAGGTGCCTGTCACCGTGTGTCCCGTGATGCGGTCAGCGAATAACTTACCCCTGTGCGTTCAAGTTGTTGCTAAGAGGGGAAACGACAGGCTGTGTCTGGCTGTTGCCAAGGAAATCGAGAACCGATTCGGAGGCTGGATTGTCCCTACGGTGAAACTTAAAGGCAGAGTCTGACGTACGGGAAAATTACGCTTATTATTGTTGACAAAAATGTCACAGTTTCCAAAGTTCATCAGTGGCGCGAGAACTAGTTCAGGTGTGTGTAGCTGCTAGGGAGAAATGCGCCTCAAGAGCAATACCTTGTATCCAGAGATGTGTGGGTACGCTGTATATACGGGACACTATAACGTCGCTAAAACATCTTATTTTCACAAATGGCATTGCACGTCTGCGAGTACAAAAGCTTCATGCGTATTTTTATCAAGTGTTCATTGGAGCTTTTGATGCTTTTGCTGATGCAATAAAATACACGACTTTTCAGTCATATTGTTTCCCAACCATTCACTGTATCACACGTACGACGTGAAAGATTACACTCACAAATTGTTAGCAACTCTTCGCAAAGCAGAGACGTGCCTCCAGGAAAGAGTTGAGTTCCATAGCTCATCAGTTCGGGGGATTGAATAGCAGAATCAAGGAGCGCCCGGAGGAGTTCGCCACTCCTGTACCTATAGTGTCATTCAGCCATAAGACCACAATGACCGAAGAAGGAGCAGGATCATCCCCACAAATTATTCAGCTGCGATGATCACTCTTTCGCCACTGACGAAGCACCGTCAGAAAGACTTAATCTAGAAACTGCAGCAGCACCCAAGAAAAAGCACACATAGTCTAAAGCGAAAACACCTCTATATGCTGGAATGTGGTAGACAATATTGCTTAGTATTAACAGTGTTGCTGGCGCAAGTTTCAGGACCTGGAGTGACGAATAACAACACTGCTAAAACGTGAGCTGCGTACACGTTGCTTTTGCGTCACCCGTTTTTTTTTTTCGTTGTTTTGTCTTCCTGGAACGAGGTTGAGTGCTTGCGCGGCTGCTCCTGGCATAGTGTCTGAGCAAATTTTTGACGTAGAGCTTGGCTAAAAAAGCGCCGGACCCAAGAGGACCGACAGATGGGTATACTTATCATTATTGCTATTGCAATTTATTTGCAGACAGGCTAACATTACTTTTGCACACTGCTGGGAATATTCGCAACCTTATCCATGAGATGTTCGGACGTCGTTACAGACGTGCGGATCCTGCTTGATGTTTATCGCGGCTATTTTCAGCGAGGATTCTCTATTTATGGAACATATTGAATAAATAATGAACTTTACTATTCGTGCAATTTGCAAAGTTTGCAGAATTACACTGCTTATGGAATTTTTTGTGCCCGTAACAAAGCGTTAGCAGCCAGATTTAACGCCAGCGAGATCGCGGCCGACGTTGAAGATTGCCCGTCGTGCGGACCGCAATGCCTTATGGTGTGCAGTTTTCATTTACACGTACCGACAACAACGCTACAATGACGAAGTCTCTTTAGCAGTGATGCAACAGTGTTATGTCTCACTCTGCATTCATTTCCTGATACATAGTTTCGATTGAAGTTTTCCAGCGATGCTGCACTCACATTTGTTACAGAATACTCCAGTAGCCCCGGGTGTTTACCTGTTTTATGTGTTGTCGTTACGATGGTATAGTGGCTATATGGTGCTCGACCAACAAGACGCTGGATCGAAGCCTGGCAGCTACGTGTGCTTAGATTCAGGTGCACGTTCGAGGACCCCATGCAGGAGGTCGAAGTTTCTGGAGTCCTCCACAACGGCGTTTTTCACAATCATGGCGTGGGTTTGGGACTTTAAGCCCCAGCAGTTTATTATTATTTTATTATTATTATTATTATTATTATTATTATTATTATTATTATTATTATTATTATTATTATTATTATTATTATTGTATGTCTCTGTGCAGTGAAGTATGGCAACACTAAAAAGATTGTGGGCAGAGGTGATATACCATTGCGTGTCGAAGCCTCGAACGGCCGCTGCCTTTGCTCTTTCCTTCGAGCTGCGAATTCCTCGAATGGATTTTGCATCAACGAACAAGGGAACTTGCTATGCAGGATTAGGAGTGTGGGACAGATGAAACATATGCACCAACAGTTGAAAAGAGAGAGAATAAGGATGAAAGAAAGGCAGAAAAGTTGACCATGGCTGATCCCGTTAGGCTGCAGGAAAGAGGATAACGGAATAAAAGTTAGACAGAAAAGGAGGGACATTCAATATATGAACAGCAAAACAAACACGGACAGAGGAAGGTAAGAACACACAGCGCTGAAATGTTGATACCTTCCTCTGTCCGAGTCTGTTGCGCTGTTCGTGTATTCAATTATGTCCTACCAACTTGACCATGTTTCCAGCATCAAAGGAGAGAAAATTTTCACATTCATAATTCGAGTCATCTGCAAGTGCTACACTACACGAACGTATACCATTCCGAGCATCAAAACATGGCAGGTAATACTACCGTGAAAGCTATCCAGCGTATCATTAACTAGGCACAATCACATCAATCTTTCATGATGGTTACGGCAGCGTCGTGCTAAAAGTAGAACTGTTGGGCAGCATGGGCGGTGTGACCACGCTTCGGCTGCTGATGATATTCGTGATTACAGTGGAGGCATCACGGAAGACGCTCACTGTACTAATGTAGGCGTAACACGCTAATAGAAATTCAAAGCGTTTCGGCGGCCACCAGCGCAATTTTTTATGCAGCTTGTGCTGTGCTCCTGTCGATCATGTCTAGTGCTTGTCAACGTAAGCCTTGACAAATGAAACTTCAAAGCTTTATAATGAAGCTTACGTTACAAGTGCCTTTGCAAAGTGCTGCATGTTATTTTTATGTTTGCATAGTCAAAGCGACCACAGGATGGCATGTAAATTACGAAAAGCCTAACAGGCTGGTTGGTACAGTCAAGGTGCATAATCTCGTCGTAATATTATTATTTGATTTGAGGTGAGCTGGACGTCAGAAATCAGTCGTGCTGAAGATGTTATCATGTGGAAAGAACGCCATAAGTATACTTTTGGATGGGCTGCGTATCGTGCGCCTCTTTACAAGTTCGCTCTATAAATGTGCCGCAATATCGGCCTTTTGCTGACTCAGTGATATCTTAAGTTTAATGTGACAGATTTATATTAATTGATATGTGGGTTTAACGCCCCAAAACCACCATATGGTTATGGGAGACGCCTTAGTGGAGGGCTCCGGAAATTTCGACCACCTGGGGTGTTTTAATGTGCACCAAAAGTTTAATTTGACTCGTCCAGTTTAATGTGACTGAACGAAAGCTGCGCTGCGTGTTGCGTAAAAAGAATGGTCGTTCTCAAGGGCGTTGCGCGGATGTTTTTAAACAGAGGCGGTGAGTTGGGTGGCAGAAGAAGGGGCTGATGTGTGACTTCTCGCTCAGCTTCCTGGAGGGAATCGCAAAGTGAGCTTGTTGGAGATAATTAAAAGCAATTGTTCGCCGCGCGAACGCGGCACGACGACGAAAAAAAAGAAAAAGAAGAAGAAACGCACGCAGCGCTATCGGCGAAAAGACAAACGAAAATTGTAACATGGAAGTGAATAACGCCGTTGTTGTTGCGAGCGCAGCGCGCGTGTCTCCCTTTCTTCTGTCCTTCTGTCGACATCGCGCAGCAAACAATTGCTTTTAATAATAGCTTTCTAGTATGTGAAGCCCTGCAACGGTTGCATGCACATACGATGCGCCGTAACCGTTGCAACGTTGGCACGTGGTAGAAATCAGACAGCTTTCCATATTTATTTTTTTCGAGTTCTTGCATGTGATGTCGCTGCTATAAAAACATTGAATGGCTATGCAACGTGACATTTAGACCTATTTATTTCTGCATACCAAAACACGGTTCACTATACTCTGTTTCACACATCATGTGCAATGCTGCGGAAGCTAGCGAGAATTCTTGCAGTTGATGCGTTCGCAACAAAAAGTAGTTTGATGTTCTTACCACCAAAAAATAAATTTTTCTTTCGTTATTAGGGCGAGAAGTAATTTAAAATGTTATGTGCTTTACAGATTGAAAAAGCCGTTGAACGTTTCTTAAAATGTGCCTTACCCGGCGCGCCAAACAGCCGGTGTCCAACGCTGCCGCCGCTCTCTTTCGTACGGTCGTGAAGGGAATGTATAAAAGGACACGCAGCTCTCAAAGCCTTCTTGGTTATGACATTTATATACGCAGCAATATCGCCGGCTTCGAAGCTTCTTTTTCTTCGTTTTTTCATCGCCTACTGCAGCGCGGTTCACGTTAGCAGCCATTTGTGCTTGTTTGTACGCCCGGAAGCTTCCGAGAGTGTCCGGCAGGGCGGCGCACCCTGCCCGCGGAAAACTCCAGCGCTGGTTCGCCATAGCTTAGTTTTCAAGTGACGTCACATACAGGCTCTCTACTGTGGGTACGTCACGATGGCGGCCGCCTGGACTCTCAGTGTCTGTGCAGAATAGGACACCACAGGGTCGCTCGGAACCCGCGTTCTTCTGTGCTCACCCCGCTTTCTTCTGTTCTCCAGTCACGCCAAACGGGAGCCCAAAGAAACGCGAGGGTGCACCGGTACTAATCAGATGTCAGGCGAATGACCGCGAAACGCGCGGAGGTATACGTTTTGCTGGCCGAACTTTTTGCATAGATTCCACAGCGTTGCACCTGATGTATGAAACGGACAAAATGATGTGGCTTTAGCGCAGCTCAGTTTGAGTGTGAAGGAAAGATGCTATGCAGTCAAGAAGGGGAAAAATCAGATGACAGTGTGCGCGCTGACTTCCAACTTTGGTTTATTGCGTACCCTTATACAACACATTATATAGCTCATTACACGTCACGCCACACACATGACAAAACCGCACACGTGTGGCACAGCACACTATCAAGGAAACGTAATTGTGATCTGATTACAAATTATCAATTCTATAGAAATGCTTCACAGCACGCGCTCCAGAAAATTGAGCTCTTTTTGAGATAAGGCCACAGACGGCGTACTCACACACAGCTTTGCACATTTTGCGATAGCGTTCGCCTCAATAATTTCCCTCATCAACTGGTTATGATTGTGGCCCAAGATGACACACTGATCAAAGAACGGAGTGCATCCACATGTCTTACAATGCATAGCCAGGAAACCACCAGAAGAAAGCTTGTTTTTTACATTGCAAGGGTGCTCACGCAATGGGCAGACTAGTAGACTGGTAGGTGTGTTACATTGGGCAGGCTGATGGGTGTGTTAATGACCGCTTTGCGAACTCTGACGATATAATAAACGCAGCTAGCCAGAGAAGGCGAAGAAAAGAAGTAAATCACGTTTGATCACAAGAACAATGGCTTCTGTATGAAGTCTTTCGCGCCAGTTAACATCATAGCGTTCACATAAATTTTAGTGCCGAAGCCCGGGATCGAACCAGGGACCTTTAGATTTGGAGTTAGGAATGCATGCTGTTCTCTGATTTCAAGATCCACCCAGATACGTCGGGAGGCCGTGTAATAAAAGCGCGGCACCGTTTTTCTCGCGTGAAAGAAAGAGTGATGTCTTGTGGAAGAACTTGTAGCAGGATTTTGACACGAATAGCTTGTAAAGATCTTGCTTATAAGATCCTGCCAAGATCTTACCAAGATTCTAATCTACTTGTTTCCATTATACGATATTGGAATTAGGCCAAGAGGTCCATGCCAATCTGTACAAACATAGTTTCGGGTACTGAAATAGGATGTAACAGCCCAGCAGGCTTATCTGGTGGAGCCTTCCGTTGCTCACATTCCAAAGAAGTTCTAACGTGATGCTTCACCTCCGCTAGAAGCCTTGGCCAGTAGTGGTGTTCTCTTACTCGTGACAATGTTCGCGTATAACCGAGGTGGCCCGCGGTGGCTTAGTCATGGCAAGCTTGCAAAATTTCCTTGTGGAGAGCTTCGGGAACTACCAGAATATCATTCTTTCATGTTAAAGAGAAATTATTCTTGTACAGTATTCCGTTGCGTAAGCAAAATGATGGCAAACTTCTCGAAAACACTCTCGGTGCATTTTCAGCTCGCCCTTTTAACACCTCAATCAATGCGTTCAGCTCCCAGTCGTGTCGCTGTTACTGAGAGATGACAGTCACATCGACAACTCCTAAAAAAGCAGACGTCTTCTTCGTCCTCAGTTATCGTTGATTGAATCACTGATCTTGAGAGGCAGTCAGCATCTAAATGCTACCTTCCCGATTTGCAGACTATTTTCATGTTGCACTCTTGAAGATGTAAGCTCCAGCACGCGAAACATCCACAAGAATCTTTCATGTTGGTCAACCAACAAAGAGAGTGGTGATCGTTTACCACTTGGAAAGCGCGACCATAAAAATATGGGCGAAATTTTGCGACTGCCCAAACGACCGCTAGGGAGTCCTTCTCCGTGGTTGAGTAATTGGACTCCGCACGTGACAAGGTTCAGCTAGCGTAGGCAACCACTCGCTCGGCACCATCTTGGCTATGGACCAGAACAGCACCCAGACCCACATTGCTGGCGTCTGTGTGTACGGCTGTTGGTGCTTCTTCATCAAAGTGAGTGAGCACCGGTGGAGATCGTAGACGCTTCCATAACTCATTGAATGCCGTCTCTCGCTACTCACCTCATATAAACGCAACATATTCCCTCGTTAGGCGGGTGAGTGGAGAGGTGACATGTGCGAAGTCTTCCATGAATCGCTGGTAGTAGGCGCAGAGACTTAGGAAACGTCTGACTCCCTTCTTATCCATGGGCTGTGGAAAATTTGCGACCACAGCTGTTTCGTCCAGGTTAGGTCTAACGCCTTCATGATGGACAACATGTCCCAGGAACTGAAGCTCTTCAAATCTAAAGTGGTATTTTCCTGGTTTCAATGAGAGTCCTGCCGATCGTATGGCTTGAAGAACCGATAGCAGCCGTTTTACGTGTTATTCTAACGTGGTGGAAAAAGCAATCACGTCGTCGAGGTACACAAGACACATTTTTCGTTTGATACCGGACAGAACAATATCCTTAAGTCTGTGAAACGTGACAGGGGCCCAGCATAAACCGAAAGGGAGGCCTTCGAATCCGTAAAGCCGTAAGTCACGAAAGCGATCTTCTCACGATCACGCTCATCAACCTCTATTTGCCAGTATATACTTTTCAGATCCATATAAAAAATAACGTGCATTCCGTAGCCTGTCCAGAGAGTCATCAATCCGTGGCGATGAATAAACATATTTCTCAGTTATATGGTTGAGCTTACGATAATCGATGCAGAAACGCTGGCTACCATCTTGTTTTTTGACAAGCACCACGGGTGA
Organism: Rhipicephalus microplus; assembly: GCF_043290135.1. Taxonomy (NCBI): domain Eukaryota; kingdom Metazoa; phylum Arthropoda; class Arachnida; order Ixodida; family Ixodidae; genus Rhipicephalus; species Rhipicephalus microplus. The sequence goes on from NC_134701.1 coordinate 126,759,794, forward strand.
CGCCCAAGGGCTCTTCGATGGTTGTATTACATCATCCTCCAGCATTTGTTTTAACTTGCTCCTGTGTTGCCTCACGTTCTTTCTGAGAAACACGGTATGGGTTCTGTCGGGTGGGTCTAGCTGTTTCTTCCGTGGTGATGCGCTGTTTGGTCAGCGTTGTCAGACGAATTCGAGACGTTGAGGAGAAGTGGTTCCTAAACTGGTCTAGCAGCTTCATAAAATGACATCTTTCAGTCGGAGTTTGTGTTGGTTCGATGTCGACAGTGGATGCATGGGGTGGTGTGAGAGCCGCTGCCTACTCTTGCAAAACAAGACAGTCGTAACTGTTGTCGAGCTCCTCGAGGTATGCCACAGCAGTGCCTTTACTGATGTGTTGGCGTTCATTCGTGAAATTCGTCAGTAGCACCTCTGCATGCCCATCGACTAAGGTGATGATACCACGAGCAATCACGACACCTTGACGGAAGAGAAGCACAGTCACATGTTCGGCTAGTGCTTCTTCGTTGTACTGCGCACCGCAGCTGACTGAAACAAGGCTGCATGATTGCGGCGGTATACATACTCCTGGTCAGCCATGCGTAACTCCCTGCGTCGTTGTTGTGCGTCATGAGTAGCGTCTTGGTCAGCTGAAAATGCTACCACACCGTCTCGTATGTTGGCAACGATGCTGTACTCTCTTAAGAAGTCCATTCCTAATATTAGCGATTCGCAGCACTCTGATAGTATCATGAGTGTGGCAAAAAACGCCATGTTCCCAAGGGAAGGCCTTGCCATGCATTTGCCTGTAGTGGTCATCCGTTGGCCTCCAGCATTCCAAATGTAAGGGCCCGTCCATTTCGTTCTGACTTTTTTTAGTTTCGTGGGCAGCAGCTCACTCATGATATAGAAGTCAGTGCCAGTGTAAACCAAGGTGATCACTTCTTGCTCGTCAATCTTCACAGTGAGGTCGGCAGTCATGGTGTTCTCCACATAACGTTCTTCCTCGTTGTCGTCTGCATACGGCAATAATGGGGGATTTTCGGCAATTTGAGGACCTGCAACCTTCTCCCCGGAGGTCACTGACTTTGGTTTCCCCGTCGTGGGCTGGGAGATTGACCTTTGGCGACGTCACAAAAACTCCGGCGGCTTGAGGAAGAAGAACGAGCTGGCGATGGTGAGCGCGTTCGCAGGTTAGAGAAGCTTTGTTGCCAGCCGGCAGGGTCGTCGTCAAAGGAGGAACGGCTTTCGTAAAACTGGAACGAGTAGCATCAGGATGGCGCATACGGTATCCAGCTGGCCGATTCTGGCAATAACGATGAATATGTCCCGACTCCCCACAATTGTAGCACAAAGAGCGACGATCTGCGGCCCACCGTATATCGGTCCACCGCGGTGGCAGTCGCCTGGTAGGATCTCGTTGGGCCCAGGCCGCCATAGTGGGTGGTTGGTGGTACTGCGGCACCGGCGCAGACGAAGGACGACGAACAGCGTCCACATAGCTGTATGCGTTCGGTTGGTACGATAGCTCAGTAGAATATGGGCAACGAACAGCGTCTTTGTACCGGTACGCCGGTGACTTGTAGGACACTTCCCAACAAAACTCGGGGGAAGTGAACGCCTGCCGGAGTTCGTGGCGCATGACTTCGGTGGTGGTTGCGACGGTGGTGTGTGCCTTGCGTTCTATTCGGCCATCTGCTCACAAACAATCTGATGATGATGATGATAGATTTTAGTCGCGCAAGGGCCACTCAAGCCAAAGAGCGCAAAACACATGGTTTTTGGTCGATTTGATTATAAAAAGCCTACTCAGTGTGGCAAGAATAAAAGAGTGGTGCATAGGGCTTAAACTTAGGTGTAGTGAATATATGTGCTGAGTTTAAAACGGGCTAAGCGTATGGGTTTCACAAAATGATTCAGTGTCGGCAACGGTCGTTGCCAGGACAAGGAGTGCGTGCTGCATGACATTTGATATAGAAAGTCTCAGCGGTTGCCTAAGTTTGAGAGGAGGCTGAGATTACTGAGAATGTGCTATGGAATGTAGGAAGCCTACACTAGCTGTGAACTTTAAAACCGCTTTTTAAAACATGGGATCGTCACCAAGAAAAAATTGCGGGTGAGGCGGAATGTGGCATTTGTACAGTTTCAGGAAGTGACACAGTCTTTGTGGTTCGAGGTACGGACAGATAATTAGAGCGTGAACGACAGACAGTGCATCACCACATTTTGCACAATGTGGTGCTGGAAGGTTGTTTAATGGTTCGAGTGTGTTGCATGTGTATGACTGATCTTGAGTCTGCACAGTGCAACCTCTTGGTGCTTGTTACGTTTTTCAGTCACACATCTTCCTATTATTGACTTTACTAAGTGCAGTTTGTTTGTATTTGCTGCGTTCCATTCCTCTTGCCATTGTCCAGGCATTCGGGTTCTGATGAGTGGCCTCAGGTCCTCATACGGGATGGTGTCTACGTCAACTGATGGGCGTAGCGCAGCTGACTTCGCAAGTCTGGCCGCTCTCTCATTGCCAGCTATGTTGCAGTGTCCCGGAATCCAGCATAGCGTGATTTTGAGCTTAGATTTGTGGGCTGACAAGATGCACTTTAGAAGAGTATTAGTAACTGGGTTTTTAAGTATCTTATAGTGAAGGACAGCGCAGTCACTTCTCTGAGAGAGTTTGTGTATATGATGCAGGCTGGTTTTTCCTCTTTTAAAAGGTGCCTTACAGCTAAAACCATGCCATAGCATTCTGCAGCAAATATGCTGGTATGTTCGTTCATTGTTCTAGAGTCAGAGAACGCGAGATTATGTGCCGCACATTCGACTGCGGAGGACTTGGAGACATCAGTGTAATACTCAGCACACCTGTATTTGGCCTGCAAGTACATGAAGTGTTGATCGATTGTGACTGGGAGGTCATGCTTTCCTACCTCTAGGAATGACAGGTCACAATTGATAGCCCGCATTTACCATGGCACCACAGTGTCCTTGTGAGAGCTTAGTTGAAGATTGGAGACCAGTATGTGCAGATTTTCAAAGTGTGAGGCCACTCTGAGGGGTACAGTGGTGTAGCTGATGGTCGCCTCAAAAACAGGTGGGCGTTTGATGTATCTTGCAATTACGCACGAGCTGGGTGGTCGACATGGGAAAGCACCTTGGTGGCATATGCGACACTTGTGAACTGACGTCGCCGTTCTAGTGACCACCGGTCTGTCTCAACATACAGGCTGGCTATTGGGCTGGTTCGGAAAGCACCGCTGGCCAGCGGAATCCCAAGGTGGTGCACAGGGTCAAGCATCTTCAACGAAGATTTTGACGCTGACTCGTAAACCACCGAGCCACAATCGATACGTGATAGCACTACGCTGTTGAGAAGGTTCAGTAGACAGTCACGGTTTATGCCCCATGACTAATGCGAGAGAATCTTGAGCAGGTTTAAGGCTTTCAAGCATTTAAGTCGTAGCTGTTGGTATGTGTAACAAAGCTGGGCTTTTCATCGACCACGTCACTTAATAATTTGTGATCTTTTTTAGTAGGTATGGTTTGTCCATTGATTGGAATGTTGGGGGATGGCCTTATGCCAGGTAGTTTTGAAATCAGTAGGCAAACAGTCTTGTCACAGTTAACCTAAAACAATTTTTGTCTGCCCAGCTTGAGAGCTTGTTTACTGCGACTGAATCTCACGTGCACAGATGGCTAGGTTGTAAGATTTGAGGCTAATCTGAATATCATCCACATATACAGAGTAGGAGATTGTTTTAGGCAGTATAGGGCTTATGGAGTTCATTTTACGATGAATAGTGTGCCGATAAGAACACCGCCCGGAGGGGATGCCATTTTCTTGCGTAAACCACTTTGATAAGGCATCTCCAACATGAGCCACAAATGTACGGTCAGAGGTAGCTTTCTATGGTATTCAACATATTTCCTGACACTCCAAGAGATTGCAAGTCACGGAGAATGCCATAATGCTATGTCGTGTCGTAAGCTTTCTCCAAGTCAAAGAATACAGATAGGCAGTGTTGTTTATGAATGAAAGCATCCCTGACATAGGATGCGAATGCTACCAGCTGGTCAGTTGTCGACCAGCCAGACCTGAATCCAGCTTGACGACGATCAAGGAGGTCATTGTATTCAAAGTATTTTTGAAGACCGATCTTGAGTCTTGAGCAATTTACCATTTTTTCGAACACCTTCCACAAACAGCTAGTCAGCGCAATGGGCCTGTAACTAGCAGCAAATGTGGCTTCTTTTCCTTGTTTAAGGTTGGGTATGATAACTGCCTTTTTCCAGGTCATGGGTAGACGCCAAGAAGACCATACATTGTTGAAACGAATGAGGATGACGTCAAATGTTTCTTCGTGTAGGTGTTTCAGCATGCCGTAAGTAATTCTGTCTGATCCTGCTGTTGAGCTGCCCCACGTTGCCGGTGCTGCTTTTATTTCACCTATAGCAAAATGGGTATTGTACCCTCCTGCCGATGGCTTTTCATAATGAATATGTTTACGTTCGTCGGCAAGCAATAATGTGCTGAGTTGAACATATACTCAAAGTGTTGCCCTATGGCATCTGCCTCGTGTTCCAGTGTATCACCAGCAGTACTAACAAGGGGCGCCGGATGAGTGTTGTTGCCTTGGAGTGCTCTTACTCTGTTTTACGCCTTATGTGTGTCAGTGTAAGAGTTAACCGATAAGAGGAAGGACTGCCAGCTGTGTAGTTTAGACTCTCGTCGAACACGTCTACCATTTGCTTTTGCACACTTAAAACTCACCAAGTTTTCAGCTGTAGGACATCTGAGGAATTCAGACCATGCTTTGTTTTGATTGTCACGAGCACCTTTGCACTCAGCATTCCACCAAGGTTGTCGTTTGTTCCGTGTGTTGTTTGATGTATGTGGGATGAATTGTTCTGCGGCCTGTATAATGTGCAGTGTGACCAACGCTTCACATTCATCAATGCCTAGGTTTTCAATTATGAGCATGATAATTTTTTCTCCAGTCCGCATCCTGTTCTCTGAACCTGGTTATATTTGGAGTCGTCATACTCGCATTTCCTGTGTGTTTTAGACAGACAGGTAAATGATCACTTCCGTAGAGGTTACGAATAACAGCCCACTCAGTGGTTGACAAGAGTGATGTAGAGCCTATACCAAGATCTATCGCGGTGTATGAGTTGTGCGCTGCGTTAAAGTATGTTGGCTCTTTTTTATTAAATATACAGGAGCCGCAGGAGAACAGAAAGTTTTCAATTAAGGAGCCTTGAGAATCCGTTCTTCTACATCCCCATAGAGGGTGGTGCGCATTAAAGTCTCCAACCAACAGGAGTGGATGCGGGAGTTGGTCGATGTGTGTTTCAAATTTTTTAAAAGAGAGGTGGTATACCGGAAGGATGTATAGTGAACACATGATTGTTATTCATCCAAACATTAGGGTTCGTATTGTCACTGCCTGTAAGTCTGTAACCAGAGTGAGGCTTTGAGACGAAACTGCTTTCTGCACTACGATACCGACACAGCCAGATGAATGAGCAGTGCCCTGTCTGTCCTTTCGGTATGCCACATCTCTTTTTAAAAGGCTACTGTGTGTTAGGTTCAGGTGTGTTTCCTGTGAGCAAAGTATGTCCGGTTGTGCAAGTATTTCGTAGATTTCATCTAAGTTCTTAAGTAAGCCTCGGCAATTCCAGTGGATGATACTTTCGGCAGCCATTTTCATGAATGAGGAAAAGAGCGTGACTTATTCACACTTCGCTGCCTTTATCAGGCGGCTTCTTTGAAGGGTGCTTCTTTCCTTTGAGGTGATATAAGGGCGCCGCCTCGCTTGAGGGACTTCCATCAGCATCTTAGACGCTGAGGATCCTGGTGTCACTTCCATTGTCTCCGGTGGACCCTCGGAAGCTAATGGAGGTTTGTCAGGAGAGATAGATGTCTCAGTTGTCTGTGTCGTCCCTGGAGTCTGATGGAGGTTGACCTCAGGGACTTGAAAGGTTGGTGCAGCCGGTGGCTGCTTGGTGGAGGGCAGAGGTGTGTACGCTTCAGCAAAGCAACATGGCGTGCCCACCGTCACTAGACGCCACCCGGCTCCCCGGTGAGCTGCGTCAGTGTATGACCTTCCGGAAAAAAGAGATACCTTCTTCCGGGCTTCCAAGAAGGTGATATATTCTGTAACTTTGGTATGGATTATAACCTTTTCTTTCTTGAACGCTTCACATGTGCGCGAGTGCGCGGCACGCGGTTCGGGACAATTAGGACATTCTGTTAGATTCGAAGTGCAGATTCTGTTGGGTGCTCATAGTCACCACATTTCACACATGTTAGTTTTCCACAGCAGGTGTTTGATCCATGTCCGCATTTCTGGCATTTGAAGCACCTTGTGGGGTTTGGTTTATAGGGACGGACTTTACAATGAAGGAACGCCGCTTTCACAGATTCGAGCAAGGAAGGAGCGATTCAAAGTTAATACTACATGTGGGGTTACCACTGCTTAACCTTTCCGCCTGATTGTGATCCGACGTATGGCGATTACGCCCTGCTCTCGGAAGCCCTCAAAGAGGTCAGTTTCAGTTTCTCGCATGAGATCGTGTTCTGAAATGACACCTTGGATAGTGTTAAGGCTTCGGGGGGGGGGGGGTGACAGACGCGTTCATGTGTGCAAACTGCTTTTGTTTCAGAAGAGTGTTCTAGTGGTCTTTTTGGGTCACTTCAACAAGACCACTAGATAAAAGTTTCTTTGCATCATACTTTTTGCCGATGAGATTTTCGAGAGTTCTGGCTACCAGAAAGACAGACAATTCTGCAAAGGACTCGTTGTCTGTAAAAGAGTATATGGTCAGAGAGTGTGGAAAGTGGTCACAATCAGTTCGGGTACGTTTGGAGCTTTCATCGGTGCGGTTCTTTTTCAGGTACCAATTATTCAGACAGGGGAAGTATTTTGCCATGTGAAGCATTTGATGTTCGGCGGCGATGGTAACCACCCACCAACGAGACTAACAAGGGGACGCTATAAGGTAGAACACTTCAAGACGCCAGTCATACATCACTGCTGTAACCAAATATAACCGAAGGTTGGGTACCTACACAAGGTTAATCCTAACCGCCAGGAATAATTGGAAGTAGACGCATGCTAGAAGGTGACAGCACAGATAAAAAGTGAGAGGTAAAGACGAAGATGAGGGGAGAGAGAGATAGGAAAAGGCAACTGCCGGTTTTCCCGGGGTGGTTCAGCCCAGGGGTGCCGTATACGTGTAGCCGGTGCCAAAGGGATGTGTTGCCTCGGCTGGTGGGCCTTAAAGATCCAATCACCTGGCGTCGGCTCAACCCCCCGGATCCCGTTTTCCCCGGACATGGCTCAGCCTTACACGGCTAGGCGTGGGAGAGGTCGAAACCCCCCGTTAGCTCGGGTCCGTGGTGTCGCTACATACCAAACGCCTGCTTGCACAGACGCCCCTGCGGGGGATCACGCACAATCTGCCGAACCAGTTGGCGTAGACAGCTCTAATCGAACGATGTGTTCATAGCGGTGGCACCTACAGATGTGTTGGCCATGACGCGATTGTTTTGATGGTACCGCTGCTGCAAAGCCTGCTCGATTGCTGTGACCTTGCTAATAAACTCGTCCACTGTGGTCGGAAGATTGCGCAAAAGGCCAGTGAACAGTTGTTCTCTGACGCCACACATGAGATGGTTGAGCTTTTTAGCTTCGGGCATGTTGGGATCTGCGCGGTAAACCAAACGCGCCATGTCTTGTGGAAACATCGCGACTCCCTCATTTGGCTGTTGAACGCGTGATTTAAAAAGACGTTGCGCATTTTCACGTCAATCTGGGCTCCCTAAGGTGTCAATTAGCCGACGGCGAAACTCATCCCACGCTGTCAAACAGTCAAAGTTCTCTCGCGGTTTATGAACCACGTCTTAGTGTTGTCTTCAACAGCGAAGTATCAGTTGAATCGCTTGTCGTCAGAGATCCAGTGGTTGGACTTCGCTACCCGATCAAACTGCTCTAGCCAGTCTTGCGCATCTTCGTTTTCGTGACCGTGAAAAGGTTCTGGACTGTTACCTGTGTTGGGTGGCTTGATGATGTCATTTCTTAAACAGAGGTGTTTGTTGACAGAGGTGGCCCCTGTAAGGGGCTGAATTCGGGACCCAGACTTTGAAGGCGACGGCTTGATCGGTGTACCGGAGTCTCGACGCGTGGCTGCCTAGTGGCGCGGCAACCAGGGCTGCTCACAGGACTGACGATCATGAGGTGACGGTCATGAGCACCTACACCAGTGTCACAGTTCTCAAAGTACGGAAGATTTATTGTAACGAACCGAGGGACACTGTTCTTTCAGAGACACGAAAGGTGGACTCGCCCAAACGAACTGCTTCTTCGTCTGTTTTTTCGTGATGCGCCTCTAATGCGGACCGGGCGTTGTCTTCACCGACGCCAGCGCATAGCTCGGCACACGCAGGGACGTGACAGTATTTTCAACATACACAAACACTGGAGACGGAAAAATTGTCCGCCTCTAGCTCCTCCTTGATGTACAATACACTACCCTCGTTGTCTCTTTCTACCTCACAAATGACGTGGGAAAAAACTGGAGCCCCCAGCCTCCACTTCACTACGTCTACTCGCCCCTCAGCTTAACCGGCCACTGATACATCGTTGGTGCCCGAACCACATCCTCGGGCCACTGAATCATCCTCAGAGCCCGATCCACAGCCCCCGGCTGCCGAAACATCCTCGATGCCCAAGCCACAGCCGCCAGCCCCTGCTGCAGCAGTGGGAGAACGCGGTGGCACTATCATCCTCCGTCCAGTAGAGAAGAAAAGCAACTTACTCACTGCATCACGCGAATCCATCGCGGCCTTCCTGTCGGGTTTCCCGGCCACTCAGCGCATTCACGTCAACATTTGAGGCAACGTCGTCAAAGTGGACATTAGAACGCTCACGGACCCCACGCCACTCCTTGAAGTGGACCAACTCCGCGAGATCCACGTAAGGTGTGAACCTCGTGGAGTACCCCTGCGGGGGCACCGTCTACGGCATCTACGCACAACTAGACCTTGACGACGTCACGGCCAACCTCGTATCGGCCGTCCCAGTCGTCTCTTACATCCGTCGAGGCAGGTGCCTCACGCTCAGTTTTATGGGAAGCCGTCTGCGTCTCGGAAAAGACGTAGCGACGCAGTTGCTCCATGTGTTCGAGCCAGTGTGTGAGAAGACGCCAGCAAGAACGAAAACTTCTGTAGACGTCAAGCAGGGATAAATACTATTTAGAAAATCAAACACCGCACGTCTTCCTACGTGTGGTGAGCCAGACTTCTAGCGGCAACGCGCACCTGCGTGTCAACGCATCTTTTGTCAACACACGGAGCTTCTCAGCTATCCTGCTTCTTCGGTGACTCCGGTTACGACCTTCAGCCACGTTAATTTCCGCTAACCATGGGCACCACACCCAATAGCGACGTGACGCCGAATCACATGGTACGTGACCCTGTCATCACTACCCCCAGAATCAAGGAGGTTTGGTAGGCGGACTCTTAACTCCGGTTCCTTAGCGTCGAGCCACTCTTTCTACGACTCCGGGCAACGTAACAAACAGCGAAGTACAACTATGCCATCGATACTTTACGACTTGGTGTCATCGCCATCGTAAGATACATTTTGCGTTCTCCACCTCCTGACAACCGCTACGACACCCTAATGACGAGCTCATACGCCGGATAACTGAGTTGGAACAGCGTAGGCTGCAGCAGCTGCTCACCTCGAACAAACTCGTTGAGCGAAAGCCTACGGAGCTTCTACGTCGCATGCGACATCTAATTGGGGACCACTGTACTGCATTGAACGAATCCATCCCATGCGAACTCTTCTTCCAGAGAATGCCAGTCCAGCTGCGGATGATTTTCAGCGTGTCATCTACAGAAACTCTCGACTTACTAGCATGGATGGCTGACAAAATAATGGATATCAGTGCCCCATTATTATCTGCGATCAAGAGACCACTTGACTCGACCCTCTTCATGCCGGTTGGCGACGACCGCTTGAATCACTTTCTTCAAGCTTAGGAGGACCTTAGTCGCAAAGTGGATCAGCTAGCCACTGAATTTAACGCGCTTAAAGTAGACCACGGCCATAACGCGTCATCACAATGACCCCCAGCCGCGAAAGAATCGCCAAGTCTGCCTCGAAGCATCTGCTGATATCACCACCGATACGGATCTCGAGCTCGTCAGTGCTATCAGCCATGCCACTTTGCGGGAAACGCACCGGCCACGCACTGAGGGCGGGCAGTGTTTTGAGCCTGACATACAGCCCCCTATTCCACGTCATAGATCGTGCCACCAAAGTCTGCTGGCTTGTCGACACAGGTGCCGAAATGTTTGTTGTTCCTCCTACATTGGAGGGCCACCGTGGACGCCAGACCTCGCCGCCTGTCACTGTTCATGTTTCGACCATACGGACCTAAGGACAGAAGTATGTTACGCTTGACATCGGCTTGAAACGCACGTTTCGATGGGTCTTCTAATCACCGACGTGTGTGTACTCATCATCGGTGCAGATTTTCTTTGGCATTTTAAGTTCATGGTAGACATGGCATAGTCGTCTCGTGCATTCTGAGACCCACCTCACAGGTCAAGGCGTGACATGAAGTTGGCCGCCTTTGCGTCTCGTGCAGGTTCATGCTAGAGTCTCTCGGCCATGGGCTACGCTTCTCGACTTCTTCCACGCTCAATCTCTTGAAGCCTTGATACGCCACATTGTCACTTTCACATTGACAGTAGGAGGGCAGATGTTGGTACTCACTCGTAGTCTCGCTCCTGACCACTACAAGATTGCAAGACAAGAATTCGAGCATATGCTTGAACTCAGATACGTTCGCCCTTTTTCCGGTGCCTGGCCGTCACCGCTACACATGGTTCTCAAGCCTTCAGGTGACTGATGATCGTGCGGTGACTACCGCACCCTTAACAAAGTGACTGTGCCGGACCGCTATTTGACGCCACACATCTACACCCCACGTGAAATCGGCCAGGTTGCCTGCATATCGGAGTTCACGAGTGATATCCGGTACATCAGTGGCAAGGACAACGCAGTTGCTGGCACGTTTTCCCATATAGAAATCAACGCAGCTATGGAGCGCCTACCAGTTCATTTTGAAACCATGGCTACTGCACAACAGGACAACGACGTTCAAGTTCTGAGAGTCCAAGTGAACTTCCTCAAGTTTAGAAGTGTCTAACTACCAGGCTACGTGATTCCCCTCGTTTGCCTACCGGTTGTGCTCACCTCTACCGGTTGTGCTCACCCGTACGTTCCAGTACCGTTTCACCGCAGAGTCTTCGATGCCTTGCATTCCTCGTAATTGTACCCCGGTATTTGTGTCACTCAGCGCCTCATAACAGGGCCATATGTGGGGTTTTGAATGAACACCGACGTCCACCGCTGGGCACGTGCTTGCTTCAAGTGCCAGCTAAACAAAGTCCAGTGAAACACAGTTATCCCACTGGGTATTTCAGGCATCCTGACTCGTGGTTCATTCAAGTGCAACTGCACCTCGTAGGCCCTTTGCCCTTCTAGCAAAACAGCCGGTATATTTTAAGCAGCATAGACCGGTGCACGCGGTGGCCTGAGGCACTACCCCTCACCTACATCATGACAGAGTCAGTCGCCCGCGGACTCATCACCGTGCGGATAAGCCGCTGCAGGGTTCCCAACACCATCACAGCAGAACGAGGTGTTTGATTTGACTCCGCGCTCTTCTGCACCCCGTCTTGAATGCCCGGTGTCAAGCACATCAAAACTACGGGTTTCATTCGATGTCGAATGGCATGGTTGAGCGATTTTACCGCCAACTGAAAGCCTCTCTCAGGGCCTCGCAATAATTGATACCCTAGACGGAGCGACTACCACTCGTCCCCTTCACCCTGCGCAGTAAGACACGTACGGACGCGTCCTGCTCCTCAGCTGAGCTAGTATTCGACACTACTGTAAGCCTGCCTGGACAATTTTTCAACACGTCATTTCCATCAACATTGGATGAAGGCAATTATGCCAGAAATGATGCCAACCTAAGACAACGTTTTATCCTTAGACTGGCCCTGGGAAATTCGCTAGCATGAAGAAAATACCTTGCTTATATTTAGGGGTGGAGCTCTTTAAGGCGTGGGTCTGTCCATCCTTCGTCGTTGTCGTACATAGCCACCGGGATGCGAGATGGGAGATGGCGGTACTTGAAGTGTTCACTAAATGGACGCACGGACGGACGCATGGATGGACGGACAGACACTAGCAGACAGACAGACGGATGGAAGGACGTGCGGAGCGGGTATGTGCCACAGGGCATGCGAGATGGCGGTACTTGGAGTGTTCACTAGATGAACGCGTGGACGGACGGATAAACAGACTAGAAGACGGACGGACAGATGGACAGACGCGTGGACGTATGGACGGATGGACGAACGGACAGACAGATAGACGCATGGATGGACGTGCGGATGGTCACGCGGACGGACGGACGCAAAAACAAACGGACGGACGGAAGTCCGGACGCGCTGATGGACGCTTTGAGTTCATCATCATTCACTCTGTGGATATGCTGTGATCTTTATTCTCGTTGTTCGCGCTAATCGAGCCCTAACTAATTATTTAAATAGTGTGATCTGTGGCCAAGTTTTTCTGAATATTGTTGAAAGTAAGAACAACATAATTAACCAGCTTCAGGGCGTTTTTCTACATGCTATGTGGAGTTGCTCATAAAGTGCTTCCAGGTAGCACCGGTTGCCACAGAGACTGATTTCTCAATCAAGTTCACTTTGCACACGCGTTTGAGGCATGGATGAGACCGTTCAGGTCAACTGCAAGTGTAGAATATTTTTTGGGCCTCCAGTTTCAAAGGAAGTGGCCCATTTTGAATTTCCACATTTGTAAGAACTGTTGTAATATTTTCAGTGGATGTACGTGTGCCCTTTTTAACTGGCTGATAGCTACGCCTTTCTTCTGTGCTCTCAATCAGATCTCCGTTTAACCAAATATTCCCCCCCCCCCCCCTTGCGCTCTCATGTAAAGAGCGCGACGGAAATACCGAAAACATCCGAACAATTAAGTCCTACTGTCTCTTTTCGTACACTGCTTCCGCAATATCGAACCCGTACCACCTTACCCAATCTTAGTTTCACACTGTTCCTTTTTATATGCCTCCTTGTTAAAGGGATACTGACACAAAATTTTGTGGTTGAGATAGCCTACTGGGTCGATTCCCGTGAGCATGCGTGTATCAACTGCAAAATATCAACAGCGAATATAGCTTGGAAGGTATTTTACAGCAATTTCGAAGTTTCGAAATGCTATCAACTCCATCGCACTATAGTGCTCTCCAGTGTCGTGGTTGTCGTTACGCCGGGAGCATCGATATTATGGTCTACAGAGCATTTTGAAAAAGAAAGCAGCTGCTTTCACCTTCGTATATGTTCCTGCTCTTAGGAAAGTGGGGAAACTTGCAAGGAGTGCCCCCTCACCTCAGCTTCAACACACTGGTGTGTTCAGGAACCCCTGACTCTCCCTTTGGCCCCCATGATTTACACCACTGCAGAGACTTCAAGCTTTCTGCTGTCGATAACATGCTAAGAGACAAGATCTGCACCGTTACAAACGAAGACGGCAAAAACAATCTCAGGCACGTAATGGACCGTGAAGGAAAGTTCAGACTTCACACATTTGAAAATAATTACATTTAGCCCATCGTTCCCCAACTGGGCAAAGGTTAAACTGAAGAGTGTGACTTCAACTACTAGCTCTTTGGCATGGAGCCACCCCAAAAAGACTACCAACTTTTCATAAACGAGATGAGCTCTTATTATCAGGGCTACCGATGTTTCGCTGTTCGGGGTCCATTTTTTCTAAATTAAAATTCTTTAAAGCCCTCCCGAATAAGGAGGGATTTTTTATAGTTTATTGTATTTTTGGGAGAACAATTGAAATTAATCAGAATTATTTTATCACTTTATAAGCCCCAATTATTCAGAAACTGAAGAGTAATTTTCTTTTTTTTTCCAGTGATCCTAAGTATTCGATACAATGATGTTTAAACACAGGAACATTACAACAGACAGAACGCAAATTAATTGTCTGGAAGGTTCTAGCACACAAACGCAGATACACTTGTGTTAGAGTTCTTGAATGCAGAACATATACGCAACCGTGTTACAATCTGAAAAGTTGTGGCAATACACACGAGAATGTATACCTAATGAACGCAAGAGTATTTTACTAGGTTGTCGCTTATAGAAGCGCACCCTTTTTAGGGACGATTCTCGGCCCTAGAAGAGTGGTTTTCGTCAACATGCCAAATAATATTTAATGCACTGCTGAACTTCATGTGAGTATAGTCCTGCGTCCAATAAACTAATCGTCGCTGAAGGTGGCTAGAACCGTTATTGCCGGTCGTCCACAAAATTACGGCGACTCGTCGATGGTGATGAATCGGGGTGTTCTGTGACGTACAAGAACTTATCGGCGCGATTTTTTTCGCATGAACTTCATGTACTTCATGTAATTATTTGGGGTATAGTTCTGAAGTACTTCGAATCATACGTGCCACCGGACACTCAATTCAAAACAGCCCAGGATCTCCATCAGCCTGATGCCGTAGGATCACAGCATGATGGTGCAGCCTGTTGCTAAGGTGAAGTTTATACCATCCAAATAGGACAATGGACAAATGACCACTTAGATCACGACCTTTTGATCTAATCAGAAGGTCGTGAATAATTGTATAAATAAAATTCAATTGTATAAATGGAAATGGTAAAACAAATCTATGAGCAAGTCTTTATAGGATTATTTCGGATTTATCTGAAAACGTAGAGCCCTGATTGTAACGTAGGACATATCGAGGACGGACGCCGTTGCTGTCCTTGGTATTTAAACACAAATGCATGCCGAAAAAAAAAAGTTCCGTCCCTTAAAAAATCTGTTCCAAGGTGGTTCTGCCGCAGTGCGATTGTGTAATGTCACGTGACTAAAGCTTCCTCAAAATGACCTCATCACTCCCATATCTCTGGAGGAGCTTACACTAATACATTTATTTTCCTGTATTGGCGCTCACGTGGCCATGAAAAAGATATCCTGGAGGTATAAAAGTAGCGTTTCTGCAAAGCAGGGCCTAGTGGCAGACAACTCGCTAGATTAATGGCCGTTAAGCGAGGTCGTTTCGCAGGTTAACTGCCGCGATAACGGCTGCCTCTGCGCAGCGGCTCCCTTCAATTGCACCTTTCGTGTTTACATCATAGTGAGGGTACCAAGAAGAGCAATTTTATATCCGATCGTAACACAGAACACATTATCATTTTATTGTCAAAAGTGAATTACCTATGGCGAAGTCCACAGTTAGAAAAAGGTGCCAGCTACGGTGTATGCACACATAAATTTACTGCTTCGAGGCGCCAGAGATGATGCGCTGCTGTGATGAACGCGAGGAAATATTGTTGTAGCCGGGGAGGAAACGGAGTTGAATTATTTAAAAAATTTTTGAAGAGCCTAGGCACTAAAAAGCAAAATGAGTTTTCGCGATAAGTAAACGACACTTTTACGATCCCACTTTAGTAAGCGAGAAAATTAGGGAAAAGAAAATGCGAGTAAATAGAGATGCCACTTTGATATTTCCGCACCAAATACCGCGACGTCATAGATTTTCAAGGTGTCTACTGGGTCCTTCGTAGCTTCTATAGTCAAAAAAAATGGAGTATATTCTAATGTGTAGGTGCCACAGACCCAGCATACGATGTTTCAGAAAATTTCATTGAGCCAATGTAACGGAAATACGAAGAACACATTGTAAAATCTTTAGAGCCACACACCATGATTTCGGCACAAAATTTAATAATGACTCATCAAACCTTCATTTTCTCCGCTAATAATAAACTTATCAAAGTGAAACACGAAACATTAGAGTTCTTAGAGTGAAGTTGGTCAATCTAAACCAAGTCATTGTTTCTCTTGGCGTCCCTTTAAGGGTTGTATGACATGCACGCACACATACAAACAACGCATGCATCAACATAGGGAAGGCATGTATCAAAACCCCCCTCTTGCCCCGCCGTGGTGGTCTAGTGGCTAAGGTACTCAGCTGCTGACCCGCAGGTCGCGGCATCGAATCCCGGCTGCGGCGGCTGCATTTCCGATAGAGGCGGAAATGTTGTAGATCTGTGTGCTCAGATTTGGCGCACGTTGAAGAACACCAGTTGGTCGAAATTTCCGGAGCCCTCCACTACGGCGTCTCTCCACTACGGCGGTTTTGGAACATGAAACCCCACACATCAATCAAGACTCCCCCTCGCTGACCAGCGCAGGCTGGTGGCGACAGCAGTAGAGGGGCTTTGTGCGCACGGAACAGACGGCGATGCGCTACAGGCAAGCAGACGTGGAATCGCGACAAAGCACGGCCTCGAGCCGTTGCCACACCAAGGACAGATAAATCTTCCACCAACTGCTACGCTTTTGGCTGGTGTTTCACTTATTGAATTCTCGGCGCTCACCACTTTCCTGCACTGCCTCATGCTGATATTTCGTGACCTGGAAGGCGCCCGTCGATAATTCAATCGAGAGACGTGCATGATATCGGGAATATTAGTGTGAGGTGGAATGACACCATTTGGACACGTTCTTTCATGGGAGTTCACTGATTTATTGATCAGCGTGGGTAATTTTATCAGAAATAATAACCAAATGACACGCTTTGTTGCCCCAATGCCACTTCACGCCGCTGAAGATTAATAATCGCGTGTAAATTTGAACATGGACGCACACACGTTAACTTTACGGCTGACCTAACCGGAACAGGTACCCATTTCAGCAGTAATATCATCATCATCATCATCAGCCTGACTACGTCCACTGCAGGACAAAGGCCTCTCCCATGTTCCGCCAGTTAACCCGGTCCTGTGCTTGCTGCTGCCAATTTATACCCGCAAACTTCTTAATCTCATCTGCCCACCTAACCTTCTGTCTCCCCCTAACCCGCTTCCCTTCTCTGGGAATCCAGTCAGTTACCCTTAATGACCAGCGGTTATCCTGTCTACGCGCTACATGCCCTGCCCATGTCCATTTCTTCTTCTTGATTTCAGCTATGATATCCTTAACCCCCGTTTGTTCCCTAATCCACTCTGCTCTCTTCTTGTCTCTTAAGGTTACACCTACCATTTTTCTTTCCATTGCTCGCTGCGTCGTCCTCAATTTAAGCTGAACCCTCTTTGTAAGTCTCCAGGTTTCTGCTCCGTAGCTAAGTACCGGCAAGATACAGCTGTTATACACCTTCCTCTTGAGGGATAGTGGCAAACTACCTGTCATAATTTGAGAGTGCTTGCGAAATGTGCTCCACCCCATTCTTATTCTTCTAGTTACTTCAATCTCGTGGTTCGGCTCTGCGGTTATTACCTGCCCTAAGTAGACACAGTCTTTTACAACTTCAAGTGCACTATTACCTATCTCGAAGCGCTGCTCCTTGCCGAGGTTGTTGTACATTACTTTCGTTTTCTGCAGATTAATTTTAAGACCCACCTTTCTGCTCTCCTTGTCTAGCTCCGTAATCATGAGTTGCAATTCGTCCCCCGAGTTACTCAGCAATGCAATGTCATCGGCGAAGCGCAGGTTACTAAGGTATTCTCCATTGACTCTTATCCCTAACTGTTCCCATTCTAGGCTTCTGAAAACCTCCTGTAAGCACGCGGTAAATAGCATTGGGGAAATTGTGTCCCCCTGCCTTACACCCTTCTTGATTGGTATTCTGTTGCTTTCTTTATGAAGCACTATGGTAGCAGTTGATCCCCTGTAGATTTCTTCCAGAATGTTTATATATACTTCATCTACGCCCTGATTCCGCAGTGTTTGCATGACGGCTGATATTTCTACTGAATCAAACGCTTTCTCGTAATCTATGAAGGCTATGTATAGGGGTTGGTTATACTCTGAGCATTTCTCTATTACCTGATTGATAGTATGAATGTGGTCAATTGTTGAGTAGCCTGTTCGAAATCCTGCTTGTTCCTTTGGTTGATTGAATTCTAATGTTTTCTTTACTCTGTTAGCAATTACCTTTGTAAATAGCTTGTATACTACACAGAGCAAGCTGATCGGCCTGTAATTCTTCAAGTCCTTGTCATCTCCTTTCTTATGTATTAAGATGATGTTAGCGTTCTTCCAAGACTCTGGTACTCTTCCCGTCAGGAGACACCTCGTAAACAGGGTGGCTAGTTTTTCTAACACAATCTGTCCTCCATCTTTCAGCAGATCTGATGTTACCTGATCCTCACCAGCAGCTTTGCCCCTTTGCATGCTCTCCAAAGCTTTCCTGACTTCTTCTATCATTACTGGTGGGGTGTAATCTGGGTTACTGCTAGTTCTTATAGTATTAAGGCCGTGGTTGTCACGGCTACTGTACAGATCTCTGTAAAACTCCTCTGCTATTTTAACTATCCTATCCATATTGGTAGTTATTTTGCCTTCTTTGTCCCTTAGTGCATACATCCGACTTTTGCCTATCCCAAGTTTCCTCTTCAATGCTTTGACACTTCCTCCGTTTTTCAGAGCGTGTTCAATTCTCTCCATGTTATACCTTCTTACATCGCATACCTTACGTCTATTAATCAACTTCGAAAGCTCTGCCAGTTCTATTTTGTCTGTTGTACTTGACACTTTCATGATTTGACGCTTCTTTATTAGGTTCTTCGTTTCCTGGGAAAGCTTGCCAGTGTCCTGTCTAACTACCCTGCCTCCAACTTCCACTGCACACTCCGTAATGATACTCGTTAGATTATCATTCATTGTATCTACGCTAAGGTTCGTTTCCTCACTAAGAGCCGAGTACCTGTTCTGCAGCGACACTCTGAATTCCTGTACTTTCCCTCTCAGTGCTAGCTGATTGATTGGCTTCTTGCGTATCAGTTTCTGTCGTTCCTTCTTCAAGTCTAGGCGAATTCGAGACCGTACTATTCTATGGTCACTGCATCGTACCTTGCCAATCACTTCCACATCCTGCACGATTCCAGGTTGTGCACTCATTATAAAGTCTATTTCGTTCTTATTTTCGCCATTAGGGCTCCTCCATGTCCACTTGCGGTTTTCTCGTTTTCGGTAGAAGGTATTCAAAATCCGTAAATTATTGCGTTCTGCGAATTCTACTAGTAGCTCTCCTCTGGCGTTTCTAGTACCGATGCCATAATCTCCTACTGCCTGGTCTCCAGCCTGCTTCTTCCCTACCTTTGCATTAAAGTCGCCCATCACTATAGTATACTGTGTTTTTACCTTACTCATTGCCGATTCCACGTCTTCATAGAAGCTTTCAACTGAAGCGTTATCATGGCTGGATGTAGGCGCGTAAGCCTGTACTACCTTCATCTTGTATCTTTTATTCAGTTTAATTACGATACCTACCACCCTTTCATTAATGCTATAGTATTCCTCTATGTTGCCAGCTATGTTTCTGTGAATTAGGAACCCCACTCCCAGTTCTCTTCTGTCTGCCAAGCCCCTGTAGCAAAGGACGTGCCCATTCTGTAGCACCGTATAGGCCTCATCTGTCCTCCTAACCTCACTGAGCCCTATTATATCCCATTTAACACCCTCTAGCTCCTCGAATAGTACAGCTAGACTTCCCTCACTAGATAAGGTTCTAGCATTAAACGTTGCCAAGTTCAGGTTCCAATGGCGGCCTGTCCGGATCCAGAGATTCTTAGCACCCTCTGCTGCGTTGCAGATCTGACCGCCGCCATGGTCAGTTGCTTCGCAGCTGCTGGGGACTGAGGGCCGTGAGTTATTTGACGTAAGCATGTGGGAGGTAGTGGCCAGATACTGCACCAGGGTGGCCAATCCTTCTCTGGTGAGGGAGTGCGTTCTCGGCGGTGTTTGCCGGTGAGGCCGCACCCCAGGCCTCTTAATGCAGTTCCATCAACACGCGGATTTTTTTTTTTAATCCGGTTGGGAACTGCGCGGTACCGGGATTTGAACCACGGACCTCTTGCATGCGAGGCGGATGCTCTAACCACTACGCCATCGCCGCGCGCAGCAGTAATATAAAGCACAGTTAATAAAAACAAGTGAGAGCGAATATTCAAAACTAGCAAGGGCTTTTCGCATTACCGCATGGCTTAGAGATTCAACGAGACAAGTGTTCGATGCTCACTCGACTGCCCTCCTCACCATGTTCGTGAGCCAAACAAAAAAAAATTATTCATGAAGATATATTAATATATAACAAACGCACCTTGCTTGTTGGTCTCAGGTTTAGGGATAAGGACCATTTCACATGAAGTGTACCCGGTCAATTTTCGACTCTCTCCGATCATGTTGAACGAAACCGGAGGTATATGTGAATGTGATAAGTGTAGTTATTGCAATGGGGCGTTATATTTCGCAACAAAATTTTTATGCTGCCTAGAGGGTGCTTCAAACTTTAGGCACACACGTGAAACTTTGTCACGTAAATGATTTACGTAATAATTTATATATGCTATAAAAGTGCTTTATAATGATTACGAAGTAGTATTTTTTATCTTTCTCAAGGGGCAGCTCTTTCATGACAAGTGATAGTTTATTCATATTCGTTTTGATTTTTTTCTTTATCACTTTGGTAAAACTTACAATATGCTGCATGTTTAGCGTTTTTATGAAAAGCAGAAATCAGGACTTGCTAATCTTCGATTTACCAGACACGGCGACACTGTTTAACTTCTTCCAGGCGCTAGCCACAGTGCGCCCTGTAATGCGGTCAGCAGATAACTTGCCCTTGTGCGTCCAGGTCATTGCCAAGAGAGGAAATGGCAAGCTGTGCATTGCGGTAGCCAAGGAAATAGAGACGCACTTTGGTGGGTGGATTAACCCTACAGTGAAACTTTAATGCCATTAAACTCGCCGCTTGGGCTGTCAGCGACACGGGCAAAACAGAGCCTTTCAAAAATTGTCCGCAGCTTCCCTCGGGGGAACACTAAGGAGGATGCGGAGCATATAATTGGTTAACGGGGTGTTAAAGTGCGGCTTACTTGGGTCGATGGCTAAATTGGTTAACGTGGTTGTGAAATGGGGTGTTAAATTGCGACTTACTTGGGTCGATGGCTAAATTGGTTAACGTGGTTGTAGGAGGGGGTGTTAAATGAGTGAACACGTACACACGTATGCGAAAGGGCGGTGCTGGTCGAAGGGACGTCGATCATTGTGTTTGTGGATTCGTTGGAATTCATTTAACCGCGACCTTGGACGTCGACGCGCCGTACAAACCAACCGACGAGCGGCAACTGAGCGAGCGAGCGCCGACCTTGAGTATATATACAGCGCGACGGCGCATGCGCTGTCAGCTGTCGAATGTTCTCGAGGGAGAAGCGCGCGCGGCACAGATGGTGGGCGACGGCGCGACGGCGCATGCGCGCGCGTCAGCTGTTGAATGTTCGAGAAGCGGTGCGGACGGCGCACTACAAGGCGCGAGTATAAGATGCTTCCGCATCTAAAAGTTAATTCGAGCGCGAAAACTTGACACGATCACTCCCACAGGCACACACCCATGCATCAAACACACACAGCGCCCACTTCCAACTGATTTATTCATAGCTCGAAGGCTTGAATATATACAGGACACATTGTGCGCACACACACCATAGAAGGCCAACAGCATACATTATCAAACGTACAGTTAATCAATGTCATATCCCCAGAGCGATAAACTGAAGTTCGCTTGGTAACAACGAAATTGAAGGGGCGCTTAAACAGTGATCTTTATTCTTTTCAATGAAAAAGGCCTCTAACACTTCACGTGCAGTTTTACTTGCGCGTCTGCCTAGAATCTTCGTCTCAGAAAATCGTGTGTCACAACCACACGAGATGACATGCGCAACCAGGCGCGCATACTTGTCATCTCTTTTCGTTAATTTTTGCGCATGTTTCCTTAATCGGTCATTAATACACCGTTCGGTTTGACCAATGTTCACTTTTCCGCAGGATAAGGGTATGGAGTACACAACCCCCATGGAACACTCAACAAAGGCCCTCGTGCGGTTGTGACGCACGAGGGCCTTTGTTGAGTGTTCCATGGGGAACAAAAGAAATAAACCCTAAAATTATGCAGACAGATGAAGATATGATGTGCTTGCATAGCTGTACAACAAAATCTTTCATCACGTGCGAGTACAGATGTTGATGGAATTACAGAAAAAAGACAACCACTCAGAAAATGCAAAGAGATTAAAACAAGATGGGTATTCGTAGTTTCTCAACGAACTCATCATGAGACAATGCGCGAAGCGAACCATCCGAGTTGTTTCAGGTTTCAATAGTGAAAGGAAAAAAACGAAAACCCTCAATATGTGTCCTGAAATGAATAATGTTCAGTCTGTCGATTTCTCTAGTGACATTGTATTAGTGGATACAAAAAAGAAGGGTGCCTGATTACCGGATGGGGTGTGGACGATCTTGTGCAGCAGAATTACGCGTTCGCGTTTGCACCTATGCTTCAAAGACCGCAACGATAGGATGTGAGCATGTGATGAAGGTGAGAATCTGCGATCATAACGACCGAAGATGAATCTGATAGCCTTTTTTCTGGATTGATTCTAGCTGCATCATGTTGCACGTGAGGTGAGGACAGCTGAAGCGTAATCTAGTATCGGACGAACTAGTGATTTGTAGGCAGTCAGCTTACATTCCAACGTTGCATTCTTTTAAACTTCGTTTTATGTAACCAAGTTTTCGAAGCGCTTTTGCAGAGATATGGTTGATATGGGCATGCCATTTTAGGTTATGTGAAAAAATGACACCCAGATATTTGAAATCACTAACTTGGGACAAATAAATACCGTTGGCGTTGTACGAGTATTTCAGCGGCTTCTTTTTGTTACCAAATAACATGGCAACTGTTTTGGTAAAATTTATTTTCATTTGCCACCTATCACTCTTTTCGCAAAACATTGAAAGTACCTTGTTTAATTCTTGTTGATCACTAGCTTCAGTAAATGTGCGGTACAAGACACAGTCATCTGCATATAGACGTTGGTGTTATTAATAACACTTACTACACCATTAATAAAAACGACAAATAACAGAGGTCCAAGCACTAAACCCTGAGGCACTCCAGATGTGACCGTTACCGATGAAGAATGCGTGCGAATAAAGGTAACGAACTGAGATCTTGAGTGTAGATAGTCAGTGATCCAGTCTAATAATTTAGACCTTCTTAATATTGCTCGCAGTTTACATAGAAGCTTTTCGTGGCAGACCATGTCAAAAGCTTTAGAATAATCAGTGAAAATGGCGTCTAGTTGATCGTGACTATGGAGTGCAGAAGCTATGTCGTGTGTAAACTCAAGGAGTTGCGTGACGGTGGAGAAGCCAGAGCGAAAGCTGCGCCGGCTTTGTAAGAGAAGATTGTGGAAAGTTAAGCGCTGTACAATATGCTTGTAAATAATGTGCTCAAGAAGCTTACAGCAAGTCGAAATAAGAAATATTGGTCTATAGTTTACTATAAGCTGCTTGTCACCAGATTTATATACTGGGATAACGCTGGCAATTTTCCAAGCTTCGGGAACAATTGAAGTGTCCAGAGATTTATTCAAGATGACTGTAAGATAATGGGCATTCCATTCTGAGTATCTCTTCAAAAACATGTTGGGTATGGCATCAGGTCCAGCGCTTTTAGTCGTGTCAGCTTTTAGCAACAGGTTAAGAACCCCAGCGTGAGTTACCTCGAGACCCAGCAACGCATGTTCCGAGTTATGTATAAAAGGAGGATCAGAACCATCATCTTGGCTGAAGACATAGAGAAAGTATCGATTGAACCTACCAGAAATGGCGACAGGATGAGGATCAGGCGACAGGATTTTGAGCATATCTATCTATCTATCTATCTATCTATCTATCTATCTATCTATCTATCTATCTATCTATCTATCTATCTATCTATCTATCTATCTATCTATCTATCTATCTATCTATCTATCTATCTATCTATCTATCTATCTATCTATCTATCTATCTATCTATCTATCTATCTATCTATCTATCTATCTATCTATCTATCTATCTATCTATCTATCTATCTCTCTATCTATCTATCTATCTATCTATCTATCTATCTATCTATCTATCTATCTATCTATCTATCTATCTATCTATCTATCTATCTATCTATCTATCTATCTATCTATCTATCTATCTATCTATCTATCTATCTATCTATCTATCTATCTATCTATCTATCTATCTATCTATCTATCTATCTATCTATCTATCTAGCCGCCTACGACTTTTACAAATAACCGTGATAATCTAATGACAGTGAGCTGTTATTTAAAGCCACAGACGCGTAAATGTCTTTCCTACAGCCTAAGAAATAATTTAAATCTTCCAAGTTACGCCGAGTCTTGTAGAGGTAGTTTTGACTGAAAGGTGCCGCTCCATGCTCCCCTTCTCCTAATATTCACCCTCTTAGGGCACATTGAAGTGGAAACATGGTCCTCCGTCTATAAAGTCGTCAGCCCAACCCTTCGCTACGTAGTCATATCAATATTGGGGGACTTGTACGTGGAAGTGTATTCTTTACCAGGAAAACCGAATGTAGAGTTGAAGTTTTTATGACCCGCTATTTTCGCAAAGCTGTTTTATTACTTCAATTTTATACAGTTGAATTAAAAAAAATCACATGGATGCGACAGTTCGTGGTTGTACTTGTGGAGAAAGGTTTGCACTAGGCTTACCTACTAAGCGCAACCGTGTAAGGATGGGACGTCCTCTACTGCCGCTGCGTACGACGACGCTGCGGCCGGGTTCGTCGTTTTCTCCGACACGGCGCAGAAACCACGCACGAGGCAGGAAAAGAAGAACAACGGGTTTATTAACCCAAGATGCAGAACAGTGCGACACTCACAGGCTTGCAGGCCGTATAGGAAACTCCACAAGACCTAGAAAGTACGCTTGCCTAGGGCGCGATGACTCCCGCACAAGGGCCGAAGTCGAACGCGCGAACGAGAAGCCGCCTGCTGAGCAGCACGTCAACCCCTCGTAGAGGCCTGAGAGCATCTGGTGGTGGTGGTGCTTCGTAAGGAAGAGGAAAAAGGCACCTAATTTCTGTCTGCCTATAGGCGACACGGCGCATTGCCTTGTAGGGGTGGGGGGAAGAAGGGATAAAAAGAATAGAAGGAAATAGATAAAGAAATAGGGAGGCAAGCGACAGAAAATAGAAGGAGATAGGAAAGTGGGGATCCGGTCGAAGCAGTCCAAGGGCAGGGCACCACAATGCGAGAGCTGCACGGCGTCAGGAGACCGCGGAGGGCGAACCAGTCGGCGGGAGCTACGCTGGCGGCGGAGATCGCGAGGACATGACCGTCCAGCTTGAAATCCTGCGAGCGAATCCGAGCATCTGCCGCGACGAACGAATCGCCGGGCACAACACAGCTCATGGGAGAGGAGGATGTCACGCGCTCCCAAAGGGAAATGGCGGTGCGTTGTGACGTACATAGAGTTTCCCACAATACTTACTAGAGAGAACTCTGGCGCTAGTGTCTATGGGAGCTGCAACGCACGACGCTTCAGCGAGCATGGAAATGATCGGTAGTACACACATTTGTCGAATATTCGTACTTCTGGCCTGCCTTTGGCTCCGTCTGTGTTCGTGTGGCTTGAAGCTCTTTTCTTACGAAACAAGTATTAGCAAATGTTCAGCGGTTGCGCTTCACAATTTTATTTTTTTAAACTTACTTGCCAAATTAGCTCACGAAGTTCAAAAGCATTCGATCTTTCTTTCAATAAAAAACCGAAACACAGCAATAAACGAAGCCGCAAGTACAATTCGCTGCCCGCAAGTACGAAGACTAGGCAAATGTGTGTACTACCCATCATTCTCATGGTCGCTGAACGATCGCAGTGCCAGAGTGCCCTCTAGTTAATTTTGAGAAAATCTATGGTGACGTAGGCCCGCGCAGCGCGCCAGCGTAGCGTGCCCGGACATGCCAGCGCGCGAAGGAGCCGACGGTTGACTGGCCCAGACCAAGTGGCGCCCTGGCAGCCATCTTAGCGCATGCCGGCGCTTATGCGCGCCCGGGCTACGCCGTCGGCGCGCGCGCGGCAGCGAGAAGGAGGCGCCGGGTAGGAGGGCGCTCTCTATTCCCTTATCCTCCCCCCTCCTAAGACCGAGGCCACCCTAAAGACGCCGTAATAAAAGCATCCACCGACACCGAAAAAGCTGAGGTCCAGCTCCGTGCCGTCCACGAGATCGTCGGGCGCCCCGGTGTCTTCGGTCGGCGGCGTTTCAGCAGAAACCTGGGGCCGTGGGAGGGCAGCAGACACCACAGCAGCGATGGCCACTTTGAATGAAGAGTCCGTGACGAGCGCCGCTACGACCGCCTGAACAGAGTCGGTCGACAGGGCAGGTTGAAGGCCCGGGCCAGGCGGCACCGCTGGAGCGGACAAGACCGCAGGGGCACCGCCGATCTTCGTTTGGTGAACCCGCGAACGGAGGTGGGTAGCCTCGTGCACCAGCAGGACACCACAAGCGTCGCAGTAGGAAGCCTCGGGAACAGGTGGCATCAAGGCACTTCCGGAAGCATCGAGCAGGTCCGAAAGGGGGCGCCCACGGAAAAAAACGTAGGACGGACTCGGGTTCTAACCGCACCCAGACTTTGCATTGCTTGGACCAGCCAGGAGTCGACACGAAGGCAACCGGGGCCTCAGTGCCATGTTGGAACGTTCACGTAGCGACTTCACGACGAGGTGGTGTCTTGTTAGCCGGGGCCGGGGGAGCATTCGACGGAGGCGGCATGAAAGCGGCCGGTGCCTGCGGAACGACCGAGCAAGCGGCTGGTGTTCCAGGCTTTTTCTTGGAGGAACGAGCCATCGAGGAGGACATCATAAAAGCTGGGGTGTCGGTGAAAATCTGAACCGCAACTGAAGGTGCGGCCCCGGAGGCGCAACAGGCTGGCCCAATAGAGAGAGCCTACTCCGTCGGATTGAAGGTTGCGTAAGCCAATTGGGCGCACGCTTCCCTTCTCCCGCCGACTACGCGGAAGATACCCAGTGCGAGAGTGAGCCACCGGGGAAAGGGCTTTTCTCTCTCGAGCAGCCGGCAGCGCTGGGAACCGAGTGGATATTCCGCGCGCAGCGCGTGTAATGGTGTTACCAGGGAGAAAGCTCGCCAGGTAGCCGTTACTGTTGCTGCCGGATGGGCTCTCGCACAGCAGCTATAATCTCCGCTCCCTTACATGGAGGGGATAACGTCCCGCTACAAGCCGGGGGCGAAAATCAGCCTGAGTGCGTTTTCGCAGGTTGTACCGGTGGCGTGGTTTGGAACCAGCCTTATCCCGGTTTCCCTGTGGTTCGGTGAACGCCTCCCCCTCCCCGGAGTCGCTGTTGCGGGCAACGAAAGGTTTGAGGTCGGAGACGTTAACTGGACCACCGAATGGTCTCCCTTGGGAGTCAGCCAGCTTTTATACCAGGGGCGACACTTTGGTGTGCACTCGGTATGGGCCCAACCACTTGGCCGAAAGGGAGGCCGAGATGCCTTTGGCGTCGTCACTCAAGACGGGATTGCGCCTGAGCACGAGATCGCCGACATCGTAACGGACATCCCGATGCGACCTGTCGTATTGAGCCTTCTGACCAGCTCGCGCTTTTGCCAGGTTAGAACGTGCCAGGTCGAGGGCTGCGTCCATCCGTGAGCGCTGTTCCACCATGTAGCCAGACGGGCTGACCTTCACGGCTCTTGCCCCGCCGCCACCCCGTAGGACGCGGTCTATGGGGTTAGGCAGCTCTCTCCCAAAGTTGAGGAAGGCGAGATGTACCCCGTCGAGCGATTGGTCGTAGACCACCAGGAGAAGCCTATCTCGTCGAGACAGGCATCCCAACCCCTGTGTTGCTGTACAAAAGCTCTCAGCAAGGGCTTGAGGTTCCGGTTGATCCGCTCGGTCGGGTTGGCCTATGGGTGATACGTGGTTGTCTTATGGTGCTTAATGCCATAGGCAGCACACGCATCCAAAAACAGCTTGGCCGTGAAATAGGACGCATTGTCCGTGATCAACTCTGCCGGAAAGCCAAAGCGCGTAAAGACCTCGGTCAACTTGTCCCAGATTGTGTGTACTGTTAACTTCCGAAGGAGAAACAGTTCGACCCACTTTGTGAAGTGATCTGTGACAGCCAGGAGAAAAACATGCCTCTCCGGCTTCTCGGGAAAGGTCCCATAATGTCACAGGCCGCGACTTGCCGAGGTTGTTGGCTGTCGATTGGCTGCATGAGCCCAGGAGGCTTGCCCCCGCGAGGTTTCACGCATTGGCACACGCGGCATGAGCGGGCGTAGTGAAGGGCGTCACGCTTCATGCCAGGCCAGGTAGCGCAGCGGCACAACTTTTGAAAAATCTTAAGGACATTTGCGTGTCCGGCCAACCGCAAGTCATGGATATAACCTAGGGTGGCTTTCCTTAGACTTCGGGGTATCGCCACCTTGAAAGACTCCTGGGGAGCTTCTTCAGATAAGACGTAGCGTAGGAGAATGCCGTCGGCATCAAGCAGGTACGAGTCCAACGTGCCCGCAGGAATACCGGCCTGCGTATGACACTCGGCGCCGACAGCAATACCAGCTGTGTGTTCGCGCCCGGCGGCTTGACCGCCAAGCTCCACTTGGGAGCTCAGCTCTTTGAGCTCGTCAACGATGTGTTGACAAAACGGATCGTCCTGCTGTGCCTTGAGCAGCTCCTCACTGCTAAAGACGATACCCGTGGACATGACTGGGTCCACAAGGTATGCGTCCTCACCTGAGGCTGTCGACTCGAAAGTCACTTCGCCATCGGGGTTCGAGCCTTTCGACCCTTTGGAGCCAGATGGCCCGGGGTGTACTTGATGCGATTGCTCTCGGAAGTGGCGCACACAAGTGTCGGACGCCGAAACGAGGACACACGACAAAGCGTCAGCCACGACGTTCAGACTCCCTTTCCGGTAGCGCACAACAAAGTTGTACCACCGCAAGGTCAACGCGCAGCGCGCGGGGCAGCCCGAGGGCTCGCGCAAGCGCTTAAACCAGGTAAGTGCCATGTGGTCCATTCCCACCACGAATGGCACGCCGTCGACATAGCAGTCGAACTTCCGGAGAGCAAGAACTATAGGGAGACATTCCCTTTCTGTGACGCTATAGTTACGCTCGGCGGCGCTAAGTGACCAGCTCGCAAGGGCGACTGGCCGGAGGACACCGTCGTACTCGAAGCAGTACCGTGCCGAGACCCAGGTCGCTCGCGTCCGTTTGGACAACGAACTCCCTGTTCAGGTCGGGCAGCTTTAACTCGGCTGTGGCCACTAGAGCTTCGGAAAGCGCCTTGAAGGCTCGCTCTTGTTCTCGCCCCCAGCTCCATCGTGCCGACTTTTTCAAGAGTGCAGTCAAGGGCGCTTGGAGGGCCGCACAGTTTGGGATGAGCTGTCGATAGTAGTTCACCATGCCCAAAAAGCGCCTCAGGCCCTGAATGTTTGCCGGCGTCGGGTACTCCACAATGGTACGTACCTTCTCCTCGCACTGCAGTACACGATCGCTCTGAATGACAAAGCCTAATATTGAGATGCGAGTCTCAGCTACTTGAGCTTTCTTCGGGTTGAAAATCAACCCGGCGGCACGCACCCTCCCGAGGACATCCTCCAAGTGGTGAAGGTGTTTCTGGAACGTTCGAGAGAAGATGACGCTGTCGTCGAGGTATGCCATGGCGTGTTGCCATTAGCGTCCCCTAGAACGCGGTCTATCAATCTCTGGAACGTGACTGCAGCTCCAGAACAGCCAAACAGCATGCGGGTAAAGTCGTACAAACCTCTGCGAGAGGTGAACGCAGTCTTCTCCGCGTCCGCTTGCTCCATCTGAACCTGTAGATAACCGCAGCTAGCATCCAAGGTGCTGAAGTAGCAAGTACCACCTAGAGCAGCCACGATCGAGTCAACGTTAGGCATAGGATAAGCATTCTTCCTCGTGACCTCATTCAGCCGGCGGTAGTCCACACAGAGCCGATGAGAGCCGTCTCTTTTGGGCACCATTACCACCGGTGAACCCCAAGGACTGTTTGAGCTTTGGACAACTCCGGTCTCGATCAACTCGTCCAGTGCCTGGTCAATTGCTTTCCTCTTTGCCGCAATAACTGGGCGAGGAGTGCATTTCGACGGTTGTGCGTCGCCTGTGTCGATCCGGTGCCTCACCAGAGAGGTGCAACACCGGCGTTCTCTGAACGTGTCGCTGAAACGTGTCAACAGCAACGACAGGCGTGCTTTGTCGTGTTTCGACAAGCTGTCCGGCAAAGGCAGCAGCGAGCCATGCGAGTTGCTGCTTAGCGGGGGGGTGGGGGGGTCACTGGCATAGCCGAGACCTCGTTCACCGCGGCAGCATTATGCTCGAGGGAAAGCTGTACGCATGGACCGTTTTCCGCCGCGCCGGCTAAAGGACCAGTCTTGGCGTCGGAGGGGGAGACGTGGGCCGCGGGGGCAACTACTGGTCTCCTATCCCCTTTCCTCCTCGTTGCGTCCGGCGACTTACTGGCAGCCGAGACCACGGGAGGTGCAGCGAAAGGCCGTAGGGTGCCGGAAGGGCCGTCCCTGTAGCCTCCGCTTGCGACGTCAATCACGATACCTGTGCGCGCGAGAAAGTCGCGACCGAGAATCACAGGCACGGAAAGACCAGGGAGATGCACAAAGCGCTGTCGGCGTGCGCGATTCTCCCAACGCACAACCAACCGCGCTGCGCCACACGAGGTGGCGGTACCGCTGGCGAGGTGGAAGGCAGTGTCGCAAGCTCGAATGCGGACAGAGCGGTCGCGCAAATGAGCCCTCTCCTCTTCGCCGAATAGCGAGATCGAAGCCCCGCTATTCAGCAACGCCGCAAACTCTCAACCAGCGATCGTAAAGGCGATGAACGGCGCCGGCGTGGCTGGAATGTCATGTCCGGCGCGACACGTTATCGGTGCCAGAGGTTGTGTTACACTCCGGTGCTTTCTTACTGCTGCAGCAGCCGGCAAGGGGGAGCTCACCGACGGCTCACCCCATTTCCCGACGGGTGAGCAGGCCCTTGTGTCGGTTGGGGCGCGTTGCACTCACGTGCGGTGTGACAACGCTCATGGCAACGAAAGCAGACCACGCCTTTTCCTCCAACAGGGGGGATTTTGGCGATCCTTTAGAGTTACGAGGTGTCCGTTCGCTAGCCGCAGTGGAGCTCCGCGATCGGATATCCCCTCGTGCACTGGAGCAGGGGGTTTCCGTTCTTGTTCACGCTGCCGGGCAACGGTGGCCGCCCGGGCGTACGAGTACGGGTCCAGAGCGCGGTCCGACACGTCGAGCGCGTCTCGGTCTCTCGCGGCAGAGGCCGCCTCATGGTTCGGGGAACCCTAGTGTGACGAGTCACGATTAGCCCATGCGCAACGAGGCTCGAGAGACGCGGACGGCGGTGGCGGCAGGTGATAGGCTCGCGCCGCCAAAATATCGCCCTGAATACGCTTGGCATCGGATGCCAGCTCGTTTAGGTCACGATAACGGGCGCTCCAAAGGTAAGCAGCGAAGGTTGGATGAGACTGGCGTATGGCTCGCTCCACCTTCTCTGCGTCTGATGCCGTAGGATCGGCAAGGAGGTAGAGCTCCTGCAAAGCCCGAACGTACTCGACAAGAGATTTGTCGGGACGCTGTGTGCGAAGCTCCAACTCGCAACGCATGCGGCCCTCGTATTCAGGAGAAAGGAATTCGCTACGGAAGAGCGCCCTAAACTCCTCCATCGAGCGAGCTTGGTGGTCGACGAGCCGTTATCACCTCGGCGCTTGGGCTGCCAGCGACACGGGCAAAACAGAACCTAGCATAACGCTGTCGCTCAGCCGCATAGCCTGCTGATAGCGGTGCTGCGCCTCTAGGTACTCTGTGGCACTGATGCGGTCCGAATAACCGCTGTACTCAGGCAGAGGTACCCTTAAGCTACTCGGAATGCTTGGCTGAAAGGACTCGGGGTCTCCATTTAAAGCACAAGGCTGCGAGCACACCACTTCCAACAAAACGTTTAGTAGCTGCGCCACAGTTGCGTGCAGTGGTGACTGCTCCGACTCAGGCGCGGCCGTAACAGGTGCGCGCGCCTGTTCCCGAACATGCGCGTCCGACCGAAAAGGGATAATACACGGCATGGAGGAGGGTAGGGTTTGCGCTCCGACTGGTGCTTGAGGCCTCACGCGACTGGCAAACGGGTCATCAGCGTAGCACGGTGGCCCACGTCTGTCGAAAGCGTCGCCTACGCGAGCCTCAGGCCAGGGAGCGTCGGTGAACGCGGCGACGTTGTCGATTAAGCGAGCAGGCTCGCAAACGACATCGTCAATGCTTTGTGCTCGCGTTCACGACGGGTCAGTAAGCGCGTTCTCGCCAACACCTGAGTGTTCCCGGTAGGAAGGCCTGGGTGCGGCGATTTCAGCTGTCAACCATGCTGCTGACGGGGAAAGGCCAGCGAGCGGAGACAGCGCCGGGGACGGGCCCATAAGCGCGTGTGTCTCGAATAGCTGATACAGCCCGTTACTGGCTTGGCTAGGACTGTGGTCCTCGTTCAAGCGACTCGCATCACCGTAGGGGGCCCCGAAAAAGGGATCTCTCCCGGTGAACGAAAGCCGAGGGTCGCCGAGAGGGCCGTACCCCGTGCTGTCGCAGCCGTCCGCCTCGAACGAGATCAAGTCCGTCGCCACAGAATCGAACAGGAACGAGCGCCTGGAAGGGGTCTGCTCTGAAGCCATGCCGAAACTACGTTGGGCGCTAGTTATGTGCAGATAGGTTTGCACTAGGCCTACCTACTAAGTGCAACCGTGTAGGGGCGCGACGTCTTCCACTGCCGCTGCGTGCGACGACGCTGCGGCCGGGTTTGTCGTTTTCTCCGACGCGGCGCAGAAAACACGCACGAGGCAGGAAAACAAGAACAACGGGTTTATAAACCCAAGATGCAGCACAGTGCGACACTCACGGGCTTGCAGGCCGTATAGGGAACTCCGCAAGACCGAGCAAGTACGCTTGCCTAGGGCGCGACGACTCCCGCACAAGAGCCGAAGTCGAACGCACGAACGAGAAGCCGCCTGCTTAGCAGCACGTCAATCCTCGTGAAGGCCTGAGAGCATCTGCCGCGACGAGCGAATCGTCGGCCCAACACAGCTCGTAGGAGAGGAGGATGTCACGCGCGCCCAAAGGCAAATGGCGCTACGTTGTGACGTAGGCCCGCGCAGCGCGCCAGCGTAGCGTGCCCGGACATGCCAGCGCGGGAAGGAGCCGACGGTTGACTGGCCCAGACCAAGGGGCGCCCTGGCAGCCATCGTGGTGGATGCCGGTGCTTATGCGCGCCCGGGCTACGCCGTCGGCGCGCGCGCGGCAGCTGGGGAACGAGGTGCCAAGTAGGAGGGCGCTCTCGATTCCCTCAAGGCCGAGCTTCAAGAAGAGTAGAGACCTCTGACAAACCTCAGGCTAGCCATCCTGGCAGCGAAACGTCGCATCGAAGTGCCGTAAAGCTTCCCGCTCTGCCGCTACGGACGTTCAGCGGAGAGTTGGGACAGGGGCACGTGTTTTGGGAGCGGTTCAAAGAGGTGGTTCATGACAACAACAGGCTTACGAAAGGAGAAAAGTTTCATTACCTTCGAAGCTTATTGAGTGGTGCGGCAGCATTATCTATCGCTGGATTGCAAGCAACAGGAGACTGTTACGATGATGCCATAAACCTACTATCAAGGCGCTTTGGAGACACCCGGCATATCGTGCAGGATCACCTAGCCCAGCTGAGGAGCCTGCTCTCTGTGCGCTCATCAGTTGATGTTCGTGGCCTAAGGAAGCTTCTGAACCATGTACAATGTCACATACGTAGAGTGAAGGTACTCAATGTCGGCTCCGCGACCTACTTCACCTTGATGACTGATACTTTGCTTAAGGCGCTGCCACCTGATATTGTGGTCTTTTATTACAGGGAAACATCAACCGCTCGACGCCTTGGAAGTTGAACAGGAGAGACTGAAGCAGGCGATGCCTACGCTCCTTCATCTTCAGTCTCTACCGAAAGTGAGCTGAAGAAGCTTTTGCCCTTTCTACTCTTAGAAGTCGAAAGTCGAGAAAGAAGTGCAATCGGAGAGTCTGGGGAGAAGAAAGACCGTAAGGAGAAAATTGTAAGAGGACAAGCATCTCCACCACCAACTTCAGCCGTGCTGCTTGTGCTATGTGAGGTGGGGAAGCAGTGTTTATTCTGCAGTTCAACTGACCACAGTATGGAGGTCTGCGACAGTGAAATCAGCCGAGAAGTTGAAGAAATTGAAAAGTGACTGCCAATGTTTTCGCTGTACGTGGTTCGGATATCGCGCAAGGAAATGTAGGCGTAAAATTACGTGTCCAAGGTGCAAAGGGAGACACGTTACATTCACTTGCGAACCTACTTGGCAGCAAAACAAGACTACAGTCTCCATGCATACTGTGGATGCCAACACCTTGCACGCGGGTAACCAGAGCACCGTGCATACCGAGTCTTGCTTGAAACTTGCGGGCTATGGGTTGTCGGAGAGCAACGTTGCAGCTACTTAAGACCTACAGGGGATAGGGGTAGCTATCGTACCTTCATTCGGGAAGACATCTCTAAAAACCTCGGTATCAAGGAAATCGGAAAGACTAGCATTCAGCTTCAGAGACGCCTCCTCAGCCCAGCAAGAGCGCCGTTTCGTGCAGGTATGCCTGCACAGTCAGTATGACGGAAAGATGTACTTTATCGAATTCATTGAGATGCCGTTCATTATCAGGGATGTCATACAGATGCCAGTTGAAAGTGAGTTTGTGGAAGCTGTGCAAGATGGTGGACAGCCCATCGCAGACAAGTTGTTTTTACCGGGAATGCCTGCCTGCCGTAATTAGGCTCTTGATTAATGCTGACCATCTCTGGAAGTTTATAACTGGAGAGATGCGACGTCACACCAAAAATCCTGATTTGGTTGCCCTCGGCTCGGTTTTTGGCTAGATATTTCAGGGTTAGATGGGCATTCGTACCTCCCTACACGTCCTTTTGAAAGCATATGACTTTTGAGAGTGAGCACTTCTGTGGAAACTGTGGAAAGACTTGCTTGGAGGTCTTAGGATTTAGAGAGCGTGGGGTTCTTGGATCAGCCCGTGGGACCTTGTGAAGAAGCCCAAGCGGTTATTGTAAGATAAAACAGCCCATCAAAACGAAGGATGATCACTACGATGTAGCACTGCCCTGGAAAGAAAGCTGCGGCCAACTGTCTGATAATCCCACACAAGCGGTCAGGCGACAACCGAGCCTTGGCCGAAAAATGCTGCGCACTCCCGAATAAGGCTTCGAATATGGCTCTACCATGCTAAGCTACGGGAGACGGATTTCGCTGAAGGAGTATCGAAGGAGGGAGATGACAGTCATCCAATTCACTTTATTCCTCACCACGCTGTGCTGCATGGTGACTCAACAGCAACAAAGCGGCGGGTCGTGTTTGACGCTACCTCTCATGAACATGCATGGTGCCAAGGCATTGATTGAGCACCTTGAAAAAGGACGACGTCAGGGGGTGGCAAGATATTCTGAAATCATGCAGAAAGTGTTATGTGCTGGAAAGTGTCAAAGCCACTACCTGGCTGTGCGCATAAATTGGAAATTTATTGCTGAGAGAGCAGTCTGGCGGGGAGGCTTCTGCGAAAGGATGGTGAGAACAGTGAAGGTCTACCTCCAAGCACTACTAGGACACGCAAAGCTCATGTTCGAGGATCTGAACAGAATCCTCTATGAAGTTGAGGGTACCGTGAATTCTCACCTACTAATATATCTATCGGCGTCTCCTAAGGATCCTCAAGTGCTAACTGCAGCCCATTTTCTCACTGGAAAGAGATCTATCCTTCTACCATCTTATGAGAAGAAAGTGGATTCAACGAAAAAGATAGCTACACGGCGATGGAGACACGGAAATGAAATGTTGGCGCACCTTTGGAGACACTGGTCGAAAGATTACCTCATTTCGCTCAGGTCTGCTCCCACTTCTGATAATCAGACTCGTAGCGTGGATGTTGTAGACGTAGTTATCAACTATGAGGGAAGAGCTCCCAGTCCTATGTCCGAGATGGGAAGAATTTCTGGAGCATGTTATGGAAGGGATAGCAAGATGAGAGCCTTCATGGTGAAGTTTCCAAACGGGCCCTCCTTACAGCGACCAATACAGATCTTGTACGCTCTTAAATTCTGTTCCTAGGTCGAACGTTTTCGGGGCCGGGGGTGTTGTGTCTTTCCTTCACATATATGTGTTTCGCAATTTGAAGGAAGCGCATAGCGAAGCGGGCTGACAAGAACGAAAGAAAGAAGGAAGGAAAGAAAGAAAGAACGAAGAAAAGACAACAGAGTTATGGAGTCTCGGTCTCGGGCAGGCGCGGACCCACCTTCGGCTATCGTGTTACCGTGATGGTACAACTGTGCTTGGCTCCACCGCCGTGGTTTCTCGACTCCGGGGAAAGAATGCCGATATGTGGTGCGACAACAGACATTCAGTAGACAGTGAACGAGACTGAACGAATCACGCCAGGCAGTGAAACCAAACAGACGCTACATGGAAAGTGAACGGAAAGGAATGTTTAGTCTGTCTGTATCTGTGTAATCATGTAACTTTTATGTATTGCAGTTTGTGTTCGTGTTATTGTTGAACGCTGCAGACGTGTCTTTAATCACTCACAACTTTTTTATATGATAGTCGCAACACGGCGCGGCAGCTGTAGCAACATATGGTTAAACATCGCTCCCTCTAGAAACATGCCTGCCACGTTCGCATAAACCTGTGCTGTTGAACTCATGTGTTCGTGTTGGTAGTAGTTGATGTTAAAAGAAGATATATGCACGCACACCACGGACGCTACGAATGCAAGGATATGGTTTCTATACACACGAACATACATACACGCACGCCAGGCGCGCACGACCCTCGCGCTCGCTTTTGTGCGCATATCTGCACGCGTTCTAAATAAAAAAAATGATCACAGCATATCGTGACGGTGTCGTGACGTGAACGAATGAAACAGACTGCAATTGCGAGATTAAACTATTTATCAAGCTCAACTTGTGGCTCGTAACTGAAGGTCAGAATACAGCGATGCCTACTGGCACTGATAGCTGCGAGAAAACGGAGCGTCGGCCGTTGATCAACTGACAAGCGGGGACGCGCATCGGCCTTTCTACACTCGCCATGTAATGTTCTAGCGTTATTGCTAGCAGTGACGTAGGTCCTAGAGTATTCTTTAATGTTCACGAAGTGGGCGTAATCTTACCAAAACGACCTACTACATACTCGAAGCTTTTTAAACATCGCAGGCGTGGTTTGCGCGGAACGTAGTGCAATGGGGTTATAACAAAACTTGAAGAAAGGAACGTGGCATTGCTCCCCTCTGATAAGGTTGATTGATTGATTGATATGTGCGGTTTAACGTCTCAAAATCACCATATGATTATAAAAGACGCCGTAGTGGATTGATTGATATGTGGGGTTTAACGTCCCAAAACCACTATATGATTATGAGAGACGCCGTAGTGGAGGGCTCCGGAAATTTAGACCACCTGGGGTTCGTTAACGTGCACCCAAATCTGAGCACACGGGCCGACAACATTTCCGCCTCCATCGGAAATGCAGCCGCCGCAGCCGGGATACGAATCCGCGCCCTGCGGGTCAGCAGCCGAGTACCTTAGCCACTAGACCACCACGGCGGGGCCGCCGTAGTGGAGGGTATCGGAAATTTCGACCACCTGGGGTCTCTTTAAAGTGCACCAAAATCTGAGCACACGGGCCCACAACATTTCCGCCTCCTTCGTAAATGCGGCCGCTGCAGCCGGGATTCAATCCTGCGACCTGCGGGTCAGCAGCCGAGTACCTTAGCCACTATAGAACGCCGCGGCGGGGTGCGGAGTATCGTTTCGTTCATATAATGAAGCATTTTAGAAAATTAGTTGCTTCATGCGTGCTACTGTATTTTTCGCATATGCTTGTTTTCCGTGGAACTCGTAGTGCTACCATTCTTAACCTAAGCGTCAGCAATCCTTCGCCCCAAACATTTTTAGGGGCGAAGCTCCTTATGGCGTGACCTGCGCGTCCCCCGTTGTCGTAGTGCGTAACCTGCGAGATCAACATACCCATGGCACATACCAACCCTCGGGCACTTATCTGCTTTCCGCATGTTACGAAAAACGTAGCACAGCATCGTTATCATGCTCGCAGTGTTAACAAAGTGCTGACAGCAGAAATGTCTTACATACTCCCGCTTAGTCCTTGGATTGCCCGCTGGATGGCGGTACTTGTATATGATGAATATACAATAAAAAGCAGCGAGATTGCGGTACTTGAAATGTTCACTAGATGGACGGACGAACGCGTGGACAGACGCACAGACAGACAGACAGACGGACGGATGATTGGGCACGCGCACGGACGGACGGACGTACGGACGCATGGACGTGCGCACATAGGGATGGACAGACAAACAGACACAGGGATGAATCGACGCACGAACGGGCACACATACGAACGGACGGACGCGCGGAAGAAAGCATGGACAGATTGACGGAGGCTTCGCCCCACTCACCCCTTCATCATCATTCATTCCATGGATATTGCCACGTTCCTTTGCTCTAGTTTTCTTGTCACTTTATTACACTACGTATAGCGCAAACCACGCCTACGATGTTCGAAAAGCTTCGAGGCTGTAGCAGATCGTTTTGTTAAGATTACGCCCACTTCGTGAACATTACAGATTACTTTAGAACCTACGTTGGTGGTAGCAATACCGCTGGATCATTCGATGGCAAGTATATAAATGCTGACGCGCTTCGCCACTTGTCAGTTGATTGACGGCTGACGCTCCGTTCACTCGCCACTATCAGTGCCAGTGGGCATCGTTGTAATCTGACCTTCAGTTACAAGCTACAATTTCGGTTTAATAAATAGTTTAATCTTGTAATTTCAGTCTATTTCCTTCATTTACGTCACGACCCCGTGACATCTGGTGGAGGTGCTGCTGCGTTCATGTACCGGACGCCCATGTCAAGCCGTGAACCCAGCCCACGTCGTGAAGAAGACACCGACACCACCCGTGGCGGTCGAGCCAGCCGCAGACTGAAAGGACTAGCTCCCTAATACGGAACCCTCCCGGACAACACAAAGGCCACGGCGACGAGAGGCACGATGACATCTGCAACATCTCAGCGGTAGTGATGCAGCAGCCAAAAGAGCCCCCGACCTTCCGCGGATCGTCGTGTGAAGACCCGGAGACGTGGCTAGAGACCTACAACCGAGTGGCCGCCCTCACAGTGGCCGCCCTTTTTACTCGACTGGTAAAAAAAAGCTGCGTATATACAGTTATATCCTTCTTGAACCACAGCTCTACCGATATAGAAGCACTTTTTATCAGAATCCACTGTTTTGGCATAATTGGCGTGGTTTACCGTCCACCAAATTCCAATGCAGCGCATTTCCTTGATAGGATGGAAGAAATTCTTCTCTGTCTTTCAACCAAGTACCAGAACCAAGCAGTCATCGTTGGAGATATGAACATAGACACCGCAAACACTAATTACACTCATTACACACAATTGGTTAGTTCATTCAAGTTTCGTAATCTCATACATACCCCTACGAGAGTAACCAGTACGTCGGCAACAACGATTCATCACATCTTAACTAATGTATCATCGAAAGTGAATGCTGGTGTTTATAATGAACCGATAGCAGATCACCTTTCTAGCTTTGTTTCCATAAACTAACAAGAATGCACAATTTTTCAGCAATGCAAGCAAAATCAATTACAACTTATTACGGAATCACATTCTCTCTATCGAATTTAAAAAATTGTATGACGATGATGCCAACATTGAATTAGAGAACATAACAAAAGCCCTTCGCCATGTCATTGAACGCAGTCGTTCACACGTGTCCGCACGCTCATATCATCATCATCAGCCTGACTACGTCCACTGTAGGACAAAGGCCTCTCCCATGTTCCGCCAGTTAACCCGGTCCTGTGCTTGCTGCTGCCAATTTATGCCCGCAAACTTCTTAATCTTATCTGCCCACCTAATCTTCTGTCTCCCCCTAACCCGCTTTCCTTCTCTGGGAATCCAATCAGTTACCCTTAATGACCAGCGGTTATCCTGTCTACGCGCTACATGCCCTGCCCATGTCCATTTCTTCTTCTTGATTTCAGCTATGATATCCTTAACCCCCGTTTGTTCCCTAATCCATTCTGCTCTCTTCTTGTCTCTTAAGGTTACACCTACCATTTTTCTTTCCATTGCTCGCTGCATCGTCCTCAATTTAAGCTGAACCCTCTTTGTAAGTCTCCAGGTTTCTGCTCCGTAGCTAAGTACCGGCAAGATACAGCTGTTATATACCTTCCTCTTGAGGGATAGTGGCAATCTACCTGTCATAATTTGAGAGTGCTTGCCGAATGTGCTCCACCCCATTCTTAATCTTCTAGTTACTTCAATCTCGTGGTTCGGCTCTGCGGTTATTACCTGCCCTAAGTAGACATAGTCTTTTACAACTTCAAGTGCACTATTACCTATCCCGAAGCGCTGCTCCTTGCCGAGGTTGTTGTACATTACTTTCGTTTTCTGCAAATTAATTTTAAGACCCACCTTTCTGCTCTCCTTGTCTAACTCCGTAATCATGAGTTGCAATTCGTCCCCTGAGTTACTCAGCAATGCAATGTCATCGGCGAAGCGCAGGTTACTAAGGTATTCTCCATTAACTCTTATCCCTAACTGTTCCCATTCTAGGCTTCTGAAAACCTCCTGTAAGCACGCGGTAAATAGCATTGGGGAAATTGTGTCCCCCTGCCTTACACCCTTCTTGATTGGTATTCTGTTGCTTTCTTTATAAAGCACTATGGTAGCAGTTGATCCCCTGTAGATTTCTTCCAGAATGTTTATATATACTTCATCTACGCCCTGATTCCGCAGTGTCTGCATGACGGCTGATATTTCTACTGAATCAAACACCTTCTCGTAATCTATGAAGGCTATGTATAGTGGTTGGTTATACTCTGAGCATTTCTATATTACCTGATTGATAGTATGAATGTGGTCAATTGTTGAGTAGCCTGTTCGAAATCCTGCTTGTTCCTTTGGTTGATTGAATTCTAATGTTTTCTTTACTCTGTTAGCAATTACCTTTGTGAATAGCTTGTACACTACAGAAAGCAAGCTGATCGGCCTGTAATTCTTCAACTCCTTATCATCTCCTTTCTTATGTATTAAGATGATGTTAGCGTTCTTCCAAGACTCCGGTACTCTTCCCGTCAGGAGACACCTCGTAAACAGGGTGGCTAGTTTTTCTAACACAATCTGTCCTCCATCTTTCAGCAGATCTGATGTTACCTGATCCTCACCAGCAGCTTTGCCTCTTTGCATGCTCTCCAAAGCTTTTCTGACTTCCATCATTACTGGTGGGGTGTAATCTGGGTTACTGCTAGTTCTTATAGTATTAAGGTCGTGGTTGTCTCGGCTACTGTACAGATCTCTGTAAAACTCCTCCGCTATTTTAACTATCCTATCCATATTGGTAGTTATTTTGCCTTCTTTGTCCCTTAGTGCATACATCCGACTTTTGCCTATCCCAAGTTTCCTCTTCAATGCTTTGACACTTCCTCCGTTTTTCAGAGCGTTTTCAATTCTCTCCATGTTATACCTTCTTACATCGCATACATTACGTCTATTAATCAACTTCGAAAGCTCTGCCAGTTCTATTTTGTCTGTTGTACTTGACACTTTCATGATTTCACCCTTCTTAATTAGGTTCTTCGTTTCCTGGGAAAGCTTGCCAGTGTCCTGTCTTACTACCCTGCCTCCAACTTCCACTGCACACTCCGTAATGATACTCGTCAGATTATCATTCATTGTATCTACGCTAAGGTTGGTCTCCTCACTAAGAGCCGAGTACCTGTTCTGCAGCGACACGCTGAATTCCTGTATTTTCCTTCTCAGTGCTAGCCGATTGATTGGCTTCTTGCGTATCAGTTTCTGTCGTTCCTTCTTCAAGTCTAGGCGAATTCGAGACCGTACCATTCTATGGTCACTGCATCGTACCTTGCCAATCACTTCCACATCCTGCACGATTCCAGGGTGTGCAGTCATTATAAAGTCTATTTCGTTCTTATTTTCGCCATTAGGGCTCCTCCATGTCCACTTGCGGTTTTCTCGTTTTTGGTAGAAGGTATTCCAAATCCGTAAATTATTGCGTTCCGAGAATTCTACTAGTAGCTCTCCTCTGGCGTTTCTAGTACTGATGCCATAATTTCCTACTGCCTGGTCTCCAGCCTGCTTC
The DNA here is from genome assembly GCF_043290135.1 of Rhipicephalus microplus. Lineage (NCBI taxonomy): Eukaryota > Metazoa > Arthropoda > Arachnida > Ixodida > Ixodidae > Rhipicephalus > Rhipicephalus microplus. Next base: position 126,802,071 of record NC_134701.1, read on the forward strand.
TTCCCTACTTTTGTGTTAAAGTCGCCCATCACTATAGTATACTGTGTTTTTATCTTACTCATTGCCGATTCCACGTCTTCATAGAAGCTTTCAACTGAAGCGTCATCATGGCTGGATGTAGGCGCGTAAGCCTCTAGTACCTTCATCTTGTATCTTTTATTCAGTTTAATTACGATACCTACCACCCTTTCATTAATGCTATAGTATTCCTCTATGTTGCCAGCTATGTTTCTGTGAATTAGGAGCCCCACTCCCAGTTCTCTTATGTCTGCCAAGCCCCTGTAGCAAAGGACGTGCCTATTCTGTAGCACCGTATATGCCTCATCTGTCCTCCTAACCTCACTGAGCCCTATTATATCCCATTTAACACTCTCTAGCTCCTCGAATAGTACAGCTAGACTTCCCTCACTAGATAAGGTTCTAGCGTTAAACGTTGCCAAGTTCAGGTTCCAATGGCGGCCTGTCCGGATCCAGAGATTCTTAGCACCCTCTGCTGCGTTGCAGATCTGACCGCCGCCGTGGTCAGTTGCTTCGCAGCTGCTGGGGACTCAGGGCCGTGAGTTATTTGACGTAAGCATGTGGGAGGTAATGGCCAGATACTGCACCAGGGTGGCCAATCCTTCTCTGGTGAGGGAGTGCGTTCTCGGCGGTGTTTGCCGGTGAGGCCGCACCCCAGGCCTCCTAATGCAGTTCCATCAACACGCGGATTTTTTTTAATCCGGTTGGAAACTGCGTGGTACCGGGATTTGAACCACGGACCTCTTGCATGCGAGGCGGATGCTCTAATCACTACGCCATCGCCGCACCGGTAAGTGGATATAACAAACTAAATTAGTCTACAAAGTAGATTATAAAAAAACGACCATAGTGCTAAGTATATCGTTTTTTGCGGAGTTTGACGCTCATTCAGGCGGCTCTTTCAAAACTACTGCGCCGACGTAACAGCCACGCCACGCCCGGCTGAGAGAGCCGTTCTCCTCACACAGCCAGCGGAGGAGATTGATAATTATGTCTGGCTGTCTGACTGTCAAAAGATTCACACTAATTCCGTTAATTATTCTTCAGTGTGGCATAAGTGCATTGTGAAGTCATAAAGTTTTTTTATCATGTTGATAAAGCTCTTTCAGTGGTGAGAATCTAGCAACAACCGATGCGAGTGCACGGGCTTCAGCAGAGGGAGAGGGGCGCCGTACAAAAGGCACTTGTGACCCCCCCCCCCCCCCCCCTGCCAGGCCACATGCGCCAACAGGGTGCTGCACAACACTCTGTTATCGACTCCCCGGGGTGTTGTGCACAAGCGCATTCTGCCTGCCCCTCTTCCTCCCTACAAATAAGAAGACTTCCAATGCTTGAGTTGCGCACCGAGCAAGCTGGCAGTGCCTCCGACTACAACGCTACCGCTGCGGGATTGCAAATGGAGGCCAGCTTGGAGCAGCCGGTTCTCGCAACCGGCGCTGTTCCTACAGGTTTTGGAAACCAGCGCATAAAGTTTCGTAAAATTAAATAGAGAGGACTCTGGCGCTGGTGTCGTTCAGCGACCATGGAAATGATAGGTAGTACAGAAATTTGACTAGTCTTTAGGAAGAGCGCAATCTATCCTAATATGGCCACCTAGACTACTGAAAGATGAACTCTTGAGCATGCTCATCATTCTTACGCACTACAACGTGTCGGCATTAAATACACATATTTCACATTCGTTCACATATGCTGTTTCAAGATTTTCGGTCACGTAGCCGTTTTCTTATCACGACAAAGAGTGTGGGTATTATCAGTAGTCAGTTAAGCTCACCTGCACGCTACGTTGTCGCACAATGCGTAATGTTCGAGCATTAGTGAAGCATATCCGAGTAATCATTGGCGATTTCGTCCCATAAGTCACTCGCATCGCGTTTTCCACTCTGTCGTAGCATTCCTTTCGTACTGCTTCCGGAGCTCATCTTGAACGTTTAATTACCAACCAAAAGGCCACAAAACAGCTGTGTAACAAGTGTGCGTGTAGAGCTGCCTGACAAAAACAATGGCAAGGGGGTGAAGCTCGACATGAAAAACAGTTACCAGGCAAGGATGGTGAGAGGGCTTTTCCACATTTGAATAGCACAGGCTGAAAGAGAACTGCTCGGGCATTCTGATGATGATAGTGAAAGGTACGGTAGAGCACTGCATGGACCCGGGCCAGCCCAGGCCCGGCCCGGCCCATGGGCTGGGCCGAGCCGTCTGAATGAAGCATTTTCGGGCGGGCCCGGGCCAGGCCCGTGCTTGAAGCTACGGGCCGGGGTCGGGCCTGGGCTTCAGGCTGCGGGAGTAACAAATATTTCGTTTTTTTTTATTTGTGGTTGACACAGTTGATGCAATCTACAAGTAAACAAAGATATTTATTACTGTCGTTCTTCGTTGCGCCTGTAGAGGTGTATGCCGAATTGTATGTGGCTATCCTTCCTGTCAAATTGTAATCCGTGAATCACCTTCAAAGCGTCATATTAATTTTCGCTTGGGCAGTGAGGGAATTATGGAGATATAACTTGTCACTGACATCGCAAGCTCGTAACTGTCCTGACAGGGCGCACACCTGAAGCATCTTAAGGTGCAGGCGCGTGTAATTCGTGCCATCCCGAAAATGAAGGCCCTGCCACCTTGCAGCGACCTCTGCGAGATTTGATAACTCCTCGTGCGTGAGTAGAAATAAGAGGCACGCGTGGAAAGAAGCGCGGAAGAATAAGAGAGTAAAGACGGCCTCCGTTGCTAGGCGACACCCGGCTAAGCGGAGTATGCGCAGACCGCGGCCCACCCATAAGAAACTTCATGCAAGGAACTGTTGCGTGTGTAGCGTGGGACCCGTGTCGCCATCTACTGAAAAAGAAAAAAAAAAGAGAAAGCTTTGGATGTTGTGTCGTAGCTCGGCAGAGTGCACTGATGCTTTTATTGTGTTAGTTACTGGCTTTCTATAATCCGTAATTTGTCTCCTCTACATGTGGCGCTTCCCGACCGTGGCCCTTCTCGACATGTCGCACTTCCCGAACTTCCCGACTTTTTGGAACAACCGCAGAAAGTGAAAGCTGTCGTGACTTTTTTTAAAACAGAGCGGACTGATGAGCCAGCTACCACACGGTGTGTGCTAGGAGATATGTACGCAGTGGAATTCAAAGCTCGCCATGACCAAGTTCGAGCTAAGTCAGTACGATGCGATGGAGAACCTCCTAGATTCAAGGAGAAATGTGCTCTTGGAAGACGTCAATAAGCCTTTGTTGACGGAGGTCGCCGAATTCTCGGAGCCCTTCGAAGAGGCCAGCAAAAAGCTTGAGCAAGATAAAGTGGTAACGCTGCCCCTTGTACTGTGTACTACACAAAACTGAAGAAGCACCTTACTGCTGATTCGACAGACTCACGAGAAGTGTGCCAGCTCAAGCCGAGGTCACTGAATTCCTTCAAATAAAACTGCCCTTAGAAGAGCTTCAGAAAGTGGCAATGTTCTTATGGCCGCCTTTCCGCCATCTCTGCGTTCTTGATGAGCAGGAGAGGAAAAGTGTTCATGACAGAGTACGCGAATTGTTAATCGATGTACATCTGCATTTGCCATAAGAAGAAACACTGCCCCGCCGCGGCGGTCTAGTGGCTAAGGTACTCGGCTGCTGACCCGCAGGTCGCGGGTTCAAATCCCGGCTGCGGCGGCTGCATTTCCGATGGAGGCAGAAATGTCGAGGCCCGTGTGCTCAGATTTGGGTGCACGTTAAAGAACCCCAGGTGGTCAAAATTTCCGGAGCCCTCCACTACGGCGTCTCTCATAATCATATGGTGGTTTTGGGACGTTAAACCCAACAAATCAATCAATCAATCAATCAATAAGAAGAAACAAGCACAAATCATCCTAATTATGAACCCCCAGCGAAGCATATGTCCCTTGACGAATTTACTCAACCAGCCGACAGTGAGCTTGACATTTACTTTCGGGACAGTGACTCGTGTGAGGACATTGAAAAACTGCTTGAATGGTGGGAAGCCAATCGTAGGAAACACCGCAAGCTTTCATTTCTTGCGAAAAAGTACTTTGCATCGCATCCACGAGTGCCAGCAGCGAATGCAATTTTAGTGCAGCTGGGTACGTACTCCAAGACAGGAGGACCTGCTTGAAGCCAGAGAGCCTGGATAAATTCCTGTTTTTGCGCAAGAACGTGTAGATTTTTGCCTTTTTCTATTTTTTTGCACTTGTATTCTTGTGGCATCGTTTTCAAGTGTGATCTTTTTTGTGCCATTGAGTGTTATTTCAGGCGTATTTTTTATCTTTATTTCACAAAGAAGGGGAAAACCTTTTATCTGAAATAGCATCAAACATGGTGTGTAACAGCTTGATTACATAATTATATTGTAAATGGTGATTACATTTCCGTGATGGCGTTAGAATACGAAAAATATTTATTTTATCTGCTTTTGGTGGCTTTTCACAATATATAGCGTTAAGGTTTTCTTATCTTGCTGCAATAAATTATTAATCAGGATTCTCCTAAAGATAGTGTAAATAATGTTTGTAACGCGAGTGTAAAAAAGGGAATCAACAAAAATGTCCTGGGTTTGATTCTATCCGCTTTTTCATGTTAGTTGTAGACTTTTCAATACATTTTGTTGCTATGTTTTATTTTCCCTATACTGCTATAATATTGACTTGCTATGTGACATATAAGCAACATTTCATCTATATTCCTTGCTCCCAAACCACGATATGATTACGAGGCACGCTATAATGGAGACCGAATCGATTCCGACCACCTGGAGTTCTTTAACGTGCACTTAAAGATAAGTACACAGGTGTTCTTGCCTTTCACCCAATCAAAATGCGGCCGCTGTGGCCACAGTAATTGCACCCACATCCTACTACTTAACAGCAAGACAGCCTAATTACTGAGTCATCACCGCGGGAAAAGCAACATTTCAACGCATGTGCACACTGAATTTTCCCTCTGATTCCCCACTGCAAAGCGCAAAGCATCATTAATAATCATAGTCAACAACTGATATTCTTTAGTGGGCCCGGGCCGGGCCTAATCGTGAGTTTAGCAAATTTAGCAATGAACACCCGAGCCGGAGCCGGGCCCGGGCTTGGAACCTCGCGCTCAAGCTGGGGTCGGTCATGTACTGCTGGGCCCGGGTTGGGCCCGGGCTTAGAACCTCGGGCCGGGCTCGGGCTGGGGTCGGTCATGTACGGCCGGGCCACCTTATTATATTATGCTTATCATTTAAAATCAGCTCACGAAGTTCCAAAAAGTTTCTTCTTTTCTTCGCAACAAAACTGAAACACTGCAATAAACGAAGCCACAATTGCGATTTGCCGCCAGCAAGTACGCTCATATAACACCCCGCTAACTCCTTGGATGACAACAGAGATCCTTGCATTGCTGAAGAAGAAAGACTTCTGGTACCACAAGTGGAAACAGCACAAAGAAAATAAATATTATTTAGGTCAATTCCAACTTTTAAGAAACCAATCCGTGAATCTAATGAGGCAACAAAAAAAGGTCTATTATTCTCGACTCATTTTTCAAGCACAAGGCGATTCAAAGAAAACATGGCAAATTGTAAAAGAAGTTGTCGGTAAAGAACCAACACAGCGTGTATCACCTGATGTAGTCGATGCGCGTATACTTGATAAATTTAATCTATTCTTTACAGAAATCGGCTCTACCTTAGCCGCGAAATTCCCTAGTAGAGAAATGAAATGTTTTTCAACCTCCTTAACAAATACGTTTGCTCTTCACTACATCACTGAGGATGAAATTCATGACACTGTTGCCAATATAAGCACGAACAAAGCCAGTGGAATAGATGGTATTACTGCTCGCTTAGTGAAAGATAACATTGATATTTTGAGTTTCATCTTGTGCCACGTATTTGACCATTGCTTGCGTACGTCGACGTACCCATCTTGTTTAAAAAACGCCAGAGTTGTGCCGGTATATAAAGAGGGCAATCGCTCTGATCCTTCAAGCTATCGGCCCATATCTGTGTTAACCATCATGAACACCTATTTGAAAAGATTCTTGGAAAACGAATGTGCCTATTCTTAGAAAAGCATAATGGTTTTTGCCCGCAGCAGCATGGATTTAGATCACACCATTCCACATCAACAGCTGTGTTATCTTTATCACAGAAGATTAACAAAGCACTGCACAACAACCTTCTTGTGGCAGTTGTCTTCATTGATTTAAAAAAAGGCATTCGATACCGTCGACCATAATATTCTGCTTATGAAATTAAAACACTATGGATTCCGCGGCAAAGTTTTTAGCCTCTCTTCTAACTACATTGATGGACGTCATCAAATGGTCAACATGCAAGATCTTACGTCGTCATTATTAAACATAAAGACAGGGGTACCTCAGGGGTCCATCCTGGGGCCACTATTATTCTCACTATACGTAAATGATCTGCCATGCATACTCAAATCGGCCGAGTTGCTAATGTACGCTGATGACACAGCTTTAATAGTTACCGCCGATAACATAGCCGATCTAGAATGTAGAGCTAATGAAGAACTAGAAAATATTTTTAAGTGGTTTACAGTGAACAAATTAACACTCAATGCAAAGAAAACCAAATACACCATTTTTCACTCCCGTTACCGAAATGTAAACTGTTAGTCATTTTGACTTACAATGAACAAATGCCAACTTGAGCATGTAAATGAATATAAATATCTTGGTGTAGTGTTCGACAGCCAATTACACTGGAAAAAACAAATTAACTCTGTTTGTACTAAGCTAGCATCTGGTTGCAGTATGCTACTGGCTGCTAGAAATTATTTTAGCAGAAATATTCTCGGAGTCCTTTATTTTTCGTTTGTTCATGGTCATCTATCATACTGCTTAGACTCATGGGGATGGACCTTTAAAACTTACCTTGATCCTATCCGGATATTAAAAAAGCGTGCACTTAGAATTATAGATTATGCGGCATATAATGAACCCAGTGAGTATTTGTTTCACAAGTTGGATAGTCTACCTTTTGATTACATACGGCAGCATAAAACAGCAGTCACCATCAACAATGTTATTGCACACAGTGTACCTTTCGATGTATCTATCTTTTCTTCCTCGTCCCGCGTCACTAGATGCATTACATTGCGGAATTTTATTCTTTCACTCCCTAAAAACGTGTATGGTGAACGCTTACTACAGTTCGTAGGAGCTAAAGTGTGGAATAACATACCATTGATTAAAGATTCTAGCGTTTTCTCGAGCGCACTCAAAAAATATTTGATACATGTAGATTTATAGTAATGACCATGTACTAAGCCTTACACATTGATGTTTTGTCTATACTTGATTATTTCATTATTTATGAACAGAGTGCAACAATGTTTATCTTGTTGTATTTTTGTTCGTTTGCTGAAAAATCAACGTTTTTTGATGTTTTGATTTTTTTCTTATATACAAATTGTATTCTGCTTGTATACTTTCTCCCGTTAGACCCCTTACTAGCCTACGGCTATGGGTCTAATCATTGTTGTGCATTTCTTGAAATGTGGTCATAACAACCTCAATAAAATGTAAAATGTTATGTAAAAAAATCCCTGGGACACAGACGAGAAGCTCCTTCGCGTTTAGTTTTATCTGTTATATATATATATATATATATATATATATATATATATATATATATATATATATATATATATATATATATATATATATATATATATATTGCCACCATTGATAAACGAGCCACGGTGGCTCATACGCGTTTTTGGGGGCGAAGAAGAAGAGAACATCTTCGTTGCTCTGGTTCAAGTGAACTCCTGGCTGCGGGTCTTGTTTTGTTCGTGACATTACTGGTGGAGACGCTGGGTACGTGTACTTCGGCTGTGTCGGCCATCGTGGAGACAGCTACATCTCCCAGAGCAAGAATCAGCCGCCGCCTGCGTGGGTTACCCTCTGAATTTGGTCCCTTGGCATCGACACCCAGAAAGATGGCAACTGCGATGACAAGCCAGGCGGTCCAAACCAGCGATGGCCATGATTCGCTTCTCGCCCATGTTCTCCACGTGCCACAGACACCAAAGCCGTTCCATGGAGACATCTTCGAGGATGTTGATGACTGGCTAGACCACTTTGAACGGGTTGCCAATATCAACGAATGGGACGATGTTCGCAAGCTGCGCCGAGTTTATTTCTACTTGGAGGATTCTGCGAAGACGTGGTACGAGAACCACGAGGGCTCCTTTGCAACATGGCAAGAGTTCAGCCGACAGCTTCGTGACGCCTATCGCAACACCGAAAGGAAGGAGAGGGCCGAACAAGCCATATCCAGCAGAAACCAACGGCCGAACGAACGTGTATCCATGTTTGTCGAGGACATGCTTCGACTCTTCAAGCGCGCGGACCCTGCCATGCCTGAGGAAAAGAAGGTGCGACATTTAATGCGCGGAGTAAAAGAACAGCTTTTCGCTGGGCTCGTGCGCAATCCACCGACGACAGTCGCCCAGTTCATCAGTGAGGCGGCTACGATGGAACGTACGCTGCAGCAGCGGTCGTCACAATACGAACGCCAGATCCCGGCCACCACATGCTCTATCGGCTCTGACAGCGAGAGACAGACCCTCGCAGACTTCATTCGAAGTATCGTTCGGGACGAATTGCGACAGCTGCAGGCAGTGGGATCCCATCCACCCGTGTCAGCCCTCGCGGATGTAATCCGACAAGAAGTCCGGCAGGCCGTCACACCCCTAGCCCCAATCGCACCGCCGATTCCCGAGGCCCCAGTCCTGACATACGCAGTGGCATTGCGATCCCCTGCGCCACCGGCTACAGATACTGCTATGCGGCCAAGGTACCAGGCTATGCAGCCATTTCACGACACTGCTTCAAGCCCACCTCTCGGCTCAAGGTTTTCGAGCCCACCCACCTATCCGCCGTCCATCTCAAGACAAAGTGGTAGCAAGGCAAGCACGTGGCGCACCTCGGATAACCGTCCGCTCTGCTATCACTGTGGCGAAGCGGGTCACGTATACCGGAACTGTCAATACCGGCAACTAGGTCTCCGCGGCTTCCACCCTGATGCTCGATGCCCGCGCAACGGTGAGCGCCCCCGCGAAATTGAAGCCTATCTCACGGGCCAACGTACTCCTTCGACTATTCGGCACCACCAATCGAGATCACCATCGCCTCGCCGGTCTACGTCACCCAGTTTGCCCTCATCGTCTTCCGCTCCTTTCAGGAGCCGGTCACCAAGTCCCCGCAGGGGAAACTAGGAACGGCGACTTCTGGGGGTGAAGTCGCGGCCCGGCGAACTGTAAAAGACCCTCCTTCGACGCAACGACCAGACGAGGGCGATTCCGGTTTTGCAGTGTTCTCCGACAGCAAAAAGATTGTTTCTGCCGAAATTGCCGTCTTCGTCGACAATCATGCTGTTAACGCCCTCGTCGATACCGGTGCCGACTATTCAGTAATGAGCGCAACACTGGCATCTGAACTGAGGAAGGTTATGACGCCTTGGCAAGGACCTCAGTTGCGCACGGCAGGTGGCCATCTGGTGACGCCTACTGGTATGTGCGCGGCACGCATTCGAATACGTACGTCAACATTTGCGGGCTCTTTCCTCGTATTGCGCGTGTGCTCTCGGCCAGTCATTCTAGGAATGGACTTCCTTCGTGAATACGGCGCCGTCATCGACCTCCGTGAATTACTTGTGTCGTTAGAGGATCCTTTTTGCGCTGCAACTGACAGTATGCAATTCCGGAAAAGAGCGCTCCGTGTTACCGACGATTCTCTGACTCTCCCACCTCGAAGCAGCCTCTTTGTCAAAGTAGAATTGGGACAGGACTTGTCTGACGCGGTAATTGCAGAGGCCAATTTGTCTCTCCTTATTTCACAACAAATCTGTGTTGCCCGAGGAATCATTCAGCCTAGCAATAGGCATGCTCACCTGCTGGTCACGAACTTCAGCGACGAATATCGCCACCTAACGAGACACACTGCCATTGCATATTGTGAAGAACTTGCCGATGTCGATGGTCCATCTACGTTAGCTTCATTTTCATCGAGTGGCCACCCTGACGAGGCCTTCGTCAGCACTCTCGACGTAAACGAGAGACTACCTTCGGCTTAACGAGAAAGCCTTTTGCGTATACTCGGCTCATTTCAAGACTGCTTTGCCACTACGTCAAGGGTTAAACAGACACCACTTGCTCAACATCGTATCATCACGGAACCTACTGAGAGACCCATCCGACAACATGCCTATAGGGTGTCGCAAAAAGAGCAAGATGCTATACGTGACCAAGTCCAGCAGATGCTTCAGGACGACGTCATTCAGCCATCGACCAGTCCCTGGGCTTCGCCAGTTGTGCTAGTAAAGAAGAAGGATGGTACGTTGCGTTTTTGCGTTGATTACCGTAAACTGAACAAGGTCACCAAAAAGGACGTTTATCCTCTACCCCGGATAGATGACTCGTTGGACCGTATACGCAACGCTAAATATTTTTCCTCCATGGATTTGCGTAGCGGCTACTGGCAAATCGCAGTGGACGAGCGCGACCGCGAAAAGACGGCGTTTATTACTCCCGACGGTCTGTACGAGTTTAAAGTGTTGCCTTTCGGTCTATGCTCAGCGCCAGCTACTTTTCAAAGAATGATGGATACGGTTCTCACGGGGCTCAAATGGCAATCATGCCTTGTTTACCTTGATGACGTCGTGGTCTTTGCAGACACGTTTGAACAACACGTCCAACGCCTTTATGCAGTTCTTCAGGCAATTAGAACAGCGGGGTTGTCTCTCAAACCCGACAAATGTCATTTTGGATATGAAGAACTGAAGTTCCTTGGTCACGTTGTGAGCCATGCTGGGATCTGCCCAGATCCCGAGAAAACCCGCGCCGTTGCCGCCTTTCCCGTGCCCACAAATAAGCGTGACCTACGCCGATTTCTGGGGCTCTGTGCGTATTACAGGCGCTTTGTCAAAAACTTCTCGAAGATTGCTGAACCCCTCAACAAGCTTACAAAAGACGGTGTCTCGTTTGTTTGGGGTCCCGATCAGTGCCATGCGTTCGACACCCTCCGAAACCTCCTCCAGGCTCCGCCTGTACTAGGTCATTTTGACGAAAGCGCTGACACGGAAATACACACTGACGCCAGCAACGTTGGACTAGGAGCGGTATTAGTTCAGTGGCAAAATGGCATAGAGCGCGTGATCGCTTATGCGAGCAGAACGTTATCCCCAGCGGAGAAAAGCTATTCTGCAACCGAAAAGGTATGCCTCGCTGTTGTCTGGGCCATAACAAAGTTCCGCCCATACTTGTATGGCCGCCCATTCAGGGTAGTTAGCGACCACCATTCCCTTTGTTGGCTCGCGAATCTCAAAGATCCCTCAGGTCGTCTAGCACGATGGAGCCTTCGGCTACAAGATTTTGATGTCACCATCGTCCACAAATCTGGGCGGAAACACACCGACGCCGACTGTCTCTCACGTGCACCGGTCGAAAATGCCAACACTGACCTTGAAGACGACGACACTTTTCTTTCTGCCGTATCAGCGACCAGCTTAGCGGAGCAACAGCGTCATGACTCGGAGCTCATCCCGCTCATTGACTACCTGGAAGGACGCAATTCCCACCTTCCCCGAAGCTTTGCGCGCTCACCATCTTCCTTTTGTTTCCGTGATAGAGTGCTTTATAAAAAGAACTTTCATCCTACACAAGCTATGTATCTGCTTGTGGTGCCAACTACGCTTCGTGGTGACATTTTACGTGCGTGTCACGATGAGCCATCATCCGGACACCTCGGCTATACGCGCACGCTGCAACGGATTCAACGCTCCTACTACTAGCCACGTCTCGCGAAGACTGTGAAGCACTACGTTCGCACATGTCGCGACTGTCAGCGACGTAAGATTCCACCTTTACGACCAGCGGGACTACTGCACCCAATTGGCCCACCAAAGGCGCCCTTTCATCAGATTGGCATGGACTTGCTGGGGTCATTCCCCACGTCTTCGTCTGGAAACCGGTGGATTGTTGTCGCTACAGACTACTTAACACGCTACTGTGAAACCAAGGCACTTCCAAAAGCCACCGCAGCAGATGTCGCCCAATTTTTTGTTAACAGCATCGTCTTACGTCACGGTGCTCCAGCTGTCGTCATAACTGATCGTGGGACAGCTTTCACCGCAGAGATGCTGCAGGAAGTCTTGCGATTAAGTGGCACGGAACATCGTAAAACAACGGCTTACCACCCGCAAACAAATGGGCTGACTGAACGACTCAATAAGACAATTGCAGACATGCTGTCAATGTATGTGGACATCGACCACAAGAACTGGGACACCATACTTCCCTACGTAACTTTTGCGTATAACACTGCTGTTCAAGAAAGTACCGGTTTCACGCCATTTCGCTTAGTCCACGGTCGTGACGTCACGACGATGCTCGACGCCATGCTCCTGCCCGACAACTTAGGAATATACCACACGGATGCCGCCAAATTCGCGCAGTGCGCAGAAGAGGCCCGTCAACTTGCTCGTCACCGCATTCAACGTCACCAAACCGCAGACGCGCGCCGCTACAATCTTCGCCACCGTGAAGTTATTTTTAAGCCAGGTGATGAAGTCTGGGTGTGGACCCCTATCCGACAGCGTGGACGTTCCGAAAAGCTTCTTCGCCGCTACTTCGGCCCTTACAAGGTTGTGCGATGTCTCAGTGACGTCACTTACGAGGTTCTCCCACAAGGCAATTCGAGACGTTCCCGTTTCACCCCGCAAACTGAAGTCATTCACGTTTCACGTCTCAAACCATACTTTTCGCGCTGTGAATCGCCAGAGAGTGACTGACTTTATTAGTAACTTCGCGTCTTTCTTTTTGTTTCGTCCTTTCCTTACATTTTTCCTATTTTTCTTATTTCTCTAACTTTTGTCCCCACAACCAACTACGTTATCCCGCCTTACGCCATTCATTTTGCTCGCATGCTAATTTTCATTTAATTTTCTTTTCTTTTTTTTTGCCTTCATGTACAGCATCGAGACGATGCTTCTTGGGAGAGGGGGTAATGCCACCATTGATAAACGAGCCACGGTGGCTCATACGCGTTTTTGGGGGCGAAGAAGAAGAGAACATCTTCGTTGCTCTGGTTCAAGTGAACTCCTGGCTGCGGGTCTTGTTTTGTTCGTGACAATATATATATATATATATATATATATATATATATATATATATATATATATATATATATATATGGTACTTATATCATATATATATATATGTTATATATATATGGCAGGACCGCCAGGCGCCGGTCCTGCCATATACGCGCAGGCGCGCGCCGTGCTGCGTTCCTTTCACGCATGAGCGTTTCAGCGCGTTCGGCGTCCCTCCGTCACGAAAAGAGGGAAACGCATTGTTGTCTGGGTAACGCACCGGCATAGAGTAATGTTAGCCTATGGCAACGACGCGAAATGCGGCATGTCGCATTTCAGCCGGTTGCCGTCGGGCCTCGCCGACGGGTGCTGGTCGCGCCTGGCGTCAGACTATAGAATGCTCGCGTTTTGCTAACGTATCGTCGCTGTGCCCAGCGTGCGCGCGCGTCAACGCTGCATTGGAGCATATTGGGCCCTTCACGATTCGCTCGCGGCTGTTTTGCTAGCTCCACATATCCCGAATTTGGTGTTGCGCGACGTCAATGGATGAAGAAACACAAGACTGGTGCGAACATGATAATCCTGACACGCGTATCATGTAAGAACATGACAAGATAGCATGCTCATAGCGTGCTCGCGGCCGTTTCGATAGCTCCACATATACTACATTTGGTTTCACGTGACATGAATAGATGACGAAGGTAAATGACACATTCATACATGATAATCATGACATGGGAGTCATGTACAGCATCACTTACCTCCACCTCGTAACATTGTGCTGATGGTAAAGTGACATATCAACATTTCTCATTCGTGCTTCATATAATCGATTCCCACTGTACGTGGGATCTGCCAATTTTTTTTATTCGCAGCGTTTCTCGTCACACGTCGTCAGCATCCCTCGGAGTGTTTAGAACAACACATATCTCCTTTTCGCGCTCGCCCTTGTGGCAAGGCGGAATAGAAGGAGCTATGCAAACGCTTCTCAACGCACGCACCGTGGTAGCATATCTCCTTTCAAGGTTGACCCTGTTAACGCTGTTTCCAGGAGCGGCCGCTATGTGGTGAGCGTTTAGTTTGAGTTGCGAATAGTGGGGTTTTCAGTGTTTTTCTTGCAGGGTGCTTCGTTATGAAGTCTGAAGAATGTCAACTAACGGGCCCTGATCATGACTTATACGCAAATACAATTCTAGGTAATATAGCAACATTGATATTCATGCTACAACCACTTAAACAAGCATTTACCTCATCTAAGATAGGTTAGCGTACAGTGTGCTATACTCCTGCAATCATTATTCAAATAGCTCTTAAACGCATAGTTAAATTGCTTGCAAAGTATTTACTTTCTTAGCTACCGTTACGCATCGCATGCATTACCAAGGCGTCTGTATTATTTTTTTTCTGGTCTGAATGCTGCAATGGGCATTTTGTTACGTGCTGACAAAGTCATCTCCCTACTATATTCTTACTTTTAAGTAGCTGCGTTATTTCGGCTGCTGTTTACGCATTGACATTCCTCTTGAATTTGCTGTTATGTCATGGCGATGTTTAGCACGGGTACATAATAATTTGGACCTGTTCGTAGTGAGACATTTGGCATATAGCTAAGTAAAATAAGAAGATATAGGTTGCATTTAAATGAGAACAAGTGTTAAGACGGGTTTTCGAGGAACCTTTCTGAACCAATCGTCTGTTTTTTTACAGGAGAGCTGGTATGTTGGATCGTTTGCGGTGTGTTGTAGAAAAAAAGTTAACGTTATCATGAACTGCCAACCCTACGCACTCCTGTGAGCACCTTCCCAATCCACTGAAGGAAATATGACGGAAGGTGGCATGTGCCTATTTCTCGACACGTGACCACAACTTCAGGTAGGGCTGCTTCGTGAAGTTGGCGAGTGACGCCGCCGGCATCTTTCTAAAGGAGGTGTTAAGTGAATTGACATTGTGACACCAGCTGGCGCTAGCCGTCCGCGGTTTGTTTTGTCTGACACCGTTCAAAAACGAACTTCCTCGTCGGAAACACGGCGTACGTCGATGCTCGGACGAAGGGTATGTGTGATAAGTAACTGCTAGACAGTGCACTGTACA
Source organism: Rhipicephalus microplus (assembly GCF_043290135.1). Lineage (NCBI taxonomy): Eukaryota > Metazoa > Arthropoda > Arachnida > Ixodida > Ixodidae > Rhipicephalus > Rhipicephalus microplus. The sequence continues at coordinate 126,817,275 of NC_134701.1, forward strand.
ATAGTCACCTATTTTTGTCGTTATGTGGGGTCAAGGATGCCAGAAGTTCCAAGTGACGAGGGGAGTAGTAATGTAAACAAAGGGCCTTTACGGGGGCGTTGCCCAGTATGTTAGTTCAATTCAGAGACGCCGTGTTAGTAAGGAGTTCATGCATGTGTGGGCTTGAACGTGTTGGTGCATAGAGTGTGATCTTGAATACTGTGTGATATCGTGAGACGGAACACCTGCCCTAGTGTCTGGCGCGTTGGCTACATCATTTGCATTTTTCATACATAAGAATAATTTGCGATAAAAACGTCGTAAGCAAACGTCCACCTGCCTGCGATAACCAGAGCTGGGCAGTGTCGAACATTAGTTTGTTTTGGATACCCAAAGAGCACCCTATATACTCTTTGGGTATCTGCCGTGATATCCTAAGCAGGTATGGTATTGGTATGAGCATTTTTTAGAAAGTTTGAGAAAGGTCGTGCACGTTACAATACGAGATACACCTTTCGCACAAGTTGACGGAGGCTACCAGACAATTTGAGACTGTTTCACTTGAATGCAGATCCCACATTAACTCAAAGTTTTTCTAATGAGTGTGTAAAATAACTTCAAGCAATGGTAACAGTGATTATGAAATTTCATAAATCAGCCTCTAAAATGTACATGCATGAAAAGTTGGATCTATAAAGAAATCAAACAAGGGAGTGCTCATAGTGTACCCTTTTACCGTGATGACGTTAAAGAGGTTGTTTAACTTTGTTAATGCTTCGAGGAATACGTTCCGAGGAACACTAGTTAGTAAATGTATAGCTGTGCTAATTGATAGGAACTGATAAGTTCGTTTAAGTGGATCAACGCCAGTGGCGTACCGACACTTTCGCGAGTGGGGGGGAGGGGAACCTACCTCAAACGCCAGGATATATATATATATATATATATATATATATATATATATATATATATATATATATATATATATATATATATATATATATATGTATATATATATATATATAAAGATACATTTATCGACGCGCACACACTTTGATATGAATTTGCGTACACAGATGTGACTAGATTCGATTTCTTAGCAACCACGAATTTCAATCACATTTTAATTGAGGAATGGCGCCATTAGCCTGATTTTCGCGTCCAAAACGATTCGTTACACTCATCGGCTGAACAGAGCAGTGGTTACGATATCCCCTTTTTATAGACAAATGGTTTTCCGGAAGCAGAAAATGCTTTTACCTGTCTTTAAAAAGTATGCTCGCTCCCATCCGTAACTGCATCAACAAGTCACAGCAGAATAAAAGCACGAACAAGTGATGTAATAATATAGGGCCTCTGTTCAGCGCTTACCAGCTCTGCAGTACTTCTGCCCAAGACGCAAAGGCGTCGCATAGCCAACCCGCACCGCAAAGAGCCCACAAGAAAATTCTTCATAGAGGAAATGTCGGCAAAATTTCACTATGTTGTAACATTGCCTTGTAACATTTTCATTCTCCTGTAAGAACACGTATGAGTGATTATTGTTGTGAAGGAAAACTTCACCTTACTTGTTGGATTCCCCAGCGTGCAGCATGAGTGACCACTATCAAATGTGGGGGGCTCAGCCCCCCCAACTTTGCTCGGTGGGAGGGGGGGGGGGGGCTGGCGCCTTACCTCCTTCTCGACTGATACGCCTATGATCAACGCATCTCGACTATGCATGGAATGGCACAAGCATATATTGAAATTGCTATAAAACGCTAATAAGTTTGGCATTGTTTGGTAGCCGGTTAAATTTAAAAAAAATTTACCATGTTTTTGTTGCTAATTGCGCTGGTTCATGATAATAAGGGAGACGGTTAGTAACACCACACGTTTTTTTTTCAGTTCTTTGTGTTTGAAATGGGGGATGCAGGTTACATGTAGCATTGGATTGACTAGAATGTAATCATTTGACAGAAGTCTGTCAGAAGCATCGGATTGTAGGCAAGAAAATACGGTATCAGTTCAACTACTCTATACGCAGCTGCGCGTGCCCACCAGGTGCCTGGAACCTACCGACTGCCATAACATTTATGTTTGTTTTGTTTTGCAACGTCATACTCGGCGAACTTTTTGTGATTTTGTCCTGAGCGGCGATGTCAGACTTCTTTTCTCGTCATTTTACTGTGTAGGTTATCGCCAGCTTGGCGGAGAAGTGCTCTAGACTGTTCCATTTTACGGCTGCCGCTGCGTCATAGGCCAAAGCCCACACACGGGCAAATTCCCTGCGACGATGACGAGTGATGCAAAAAGCAATGGAAGTTGCCGTCGCGCGATGAATCGCTTGGTTTTGCAAATACAGAAACTGTTGCTCTTTTGAAGTCGTATTAGCGGTTAGTCAATGCAAGATGCCTGAACTTGAAATACGCTAGTGACGCGCTGTTGGCACTGCTCAGAAAATACAAATATCGAAATGCTCACGCACCTCAGACAAAAAAACAAAAAGTGTTTGTATATATGTCACTTCGCTCATCAAAACACATTGCTTTACGTGAAATACCACTGTCTTTACGCCGATTGAATGCTGCGAAAAATTCACACTATATTCATGGAGTGAATGATGATAAATGGGGCAAAGCGTCCATCTATGTGTCTGGCCGTCCGTGCATGCAGCCGATCGCGTTTGAGAATGCAGATGGCGCGCGGGTAACACACGCGAGACGCGAGAATTGCAAGCCGAATGCAAGCGTCTTCAACGTGTCCACCGCTCTGCTTCGTCCATGCCCCATCAACGATCCGCCACGTACGGCGGCTATCCAGGAGACTGAGAGAGGCACTCGTTCTCCACGTACCGAGACACAGCCCGCGCCGCAGCCAATTGAAAAGTAGCGGTAGAGTGCCATCTAGAATATCAGCAGTTGACTGCAGCTTGTACGTACTTCTATGACATTCGGACATTCGCCATCTATTATACTGTTTTTGAGATACTGCCTGCTGTCACAGGTGCCGTCAATTAGGGAGGCGATCGCCGGGCTCACTCTAAGGGCCGAAGTATCGGCCCTTGGAGTGAGCCCCCCGAACTGCACCACGAAAGCGCAGACAATCTAGAAGTGGTTCTATTTGACGCGCCAGTGGACGCCGGCTGTGGCCCAAAGAACAAGTCAGAGCCGAGAGTTTATAAACGCCCCGCCGCGGTGATCTAGTGGCTAAGGTACTCGGCTGCTGACCCGCAGGTCGCGGGATCGAATCCCGGCTGCGGCGGCTGCATTTCCGATGGAGGCGGAAATGTTGTAGGCCCGTGTGCTCAGATTTGGGTGCACGTTAAAGAACCCCGGGTGGTCTAAATTTCTGAAGCCCTGCACTACGGCGTCTATCATAATCATATGGTGGTTTTGGGACGTTAAACCTCACATATAAATCAATCGAGAGTTGATAAACTAAAGACAATTATATTCTCAAATATGGCAGATTAAACGATAGACAAATATACACACTCGACAATAGTTGAATACGATATGTCACCAATCAAACAACGTACTACGCAGTACAATCCGCTACACTCGAAACAACGGACACAAACAACAATACGCGCTACAATGCAATCACATGCAACGAACAACCAAGACACTTATAGGCTAAAGAGTTCGAAAACTTATCCAGTCCAAACTCCTTGGAGCAAACTGAATGATACTCTTCCAAGAATCGCTCACTCAAACTGCAGCGCTGTTGTCGATGCGCTGCCCCCGAAGTTTTTCTTCCAGGAAACCTTGCGTCTTCTAGTGGTCGCTCTCCAAGCACCAAACTTCTTCGCCGGTAACACGTCGGCTTCCCACCTGCAGCTGTTGCAACGCGTTTCGCTCGCTGGTGGTAGACACACTCTTCTGCGTGTAGCACGAGTCTTCACCCCTCAGGTGGAAATCCTCTTCATTACCTGCTTTGTCACTGAGGACAGAAGCCTTCGTCAACACGGCGGAATGACCCTACGCTCACTTGTGCAAAACTTTCATCTCCTGACTACGCACACGGGCGCAAACTTTTTTCTTCTCCTGTGTGATTCCACGAGAGATCGACACGGGTCCAAAAGTTGTTATTTTAGATTTCATTCAGTATTTTATACTTCGTGTACCTTTCACCAGGTATCCCGAAAGTCAACTTCGTTTTATGATTAACAGCATAACTTACGAGAAAAAAAATCAAACTTCACCAACACGGAGGCACCAATTTCGTCACCTGTCATTTTCGAAAATTGCAGATGCTACAAAAAGACAAATATTTTTGTTTCAAGGAAGATAATTTTTACCTGAAATGCATGTATAATGAAGAATGAATTCATACGGTTTCAAGTTTGTAGACCTTAAAAAAATAGCTTTTGATAATGTCTAATTTTGCGACAGTTTAAAATAAGTTACGTATTCCCCTTTTTTTCCCGAAAGTAATGCAAGGAGTGTTTTCAAACTTGACACGTTTTAAGGATATAGTGTGTTCATTAGGTACATAAATTATTGCTGCCGTAGGGCAAATGTAATTTTTTATATATTGCCTCAAAGTTCTCATATGGGCAAAAGTGTACTCCACTGAAATTTCAATAATAAATAACCCCATCTTCGATTTTTCCTAAAATCTCGTAAATAGACAACCGAAGGCCATCATACAGTTATATAGAAAAACATGTTGTATTATTTTGTTTTTAGCGACAATATTCGTGGTACAAATCAGAGCTTTTCGAAAAAGCACTGATAAGTTGAGAAATCTAGAAATCAGAACGGGAAAGTGGCAATGAGCTTCAAACGCGAGTAAATGTGACTGCATTTGGTGAAGAAAGGCTGTTTTAGCAGATAGGAGTAACTATATTGAACACGATATTCTACAGTATCTGAATTCACTCTTATACGTAGAGCACTGAGACTTCTAATATGTGGTGCCTCTCCATTACTGACACACAGATGAAGCTGCTGTGTCGGCCATGTGTTTGCAACACGTTGGGTAAGAGAATTGAATGTTGAATGAGTTCATAAACGATTCATAACAAATTTTTGTCATTTGGGGCACGAAGACTGCCGCATTAGACTGAAGAACACGCTTTCGGGCAAGTTGTCATCCGTCGTCTGCTCTACAGATGAATTGCTGTGCGCGCCGCATCTCAGAGGCAATGCTTTAGTTCATATGGTTTAAAGTAGGGACAAAGATTACGTCTTTCGTAATTTTATTGACAAAAACATTGTGAAATTTATTTTAACGTACTATACTTCAGTTTTGGATTCGCACTGCGGATACTTGCGCAAGCTGTTTTATGTCTGCTTTCATTAAAAGTGAGAGACATAGGAACAGACGACAGATAGATCACTTTCGTGCTGCTGGTTTCACGCATAGTTGCATTGCCAGTAATTTGAGCCTCAAGGAGCGTGGCGATGGCTGACCACTTCAGCCGGGATAGAGTTTTTTGTTCAGATTACCTCATGTTGCATAAAAAGAGAATACCTTATCAAAAAAACTTCCGCAAGGTCGAAGACATCGGCCTGATTGCCCTCCAGAAGCTTTTGCCGAACGCTGCCCACCATGCACATAACGACGACCACGTCTGCCAGAACTGCTTCAGACGCCTCAGAGATATGCTGTCTTCGTCTAATGGCTTCTCAGCTGAAACAGCTGATGAGTTTTTGCCAGAAGAAGAATAAGGCAGAAGTCAAGAGCGGTGCGTAAACACGCCTGAAGCATTGTCACATATGCGACTGGAGAAGCTGCATGCGCAAAATAGCAAAGTTCATGCAGATCAAAGACAACATAGCAGCAATTCTACAGCAACCGTAAAATGCCACCGTAACGTGTGTAACCGCCACTTTCAACCATCAGATCTAAAATGCAGTGTGTGTGCCCAGTGGTTCAAGAACTTCAAGCAAGCCTATGAAGCGCGTTCTTCGTGTCAAGAGCGCATGCGTTTGTTGACACTGTTGCCCAGCGATATGGAGCGCCGAAAACTCCAAGCGCTTATACCAAACTTGTCAGCTTACATGATATACACATCCCGATGCTGACGCGCAAAACACGGGATATGGTTAGCACCAAATGTGGTAAAAAAGACACGGCTGAAACCAATGGACGTCCAGGCAGCTCTGGCTTACTACTCCAAAGATGAGTATAGCTGCCCTCGGCAGAGTCCCAACAAAAAAGATGTAGTATCTGTTATCATTGACGGAAAAAAAGGAGCTTGTTTCGAAAAGTGTTATGACCCGTCCGGAGCGAGAGGCTTACCGTCTCTTTAGAGAAGCTTATCCGAACACGTCTATTGGGCTCTCAAAGTTTTATTCACTGAGGTCGAATTGGGTTCTTCCTGCACCACACCAAGAAGTGTGCCTTTGTATATACTGTGCTAATGCCACGGAGTGTATTTCTGCCCTACAAGACGTCACCGATGGTGCCTACACGGCGGACTTAATATTGCGTTTATCGTGCAAGGATAGAAATGGAACGAGAACAGCATCACGCGTGCCCTTGGATAAGACCAGGACTCGTGTATTGCGGCCGGCAGAAGACTGTCGTCTTTCGACGACATTTGCAGTATAGCCCGAAGATACGTGGCCATTTTTTTGAATGCGAAGCATTTCTCAGCGAACTTCGATGACTCTGAGCGTATCTATCTATCTATCTATCTATCTATCTATCTATCTATCTATCTATCTATCTATCTATCTATCTATCTATCTATCTATCTATCTATCTATCTATCTATCTATCTATCTATCTATCTATCTATCTATCTATCTATCTATCTATCTATCTATCTATCTATCTATCTATCTATCTATCTATCTATCTATCTATCTATCTATCTATCCATCTATCTATCTATCTATCTATCTATCTATCTATCTATCTATCTATCTATCTATCTATCTATCTATCTATCTATCTATCTATCTATCTATCTATCTATCTGTCTGTCTCTCTGTCTGTCTGTCTGTCTGTCTGTCTGTCTGTCTGTCTGTCTGTCTGTCTGTCTGTCTGTCTGTCTGTCGGTCGGTCTGTCTGTCTGTCTGTCTAGCCGCCTACGACTTTTATGCTGTGGATACCAAATTAGTATGGCATAACATGACTGCATGAAGAACATATTTCACTAGTCACTAGTTTAAACATGAAAGTAATGACATGCATGTCATGAATGTCATGATATACATTTCATGGTCCTATAGCTCTTGCGGTGATCTGGTTCACATGGCAAGTTGCAAAACTGATGTGGTATGACATGATTGCATGGCGAACAAAAGTGACAGACCGTAACATGAAAATCATGACATGCGTGTCATGTAACAACATGACTACATGCCACGCTCATGATGCGCTCGCGGCCGTTTCGCTAGCGTCACATATACCAAATTTGGTATTGCGGTACGTGAATGAATGACGAAAGCATGTGAATGGTGCAAACGTGATAAACATGAGATGCGTGTCATGTAACAAAATGACTACATGCTACGCTCATGATGCGCTGGCGGCCGTTTCGCTAGCTACACAAGTGACAAATTCGGTATTATGCGACGTGAATGGACGCGTGGGTACATGACACATCCAAACATGATAATCGCGACATGCGTGTCATGTATCAACATGACTACATGCCACCCTTATGATGCGCTCACGACTTTTTCGCTACTTTCCCATATGCCCCATTCGGTATTACGGAACGCCAATGGACGGGGAAGGTATGAGACTGGTGCAAACATGATAATCATGAGATTCGTGTGATATGAAAACAGGACTACATGCCACAGTCAAGGCGCCAATACACTTCGACGTGACGTGGTGCGCGTGCTTTCCGGCGTTCGTTTCGTCGCGTCACGCTGGCGTTGCCATGCCATGCCAGGCGCCGGTCCTGCCATATTCTTGCAGGCACGCGCCGCGCTGCGTTGCTTTGACGCTGGCGCGTTTTAGCGCGTTCAGCGTCCCTCCGTCACGAGAAGAGGGAGACGCATTGTTGTCTGGGTAACGCAACGGCATGAAATGCAGCATTTCGCAATTCGCGCCGGTTGCTGCGGGCCACGCCTACGGACGCTGGTTGCGCTGGTCGCGCCTGGCGTCAGGCTACAGAGTGCTCGCGTTTCGCTAATGTAGCGTCGCTGTGCCTAGCGTGCACGCGCGTCAACGCTACATAGGAGTATATTGGGCCTTTCATGATGCGCTCGCCGCCGTTTTCGGACTCCACATATACCAAATTTGGTGTTACGTGACGTTAATTTATGACGAAAGTGTATGACTGGAGCAAACATGATAATCCTGACAGGCGTGTCATGTAGGAACATGACAGCATACCATGCGTATAGCGTGCACGCGGTCGTTTCGCTAGCTCCACATATACTAAATTTGGTATCACGTGACGTGAATAGATGATGAAGGTAAGCGACACGTTCAAACATGATAATCTTGACATGGAAGTCATGTACGGAATCATTTACCTCCACCTCGTAACATTGTGCTGATTTTAAAGGGACATATCAACATTTCTCATTTATGCTTGGCATATCATCGATTCCCACTGTACGTGGGATCGGCCAATATTTTTTGTTCACTCTGATTCAACCAAAACATTGGCAAATTCAACCAGAGGTTAGGGGCCCATACCGCAGAATATTCGTTGCTAGCGTCGGTGGTATTGTCAATGGATCAAATATCTCGATAAGGAAGCAATGAATAATATTCACGGCTTCAGCCAGAATAAAACCCAGGAGTCGCGAATGGGAGCCTAGTCTTCTGAAAAAAAAAGTGCGTAGGTGCCTAATTAAAAAAACAAAAAACGTCTATTAATGTCGTGCCAGGACTGAAATCGTGTGGCAGTGTCGGCTATTCACTTATATATTCGTCTAACAAACATTACATGTCCATGACTCCTTAAGGTATATTGAACCATAACGCTAATATACCGATAACCGATACGTATGAAATACACATCATCGCCCAGTAATTTGCTCTTCGTAGGGATGAAACTGGGGTGTCTGACTGTAAAGCCTATACCATATGTTCGCGTTACAGCGCGTCGGCGCATGCTGGGTAGACTCAGCGGCTTACCATTGCCCAGCGCAGCTGCGCGCCTTCTCACTCCATAAGGAGATGCGCGTGGTTTAATCATGCAACGCGCCGTCTTGCCGCAATGCGAATGTGTGGTAAGGGTTTAAGGTATATACCAGCATTACATCAAACCATGAGCTACCAATTACATATTGTTCAGGCGATGATCATAGGACGTACTGGCTTGTCGAGGAGTGTGGCATCGGGTGGGCGACTAGGAAGCTTGGTTCAAACGTCGGCTGCGAAAGTGGTGACGTGGTCATCGGCTAAATACCGCAACGTGGCGATTAAGATGCCTCCAGGGAGAACTTGCTTCGTGAAGCCGAAGTTTATGACGGGTAGAGGTGTTCGGTATGCAGCTATAGTTACGACGCCGTGAGGGACGGTGACGTCACGGGCCAGTAGGACATCAGGAATCGGCGTGACGATGTAATCTCCATTCAACACGGGTGAGGTTGTGCCGAATTCAGCGAACGTGAGGGCTTTAGGCGGTAAGGGGAGGGAATCTGTGGCACAAAGGCCACGTTGAAGTTAAGGTTGAATATTCGGCTGAGGAGAAAGTTCTAAGCAGAGTACCAGCAGAACAGTCTATGAGAGCAGAGTGGGTCGACAGGAAGTCCATCCCTAAGATGAGGTCATGAGGACAGTTATTGAGCACCGTGAATAAGACAGGAACGTAGTGGTCGGCGATACTTATGCGAGCCATACACATTGCAATGACCGGAGTGGTTCCGCCATCGCCGACACGTACAGCTTCTGTAGCAGGAGGCATGAGTACTTGGGGACAAAGATGAACACTGATTATAGACACGTGAGCGCCAGTATCCTGCTAACATGCAAGGTCGCGGGATCAAATTCCGGCTGCGGCGGCTGCATTTACGATGGAGGCGGAAATGCTGTAGGCCCGTGTGCTCAGATTTGGGTGCACGTGAAAGAACCCCAGGTGGTCGAAATTTCCGGAGCCCTCCACTACGGCGTCTCTCATAATCATATGGTGCTTTTGGGACGTTAAACCCCACATATCAATCAATCAAATCAATCAATGAGTGCCAGTATCGACTAGTGCTGTCAAAGAATACTGTTCACGTGCACATCAATAAGATTCTTGTTCGTAGGAAGCGTCAATGGAGGGTTTGGTTCAGACGGAGATTATGAAGCACTACCTCCGAAGCTGCACGGTCTAGTTTTCCGTCAGGTACGATATAATGTTGGGCGGCGAGGGATGGCGGCGTGGCTGGGGCGATGGGGAATGACGGCGTTGAGGAGACGCAGAACGAGCAGAAAGGCGGCTGTTAGCTGTGTCGAAAGCAAAATCCGTACGTCTGGGCGAGCACCGGCAAAGATCTTCATTTGGGCGATAAGGTGTAAAAGACAGGTTCTTATGTGGCGGCGTCCATGAGGCATGGCAGTAGCGGGAGACATGTCCAGCGCGGTGGCTCCGGAAACAAGTCGGTTTGTCGTCGGGAGTCCGCCATTTCGTGGGGTTATGAGATCGTGGAGGAACGAATGGTTCATGTCGATATTGCCGCATTCAACCTGCAGAGGAGAGCTCGCACAGCCAGAGAAGAAGACAAAGCTCTTGCCCGGTTCTCTTTACGAGCGCCTTTCATTTTTAACTAAAGTGAGCTCTTCTATATCGAACTCCTGCTGTGTCTGCGTCGTGACACTGGTGGAGGAGCTGGGTACATGTCCAGGACACCTTCCAACAGCCCGGGATCTAGTCCACAAAGACTTCCGCTCGTCGAAACACCCGTTCACCGCGCCAGCCGCCGCCTGTTAGGCCTGAGCCCAGAGTTCGGTCCTTGGACGGAAAACATGACCGCGCCGGGAAGCAGTTGCCCCACCATGACGAGCCAAAGCACGACACAGGTGACTGTTTTCACCCCTAAAACTCCTGTGGACTTCCATGGCAACTCATATGAGGACGCAGATGACTGGCTTGAGGAGTTCGAGCGCACAGCCAACGTTAACGGGTGGAACGCCGCACAGAAGTTGGGGTACGTGTATTTCCCTCTTCAAGACGGGGCTCGCACGTGGTTCACGAATCGCGTGTGGTCAACGTGGGACGAGTTCCGGTGGAAGTTCCTGGACACCTTCGCAAACACCGAAAGACGGGAGCATGCACAACGACTCCTTCAATCACGGATTCAAAAGCCCAACGAGTCTGTTGCTATGTTTGTTGAGGACATGGCTCGTCTCTTTCATCGAGCCGATCCCGACATGTCCGAGGACAGAAAGATCAGCCACCTCCTGCGTGGTGTTAAAGAGCAGCTGTTTGCTGGTCTCGTACGGAACCCACCTTCAAACGTCGACGAATTTTCGAAGAAGGCGACCGCCATAGAACGCGCACTACAGCTACGGTACCGCCAGTACGACCGTCCAAACAACAGCGGACAAATCAGCGCAACCGCTGTGACCACGGTGACTCCTGACGAGCGTTCTTTGCGTGACCTGATACGCGAAATTGTGCAAGAAGAGGTGAAGAAGCTCGCCGCCACACCGAATGACTGCGCGATTGCGTCGGTCACAGAAGTTGTTCGCCAAGAAATAAGGCAAGCGCTTTCACTTCCCGAGCCGAACACTGAAATAGTTAGGCCAACATATGCAGATATTCTCCGTCGACAGCCTAGATCTAACGTGCCGCCACCTCAACAGTACCACCAGCAACAGCCGCCGACAGTGCCTTGGTACTACAGGGAAACGTCGACGCCGATGCGACCCCCACTCCGCAAAACCGACATATGGCGTACCCCTGACTACAGGCCCCTGTGCTTCCATTGTGGGGAAGCAGGCCACATCGTGCGGTATGGTCCTCATCGGGTTGCCGGGTATCAAGGATTTCCGTCCACTACCCCTCAGCGCTATTTCGACGGAAGACGCAACGTTGAAACGAGCGCGACGATCCCGCGAGACGTTTCTCCTGGGTTCCGGTCACGCTCGCCCTCCCCAGGTCATTTTCTCCGATCTAATAGAGGTAGCACCACGGACATGGCGAGAGGAAGGACTCCCAGTCCACGCCGGGGAAACTAAAAGCAGCGACCTTAGGGGGGAAGGTTGCGAATTGCCGAAGATTTGAAAATCCCCCATTGCCGCCGCATGAAGTGCCACACATTTCGAATGAACCGACGAAAGACGAGATTGTCACCGCCGACATTACACTTTCAATTGACGGTCACGACGTGACCGCACTGGTCGACACTGGTGCGGACTTTTCAATAATGAGTGCGAATCTGGCCGACCAACTCAAGAAGGTGAAAATGGAATGAACAGGGCCGCGAATTCGAGGAGCCGGAGGCCAGCTGCTGACACCTACCGGAAAGTGCACCGCACGAATCAAGATCGGGGATTTATCATTCGTGGCAACCTTCATTATTCTTTCTGAGTGTTGTAAACAGGCCATCTTGGGTATGGATTTCCTGCGGGAGTACGGTGCCATTATAAATATACCGGACGGTGTACTGACGTTCTCAGCGGACCATAGCGCAGCGCTGCAGCGCAAGCCCATGCGCGTGATTGACGACGTGCCCATGCCACCGTTGTCATGCCGCCTCGTCTCTGTCACGTGTAACACGCAGCATAGTGGAGAAGGTGTCGCGGAACAAATATCGACGCTTTTACTCTCTCGAGGAATCGCTATTGCCAGAAGTCTCGTCAGTGTAGTGTTTGGGCAAGCAGAGGTCCTGTTGACAAACTTCAGCAACGAGCGTCGACACATTGCAGAGGGTACCACAGTTGCACACTTCGAAGAAATTGTAGAATTCCGCGAGTGCTTCGCAGTACAACAGGCAGAGACGCCGGCCGCTTCAACACCACTGCCTGTCGACGGGAGCACAGATTTATCGCCAGCGCAGAGGCAGAGTCTTCTAGATATTCTCGGCCAGTTTGAAGATTGTTTTTCGTCGACCTCGAGAGTAAATCAAACGCCACTGACAAAGCACCGAATTATAACGGAAGAGACGGCAAGACCAATTCAACAAAACCCATACCGCATGGCACCGAAAGAATGCGAAGCAATCCAAGAACAAGTCCAGAAAATGCTCAATGATGACATCATTCAGCCGTCAAAAAGCCCTTGGGCATCACCGGTAGTGCTAGTTAAGAAGAAAGACGGCAGCTTACGCTTCTGTGTGGACTACCGCAAGCTGAACCGCGTGACAAAGAAAGACGTATACCCACTACCGCGTATTGACGATTCACTTGACAGGCTGAGGCATGCACGCTTCTTCTCGTCGATGGACCTGAAAAGCGGTTATTGGCAAATCGAGGTCGATGAGCGGGACAGAGAAAAGACTGCTTTTGTTACGCCTGACGGGCTTTACGAGTTTAAAGTTTTGCCCTTCGGATTGTGCTCAGCCCCAGCAACATTTCAGAAACTGATAGATACCGTCCTATCAGGCCTTAAGTGGCAGACGTGTCTGGTATACCTCGACGACGTCATTGTTTTCTCACCAACATTCGAGGAACATCTAAGACGGCTGCTATTAGTATTTCGAGCAATACGGTCCGCTGGCTTATCGCTGAAACCTGAGAAATGTCATTTCGGTTTCAAGGAACTCCGATTCTTAGGACATGTGGTGAGCCATGAAGGTGTTCGTCCGGACCCCGACAAGATCGACGCCGTCCGAAAATTTCCGGTGCCAACAGAAAAGAAGGCTGTAAGATGTTTTCTTGGCCTTTGCGCCTACTACCGCAGATTTATCGCCAATTTCTCGCACATAGCGTCGCCCTTAACACGCATAACGAGAGACGATGTTGCATTTTTATGGGGCGAAGAGGAACAAGCAGCATTTGACGGTCTACGACAGTGCCTGCAGACACCCCCTGTGCTTGCTCACTTTGACGAGGACGCTCCAACCATGATCCACACTGATGCCAGCAACGTAGGTTTAGGCGCTGTACTCGTCCAGTGGCAAGACTCAGCCGAGAGAGTGATTGCATATGCAAGTAGGACGCTTTCCCGTGCCGAGTCCCATTATTCCACAACGGAAAAGGAATGTCTTGCTGTAGTATGGGCAGTTCTGAAGTTTCGCCCATACCTCTACGGCTGTCCCTTCCACGTATTCAGCGACCACCACTCTCTTTGCTGGCTGACCAACTTGAAGGACCCATCCGGTCGGCTAGCGCGCTGGAGCTTACGCCTACAAGAATTCGATATGACAGTCGTCTATAAGTCGGGACGACAGCACTCTGATGCTGATTGCTTATCCAGGTCGCCTATAAAGCAAGATGATGTCTCAGAAGATGATGACATGGCATTTTTAGGAGTGGTGGACACGGTCACCATTTCGTCTAAGCAGAAAGAAGACAGTGAGTTGCTCCCTCTTATTAATTTTCTTAACGGCCAGTCTACAAGCGTTCCCAAGATATTTGCAAGGAGCCTGCCATCGTTCTGCTTGTGCAGTGGTGTCCTATACAAGAAGAACTTTGCCCCCAGCGGAAATGCCCACTTACTTGTCCTCCCGACATCCATTCGCGATGAGATCCTGAGCGCTTGCCACGATGAGCCAACCTCCGGCCACCTCGGATACACGCGCACATTGGCCAGAATCCAACAAAAGTACTACTGGCCGAAGCTTCCAGGCACTGTAAAGCATTACGTCCGCACGTGTCTCGATTGTCAACGCCGAAAATCGCCACCTTTAAAACCAGCCGGATTGTTGCAACCAGTTCAAGTGCCCACCATGCCTTTTGCACAAATCGGAATGGATCTCCTTGGACCATTTCCGACTTCGCATACTGGAAATAAGTGGGTAATTGTCGCTACAGACTATCTTACTCGCTACGCAGAAACAAAGGCTTTATCAAGTGGAACCGCAGTAGAAGCGGCATGATTTTTCATTGAAAATATCGTTCTGAGGCATGGTGCTCCTAGAATTATAATAACAGACAGAGGTACGGCTTTCACGGCCATGCTCCTCAAGTCAGTGCTTGAGTTGAGTGGAACAGCGCATCGAAAAACTACCTCCTACCACCCGCAAACCAACGGCTTAGCAGAACGCCTCAACAAGACAATTGCTGTTATGCTTAGTATGTACATCGACGTGGATCATAAAAATTGGGACGGCGTTCCACATACGTGACGTTTGCTTATAATACGGCGCAGCAGGAAACTACGCGGAGCACGCCATTTAGTCTTCTTTATGGCCGTGAAGTGACGACAATGCTTGATGCCATGCTGCTGCACGACTGCGAGGATACAGACACGGATGTTCAAGCCTTTACCCAAGGAGCTGAAGAGGCACGGCAGCTAGCACGCGTGCGAATCGCCCGACAGCTGAGTTATGACGCACAACATTATAACCTGCGACACCGATACGACACTTATCAACCAGGCGAGAAAGTGTGGGTCTGGAGCCCTATACGCCGACGCGGCCTTTGTGAAAAGTTATTGAAGAAGTACTTTGGTCTCTACAATGTTATACGGCGCCTAAGTGACGTGAATTATGAGGTCATCCCTGACAGTTCCTCGCGAGCCCAAAAATCTGAAATCGTACACGTTGTGCGGATGAAGCCATATTGCAGTGAGCCAGTTGCGTAATACGTCAACTACATACACCGCGTATTCTGTAGCCGAGCATCGGGTCGATGCTCTTCCTGGAGGGAGGCAAATGCCGCATTCAACCGGCAGAGGAGAGCTCGCACAGCCAGAGAAGAAGACGAAGCTCTTGCCCGGTCCTCTTTACGAGCGCCTTTCATTTTTAATTAAAGTGAGCTCTTCTATATCGAACTCCTGCTGTGTCTGCGTCATGACAATATGCATTGATGGCATTGGTTTAAAGGAGGGGCGAGAGACGGGGCAGGTGACAAAAACACAAAGTTGGCGATTTCTTGTCGTACGACCGCCTGAATAACAGACCGTTGGGGTTATTGGTATGGTAGCATGTTCAAAGGAAGAGGGCTGAAGCGGCGCTGGACTTGCTGCTTCAAGTTCCTGTCGAACGATACGTGTGGCACTCTGCTCACGGAGTGGTGTGGCAGCAGAATCGGAGCAGGTGGACATAGCCGCCGTGTTTGGCAAACGAGAAAATTAAGGGCACACCCGACAGCTTTTTGCTGTTTCGAAATGGCGGCATTCCTGAACAATGCGATCGATAGTCGAGACGTTGGTGTAGACAAGCAAATTGAAAGCGTCGTCCGCGATTCCCTTCAAAACGTGACCAACCATGTCAGCTTTACACACTTCCGGCAACGAGCGAGAACTTCTTGTATGTAGGACACATACAAGACCGTCGGGTCCCCTAAGATGCCGCGTAGCTTCTCCTTGAACGTGTCCCAACTGGTGAGTTCGGACTCATTTGTTTCGTACCAGACACGCAGGGCTTCGTCCAAGTGGAAGAGAAGATTAGCGAGTATCATGGTAGGGTCCCAGCGGTGAGTTTGACTGACTAGTTCATACAGACGAAGCCAGTAGTCGACATCGAGGCCAGGTTGCGCAGATAATGTCCCGGGATCAAGGGGTGTGGGGACCGCGAAAAAGGTTGTCGGAGAAGCCGGAGACAGAGAAGGCGACGGGTTGTCACTGGAAGCCATGGCGGGAAGTTGGAGAACGTGTCCACTGCGGAGCTGCGTGGTGTTGACGGGGAACGTTTTACCCCCACCAAATATGTTGCGTGAGTAACAAGTCAATATAGTGCAAATATATTTTTGAAATATATTTGCAACGATGGTTGCAGCGCTGACCAGTATGGCTCCGAGCTCGAGCACACATGCGCGCTGACAATTTGCTTTGCGGAACCTACATGTAGCAATATCTAGTGCACTCGGTGTGCCTGGCAAGCGCACATCATGCGCACAACTATGCTATTTACACACAAGCTGTTGATCCCCTCATAACTGCTAGGTTCAAAGCAAAAAGAAAAGTGAGTGATGAGGAGTGGGCTAAGCAAGGATCTAAGGTCCTAATGTCTACGTATAAATCGTCGACCAGTGTACAGGACGGGCAGATAGACGGATGGATGGACGCATGAACGGATGGACGAACGGCTACATAGATGAATGGACGGATGGCCAGATGCATTGACGGATGGATAGACGGACGGCACTGAAGATTATGCATTGTGCTGTCATATACTTGATTCATGAACACATAAGTCGGTTTTTATGCAATATTCTTTTGCGTTTCGTTGTGCAGGTGTATAGTGTCTGTTTTTTCTAGCTTGACGGACGCCAACAATGTTGGGCTTCGAAAACACGGTTAATCCCTCCGTCATAGGAATCGGTATAACGCGAAAGTAGGAAGTGTCCTTACAGAAGTAGGAATGCTTACTGTGCATTGAATAAGAGAGCTGGGGCAATATATATTGGTGTTTCAATGCGCTTGCACCCACGCGGATGCATGGCGATATACTTCTGTCCCAATGACTAAGTCCATGATCATTTATGAATCCTTGCGGTAGTTCTTGTGGTAGACGGTGAGAGCATATTCAGAGAAGGTAGTGTGACAGCCAAACGAGTACGTCTGACAGGACGCGCAACTTTGGCTGAGGTCGGTATCCCGCGGGACGTTAGCAGCCGTTCACGCTAGCGGAAAGTCTGCCTAGTCATTTGACGCTTAACGCTCTCAGGCGGTCGTGTGCGGACGGTTTCGTTCGCGCACGTCTGCTGTTTTTTTTGCGATTCGGAGAATAGGTCCTATACTCAATTTCGTGCCGTTTTCCTTTTGCCCGAGAGCGGTCGTAGTCCATCAGTGACGGAGGAGCTACATCGGTGAACCGCGTCGTCGGCCGCAGGACGCTTCGAACTGCTTGCTTCTTACGCCGTGGTTATCACGCTATAAGTGTGGATGTCGTCCGTGTTGTTCCCAAGCTTGGTCTCAGGCGTTTTAGACTATCAGGTATTTAAAAGAGCACAGCCTAAAATGAAATAACGTGTCCCAAAGCTGGCACCTGGACAAGTAGCGCCAGCTATCCAGGATTAGCAAAAAAAAAATCTAACAAACGTGTGATGTATGCGCTCAGGAAATGCTTATCATTACTCGGTAAGCCTACGACGTCAAATATTTGAGTAGAGCTATGAAAAACGATTGCGATTTGATTCGAGTGTTGTGTAGTCGACGTTTAAGGACATGAGTGTAAAGTTATAACTTGAACATCCGATAAGAGCTTACAATATAGAGAGCGCACGTTGAATGCTTGATAGATTCGAGGTAGCCGACAGCTGCATTCAAAAGAGCAGGCATGTTTTTGAAATGCCTCGCCGTTGAAGGTTGCCATGCACGTTGAACCGTTATTTTGCAAATGGTGGCGGCCAACGTTCCATGGCACAGCGCTTGTATACGCCAGACTTGTCGCTAGCGCGAGCAGGCCCTTCAAGAGTTCAACACTACGACAAGACTAGAGAGAAAAGCAAAGCGCATTTTGTCTCCCCCTTTTTCTCAAGTGTTTGTCTGCCCTGTAGCTCAGCCGCCATTTCCTCGGGGCAAGCGAAAGGGAGCAGTGCGGATGCTATGAGCGATCCCGACCCTTGGCCTAAAGTGGCAACCTCGCGGTGTGTTAACAAGTTCAAAAAATTGCTTTTTGTTTCTGCCATCGCTTTGAATGGAAAGTAGCGTAACAACGACGCGTGCAGAAGCTAATCGCAGAGCCCATGGTAATGATGAATCATTACACTTTACCGCTCTTAAGGGTAAAACCACCGTGTGAGGTTAATGTGCAGTATGAAAGACACGTTTGTACACTCTCAGTCAGGTGCCGGAGATCGAACGGCACATAGGTGGCACGCTCCTGCGTCCGGTCTAAAATCCTGTCTATAGAGAGCGCAGCAATAAAAACACCCGTGAAATCCGCACGGCGTGGAAGTCACGCATACAGCCGGTAAGAGCAGGTGCAAGAAGGAAAAAAAAAGGAGGAGAGCCGCCGAGTTCGTCGCGCCAGCCTGGCGCCAGGAGGTGGCATCAACTTACGCAGAACCGTTCAGCCACAAGCACGAGCGCAAAAAAAAAAACGCCCCCCCCCCTGTTACCGCCCCGCCAGCTGGGCGCCCAGCGCCGGCGTCACGTTCACCGTCGCCTGCATGCCGAGGCATTTGTGCGTCGCCGTTTCGTCCCGCTGTCTTGTGATGGTCGTTTTTCTACAAGATGGTCTGGGACGGAAACATTTTCTAGTGCTATATGGCACGCTTTATTCAAGATATCATATGTCTCTCTGCATTTGGACATACACTGGGATGTGCAGTCCCATTGTTACTCTTTTTGATTTCAATAAATGAGTACAAACAACCTTCCGTTCATCAGTTGTCGAGGTATGACACTGTGTCATGCACTAAATAAAAGATTAATAGTACATGCGCAACAGCTTATTGAAACACTTGCCTATGTATGTTGATGCTCATCTTCTAGAAACAAGTTGAAGTGATGATTTTAAGAAAGCATGGCAAAAAAAAAGCAAACTGAAGGCCGCGAGACAGTAAAAGATCAAAATTGAAACTCGATTGGTCGATGTTGGATTAGTGGTTGCGTAATTTGATGATGAACACCAAGTACAGAAGTCAAGTGCAAAGTCAGCAGGAGAGCCCGGCCGATGGTGGTCTAGTGGCTAAAGTACTGGGCTGCTGACCCGCAGGTCGCGGGTTCGAATCCCAGCTGCTGTGGCTACATTTCCGATGGAGGCGGTAATGTTGTAGGCCCGTGTGCTCAGATTCGGGTGCATGTTAAAGAACACCAGGCGGCCGAAATTTCCGGAGCCCTCCACTATGGCGTCTCTCATAATCATATGGTGGTTTTGGGACGTTACCCCACCTATCAATCAATCGAAGTCAGCTGGAGAGCGTATGGCACCAACATGGGCTCACTCTTTTGAATATAAGTACAGTTATCATATTCCAGCATGGATTTGTAACAGTGAACCACGACCAAGACAACCAGTGTACTGCTGTGGAGATAATGTACTAGCTATAGAAATCCTCATTTTCTAAACAGCAACTGCTAGCAGTAACAATAAATATTTTGAGGTTCGTTCTGCACCATTTCTTGACCCGAACTGCACGCCTAGGTTCGCAAAAGAGATGTGCAGAGGCAATATTTATTTGGAGGGAGACTGACCTGTCTATCACTAATTTGTGTACGTCATACTTGACCTTGGTGCGCGTTTCGGCATTCACTTGAACAGCGGTGTGATGCTGAAGAAAAAATAAAGTAGCCATTCCCCATAAATAAGGTCAGTTAAAGACTGAAAATGAGTAAAAACCACTTTATGTAGCAAAATAGTGCACATAAATTCTAATTGCATAAATAATTGATTTGATTTGTGGGGTTTAACGTCCCAAAACCATTATTTGATTATGAGAGACGCCGTAGTGGAGGGCTTCGGAAATTTTGACCACCTGGGGTTCTTTAACGTGCACCCAAATCTGAGTACACGGGCCTACAACATTTCCGCCTCCATCGGAAATGCAGCCGCCACAGCCGGGATTTGATCCCGCGACCTGCGGGTCAGCAGCCGCTAGCCACTAGACCACCGTGGCGGGGCAATTGCATAAATAAGTAATCGTTGAAATGCTAAAAAGGGGCTACTGCCCCAGCGTGCAGCTCGCGGCTGTTCACGCGTACGAAACGCAAATGTTAAAGAAGGCACGCTAAAATACTAATGCAACGTTTGCGTGCGAAAGCACATTGTCTTCAAACAGCTGAGAATAGGTTGCTGTCACTGACAAGCGTGTACCTCCTGACACAAATCAGCGAAATTTCTCACCGCACACGCACGTGCGAGAAATATACGGAGGTTTCGACAACCGAACACAGCCTCATCCGCGAATTTCGGTGAGTGTAACACACATAGTTTACGTGGAAGTACTAAAACGGCGCACAAGCACATGTTAATCGTTTTTGCGGAACGGCGCACCATGAGCCGAAGTCAGAGCCGGAAGCGCTCACCGTGGTTGTCTCGAGTTCATGAAGCCCTACGAACTATTCGCTGATCAAATGCATGCACATGGCACAAAAACAGTTCGAGGTTCTGAAGAAGGCTTGCAAAAATACACTTGGAAGATATATGCCCCGCAAAAAGACTCGCCTTCATGCGGTGGCGTTGTGGTGCGATGGGAAAGACATCTGCTTCTTTGCATGCGGTCTTGAGTTCGATTTTAGGGCTGTGCTTTGCATGTTATTCTCGCAAATATAGGTGATTGTTACACTAATGGTTTTCTAATTACCTGTAGTCGTCGTATCCGCTGCATTCTCGGCGAGAACCCAGACAACACAAACACATCCTCAGGACGTCCTCAGTATGCCTCCATGAGGAAAATATGACGCCCTCAGAATGTCCTTTTATGGTACTAGAATGGCACTAATCCCGTCCTCTTTCCATCCACATAACAACCTCAGCACATCCTCAAAACAACACTTCAGGACTTTTTCAGTATCTTTTCAGAACAACGATTGCGTGGCCGGTTCGGCACTGTGGGCAGTGATACTACTTAGGATTTACTTGTTTTCATGACATTTTCATACATAAAAAAGCACCTGCGAGGTCTCGTGTATATATACTGTATGAATCAACAGAGAGGTGACAAAACAAAGCTTATTGACTGAAATTTATTTAACAGTAATTAATCACAAATGACGGCTTTGTAAGGCATTCGAGTCCACGTATAGTCTGAAAAAAGAAAATTAGTATCAAGGCAGTCAACACAGCTCAATCAACCACGTTCCTAATCTTCCTCAAACGTTTGACACAGTGTCCTCATCACCACGTGTATTGTGCCCAATGCACTCACTAGTGTTAGAGGCTCCGCTATGGCAGCCTACCAGTACACTCGACATGGGCTTTGAATTGACTTGCCCGAGGTCGGGCCATGTGTCAGATGCAGAAGTCGATCCTCTCACGTTGGGACCAGGCTGCTTCGAAGCACAATTGATCGCGATATGCTGGTGTTCCAGGCTGCTTAGAACCACACCTCACCGCGGTCGGCTAGTGACAATACATCCATGACCAGTCTGAACGTTGACCAGCCCAGTGCACCCATAAACACGGCAATTTACCTCCCGCCATCACCAACGACTTACACTGTCACACATGTCTCACTTTTCACCATGCACACAAACCTACATTAGTACACGGCGCCTACCCTCACAGACGCCATTTTGACAGTCAGTTGGCTTGGAATGGCTTGGCTACTTGACTATGCACAATGATGCCGCATGGTCATTGGTTGTCAGCTGCTAGTTTGTTATTACGCGCTACAGCAGCGTATAATGACTAATTTAAGGCTTTGACGTTTGAGAACACACTGTTTCAAATGTACATTCTGCAATACCAGGTTCAATACCAAAGCCAATTAATTACGCATGTCTTATTAGACGGAACGCGTAATTTGAAAATTTTCTGTCAAAATTGAAAGAAACAAACGAGGCAAAAATATACTTTATGACTGTGTGAAACGAATGTGTGGAAAAAGTTTTCACATGTGAAATGCATCTACTTGGGGCGCAAAGGTTTTGAGGAAATATATCTAAGTGCTCAGTGCAATGCTTTTGTCATCCCCAAAAGATCCTTGACAGGACCTTTTCCGGACAAATTGTTGTCCCCAGAAAGCACTCGAAAAGACGTTTCCGGGTCAAACTAGCTTGTGTCATCCTCAGTAAGTACTAAGGTCAATGAGAATTGTGCGAGCATGATTGTACCATGTGAGGACGACCTCACGACATTGAGCGTTGCTTGGGAAACCGCTCTCAAAAGCGTAATATAATGCTTCTTTCCACCACCGCATCAGGGCCGGGCCGCCTACGGAAATGTCACGCCTAACCGCAGGCTGTATCTTGCGAGAAAAACTGTGACCTATAATAACGGCTAATATTTGTCCCGACTATTCTGAAGGCCACTTCTAATCGGGCTGGTTTCTCTGGGACAGGGCTATGAAGCCGCATAGAAGCGGCGATAACTTGACTTGAATTCCTGTCTGCGGGCGTGGAGTCTAGCCAGGATTTGTCTAAGAGTGTAAAGCCTCAAGAGAATTTGAATGTCGTACAGTCGATAGTGTGCGTGACATCTTTTGTCGCGGACCGAGAGCCAATGGTTCGACTCCCGTGTCGGAATTTTCTTCGCCATCTCATCCTGCGCATTTGCGACGTCATTTCTGTGCCGAGAATACGTGACTGAAGTATTGGTGCAATCCGAAAATACACGCTCGCGTCGTTAAAAATGAATATATGACATATCAGGCGGACGTTACCAGCTTTTTGAGGCTCCACCAAGGTATCAAAAATGCGAAGCCTTAGAGAATATTTTTAGAAAAAGATACTTTAAATGGGGGATTGGGCAAGAACCGCGAGACATATTTTTGACGAATGTCAAGTTCTCGCTCCATTCATAAAGAAAGGAATATATATTATGATATTAGGCTTCAGTGACAGTTTTGGGAACATAGATTAATCTGCATTGAGGACCTGTGAGAGATGGCAGGAATATTGGTAGAAGAAAGCACAACCAGTGAAAAGGATGAAAACAGAGGCACTGCGATAATAGTGAGAATTTAGAGGTGGAAGGTTGGGATTAATTTGCTAGCACAAACTGCAGATCATGCAGAAGACTTGGAGAGAGCTTTGTTGTACTAGTCGTCACATGGTTCAAAGGGAATGCTGCTCTTATCTATCATCACCGTGATCAGCTTGATTTTGCTCACTTAAGGACAGAGGCCTCTCCCATGTACCACTACTCAACTTGGTCCAGTGCTTGCTGTTGCTACTTTATACTCGCAAACTTTCTAGTCTCATCTGTCCATGTAGCAAACTTTCTGTCTGCCTCTCGTCCACTTGCCTTCTTCTGGAATCCAGTCGGTAATCTTTAATGACCCGAATATTTAGCCTGTGTGCTACGTGCCCTGCCATATTTTGTTCTTGATTTCAACTATGATGCCTTTTACACTCGTTTGTTCTCTGATATACTCTGCTCTCTTCTTGTCTTTTAGATACACCTATCATTTTCCTTTCCATTGCTCGCTGTGTCGTCCTCAACTTAAGTTGAACCCTCTTTGTAATCCTCCAGGTTTCTGCTCCGTAGTTATGTACAGGTGAGGTGCAGCTGTTGTATATCTTCCTGATGAGGGATAATGACAATCTACCATTAATGATTTGAGAAAGTTTGCCGAATGTGCTCCACCCCATCCTTATTCTTCTAGGTACTTAAACCTCAAGGTTTGGCTCCATGGTTACTACCTGTCCTAAGTACACTTACTTTTTTACAACTTCAAGTTCACTGCTACCAATCTTGGAGTGCTGTTCTCTTGCGAGGTTGTTGAAATTACTCTTGTGTTCTGCAGAATAATTTTAAGACCTACTTTTTGGCCCTCCTCTTCTAGTTCAGTAATCATAAATTTCCATTTGACAGTGATAGCATAATGGTTCGAGTATCAGCCTCGCGTTCAAGAGGTCCGTGGCTGGAATCCTGGTGCCACGCAATTCCTTGCTGGTAAAATAAAGTTATCCGCATGATGATGAAATTGCACTAAAGGTCCTGGGGTGCGGCCTCACCGGTAACCACCGCCGGTTACCCACTTGCTCACCAGAGAAGAATTCACTACCCCCATGCGGTATCTGGCCACTACTTTCCACATGGATACGCCAAATAACCCTCCGCTCTTAGTCCCCGGCCGCTGCGAAGCAACTGACCAAGGCGCCAGTCAGATCTGCGACACAACAGATGGTGCTAAGAATCTTTCGGTCTGGATAGGCTGCCATTTGAACCAGAACTTGGCATGGTTTAACGCTAGAATCTTGTCTAGTGAGGCAAATCTGGCTGTGCTATTCGAGGAACTAGGGGCTGTTTAATGGCATGTAATAAGGCTCAATGAGGTTAGGAGGACAGAAGAGGCCTCTACAGTGCTACAAAATGGGCATGTCCTTCGCTCTTGTGGTTGGCTGACTGAAGAGAACTGAGAGTCGGGTTCCTTATCAACAAAAATATAGCTTGTAACATAGAGGAATACAGTTACAATAATGAAAGGGTGGCAAGTACATTAATTAAACTTGACAAATACGAGATGAAGGTGGTGCAGGCCTGCGCACCTACATCCAGTCATGATTACGTATAAGTTGAAAGCTTCTATAAAGACGTTGAATCAGCAATGAGTCAGGTAAAAACACAGTATGCTATAGCAACGGGTGACTTGAATGCCAAGGCGGGATCGAGTCCCGGCTGCGGCAGCTGTATTTTCTGTGGGGGTGGGGGGGGGGATTCTGTGGGCCCATGTTCTCAGATTTGGGTGCACGTTAAAGGACCCCAGGTGGTCGAGATTCCGTAGCCCTCCACTGCGGCTCTATCATAATCATATGAAGGTTTTGGGACGTTAAACACCCCATATCATATTAATATCACTTAAATATAAACGTGGGGAATGAGCAGGCTGGAGACTAGGAAGTAGGGAATTTTGCCATCGACACTAGAAATTCCAGAGGCGAGTAATTAGTAGAGTTCACTTAACGCAATAATTTACGGATCTTGAATACCTTCTTCAAAAACAAGTGAACATTGAGGAGCCGTAATGGTGAAAGTACGAAACGACTTGTGAAATTACGAAACGAAATAGACTTTACAGTTAGTGCACACCCAGGCATCGTGCAGGATGTGTAAGTGCTTGGCAAGATACGATGTAAAGACCGTAGATTGGCAAGGTCTAGAATTCACCTATACTTGAAGAAGGAACGACAGAAACTGACACGCAAGAAACTAGTCATTGAGCTAGTGGTGAGAGAGAAAATACAGGACTTCAGATTCTCACTCCAGAACAAATACTCGGCTATGATGAAGGAAATCGGCCTTGACGTTGATGCATTAAAACATAATCTGACGAGTATCATTTCGAAGTTTGCAGTCGAATTTGAAAGTAAGGTAGTTAGACGAGACAGTAGCAAGCTGTCCCAGGAGATGAAGTACCTCATTAAGAAATGTCAAAGTATGAAAGCCTCAAACATCTAAATATAGGTCGCGTCTAAGAAGAACATTCTGATCAGCTCATTGACACAGTGTTCACATTGTACGCCTTTCACTGCCTGCGATATTATGCCGCGATAACAAGAGTTGCTTACTCAAGAAAGCAAAGCCATACACGTAGGCAGGAAGAAAGCGTGAAGCGATACGCTTGTAGGGGCTAGCGTTTCCTTGCTAATACCGTCTTTCTTGTCGGTCCTGTGGTGCTTTCGTAGATGTAATGATTGATTGGCGATTCTCCTTTCTTTATCACAGAATTGTCGCGCAGCATTTTCCAAGCAATGGCTATCATCTTAGGAAGTAGTCGGGAGCTGTTACTAGAGCTGGTTTTGTACTTGTGGTGGACTGCGACCCGGCTGGTGTTTGCCTTGTGGTGGTTCTGGCAAAGGCCTCGTCCAGTTCCACCTATCACCGACAAGCTTCTGCTGCGTTCTGCTACATCTCTTGCTGCCGACATTAGAAATGGCAAGGTAAGATTGCTCTTCACCCAGATTTGGCTCGAAAATTGTTCTTAGCCCAAATATTCACATGGTCAGCAAATGAGCTGTATGTGATCAATGCAGGAATTTTTAGCTTGGTGGGTGACATGCGCGACTTTGACTGCCTTCGCTCACTTGCAGCCAGGTGTTGAAATAGGAGCAAATAGAAACACCATGGCAATGACACGTAAATAAAACTGCACCAAGGTGGCATAAAGTGCTTTGCCTGTGCAGATGCGACCGCAAGGTTGTTCCGTTTGTTCAGGCGTAGGCAACCTGTGACTCGCAGGGCACTGATTATGGGGCCTCCAATGCAATGCAAGAAACCCCTTCCCCATCCCCTAACTATCCAGTGAACACCTTCCCGACATTCTGAGTCTGTTCGTGAGCAACTTTGATAGAGAAATGGCCAAGTAGGCTGAGAATGTTAAGCATAAAGTAGCTTTGAAAGCGCTTTTTTTTAATCGCTGCTAATCCTTGTGGATAAATTACAACCTTGTTTGCTGCATGATTCCCACAAATACGACGTGATTGCTAGACAGGCTTACCACATAGTTATTGTATTTTACCAGTACCCCTCCCCCATTTTCACCCGCCCATTATTTGCCGTCCAGCTGTTTCACCTTTCGACACCACGAACTCGGCTGTCTGCATCACAAGGTCGCCAACTCTAGCGTTTGTACATATCGTTTTAATGGGCTTATACCTCGCAGATGTACCAATCATCAGCCCTCGCCTAAATGTCATCAAAGATATTGCTGTGCTCGAGTGGGCGTCACTGGCACTTCGTCTCCAGTAGTCAATTTCAAAACCACGCTACCCAGCACCATGGTTTGATGTTACGCCACAGCAGAAAATGTGCACTGTTGCTATTGTACGACGTAAGCAATGTTGTGTTGTGTAGAATTTGTGCACAGAATTGTGCGCTGGAGTTGATGTGGCATGCGTTGCAAATACACTGTGTTGCCTCTCCAATTTGAGGAATGGCAGCTTTTTAAATATTACCTTCCGAAAGTGACGTTGACAGTGCAAAAAGTGAGCTCCTGCCTCCCGAATAAAAAAATACTTTTTTTTTCATTTTGCTTGACAGTGGGATAACTGTTTCGTTATTATTAAAGCAGGAATATTACAATTGGAAGCCTATTACACTCGTCTATGTAGTATATATATGACCATAATTGTTCATGGAAACAATAAACCTCATTCATGCCATAGGCATGAGCTGGCGCGAAGTTATAATTAATGGGGTGTGGTGTCTTTTTCATCGATAACCCCACAGCATATCCAAGGGCTTAATGCGATTCTTAAAGAAAGCAAGAAAAACCGCGATTGATCAGTGTCCACTTGCAATTGAGCAAACATCGTGCACACACAGCGACTAAATTACTGATAGCAGTGACAGCAGTAATTTTTCAATGCGACAAGCTACTACTTTGATGAAATCAAGACTCTTATACTTCAGTAAAAATGCTCGTCTTAGCGAGGCGGGAAAAAATGAGAATATCTCGCCTGCGTAATATACTTCAGCAGATAGATATGACCCAGTCTTGCATAATTGGCACCTATACATTCGATTCCGATCCATTGCAGGGAATTCGAACTGGCCAGAATTTTATTCCTTTCAATTCCTGAAAACAAAACCTTTGTGCATTCCCACTCTGAAAATGGCCACGCAGTTAAATTCTATTCCTGTAATTATTTAACGTAGGAAATGCATCTGGATAGTTTTATCGAGTTAAGAATGAACTGGCCATAACGCTGATGCCATAAGATGGATTAAGAACTGCGAAGTTACGCAAAACACCTCAGCAAGGTTCAGGGATAATAGCTTGGAGACAAATCCCATGCAAATCACGTGTAGTACAATTACTCTACGAATTCTCATAAGAGCAGTTCTCCCACTACCTACATAATTTGGATGGTTAGCTTGTTTGAATGAAAGGTGATGTTTTATTGTCATTCAATTTTATGATTGTGTTAATTACAAAGATGACATAACGTATTTTTATGCTGGCCATAGTGCTGAAGAAGGCTAAGCGGCTTTGCCACTCCTGTGCGGAGAAAGCTAAGATTTGGGTAATGGGAAACAAAACCCTCTAGATCTGCTGGTATAATTTGGAACAGTGCACCACTGAGGCCCCTTGTGCGTTCGCATCGAATAAGCAACTCCAGGCCTCACTACTCGTCAGCACGCACGTTTGTCAAGTGCGTCTCGCAGGCATGAATCGGGTGAGAACTTTCTGAGTTCGCCTATGCGCAGGTACGCAAGGTCTTTCTTGTTGCAAGAGTTGTTATACGTGTGTCACTCATAGGTCGGTAAAACGGGTCGAGCTCACTCAGGCTCATTCATGAAATTCATTTCGAGGGATCTCCCGGATAAGTGCAGCAGCGGTCACTCACAGCTTTCTGATCTTAGAATAAGCCACCCACCTTTATTTTTTAGGGGCGAAGCTTCTTAAGGCGTGGGTGTGTCCATCCCTTGTATGTATGTAGTAGTACGTAGCCACCGGTGGCACATACCCGCTCTAGAGCGGGTATGTGCCACAGGGGATGCGAGATGGAAGATGGCGGTACTTGGAGTGTTGACTAGATGCCACGCATGGACGGATGGAAAGACAGACTAGCAGATGGATGGATGGATGGATGGACGCGCGGACGTATGAATGGACAGATGCACGAACAGACAGACAGACAGACAGACAGATGGATGGACGGACTCACGAATGGACGCACGGACAGACGGACGGACGCATGGATCGACGCATGGTTGTTCGCGCGGACGGCCGGAAGCAAGAATGAACGGACGGGCGGAAACACGGATAATCTTACGGGCGCTTCGCCCCACTGATCGTCATTCACTCCGTGGATATGCCGTGTTTTTTTTTCTTATTACATCAAACAAATGCTTTTACAACAATACGTGTATCAATTGCCCACTATTGATTCTCTGGCAGTCGTTATGTCATAAAAAGTGCCCAGGCGTTATCGTTATTTTTGAATGCTGCAGCAAAGGTCTTAAAAATGCCGTGTTCAAAAAGGAGCTTTATTTTGGGTTTAGTCATCTAAATTTTGTAACGAAATGTTACAAGTGGGCACTTCACTGTTTTGTTTTTCAAACCCGAAGTTTGAATGACGGCTGTTTCAATGGTGGTAAAAAGGGGGGAAGGAGGCGGGGGTTTACAGCTGACTTAGTTCTACACGATGAATACCGGCGGAATAGAACCGTGGTTACGCATAGGATAGAAACAAACTTCGGAGCAACACAGTCTATCGAGGGATAGCATTGCTTATAAATGTACTGTGCTTTTAATCAGCCAAGCCATCTTAAAAACACTGCTTTATTGTTAAATTAAAGGTTCTCACTAACTAATGCTTCAAGTTTGAAGAACTGTTGTAGGCCCGTGTGCTCAGATTTGGGCGCACGTTAAAGAACCCCAGGTGGTCGAAATTTCCGGAGCCCTCCACTACGGCGTCTCTCATAATCATATGGTGGTTTTGGGACGTTAAACCCCACAAATCAATCAATCAAGTTTGAAGAACAGTGCGTGGATCAAATTGTGCTTTATTTTTGAAAACAAAAGCGCAATATCATTCCTTTTGCATTCTGCGAAAAAGTCGCTTAATTCATGCCACATTCCGTTCCTCGAAGAGGTGTCCCCATTCCACTCCCATTGTATTCCAGGGTCGCCAAAAAATGCGGAATGGTTCTGAAGTAATTTCGATTTTCGAGTGGCATTCCACTGGAACATTTCGATGCGCGTTCCCAAAACTGCCCGATGTACAAGGACAGAAAGTTGAGCTTGTGGGTACGGATGCATGATGACAGAAGTAAGCGTTGCAGACACGGATGGAAGACAACGATAGAGTTCTGATTTCTTGTGTTTGTGCCTGCGCGTTAATTTATTTTATTTGCCTGATAGAGTAGTGTTGCTCCTAAAATAACTACTATATCATACGAACACATGGAAACGGAGGACAACCGTCGTGGTGACGTGCCTTAAGAGGGAGCAGTGTGTTAAAAAAGTGGTAAACAATTTAGAGTACTTGGTACTATACTATGGGAAAGCTTGAAGGCATCCCTGCCTTAATTTACAGAAGAAATAGACACAGTTAGGACTCTTACTACTCCCTTTTCAACCGCTCTGACCATGCTCACTTCCTGCTCACTTGTGATGCATGTTTTCGTTAAATGCAAATTCGCCCGGTTTCCTTGTGCCTCAGTCGCTCAAACCACCCTTACCCATTCAAAGGAACAAAATTCGCATACATTGCCGGTCTTTATATTAACTTTCTTGGTTTGCTTGCTTTGCTGTATAATTGCTCGCTTTTACTCTCACCATTTGACCATACTGCGAATAGCCTCCTGCCGCGCTTTTTAATTCTAGGGTTCCAGGGGCAGTAACGAGGGGGGAGGTAAAGTGTTCTCACCCTCCCAAAATCTTTTTTATGCTATAAGTTTTTGCGTAATACTCAAGTATTTACGTGCTTTCGCATCGATAAACACTTGGCAAAGTTAGCCGATCCGCACAAAAACAACCCCAGAAAAAAATTCCTGTGTACGGCTCTGCAGGGTTCTTCTCGAAATTGCGCTTAGTGAACACTGACCCAGGACGAATGAAATAATGCAGGGGACAAGAGCGCGATGCCTGAGGTTACCTAAAGTCCTGTATTTTATTCCTGCTGTGTCTCTGTCAACTAAGCAAACCTTTGAAGATGAATAAACAGCAGCTAGCCTGTCTTATAGTTATCCTTAGAACAGGGTAACGAAACAAGAACTAAGAAAATACACATTATGCACGATGTCCTTGTTTGCTGCGGTGTACTTGCGTTCATTATGTGCTACCGCTATGCATAAGTTTCACACCTTCATACATTTTTTGCATGTCCCTTTCTTTTTCGACATCGCTTCATATTTTTTGCCTTGGTGGGATTTTGGGAGAGGGATGAAGGCGTGCCTATAGAAGGTGCCGAAAAACGCAGAAACTTCACGCCTTGAAGAAGAAAAGTCTACCTGTCGAAACGGTAGTTTCAGCGACGCGTCTGTTTGAAAAATGTTTCCTATTTTCAAGTTTTTTATCCCAATCGTGTAGCTTTGTGGGAACCATGAAAGAGGTGACGCAATCATCACTTCTCTTTTTTTTTTCTCGTCCTTGCAGGTGCGAAGTGTCGACGTTGTCTCCGCCTACATCAGACGCATCCGGGAGGTGCAGCCCATCATCAACGCTGTCGTCGAGGAGAGATTCGATGAGGCTCTTAAAGACGCCGAGGAGGTCGACACACTGGTGGCATCGGGAACCATGAGCCCTAGTCAAATGACCGAAGAGAAGCCTCTGCTGGGGCTGCCGTTCACTTCCAAGAACAGCATAGCGATCAAAGGTTACCAACTGGTGGCCGATGCACGACGCATAAAATTTGCAGTTTTAAAGAGACCAGAAGGAAGAACGTTAAGCTGAGGAAAACTGGTAGATGAGAAACGTGGTATACTATTTCTTGAAGTTAGACATTTTCTAGGAAGGTTGAGTAAATATGGGCAGTTGACAGAGCAACATCAAAGTTTGCACGCAGATATAATGCTAACGACCTTCATTAACCAACTAACCTGCCACCCATTTCTTCCTAAAGAATCAGAGTATGTGTCTAGGACTCCCAGCGGACCACTATTCGTGATTACTTCCAGTATCCAAGAGATATGCAAAGGCTTCACAGCATAGGCTTGTGGTCGAGTGGAGTGCTACTGGCGTGATCATGTAGACATTGCACTTTGCTAGAGTAACGACTGTCTAACTAGATGTAATCTATTTATATTAAAAACGTGCACATGCTGACAAAATAGAGAAGTAAGACATACCTGGTCGACGTTTGTCACGTCTTCACTTCTCTCAGGTCTGTGTGATCGCATTACATGTCTATTAAGATGAATTCTTTCCAAAAACCTAATTCACTTGCTGCACAATTTTCTGGCTTACACATTGTGCTGTGGTTTCACTTCATACATTGTAGAGATTGTCCATGCCGGTGAGTTGACAGTGAGAGCAAAGTGCATTGTGCTCAGCATTATTTTATAGGTGTTGGAATATCGTCTCGTCAGAACGCTATACCTTACTGCTGCTTTCACGCGTGTCACTGTTAACACTGGAATGTCAGCTGTGTTTCTTTGACAGGTATGCGACAGGATGCAGGCTCTTTATTCTGGTACGGGCGGCGTGCTGTAGAGGATGCTCCTGCTGTAGCTCTCCTCAGGTCAGCCGGTGCCATCCCACTGGCGCTGACGAACGTACCTGAGATGTGCATGTGGGGCGACTCGCACAATTTGGTGGACGGCGCCACACTCAACTCGCACGACACACGTCGTAGTCCCGGAGGGAGCAGTGGTACGTGATTTATACAAATTTTCTGGGGCATCCTTGTTTGTGTCTCGGGTCTTTTGCGAAGCTCTCAGGCTGTTTGCCACATGACCTGCTGTCGCGTGGCTCCCTTTTCCTTTCTTTTTCATGTCACCCTCTGCGGCAGCTTAGCAGGATGAAATGCCATGCTGCTAGAGCAGAGCATATATTAATGCGTCTTCCCAATGGTGCAGGACAAATTTAAAAGAGCACTTTCTACAAAGACGTGTAGTGGACTATTTGCTGATGCGTTAGAGGAATAATTATGACGTAGTGGCCACTTTGCAACCATGCTTGCAGTGGACATTCAGTGATAATATGGAACAGCCAATGTTATGCACACGGTGATTCGTTTCCTTACGAAATAGTTAAGGCATGCTCCGAGAACAGAAGCAGGCTAGCATTTCAGAAGGCGATACGCCCGAGGCACGATTACGCCATCGCAAAGGCGAACCTCGATGTTTTTTTTTTGTCCATCTTACTGATACTGCGGGGTTATGGTACACCCTCTTCCTCTCTGTGCCTTTTTTTATGTCTTCTCTTTCTATCTGCGCTGCTCTTGGTTTTTGCTTTCACTTGTCTGTGAACGTTTTTTAAAGACGATAGTCTTTCTTGGGGACCTTTGAAAAAAAGATTTGGTCAGTCTGTCTGTACATTTGTCTGTTTGTCTACTCTTAACAGCACTGGGTACTTATAACGGCTGACCCCATCCGTAGCACCCACCAATGTTGCTCAAGGCTTAGCATTCATACTTGTGCAATTGTCGAATAAAAAGCAAATACTGCCCATGTCTGGGTTATCGTAACAACACGTATATATTCTGCATCTGCGTCTTTTACTAGAAAAGGCATACATGAGAAATTTTAAGGACCGCAGCGCTTATCACGCTGCGCTGACCATGCAACACTTGCATGAAAAGGCGAGTGTTTCCAACGCTTTGCTAAGACGAGACGGTGGTGGCACCTACCCGTTGCCTTGCGTTCTACAGCTTATCACCTCTGAGACGGGCGTGCACACTCGTCTCAGAGCCACGTGCTGCGTTTTCCAAGAAAACGGCCAGATGGCACTTACATTTCACGTGTGACGTGACTTGATGCGCTCGTTCGCCTCTGCTGCACGCTCGACTGGGCACTATAATGTAGCGCCTCTAGAATACCATTCACCGATTTTATTTCGCAGAACATCAAATAAATGTTTTGTTCACCGTCTACACATGCAAGACTATCGTCTTTTGATGACTTTTGCAGATTACATGCAGACACAGGGCCAGTTGTTTTTTACCTCTTTCTATCTCTCTCTATTTGCCTACTCCAGCGTGTTATCTTTCAACCAATTGTCTGTCTTTGTTTCTCCCTTCCTCTCACTTTTTAAATATGTCTTTGCCTCTCGTCTACTCTTACTTTCCTTTCTCTCTCCCTGCATTCGCTCTCTGGTCTATCAAAGCTATTGCGTCTCACGCCAGACAAATCGGCGCCGGTGTTTCGGGAGCGAAATAGAAGATGAAGAAGAGGTCCATTTTATGTCTTTTGATGATGATGTTGACCTCATAGGCATGACACTCACCCACAAACGGGGATTGGCCTACAACCGGGTGGCAGGATGCTTGAAGTAGTAGACTGTGAAACTACTTGACGGTAATGTTGGTTTCCAGTCTTGCTATAGTTGAACATACTCTTGCAGTGGTTCCATGGACGTTGTTTGTAGCAAAGTTGACTATTGCCGTCTTCAAGTCGCTGAGGACCGTGCGGCGAACCGGGATCACTAGTGCCAGTGCGATTGAAAACTCCTCGGCTTGCGTGGGCGACTTGCACCGTATGCTTCCCGACGTTGTGAGTACTCCAGTGTCTGCTGCAATAACTGCTGCTGCGTACGTGTTTGGCCGGTGGGGATACTTCGCCACGTCCACGTAGTACGCGCGCGGATCGTTGGTGTGACCTTTTGTGAGGGCCGTGGCTCTCGCCGTTCTTCTTTCTTGGTGTACTTGCGCATGCATGTGCTTCGGTAAGGGTGGAACCCCCAGTCTTTGGAGAACGTCCCGGGATAGCTGCTTTACTATCTCCGGAGTCGTCACTGGCGCGTTGATTCCGATGCGTTGTAGTATCGTTCTTCCCGTCCTGGTCTGGGACAGGCGGTTATACTGCGCTGTTCGCTGGGCTTCTACGATTTCTTCCAGCGTGCTGTGAACGCCCAATGCGAGCATGCGTTCCGTGTTGGTGTGGAAGTATAAGCCCAGGGCCGTCTTGTACGCCTTTCTGATCATAGCGTCAATCTTGATCTTCTCCACCGCTTTCCAATTGTGGAACGACGCTACGTAAGAGATGTGGCTGACTGCAAACGACTGGGTGAGTCGTAGTAGACTGTCTTCTCGCACGCCGGGGAGCTGGACGTGGGCCCGAACCGCAACGAGGAGGCAGAACCGCAACGGAGGCACACACGCTAACTAGCCGCGGGTCTCCGTCAACGCATTCCTCGGAGCCGCAAAGACCCGATGCCGAAGACGGAGAGTATTTTATCACAACCTACGCCGACGTTCTGCAGTGCTACAGAACGAGTAGATGCCTCTACCCACCGCCTCACCGAGACCTACAATGCAGAGAAGCAGCCACACTACGGCAGCTGCAAGTACAAGCCATATGGACCACCGTCTGGGCAAAGCACGTTTGCCTGGAGGTTTACACCACTGATGTATGCCAACACTGCAAGAAGGCGCGAGCCACCCAGAGACACCTCCTCTGGGACTGTGCACCACCGCCGGGTAACCAAGAAGTAATGCCAACTGCCATAAGCAGCAAAATCATCAGCCGAGAGCCAGGCAACCAAAGAGACGTGATCCAGCACGTGCTTAGCATCCTGGAACGCCAGCGACCGAAAGCGGCGCCCCCACGGGTTTGACGCGAGTAGGTTGCTGCTCCGGGACGTCCGAGCACGCTAGTGTCTCTCTTTAATCCCCCTACCCCTTCCCCCTTTATGCCGGATCGTCAATAAAGTTGTTTCACTCACTCAGACTGTGAAACTCAAATCAATCTGTAAAATTCGTTTACAGATAGAACTTCGAATAAATAAATGAAAATGCTTACTCTGCAAGTAGTCAGACCATCTCTGTTTCTTGTTTGAAATAACAACCCATTACAAACTAAGACTCTGAGTCAGTAAGGATAGACTAACATGGTAATCCTTCTGTTGCTTTGATGTACTCATACATAGTAGAGCGCCCCACCGCGGTGGTCTAGTGGCTAAGGTACTCGGCTGGTGACCCACACCTCGCGGGATTGAATCCCAGCTATGGCGGCTGCATTTCAGATGGAGACCGAAATGTTGTAGGCCTGTGTGCTCAGATTTAGGTGTACGTTAAAGAACCCCAGGTGGTAGAAATTTCCACAGCCCTCCACTGCGGCGTCTCTCATAATCATATGGCGGTTTTAGGACGTTAAACCCCAGATATCAATCAATACATAGTGGAGCATACTTTCATGTGGCTGTAGTCTACTAAGGTTGCGGCCCAGTAATAATATTACTGTAACATTCAGTACTTTCCTAACTTATGAAATTGAGTGCATCTTTGACCAAGTAATAGTTGACTTGTGGAACTTCATAGCGCAATCTGCAGCAAGTAACTTCTAACTG
Source organism: Rhipicephalus microplus (assembly GCF_043290135.1). Classification (NCBI taxonomy): domain Eukaryota; kingdom Metazoa; phylum Arthropoda; class Arachnida; order Ixodida; family Ixodidae; genus Rhipicephalus; species Rhipicephalus microplus. The sequence goes on from NC_134701.1 coordinate 126,853,698, forward strand.
GCGAGATGCACACCGATGTTTATTCCAGCAATGCCTTAGATGCTCAAAGTCTTTAAATTGATCCAATAATAATTTGCCTATTTCACATTGCCAACAAGCATTTCTTAACCTTAATGCTGTCGTGTAAGCACTATGGCACTATGTGGTAAAACTGGGACGGTGGGTTCATCTTAAGATACTGTGTCTAAAGGGTTTGCCGTTTCGCTCCAATATAATCCGCGGTGGTCTAGTACCCATAGCATATGCTGTTTTTTTACGTTTTTGGAATTAAATAATGAAATTTACTCTTGAGTTCTAAATTGGTTGCCGCAAAAAGTGCGGTGCATACTGATAGAGAACCTGTAATGATCACTGCTGCTGCTTCGCTTGAGGGCATTTTGCTTAGAGCTAGAACAATTGCCAATAATTCTGTAATGAATAAAGGGGTATAATCTGGGAGTCGAACCAAAAAGGACCAGTCAAGAGAAGAAGAGAAGATGGCTACCCCAGCCTTTTCTTTTGACAGTAACGCATGAGTCGCCATTATATTGCTTATTTCCAGATGAGCTAGGTAATCTGCTGACTGGTACTTTAAATACCTATGCGGCAGTTTTTTTGCGTTATGAAGAACCATTTGATTAAGTCGTATGCTAAGCATTAAACATAAGTTACCTATTACGCCAGTATGCTTGATTTTTACACTCAGTGGCTTTAGCTTCGCTTGTGCAACTATAATTTGTAGGGTGTGTGTTCGCGACCAATTTGTTTAAAAAAACGAGCTGAGTTCTTCACTGAAAACGTAAAATGGGCATCTCTAGTGCGAACTTTATATCTTTAGAATGCTTAAGTAGTAAGATTTTGGATCCTTTTAGCAGGGAAGTAGGCATGCTTCCAGATACAACACATTGCTTGCAAGAAACTTTGCGAAATTCAGGCACAAATGCAGCGCTTTCCTTTCCAGCTGTATTGTGGGTCTCATTTTATAGGCTGTACTGCAAAAAAACAATACACATCTAAATTCCATATTACGCCGCACATAATGTTATATATCATTGTTAGTTATCTCTTGTCAATCCCATTTTATGATTTGTTGAAACCATCGATGTGGTTTCACTAATATCATGTGTTCTTAATATGATGCCTAGATATTTAAAAAAATACAGCCGTGTGATGAGCTCATTACTATACATTAGCGAGATGTTTATAGCTTGCTTAAAAGAGAACGCAAGAAGCACGCTTTTTTTGACGTGGAAAGTCTTATGAATGTGTTTTAAATATGCTTGTAGTATATTGAGATAATTTTGTAGATTCCGATATAGTGATTGCATATCTTCATTACTCTCAAACAAAGCAACATCGTCTGCATACGCATATACCTGAATGTGCTGATTTGATGAAATGGAGCTTAAAAAATGGTAAACAACACTGGCGACAGGGCAGCCGCATGTGGCACGCCACGTGTCTGCTTATATCTATTTGATGAGCACCCATCTTTAAAGCAGTCTAATTGCCTTTCCCTTAAAAACTCCAAAACCCACGCTCTGATGTACTTAGGAAATTGGTGGCGTTCCATGTGAATATAAAGTTGAATGCTCAATCATATCGTGCGCCTTAGCCAAATCAAGAGTAACTAATGCACAGTGTTCACCCCGACGCCTAGTTAGTTGTATGTGGCTCTTTAAACCAACATGCGCGCACCATATTGAGCAATCAGATCTAAAACCAATTTGACTGGGGTTTATTATTGTATTATCTTCAATATATTTTATTACCCGGACATTCAAAACTCTTTCATTGGTGCGCCAGATATGGCGTTATTCAGATTGTCCGTATACATTTTCCCGCGCAAATCCAATTGCCTGCTTTTTAAGAAGCGGAATCACTTTATACAGCTTCCATTCCGCAGGTATCCAGGCATTTGTCAAAGAGGACGGTGGAAAAAATTCAAATTAATATTTTTATTATTGCATTGGTATCCCCATCTGATCTAGGTGCTGAAGGAGATAACTGGTTTATCACCTCCACCAGCTCAGCTATAGCAACGTCATTGAAATAATCACCCACCTTTTGTTTCACAATGTCCAATAGTATAGTTGACATAAATATATATTGTAGCCCTTCGTGATATGTTTTACTAATCAGACAGTTGACGGAGAAAAAGAACTGAAGAGTGAACATTTTCAGAGGGTGGTAACTATCCCACACTAGATTAATGCGTTATTCAAAAAAACCTTTTGTCAGCACAATTAGGATTTCGGCCCATATATTCACCAGAGGTTGCACTATGTTACCTCAACTGAGAAAAATAAACAGGTCATTCTGTTTTTATCGGTTGAATGAGGGCTTTTGACACAACAAATCATCACGTGCATTCGGAAAACCAGAATTATGTCTGGCCCTCCTCTAAACTTTATTCAAAGCTACCTCAGTAACAGGTGTAAATGGTGCACATTAGCGGCCATCTGTCATTACCCAAATTTATTCACATAGGTGTGCTACAGGAATCAATTTTAGGCCCACTTTTATTTTTGATGTTTAATAATGACTTACCTGCCATTCTTACTAGGACCTAGTGCTTACTGTACGCTGATAACACAACTAACTTTACATAAAATAAATCAGTGTCTACACTCCAGACTGACCTCAACATAGATTTACATAACATCACTCTATAGTACCGGAGCAAACAGTGGCAGATCAGGTCTTTATGACGCTTCATTCCCCGCGAATTTCACTTGAGATACCACCTTCTCTTCACAGCCGCAATGACTCCATAAACATTTCTAGTGAAGCACGGTTTCGTGGCGTCCATCTTAGATACTGAACTAAAATGTCATAAACATGCCAGTTCACTAGTTAAAAAAATAGTATTTGGAATCAATGTTATCATCAAAACACGTACGTATTTTCCACCGCACGTCTTACGTTCTTTGTATTTTGCCTAAATTCACACTCATATTTTATATTGTGTATCATCTTGGGGCGACACTCACTGCGCGCACATTGAATGGTGGCAGCGACATCATAATCAAGCGGTTATTTTAATTACATTTGGCTCATTTTACTCGTCCTGTACTCATTGTTTCCAAACTTAACATACTTTCATTCAGACAATTCTTTTTTCATAGAGTGTTCATAGTTGCCGATAGGATCACCACGCGTGACATTCACTGCATGCATTGATCATCATCACTTAACTAATAGCAATACTACCTGGGTTTCCCAGAGTAATATTCTTTTATTGGTCGTGAGAACAAACTACGACAAGTTCGCAACATTGTTTACAAGCATAGTGATTTTGAATTCAATGCTATTGAAATAAAATCTTCGCACAACAGTCATATTTTCACCTCAAATAGCAAAAGATATTTTGTTGAGGAATTTATTAACTCATCTGAATTCTGTAAATATATAACGGCTTTGAGCATGTATGTGTTAGTTTCGTATATCCATCTACTTTTGTACAACTGATACCCCTGATAATAAAGCTAGTTGCATTTGTCATGTAGAATTCATTATACTTGCTTTGTTATTCCTGTTTGATCACCTGATATTGAGTATTTTCATGTCTGATTTTTCCCGTTTTATTATAAAGATATTATATATTGATTGTATTGTTATTGTTAAGTAGGCTCGTTAGTCCTTGCTCACAGATTCGCATTCTTTGCTGTATTTTTTGTAATTACCCCACTCATGTCACCATAACAGGTTCCCCCGTCAGTTTCTCGGAAACTTTGGGACGTCCGGCTGTACTATTCTTACCGTGTAACGAAAGTGAATTATGAAATAAACATGACTTGATATTTTTTGAGACCTTAAAAATATGAAAAGCGCTTTTATATTTCTAGCCCTAGAAAGATAATCAAATGTTTTCATATCGTAGTGATTATTTGCTACTTATTGTACGGTATTAGTTAAGAATTTATGATCACACAAATGTTTTGGGCATCGGTTGACCAGAAGTTGTTTCCATGCAGATTTTTGTTTTCTATAGCCCCCTATGCAACCTCTATTCCATCATGGACTAAAAGATGCTCCTTTGGCAAAGTTTAATCTGAAGTGGCGTTTTTACTGACCTTTTTACCAAGGCACACAGGCTCATAGCCCTTATGTCACCATTTATGTCTTTGCGACGAACGAAAGTGGCCTTTAAGTCTTTTTATAATTTATCGTGGTTGACGAATGAGCCGTCCTTTTTGGTGCCCATTATTCTCGGAAAGTTAAAGACAAAACTAATAACCGAGTCATCACTGTTAGTAGCGTGGTCTAAAGTTTTCAACCAGAATATACTTAAAAATGAGCTTGGAAATGACAAATCTATTACTCATTTGGACTGACCTCGGACAAAAGCAGCAGCGTGTGACTTTTAAAAAAGATAAATTCTAGTCAAGAGCCAATTCCCACGAGCGTGGTCTATTCAATTGTGCTTTGAAACTGCAGGCCACGTGGTGATGTTATCTGCCTACAAAGTTACTTACTGGGAAATCCCCAGTAAGTACTTTGTGTAGGCAGATAACATGACGTATAGGCTTCTCGGGTCGTGCACCCCGGCCGAGAAATATTCATTAACAAATGAAAAAAAACACCCGGGAATTGTTGTGTGTAACACCAAAATCACTTTTTTTTGTTCGTTTATATCTCTTTCTCTTTCTGTGTAGTTCTTTCTCTACATTTTTTTCGTTCTTCCATTGCTTTCTCTCTATCTCTTTTTCTCTCTAAATATTTCTTTTTCTAATCTCTCTGTAATTGTTTCTCCCCTGTCAGTTATTGGAGCCCACATCAGATAAATGAGCGTGTGTGTCCTGGTAGAGAACCAGTAGATGAGGAACAGGAAGAAGAGGATAGGGCGTGCCACTGCTTCATCCTAATGATGATGATGGTTATGATGGTGATGATGATATTTCTATTCACTCTAGCAACTGTAATGAGATGTTTGAACATCTCTGGTGTAAAAACGCGTCCAATGTGAAATGCAATAAAAATTCTAATATTGGTGTTCAGTTTGGTATTTAAGCTCTATTTGTCCACGCCAACTGCAGGTGGAGAGGGAACCCTGCTGGCAGCGGCTGGCTCCCTGATTGGTATAGGCACAGACATTGGTGGAAGCGTCCGAATACCGGCTGCCTATTGCGGCATCTTCGCCCACAAGCCAACAGCAGGTGATAAACTTTAGTCAAGTTTTTCTGTTAATTTAGTTGAGTTCTTCCAGAAAGTAGTTAGTCCTTTTGCGCGCTCGGTAATATTGTGGAACTATTCGTTAGTACCATCTTGCTCAACTAATGAAAATATTGAGTTAATTTCGTAACTTATCTCTAAATAATCGACATAGTTTGACAAAATGCGTTAGTGGACTAGTTGGTCTGAATCCATGGTTTTTGCTTAGAGCAAACCAAAACCACAAGAAAGTAGACAGGAAAAGCGCTAGTATCAACTGACGTGATCTATTGCATCACTCCTCTCTTTATATCAACGTGATACCGAAAGGACATTTGTAGTGTACACCATGCGCACAGCCGTCAAAACTTGGTTACTCGAGCCCACTCATGATAGTGCATGCATAACAACCCTGCACCTCCATGAAGTGAATCATGACAAGCGGGCAAAGCGCTTAGTATCGTATGTCACCGTACGTCATCCGTACATTTAGGCTGCGAATGTAGATTGAATGACTTAAAGTACACACACATATATATATATATATGTGACGTATCAAGTGACGGTTAGTAGAGGTCGAGAAGGAAGAAGTGAGAAAAGAATAAACATGGGGTATGAGCCAGGCCACGTCTCCCAGTCATCATAGCATCACACGAGTCGACAGGATGAAGACCTCCCAGCCACTTCATCAGTGTCTCATCATCGACGCAGTTCTACACAAGACGCCCTGACCATACATCGACTACGGAATCATCTCCTAGCTGCACACAGCGACCAGAACCATGACAGAATCATCGACCGACCTTCCCATCCCCAAGTACACCAGAGCAGCGGACGATGGACCTGTACAGGACTGGTTCGACCTGTTCGACTTCCACGCTACCGCTGCATCCTGGTCAGAACGGGAAATGGTTACGAACTTCAGCGACTACGTCACTGGTGAAGCATTTAAATTTTACCTCACCCACATATTCGACAACGATGAGTCTTGGCAAAAGATAAAAGAAGAAATGATCGTTTGGTTTAAAAAATACGATGGCGACTACGACGAAGACTTGCTTGTAACCCACCATCCACAGACAACTGCACTCAGTCATCAATTTTACAGGCAGTCTTCAATCATTCGAACGCACAACAAGATTCGACCTCTGACAAAAGACGAAGTGGCACACGAGTTCAGTGGCAGACAACAACGCGTATTTTGGGAAAAACACAGCCATCGAGCGTGCCTACTTTCTGCACGAAAGTTGGCATTTGCGAAGTCATCGCTTCAGCATATGACCCGAGACGTTGCCCAACCACCTAATGCCGTTCACTCTTCGTCTGGCATACGTAGTCCACCACCTGGGTTTTCATCACGCGGTTCTTCAAGCGCTCCTAACGCTCACCATTTGCCTTATAAGGACGCCGTATTTATGGTAGATGACCTGGCGCATCGGAAAAATACCCTGTCAAGCCATGCTCCTTCCACACGGGCTCATGCATCGCCATCCAGTCCATACACACTCGACAGTGGAAGAAACACCGAAGGCTCCGACGCATCGAACGTCGCACACTGCAATGCGCAAGAGCCTCTTATAGTGAACAGGGTAGAAGAAACTTCTGAATAACTTTCTACCAATTCTGAAGCATTATCTTCATTGCCCGAAGTGCATGACAACAGCCCACAAACTACCAGCTGCCGACTGGGCCCCACCTCAAGTTGTGAAAAAAACGAGCGCGATGTTCAAGAAGGGATCTCACCACAATGCGTTCCACAGCAACATCAGCAACGCCAGCAAAAGCAAGTCCAAGAATTGCAGACACTCCAACGGATACACTGACAAGGACGATGACGCAAAGTCAGCCTCTTAAAACAAATTCAAGACGTCAGACATCTTTGCATAAGGAATCGGCGCCAGAAACGCATTTGGCACAAAATATCAAGACTGCGCCTAAGATTAGAGCTCCGAAACCTCAGGAAACACCGAACAAGACAAGAAGTCACCAGTTCTACCACGCAAAGATTCAGACACCATCCCATTAGTTCACGACAACAGAGCCAACGCCACAGAAAACTACAAAAGAGACTGAACGCTATAATTTGTACAATGCATGAACATAGACATAATTTCTTGAACTTCAGTTCTTGTACACGCAGGCTGCAAGCACTAATTCTGTCTCAGCCGCGACACAGAATACAGCCTGTACGACAGAGGTTCTGCGCCTACCACATTCGACCTTAAAATGCTCCAAGGACTTCCAACCTTGTTCGTTCCTCGCAGGTGCTCAAGTCACGTCATGGTCAGTGCAGTTTTGCAACACGCGGTTACCTTCTCCAGAACGCCACAGCCTACCTCGCCCACCAGAACTCCCCCATTCACCAGGCCGCTGCACTTTTTTCTGAAGTTTTGTGAGTATACGGAACACCACGGGGCCATGAAACCAATTGTGCATTTGGACATTTGTGACTTCTCAACCTCTCCTTGTTTACTTTTCGTTGTGCGTAATCCACGCCTTCTTTCGGGGGGAGGGGGAATCTGTGACGTATCAAGTGATGGTTAGTAGAGGTCGAGAAGAAGTGAGAAAAGAATAAACATGGGGTATGAGCCAGGCCACGTCTCCCAGTCATCATAGCGTCATATATATATATATATATATATATATATATATATATATATATATATATATATATATATATATATATATATATATATATATATATATATATATATATATATATATATAAACATCTAACAGACCATATAGCTAAGGAAAGTATAGGGGAAGCTATTAAACCTAATTGTAATGTATATGTAAAGAAAGAAAAGTGGTTGAAAAGATGATTTGCCGTGGTCAGGAACGAACCTGCGACCTTGGAATAGAGCGTTGAATGCTCTGCCAACTTAGCTACCACGATGGCTATCTCCTCAGCCACTTTATTGGGTATATAATTTAAACGTTGGAGTGTCAGTCAGCACCGCCATTAGCCATGGAGGCGAGTGTGGTGCACTATTATTGAGTTTGTTTTGGCGTCACGTAGCATGTGAACGTATTAAGAGCTGGCAGCTGATCAATATTCTCTCGTATCGAACCTAATGACGCTGAATCTGCCAATACGAGACCCTCACTAATGAAATAAGGAAAGAAGTGTATACTCAAGTGCCTGTTTTTCCATAATTTGACACAATATTATTGAGATACAATACTGCCAAGAAAAGTATAGGGGAAGGTATTAGACCTAATTGTAAGGTGAGTTTGAAGAAAGAAAAGTGGGTGAAAAGATAACTTGCCACGGGCAGGAACCGAACCTGCGACCTTCGAAGAGCACATTCGATCATCTACAAACTGAGCTATCACGGTGGCAATTCCTTCAGCCAGTTTATTTGGTATGTACATATTAATTAAATGTGGGATCAGGAGTTAGTGCCACCAGTAGCTATGGTGGCGGCTAGTGTGGAACACTCCAAATGAGCCTGCTTTTTTTTTATCTTCTGTTATCTTTTCACCCACATTTCTTTCTTCACAGTTATATTTTCATTAACAGTTACATTTACATTTCGGGCTTGGCCGGCCCCGTTTTCTCCTGCCTGGGCCTGGTCCGGCTTTTGCCGTGCCCTGCTACAAATGTCCTTCCGGTATTTGGTTGATATAAACAGTGGAGTGATGCAATAAATCATGCCAGTAGAGGGTAGCGCTTTGTCCTGTCTTGTTTCTTGTGGTGTCTTTTTGCGCTAAAAGAAACACCGTGGATTCTTCAACATCTCGCAGCGTTTCAGCAGAGCAGTATTATGGTCTGCTGTGTTGGGGGCTGGCTGGTCCCGACGAAGCAGAAGAAGAAGACTGCCGACGGAGACGTACGCGGCCGGCGGGGACACCGACCAGCCCGAACACGCGGGTTGGTGCGAAGCGCCGAAAGAAAGCACAACAACCGCACTCCACGGTTACCTAACACACACTGTCTTTATTTTACAGTCGCCTTGAAATCCTAGATGCCAGAGCGGCGCCCCCTGGCATCCTCACATGTCAATCCGAAACCGAAACCCAGAACACAACATGGTCGCTAGCCGTGGTTAACATGTAGTGGACAAAGCCATACCCCTACACCTTTTTAAAACGTCAGCTTGTTCATACATGATAATACGCTTTCGACTCCGAAAAATGAAGTGGTGGTCTTTAATAACACATTCGTAAGTCAAATACTCTGTTTTGACTACCCTAAAACACTCTTGATCCACAACGTCTTCTGTATCGGCTCCTTCCCCACCTGATATTGAGTCTTATAATAATAGAATGATTATGTTGAACATTGATTCTTTTGCTGTTACAGCACAAACATTGCCTTTGCAAAAACGTAGCTTGAATAGAGAAAACTCTGGTGCTACCACTCTCGTACCGACTTTCTGTTTTTTTTTACGCCATGCAATCTCAGGAGTAGTACACAACACTGGCCTGTTCCCAGACGCCGGAGACAAACTTGGACAGTTCAACTGCGTGGGACCAATGACCAGGTTTGCTGAAGACTTGCCGCTGATGCTCAACGTTCTGGCGGGAAGTCCGACCAACGTTTTTAGACTAAGTGAAAAGGTGCGTACAACTTCATGAAAATTTGTCTTAGTGTTGGTGAATGAATCACTTTCATTGTGAGCTTAGTTGCCATATTGACGGGTGACTCCGAGAGATACACAGGTCAGACGTGTGCCAGTGCTCGATGTTACGGTGTGTTTTGAGAAATTAGACTTGTATTATGGCTATTCTGTTGTTTTAGAAAGTGGTGACCGAACGCGGGAATCAATGCAAAGTAAACAAGTATTTGTACCTATAATTTTTCTTCTTTCTTCACTGAAGAGAAACATTATGATGCTGATGTTTCATGTAAACAATTGGACTACGATCCCCGCTGTGGTTAGCGAAGCTGTGTATCTGATACGCCGACGATACGTATCATTGAGCTATTGAGCAATCTCTACATGAAGTAATTTTCATCAAAACAACTCAATGCACGGTCCTCGTTAATGCTGCTCGTCAAGAGCAAAATTCGTGTAGGTTTTCTACGCAACGAGGTACTCAACTCTGTAAAGTGTGCTAGGGGTGTCTTTTAATTGTAGAGACAAATGGTGAAAAGGGCTACCATGCAGGTCATTGTAAAAGTTGTGCTTCTGTGCGAGAATGTTGGGTCTTAGATGTGCTTTTGTCTGGGGCAGTTAGTGCAATAGTTGCGAAACAAATCAGCATGAAAGATGAGACGAAAGACACAGCACAACAAGAGCAGTGCTACAGCACTCATCCTGTTGTATTGTGTCTTCAGTCCTGTCCAACACTCGTCGTTGAGCCCCCTCGCAAGAGCACAAGCGCTGAAGCATTCGTCCTGTTGTAGTGTGTCTTTCGCGCCGCTTACCCGCTGATTTATCTTGCAATTGTGGGGTCATTTCCATGAAATGAAGTGCTTGTCAAGTTATTTGGCAGCCTCAAACGTATTTCTTACTGCGTGATGAAACGAAGACCCCTGATAATGTTCTTCTATGTTCAGATGCCGAGATGGCTTAACCCGGCGAGCAGAATTAAATGTTGGCTGTTACAGTTGCTGGTACACGAATGACGAAGAGCTGACTGCGGTGTGTTAGACGCCATCATTGTTTCTTTATAGGAACGTGGCAATTCAGTAAGGTGGAGCGATGTGCATTTTTCCTGCAATCTGCACATTTCAGGGTGATTTTGTTGGGCAGTGGCTAGTGCTTTGTAATCTAAGGAGTGAGCAGGCATTGCGCTTGTCACACGAAGGGCGTCAGCCACCTCGTTTTGGCTGCCAAAGTTGTTGCAGATGTACTTGTAAACTTTGGAAATGCATCAAAAGTGTCTGACACTCTTTTCTTGCAGTATGTATGAGTGGCTGTTTTCAAAGGCGAAAGCAAGGGTGGTTTGGGTCGGTAAGATGACAGCGTTCAGGGTTCAGCCTCCGAAGAAGGAACGGAAGTGCAGATATTGTGATAGAAGTGCACATATTACCTACTATAGAGCGATACATGAAAAACCGCGGTCCTCTGAAGGTGCTGTGGTAACCCCCGCATAAGTCACCGGCGTCTCGAGAGGAAGTGAAGTGGCCTGCAGTATGTGCCGTTGTGCTGTTCCAGCACTGCATCCGCTGCCATTGTCAACGCAACCAACATATAGCGTGTTGGCGCTTCGGGTGACGGATGAATCAGCGGCACTACAAGCGCCAATCTCTTTTCGACTTCCCAAAAATATCACTCGCAATTTGTGCACCTGAGTTCCAAACGAAAATTCGTGTCCACTACTTAGGACAGTTATTTCAATCATGCTGACAAACATTTTGCATGGCAGACAGCAATCTATCGTGCAGGACAGACGGAAATCAACACTTTTGCTAAGAGTTCTTTGAAATCATTTTTAATTGAAAGCAAAATGAAATATAGCTTTCTGACTTTAATTTGCACTAATATACTATTTATGTTCTTACTGAATTGTTACTCATGTTCGTTACCTATTATCAGTGCCATATTGCATGATGTTTTCACAGATGATGATTTTGAACCTATTGATGTTTTTAACTATGATTTGACACTTGATTATCACGAATTTTATATCTCTACTGTTATTGTACCAATATTTTATGTCTAATACGTGTTAGTGTGATTGTAGTCAGGGTACGTAGGATTTTAACTGAATCCCACACATTGTCTTCGACTCGAAATTATTGGTTATTGCTACATGTTATTTAACTATGCGGTTGTTTCTATATAATTTAGTCAGATAGGAACGTTTCATAACCCTTTACTCTGCTCATAATCTGTGCGCTGCTACCTAATCTAAGAATGGATCAGTAGCCTCTTTTAGTTCTCGGTTCCTTTTGCTCTTTATTGCCACCATCTTTTTAATGTTACAGAACAAATGAAAAGTTTCTTTCTTAACGCGGAGTCATGACGGAAGTGGACAATCTACAAGGACCAACACTTTTTTATTTGTCCTTATGGTATTGGAAAAAAGCCGAGAAATTTCGATCAGCCGAAAATAACCCTTGTGCGGCTTGTCGACTTATGCAGCGCTAACAGCATGCCTTAGAACTTTGCAAAGCGCAAGTGACATTAGGCGCATGTTGGATGCAGTTCAGCGAGTCTTGCGGTCGCCCACCTGCATGTGCTATCTTGACGACTTTGTTTTTGCTCCGCACGTCCAGTGACTATGGCACGTTTTGACGTGTTTAGCAAATGTTGTCTACGAATAAAGAAGCGAGGGATCGCAGTACGGCAGCCGACAATACTTGGCTACGTCACATCCAGGAATGGAATTTGGCCCAATTAAGCCAAACGATGGGGGTCGCCTAAATCTATAATTCAACTTGTGTCACAAAATTGCACAATATGCGTTTATGCTTTCGACACCTTATTCGAAATTACGCGCCATAATATCGCCCTTGACGTAGCTTCTGGTGAATACATGTTCGGGTGCTTAACAAAAATCATTGTATATATGTATGAGCACTCTCTTATCATGTCACGCCGAGACTATTGCTTTTTAGCGTTGATGCGTCCCGGTGGTCTAGTATTTGTGGTGCTCGACTGCTCACACGAAAGTCGTGAGATCGAATCGCAGCCGCTTCCTTGTCGATCCAGGAAAAAATGCTTGTGGCTGGTGGTTTAAGGAACCTCGTTGAAATCGGCCAAAGCCACAACTAAGGCATTCCTCATAATCCTATCATGATTTGGGAACGCTAAACCGCAACAACAGTGGTGGAAAAGCACCTTAACGTCTAGTTTTGTCCGTTGTACGTTGTCCGACACCGCACACGCAAGGCACCCGCTATACGCCATAACGATGACGAGGAAGGATAAGTGCCTTAGCACATGCAAGGTACCAGATGAAGGTGACACTGTCATCACGGCACAGCATTTGCAAGGTACCAACCATATGCCATGACGATGACGATTCTTATGACGATGAGAAAAAATGCTTTCCAGACCACACACTCTCTGTGGCATGGATGAAAACGATGGTGCTCTCGCCCGCGAAAGGCAAAACGGCAACGCCTACAAGCTGCTGCTCCGGAGGCGAGAGCGCGGCATGCGGCGGCTCAACGTCTGCGCAAATAGGAAGCTTAGCGGAGGCGAGAGTTCGGGTTGAAGCGACAAAACGCTGACACTCCCTCGCATTTGAGGGCGCGGGACGCGGCGGCTCAACAGCAAGAACACATTGTATATACTGTACACATGCGTTGTCATTCACTTACATGCACGAGTGGGCTATGTCACGCGTGACTTAAGGTAAGAACCATCCTCAGTGCTTCGTCCACTTGCCATGATTCACTTCGTAGAGATCCGTAGATCTTCGTTACGTTTTTCGGTGTTAAAATTAGAACAATTTTCAGTTTTCATGCGGGAATAAAATGTTCCTAATTATATGAGGCACAATTTGAAAATTCAGAAACATGTGATTTGAAAACACGGAAACGGTTTCTTTTTCTTCAGGTAAACCTGAACATGCTGAAGCTTTATTACATGGACACGGAAGGAAGCCTCTACATCAGCCGGATCACAAGTGATGTTCGCAAAGTCGTGAAAAAGGTTAGTGCCAAAATACCCAACGATATAGTAATAAGCATAGCATTAAAAAATAATGTCGCAGTATATTTTGAATTGTTGAGCGCATAGAAAATAATGTACGAAATCGTCGCACACACCATGACTTGTGTGCCCCTTCTTGTTGCAAAAGTTTTATACTTATTTTTTTTCTTTTTCTTATCAATTTGGTATATGTGCAGCTAGCGAAACGGCCGCGACCACACTATGTAGTCATGTTTACATGTAGTCATGTTTAGCTACATGTACGTTTTGATCTGCTTTCATTCTGAACGTGACCTTCCAAATTGTTGTTATCGCGTTGATTGCTCCGCCTTCGTGGTAAAACTGTGACTTTTAAATAAGAGGCCTTTCCTAGCGAGCTTCGACGACTTTGAGCGTTTCTATCTCTCTATCTATCTGTCCGTCCGTCCGTCCGTCCGTCCGCCCGTCCTTCCATCCATCCATCCATCCATCCGTCCGTCCTTCCGTCCGTCCGTCCGTCCGTCCGTCCCTGTAGCGTGAGAGGAAGACGGGACGGCGGCCCACTTGGTGTGTCGGACGTGGACAGCCACCGCGGCTCCGCTTCAGGTGTGGAATAAAGTGGCGAGAGAACGACACAACCACGTTGGCCGCCGTCCCGTCTTCCTCTCTCGCTACAATCCATCCATACAATCCATCCATCCATCCATCCATCCATTCATCCATCCATCCATCCATCCATCTACCCATCCACCCACCCACCTTCCATCCGTCCATCCATCCATCCATCCAGTCTATGACTTTTAGCTGTCATGGCCGTTTCGAATATGGTATCGACACCAAACTTGGTATGGCTTAATATGACTTTATGAAGAACATATTTGACTAGTCATAACATGAAAATTAAGACATGTACGTTATGACTGTCAGGATTTACGTTTCGTGGCCCTGCTGCTCTTGCGTTGGTTTCGTTCACATGGCATGTTGCAAAACTGGTATGGTATGCCATGATTTCATAGCGACACAAGCGACAGACCCTAACATGAAAATCATGACATGCGTGTCATGTAGCAACATGACTGCATACCACAATCATGATGCACTCGCGACCATTTCGCTAGCGTCGCATATACTAAATTTGGTATTATGGTACGTGAATGGATGACAAAGGTATGTGACTCGTTCAAACATGATAATCATAAGATGCGTGTGATGTAACAACATGACTACATGTCACGCTAATTATGCACTGGCGGCGCTTTCACTAGCTTCGCTTATACCAAATTTCGTATTACGGGAAGTGAATGGATCACAAAGGTATGATACCGGTGCGTACATGATAAACATGAGATGCGCGCCATGTAACAACATGACTATATGCTACGCTAATGATGCGCTCGCGGCCGTTTCACTAGCTTCATATGTAGCAAACTCGGTATTATGCGACGCGAACGGACGACATAAGTGAATGACACATCCAAACATGATAATAACAACATGCGTGTCATGTAACAACATGACAACTTGCCACACTCATGATGCGCTCGCGACCGTTTTGCTACTTTCACATATGTCAAATTTGGTATTCACGTACGTGACGCCAATGAAGGACGAATGTATGTGACTGGTGCAAACGAAATAATCATCAGATGCGCGACATGTGAGAACATGACCACACGCCACAGTCAAGGCGTCAATACATTTCGACATGACGCGGTGCGCGTGCTCGCTGGCGTTCATTTCGTCGCGTTGCGCCGGCGTTGCCACCTCAAGCACCGGTGCTGTCATACAGTTGCAGGCGTGCGCCACGCTGCGTTGCTTTGACGCATGCGCATTTCTGCGCATCCAGCGTCCCTTCATCACGAAAAGAGGGAGACGCTATGTTGTCTGAATAACGCATCAGCACAGAGTTATGTTAATCTATGGCATCGGCGCGAAAGTGCCCGATGCCGTCGGGCCGCGCCGACGGACGCTGGTTGCACTTGCCGTCAGACCATAGAGTGCCCGCGTTTTTCTAACATAGTGTCGCTGTGCCCACCGTGTGCACGCGTTCACGCTACATTGGAGTATATTCGGCCCTTCATGATGCGCTCGCGGCCGTTTTGCTAGCTCCGCATATAGCAAATTTGGTGTTACGTGACGTCAATGGATGATCAAATATATGACTGGTGCAAACATGTTAATCTTGACACGCGTATTATGTAAGAACATGGCAACATACCACACTCAAAGCGTGTCCCGGTTGTTTCACTCACTGCACATATACTTAATTTGGTATCATGCGAAGTGAATAGATGACGAAGGTAAACGACCCATCCAATAATGATAATCATAACACTGAAGTCATTTACGGCAACATTTACCTCCACCTCGTAACATTGTGCCGATTTTAAAGTGACATAACATTTCTCATTCATACTTCGCATATCATCGATTCCCACTGTGCGTGGTTTTCAGTAGGAAGACGTGCCATAGCTCAAGATTTCTTGTACGAATGGTTTCTGCAAATCATACCGGTCCCGAGGATACAACTTTCCGACAGATATTGGTCACAATTTTCAAGTAAGCTTTTCATCTTTTCACGCCACGCCGGCAAGATCCGCCACTGGACGCCTAAGCCTAGCGACGCTACACCGAACGCCGCTGTCGCGGCCGCTGGGACACTAGCCGACATGGAAATCGAGGTCGACGGCGTCGAAATCTCTCTCGAAGAATGGTCAGACGATTCCTGGACACCACCTCAAGGTTTCCGAGCCCAGGCGAAACGTCACCAGGCACTTAAGCAACAAGCCCAAATGAACGACGCGCAAGTAAGCAAAGCCCCCAAAACTCCACCAACCCCCCGGCCGCCGCCGGAACTGAAACGCCATCCCTTGCCAAGACTGCCGTCGCACACGTACCACATCGTGGGACGCCCCAAGACACCCATTGACCTCACGCGCACATCACCCGGAGACTTGCAGAGAGCACTGCTTAAAGCGGCATCTCTGTGTGACCTGGACCCAGCCAAGCGTGATCAACTACGCATACACCCAAGGAATAACACTTTCACCGTTAGTGTGGCAACCACCGACCGAGCAATCGCGTACCAACGCATCACATCAATCCTCCTCGGAGAAGACCGGCAGATTGAGCTACACATGTACGCCCCGCCACCAGACGACGCGATACGAGGCATTTCTTTCTACGCCCACACGTTCCCCACCGATGATGAGACGCTGAAGGACCTTCAAGACAGCAACCCTGACTACCAAATAGTAGGTGGCCGACGCATGGGAAAAACGAAGAATTTACTTATAACGCTGCTCGGGGACCACCTACCTAGATGGCTTCTACACCGTGGAGGTCTCATTCGAGTATACCCTTTCCATCCCAAAGTAGACGCATGCTTCAACTGCCGGAAGACCGGGCACCGCTCCGATGTGTGCCCTCAACCTAGGCGCCGACGCTGCCCGCGTTGCGGAGAAGACCACGAGCCACCGCCGCAAGGAACGCCACCAACATGCCAAGCACGCTGTATCGTCTGTCAAGGAGGACACATGACGAACAGCTCAAGATGCGAGTACCGCTTCGCCAAAAAGTCTGAACCACTTAACGCAGCACAAGCAGGAAAGACGCTACAAACCGAGTCACCAGCGACGCAGCAAACCTCAAATGACGATAGCCCGCCTGCCTTGGACGAGCGTAACTACCCCAGTTTCGGGACATCACAAACGCCGACGAAACGCGACAGCCGATCGAAGTCACGATCTCGCCAGGGTCAAGCAGCCTCCCACTCTAGGTCCAAATCAAGAACCCGATCATCAAGTCGCATCCCACATGCTGATATATCCAAAGCACCACCAAGCAACCCTAGTGTAGCATGGGCGCCAAGCGCAGCGTCTCCGCTGCCATCATCTCCCCCGCAGCCATCGAAACCGTGCGCCTCAACGCATGACCCGCTCGTCAAGGAACTTACGCAAACAATCAATGCGTTAAAATCCCAAATGGCGACGCAACAAGCTCAGATCGAAGTGCTCCTTGCGCAGAACCGCTCCCTAGAAAGTAAACTGGCAAAGGCCAGCCAGTCCGTGCATAATTCAACTCAACAGCCCCAACCACCCGCAGCAGCCAAACGCAAAGCAACGACTTCCACGGAAACGCTGCAATCCGAAGAGGACATGACGGCGCGAATTATTGAAATGGTCAACGCATCCGTTGCTGAAGCCCTCCGCACGACAGTCCAAACCACGGTCGTCAACGCCGTTCGTGCCGCCGTAACAGAAGCCTTCGCAACCGTAGACTCACGCCTAACGAACATAGAGACACGGTTCTCAAACATGGAAGCCACCGTAAACAACACCGTAGCCGGATTAGAAGCACTCAGAACTGCCACAGACACCAGTTTTGCAGTAATCAAGCAAAGCATGGCCAGAGCACCAGCTATCACACGCAACCGAGTGACCTCTCACTCTTCCACCCAGCACAGCGAACCCACGACGGCCTCAAGTAATGCTCCAGCTGCTGCATCATGGCCAGCACCCACTTGACTATATGGCAGTGGAACTGCAGGGGCTTTCGTAAAAAGAAAGCCCACCTGCAGCTACTCGTACAAGAAACACAACTGCCCAATTGCCAAACGCCTCCAGACGTCATCGCACTACAAGAAACAATGGCTTCTGTCTCACTCCCTGGTTACATCGCTTTCCAACAATTCACCGACTCGCACAACCAAGAAGCCCCAAGTACAGGCACGCTCGTCCACAAGAGCCTCACGGCGAAACAACACGACTTAGAATTCTCGGACATTCCACACACGGTCGTTGAAATTCTTCCGCGAAAACGCTCGCACCAATCAGTCTTCATCCTCAACGTATATTGCGCACCCCGGGCACGCGCCGACGACTTCAACCTGCTCTTCCAGAAAACCACATCGCTTTCTCGAGGCGCACAACTGCTTATACTGGGCGATTTCAACGCCAGGCACCCTGACTGGGGCTACCTGCAGGCGAACAAACGAGGCAAGAAGCTATGGCAACTCGGTCAGGACCTCCGGCTCACTCTACTAAATGACCTGCAGCAGTCACCAACCCGCATAGGAAACAGCGTGTGTAGGGACACGTCACCCGATCTCACATACTGCAAGAATATTGCGCAGGCCAGATGGGAGAACACCTGTCAACTCGCTGGTAGTGACCACTACATCATTGCCATCCAGGTACAGACGTCCGCTGGCAAGAGAGTACACAACGCCCTCGCTCAAATCACGGAGTGGCCAAAATTTAGAGACATCCGTGAAAGTGAAGCCCCAGAACGCATAACAAACCTCAAGGAATGGACAGCCTCCCTAAACGACCACGTGCGACGCACAACGCGCGAAAGTAAAGCAGCAGAGGAAACGCCTGCCACAGACTCTCGTCTTCTCCACATGTGGGACGCACACGCCAGCCTGCTGCGCAGATGGCAGAAGCAGCGCTACAATAAGAAATTGCGTCGCCGCATACAGGCCCTCTCTGAAGAAATTGAGCGACACAGTACCTACCTCGCCCGCCAACAATGGGGCCAGCTGTGCAGCGGACTCAACGGACAGCTAGGCAACAAGAAGACGTGGCACCTGTTACGCCACTTACTGGATCCCGACGACTCGAAAACAGCCGCACGGCACAGACTTAAGCGACTTGTCCACCAACACCCCGGATCAGACGAAGATCTACTAATTGAACTGGCGGACAAATACATCAACCAAGCCCATCAACCAGCGACACCGCTACCACCCTATGAAGGTAAACCAAATCCAACTCTTGATGCCGACATCACAGAAGCCGAAGTGTATGCAGCCATTCTAAAGCTTCGCACAACTTCAGCACCAGGTCCAGACGGCGTCTCGAACAAAACAATCCGCAACCTAGACGCAAGGTCAGTAACTGCCCTTACTGAATATTTCAATGACTGCTGGCATGCCGGAAATATACCAGAAGAATGGAAGCACGCGAAAATAGTGTTTATACCAAAGCCCGGAAAAAAGGCAGACTTATCAAATCTTCGCCCCATCTCGTTAACTTCATGCCTTGGCAAACTATTTGAGCACGTGGTCTTGGCTCGGCTAGAAACACTTGCAGAAGAGCAAGACCTTTTCCCTCCAACCATGCTCGGTTTTCGCGCCCACTTATCTACTCAAGACGCCCTCGTACAAATCTACCACGATTTGTTGAAAGACCCCGTACGTGCGGGCACGCGAGCAATGCTAGGCATAGACCTACGCAAGGCGTTCGATAATGTAACACATGAAGCGATAGCCCAGCACTTGGCTTCAACAAACCCTGGGGAACGTATTTACAACTACGTGTGCTCTTTCCTCCAAGGCCGTACTGTGGAACTTTCCCTGATTGACAGCAACGCCACGAAGAGACTTGCCCTATCCAACAAAGGCACGCCACAGGGAGCTGTTCTTTCACCTTTCCTCTTCAACCTTGTAATGAGCCAACTCCCACAGTTACTAGACTGCATACCCAATATCCGACACACCCTATACGCGGACGACGTGACGGTATGGACCACTACTGGCTCCGACGGACAGATCGAGGAGGCACTGCAACGTGCTG
This sequence comes from Rhipicephalus microplus, assembly GCF_043290135.1. Classification (NCBI taxonomy): domain Eukaryota; kingdom Metazoa; phylum Arthropoda; class Arachnida; order Ixodida; family Ixodidae; genus Rhipicephalus; species Rhipicephalus microplus. The sequence goes on from NC_134701.1 coordinate 126,873,946, forward strand.
TGGACACAGTGGCCGGATACGTCGCGTGTGCAGGTCTCGAATGCTCAGTGGAGAAATCTGAACTCCTCCTTCTTCGTCCTCCTGACTACCGTAAGGTTAAACACCCGCCACTACCAACCATCACTCTCAGAATGGCCGGATCCGAAATACCGATAGTGCAGCACATGCGGGTACTCGGCCTTCACGTACAAGCCGGCAGGGGCAATACCGTCGCACTAGAGAGGCTTGCGGTCACCGTCACTCAGACTGCCCGTCTGTTAGGAAGAATCTCCGCGCGGAAACACGGCATGAAAGAAAAGGAACTTCTCCAGCTGTTAAACGCCTTCGTAACCACAAGAATAACTTATGCCTTACCGTACCTACGACTCCTCCAGGCTGAAAAAGAAAAAGTAGACAGGCTTATTCGCACAGTCCACAAGATCGCTTTGGGCCTCTCCCGCACCACATCGACCATGCACCTCCTCAGCCTTGGAATTCACAATACAATAGATGAACTTATCGAGGCTCACCGAACTGCACAAATTGAACGATTGCGTGGTAGTAAAACCGGAAGATGGATACTTCAACGTATCGGAATTCCCTCGTCACCAAGCGGACAAGACTTGATCTCGCTACCGCCTCTCCTCAGACAGCGCTTCATTGTGCAGCCGCTGCCGAAAAACATGCTGGCCGGCATTCATGACGGTAGACGATCAGCCCGCGCCAGAAACCTTCACAATACCTATGGTACGAACACAAAAGTGGCTCACGTCGACGCGGCAAGCTACCCAACCCCCAAACAAGCCTTTGCAATCAACGTCTCGTCGAAACGTACCCCAGTCGATATAGAGCCTACCACGAGGTGCGCCGGCTCCATACGCACACAAGACCCAACCGAGGCCGAAGAAGCTGCCATAGCACTCGCCGCAATGGCCGGTTTTGAAACAATTATCAGTGACTCCAAATCTGCTATCATCCGATTTGCCCGGGGCACTGTTTCCCCAACCACGGCGCGCATCCTCCGTCATCTGCCCCGAGCGGCACGCAACGCCTCAGGCGACACTACTGCCAGCAGCACCGACGATGACGATCCTCGTTTAATCCAACTCATCTGGGTCCCAGCGCACGCAGGAAACCCGGGCAACGAAGCCGCCCACAGACAAGCTCGAGGACTCGTATGCCGAGCGGTGGGCCAGACTTCGGACCACGATATCGAAGCAACTGAAGCACTCATCACCTTTCACGACATCACACAGTACTACAAGCTATCAAGGCAAACCAGACCACCCCCGCACCCGGAACTAAACAAAGCTCAACAAATCACTTGGCGGCGGCTTCAAACGAACTCATTCCCTTCCCCGTACATATACAGGCACATATACCCTGCCTTATTCACATCTACGTGCACCCTTTGCAAGACCCAGACCGCAACCTTGGATCACATCATCTGGGGATGCAGCAAGGACCCTCCCCCACCAAACCTCCTAGGACAGTCACCTTCAAGTGAGGCCTGGGAGAGAATCCTCACGACCACAAGCCTGGACACCCAGCTCCGGGCCATCAAACGCGCTGACGAGGTGGCGACCAGGCATGGCCTGACAGCCCTCGCCACTTAGGAAACCGTCAGCTGCCTTAATAAAGTTGTTCACCACTGTGCGTGCATCTGCCGAATTTCTTCATGTTCCATTGAAGAGCGTTAATTTAGCACGTGCTGTCTCTTGTGCTGCATGAAGCCTAGTAGCCGGGGGAATTCGAAGTTTACCGTCACACCTATAGAACAGCCAAAATCAGGTTAAATGCCTCTAATGTATGGCTGCAGGCTCTTTACGAAATGGGCAATCCAATCATTAACCCTATTTCATGCAACAGCAACCAGAATGTTTTGACATAAGTGCAGGTTGAAGCACCCGCGGTTGAATTGGTCTAATCATGCCCGAGCGGTCTATATTATAATAAATGACGATCAAACTTTTTTTCGCAGGACGTACCACCTGGTATATGGACTCACTGAGTAGCGCTACTCGAGGTTATTACAGCTAGAACTGTTATGAGATCAATACACGGGCCACGTGTGGCGCCATAGCTCTTCGCCGTCGCCGGTGTCTGTAACCACTATCGCATGAAATGAAGAAAAATTGGCAGATCTTACGTACTGTGAGAATCGATGATATGCGAAGCACGATTAAGAAAGGTTGATATGTCACTTTAAAATCAGCACAACGTTACTAGGCGGAGATAAATGATGCCGTACATGGCTTCCGTGTCATGATTATCATGTTTGCATGTGTAATTAACCTGCGTGATCTATTCACGTCTTCTGATACCAAATTTATTATATGTGGAGTTAGCGAAATTCTCGCGAGCACATTATGAGCTCGGTATGTTGTCATTTTCTTAGATGAGACGCATGTCAGAGTTATCATGTTTACACCAGTCATATATTCCATCATGCATTGACGTTATGTAACGCCAAATCTGGTATATAATAGCTGCGAGCACATCATGAAGGGCTTCATATATACTCTAATGTAGCGTTGACTCGCGCGGGCGCTGAGCAGATCGACGCTACGTTAGCAAAACGCGAACACTATATAGTCTGACGCCAGGCGCGACCAGTGCAGCCCGACGGCAACCGGCACGAATTGCGACATGCTGCATTTCGTACCGAAGCGTTACCCAGACAACTCTGCGTCTCTCTCTGTTCGTGGCAGAAGGACGCTGAACGTGCTGAAACGCGCATGCGCATTAGCAACGCAGCGCGGCGGGCGCCTGCTAGTATATGACAGGACCGGCGTCTGGCGTGGCAACGCTGGCGTGAGCTGGCGTGACGCAACGAAATAAACGCCGGTGAGCACGCACACCACATCACGTCGAAATGTATTGGCCCCTTGACTGTGGCATGTGTTCGTGTTCTCACATGAAATGCATCACGTGATTATCATGTTTGCACCAGTCACATACCTTCGTCATTCCTTGTCGTCACGTAATACCGAGTTTGGTACCTGTGAAGCTAGCGAAACGGTCGCGAGCGCATCATAAGTGTAACATGTAGTCTTGTTACATGACACGCATATTATGTTTTTCATGTTTGCACCAGCATCATACCTTCGTCTTCCATTCACGTCCCATAATACGAAATTCGGCATAAGTGAAGCTAGCGAAACGGCCGCCAGTGCACCATGAGCGTCACATTTAGTCATGTTGTTAGATGACACGCATCTCATGATTATTGTGTTTCCACCAGTCACGTACCTTCGTCATCCATACAATTACCGTAATACCAAATTTGGTGTATCTGAGGCTAGAGAAACGGCCGCGAGTGCACCAGGAACGAGGCATGTAGTCATGTTGTTACATGGCACCCATGTCACGATAATCATGTTAGGGTTTGTCGCTTGTGTTCACCATACAACCATGTCATACCATACCAGTTTTGCAACATGCCATGTGAACAAAACTACCGCGAGAGCTGCAGGACCAGAAAACGTAAATCATGACATTCATGTCATACATGTTATGATTTTTATGTTATGAGTAGTCAAGTATCTTCTTAATACAGTCATGGTATGCCATACGAAGTTTGGTATCCATACCATTATTGAAACGGCCACGAGAGAGAGCTAAAAGTCGTAGGCGGCTAGATAGATAGATAGATACGCTCAAAGTCGCCGAAGTTCCCTAAGAAATGCTTCGCATTTAATAATTCAGTAAATAAAAGCACACTACATAAACAGCGGGGTTTAAACCTGGGTCCCCTGCATTTTAGCCCAGTATTCTACCACCAAGCTCCGTCGGTACTTGTAGCTCTCTTGCAAATTTTCTTACGGTAGACTTGATGTCCGGATAGAAATCACGTTAATATGAGTACTAAAGCGTGTCAGAAACAGGAAAGGAACAACCAGGCGTCACAGAACGAGAATTGCGTAACGAGAGGGTTGTTCAATGCTCCAACGCATTTGAAAAGCTTGTTCTTGATCACCTAATAACTGTGGCGCGTACCTACTTGAGGCCTCATTCTGCATTGTTGTCAGCCACAGCATAAAAAAAATTGGCACGACATTTTTTGCGACTGTGTAGCGGACACCATGCTTCTCCTAAGAATGACAAAAAATAGCATAGGGAATGCCAGCTTACTACACAGAAATTATGAATATTTGTGACGCAGTGGGCAACCACCAGGCGTGTCTATACCCGTTTCTTAGAGTGTTTAGAAAAGGCTTTGAAAGGCCGCTCTTCCAACTCTCGCTGTAAATATGCTTTGCGTTCCTCGCAAGACTGTTTTTTTTGCCAGTAATGCAAATCTTTCTGCACATATAAATGTCATCATTCAGTTTGGCTGTATTGTCTTTGGAAAGTTAGTCAACTTTTTGCTTCACGCAGGTCACTCAGTACCTCAAGGAGACGCACGGACTCCAACCGCAGCCAATGCAAATTCCCGAGATGCGATTCGCCGTGTTCACGTTGTTCAAGGTTGCCGCCGCGAAGGAACCCCAGCCGTTGTCCGAGATGTACAGGCCCGGTGGCTTCAACACATTAGTTGAACTGTTCCGTCTCCTGGTGGGAGCTGGCCGCCACACACTGGCAGCGTTGGTCACGTGCAAAATGGCGTCACTTTTCCGCTTCCGTTCTGAGCAGGAAGGTGAAGCGTACGTCGCTTCATTAGAAAATGCACGTGACCGGTTTGAGGAGAAGCTGGGAGATAATGGAGTACTAGTCCTACCCGCAGCGACGAGCGCTGCATTGTTTCGGAATCAGGACATGCTGATCTTCGATTCGCCGGACACAGTGACTCTGTTTAACTTGTTCCAGGCACCCGCCACAGTGTGCCCCGTAATGCGGTCAGTGAATAACTTGCCCTTGTGTGTGCAGGTTGTTGCCAAGAGAGGAAATGACAGGCTATGCCTTGCGGTAGCCAGGGAAATAGAGAAGCACTTTGGTGGGTGGATGGATCCTTCGGTGAAATGTTAATGAAGGGTTCCTCGACCAGTTTTTGGGTCATTTAGATATCTCACTATGCATTGGCGAAGGTGCTTTAAGTTGTGCATGCCCATGCAAAACCTGTTTCCATGCAAGCGCACTAGTAAAGAATAAAAAAAAATGGCAGCATATCCACGGAGTAAATGATGGAGAGTGGGGTGAAGCATTCGTCCGTCCATGCGTCCGTCTGTGTGACCGTTCATGCGTCCATCTGCCCGTCCGTGCATTCGTCTGTTCGTGCGTCCGTCCCTGCGTTCGTCCATGCATCCGCCCCTGCGTACGTTCATATGTCCATCCATGCATCTGTCTGTGTGTCTGTTCGTACATCTATTCAACACTCCAAGTACCATCATCTCGCATCTTTTCATCATATATTCCCCATATAGAAGCACCGCCATCCAGCGGACATTTGAAGGACTAAACAAGAGGTGGCACACGCACACTTTTTTACGGCTTGCGCTTCGAGTCTACTTCCCACCTTTAACCACCTTGAGTTCATGGTATATACTAGTTCACTGTAATCATGGCACTGGGGCCCAACGCTCGCTAAATCTTTTTGAAACCAAGGAGGTTACGCCCAGCGAGTATAACGTAGGAACCCTTTTCTGTCAGGTAGTGCTCAATGTACATGCCAATGGCTGCTAATAGGAAATGAGAGACAGGAGAATTTGGCTTTTACTTTCTTACTGCTTGCGCTTCGTATCTACTTCTCACCTTTAACCACCTCGAGTTCATGATATATATACTAGTTCATTGTATTCATGGCACTGCCGCTCAACGCTCGCTAAACCTTTCTAAATCTAAGAAGGTTACACCCAGCGAGTATAACGTAGCAACCCTTTCTTGCCAGATAGTGCTCAATCTACATGCCAATGGCTGCTAATGGGGATCAGTGCATGCGCATTCACTAAAAGCCGAATGCTCCTGTTTCCCATTCCCCCTTAGCAGTCATTGGCATGTACATTGAGCACTATCTTTTATTGTTCAACAACGCACAGAAGAAATCTCTCGCCAGCACCACCTTGGAGGTCAAAATGTTATACTTGTTACACACTACAATGGCTACGAGGGACGAACGGGTGTCGCTGTAAGAAGCTTCGCCCCTAAAAACACACCCACACCTTATTTGCCACAGCTTGTTTTTCGAGCTTTTGAAGACCCTATGAGAAGAATGGGAACCGACAATTATTATCTGCACACTGAGAAATTGCGTCAAAAATAAGCATTAGCTGGTTTCAAAAAGGTGTATGCAAAAGGTAAGCATGAAAAGCAGTTCTTATGATTTTTTCTCAGAAATTCTTGCAAATGTACTCTAGTGCTTCTGGTGGCTTCTTGTGCATGATGTCTTCATGATGTCTTCATGATGTCTTCTTGCACATGAATCTTCAGAAGTACTTGCTGTGTCAAAAGCGAAGTGTAAACTTCGCACAGTCAGCTTATATTAGCAGCTTATCTTCCACAGCCTTTGATTATGAAATCAATCTACTTGTTTATCGAATAATATTGAACTGCTTTATGCGTTATATAAATATGCTTATTATTGAACGGAAATGACGAGTGCTTCTCAGATGTTGTCAGCTGTCTTCAAGTATTCAGTATTTAACTCTGCTTATTCGCAAAGAGATAAGTTTTACATTTCGGCAGAAACTTACGTTAGTAAATTTCTTCGAGGCATTTTGATTCAACACGGTAAAAGCAAACAAACATCATGTCTGAAATGTTATCTTATATCGAAGAATGCGCAAGGCTGAGTGAGATTGGCGAAAGATGTGCGCAATCTTACACATGATTTTATTTTCATCGGTGTGGCTAAATGACCACATTACTGGGCGTCTAGGATGGGGTGGCACGCATTGGCTGTATTTGATATCACTGTAAAATAAGCGATAACTAAGAGCATCACCGCAACTCATAAAGCCAAAACTTCTACTTGGTGCTGCAAAACAAAGTTTGGGTATTTGTTGGGTAATAATTTTTCGATGCAATGTAAAACGATTTCGCTAGCTTTCTTGCAGCGGAACATTTTTCCGCTCGGAACCTAAATGCACATGCAATTTTCGAGGAAAGTAATAACTGACATTGACAAGAGCTCTAAGCTCTAGTATAGGCCTGATGAAAGCGTCCTCAGAGATCCCAATCAAGTCGGTCGCTTCACCTAGAAAAGAACAAAGAGGTGGTGACTCTCAGCGACGGCCTAGACTCTCTGGGCAGCCTGTATATTTGAAGAGTTATGTAGGAACTTCTTAAGCTTCATCTCACTTCGTCTGATAGGGCAGACCGGAGTCCACATTGAATGGCCATAGCCAGATAATATGAACCTGAGAAAAAGACTCATGTCCGCATTTCGAGCAGGACTGTGGAATTTCAGGATCTCAATAGCCTTGCTTTTCTTTTACAGAATGCTATCTATCTATCTATCTGCCTGCCTGCCTGCCTGTCCGTCCGTCTGTCTGTCTGTCTGTCTGTCTGTCTGTGTATATATCAACAAGTTGCGCAGGCACACCATTTCAACAATCATTGGTTGTTGTGGTAGTGCGCCTGTGCAGTGTGTTGGTATATAAACGCGTAGATCTGCCTTTTTTGCAATGGGTTGTTCGTGTGTGCTTGCGGTTGTTTGTTGCTTCCTGGCGTCCTGTCTAGTAGTGACACACACGATGATTTCTATACCAGGATTTAGTGATTCAGCAATAGAATAGCATACGACATCAATACGAAGAAGATGGACATGTCTCGCATCGATGTGACGTAACACGTGCCAAACAAGTGCAGATGTCTCAACCCTATCAATCGTAAGGTAATTATGTCTGGAACTATGTTTTACTGCGGAAGCGTGTAGCTTTCTTACACCCTGCAGCCTTGGTAGGGCCGAGCGGTAGCGGGTAGATGGAGCGTGCTGATGATGGGCTTGTTCGTATAGTACATAATTAGGGCAGTTTCACGAAGAATCACATGGACAAAAATAACAAGGCGGGGTACAGCGCTTTGTCCCTTCTTCCTTACGCTGTTTACGTGATTATTTGCCCTACCACCTGAACTAATTGCCTCAATGAGGCAACACCTAATAAAGTTCTTGCACGATATTTTTGGTGTGATTCGTTGTTTTATCGATTGAGATATGTAAAGCGTGTCAGTAAAGTTGTGTGTGCAAAATATTCGGCAGATGCCACGTACCTTGCATGGTAATCGATGTTATGCGAAGCATGGGCATGCAAGCTGACTGTGTTGTAATTTTTTCATTGACCGAAACGTTACGAGATGGCGAGAAGGAAATGTACAAGTGTACGCATAGACATACATTAAACAGTCGCACATGTTTTATATCACCAGTTGTTTAGAGTTGTGTAACGATGCCAACAACAACATGAATATCACCAACACTAGACGGTGTAAGCGTATATGTACATAGCGCTTCTCCTCGTGAGGATCGTAGCCCTGCACACTGCTACATAAATAAACTGATCGGACGACACATGACTACAATTGATAACAGGACGAGACGACTGTATCATATAGTGTTCGATTCCTGATGAGCCATTTATTCTTTGCAATCGTCCGGTCAACGCTGCCGATGTCCGCTATTTTTCAACTACCAAGCGTTGAAATTAACCATATGTCGTCTAGCCGTTCCTGAGTAGATATAAAATATCAAACACGTGGGGCACATACCCAACCCCGGATATGTGCCACTGTTCTTGGAAAGTGTTTGATGATTTACGCGATGGGATTGTGACATTATTCATGTCTTGACCACCGTGCGATATTCGTTAAACCATCTTACATCCCCATGCAAATGCAAATTTTTTTTCACGTCAAGTGAAGGGGGTGATCATGATAGCACCCCCGTACTATATATATATATATATATATATATATATATATATATATATATATATATATATATATATATATATATATATATATATATATATATATATATATATCACGTAGTCTAATAAATTATTACTATATATATATATATATATATATATTTAGTAAAAATTCATTGGACTTTATCTTCCTCATCTGTCAATAACCATCATCAGTCTTCGTTTTGTCCTTCATCATTGGCGACATCTTGCTGTTGCTTGAATAAAGCGTCAGCTGAATTGTGGTATTTCAAGTGGTGGAAGGTGCTTCCCGATCTCTTCGACATTTCTCCATCCAAAGCCAGCTCCTGGAGCTCCGTTCGGAACGTCGCTTACGCCAGCAGAGCACCATGGCACAAGAGCAAGCCCAACCGAACTACCCGCCGGCGCAACCACCCGCTGCCAACCCTAGCCCCGTCAGCAACCCCACTCGAGAACCTCCAATCTTCTCCCGTCTGCCTGGCGAAGATGTCGAAGACTGGCTCGACAACTATAGCCGCGTAGGGGTCTACAACAACTAAAACGAGGCATCGAAATTAGCACGCGTCCAGTTTTACGCATCTCAGGTTGCCAAGACATGGTTACTAAAGCATGAGAGCGACTTCCGCGATTGGTCCTCGTTCAAAGAGCAGCTCCGACGTATTTTCGGCACAATGACCGTTCGTTCGTTTCTCTGAAGAAACTGGCAGAAGGCGTTCAACATTATGGTGAGTCCTACGCTTCTTATATTGAGGATGTGCTTGCACGTTGCCGCCGTATCGACGACACCATGCCAGAAGCTGATCGTATCCGGCACCTTCTGAAGGGTATCGGACCTACCACTTTCAACGCCCTTGCCGCGCACAAGTCTTCGACAGTTTCGGACGCCGTCTCTGTATGCTAGCGTCTTGATACCTTGCAGTCAATCCACCTGCGACCCGACTTCTGTGAGAACACCCTGGCAAATGGAGCTCCGATCCATCATTCGAGCCATAATTCGTAAGGAATTGCAAGCATACATCCTTCTAACAACGTTCCTGCTCAACGCGCCTGTAGCGATCTGCGTGGTAATATTAGGGAAAGAATGTCAGCGTTGCAAAGCACCCGCCATGCTCCACCTTGCCCCCGACCCGCTTCGTATGCACAGATCACTGCAATGCAACCCTCGCCGTCTCAAGTACCACCACCTGTACCTGATCACGAACATCTCGCACCTCTAGTCGCCCGTCCACCGAACCCTCCCTACCATTCTTCCTGGCGGGCCCCACGGCCTATTTGCTACTGCTGTGGAATTCGAGGACACATTTCCCGGTTCTGTCGACGTCGGTAGCAAGATGAACGTCGTGGTTATACCGCTTTTGAACGTGACGACACATGCGCTCGAGGTTACTACCGTTATGCCGAAGGTCCTTCTAACCACCGATCCCCGTCTCCTGTGTGTATTTCCAACACGAACAACAATAGACGTGCCTCCCGACAACGCTCCCCTTCGCCACTTCGACTCTCTGTTTCACCACTTAGGCCTGTCTCTCAACTGGCTGCCCAGCGATCGGAAAACTAAACAGTGCAGTTTTTGGAGGGAAAACTGCATCACGGCGTAATGACCAAAGTCCTCCTGAACGACTGTCAAACATGTTATCGGTGACTGCGCATGGTGTGCGGGTGTTAACTTTCGTGGACACGGGAGCAGCTATTTCAGTTATGCGTGCCGACTTGTGTTCTCGATTGCGGAAAGTGAAGACACCCCTTCCTTGGGTCATTTTTGATTGGGGCCAATGGAGCAACAATTAGACCATCGGCCCTGTACAGCGCGTGTCTTCATTGATGGTATTCGTCATCACATCACCTTCGCTGTCTTAATTTCATGTGCTCATGAACTAATTTTAGGTTCGGACTTTCTATCATCAGCATCTGCATTATTTCTTGCCGTCAACATGTAGTCGAGATGACCGAGACCACACTGCAGCGAACGAGTCGACGAGAAACCATTGCGTTTTTTCACAGCTTCCGATTCCATACTGCTCCCGGGTAAGGAGCAACTCATCACCATTACTTCTCCGAATATTGCCAATGGTGACGTCCTTATCACCCTTTCCAGCCACTGTCTAGCTCGCGGCGTTGTAGTCCCCTCCGGCCTGGTCAGGTTCAAAGACAGTGCTGCGATAATCCTTGGCTTGAGCCCTACCCCGGAGCCTGTCCTCCTACCCTAAGGTTCTGCAGTGTTGTGTTATGTGGATACCCAACCGATATCTTTAGTCTCTCTTGACGCCTTGACAGCTCAGCCACAACAGGGCCAGTCTGTTACTTCCACCTCCTTTGCTCCCGGGATAAATCCTGACCTTTCTGCTTCTCAACGTGAGGTGTTGCTAAGTTTGCTAACGAAACACCAGGCCTCCTTCGACGCCAATGCTTCGGCACCAGGACAGGCCACAGTTGCGCATCATCACACCGACATTGAAGGTCAGACTGTTGTACGCCGTCGTCCCTACCGAGTATCCTTGGCCGAGCGCAAAATCATCGAGGAGAACGTGACCGATACGCTAAAAAGAAACATCATACGATTTTCTACCAGTTCTTGGTCATCACCCGTTGTGTTGGTACAAAGAAAAAGAATGGATCGGTACGATTTTGTGTTGATTACCGCGTGCTCAACAAGATTACCCGAAAGGTTGTATATCCGATGCCCCGTATATATGATGCACTTGACTCATTGCAAGGCGCCCAATACTTCTCCACCCTTGACCTTTAATCCGGATATTGGCAAATACCAATGGACGAAGCAGAAAAAAAAGACCGCCTTTTCTACGCCGGATGGTCTTACGAGTTTAATGTAATGCCATTCGACCGATGTAATGCTCTCGCCACATTTGAAAGGAGGATCGACACTGTTCTTCATGGCCTCAAGTGGAAAACTTGTCTATGCTACCTCGATGATATCGTCGTGTTTTCTTCCACTTTTGCTGATCATGTGCAACGCCTAGATAGTGCTCACATGTCTCCCCAAAGCTGGGCTTCAACTAAGCACAACGAAGTGCCATTTCGGCAACACAGCTATAAAAGTTCTGGGACATCTCGCTAGTAAAGATGGCATCCAGCCTGATCCGGACAAAATTTTCGCAGTCCTCAACTTTCCGCGACCTTTTGTTCCAAAGAACTAGGCAGTTTCCTTGGACTCGCATCGTACTTTCGCCGCTTCATTCGCAACTTTGCCAGTATTGCCGCTCCTCTCCAAAAGCTTCTTGCTAGTACCAGTTCCTTCTATTGGAATCATAATGCGACGCCTCATTTCAAGAACTCAAGCACGCACTGACATTCCCGCCGGTGCTTTGTTATTTAGACGACAAGGCACCTACGTTAATACACACTGACGCTAGTGGACAAGAAATCGGCGCTGTACTCCTCCAGCGCGACAATGCCTTTCGCGAGAAAGTTGTCGCTTATGCAAGCTGCACTCTGACCTTTGCAGAGAAGAGGTACTCGATAACCGAACAAGAGTTCTTGGCTGTTGTCTGGTCCATCCAAATATTTCGTCCGTATCTACATGGTCGACATTTTTACTGTTGTGACAGACCATAGCCTCCTTTATTTTCTGTGCCAGCGCAGTCAGTCCGCCGGGCCCGTTCGGCCGCCTCCCGCATCCTCCTCTCTTTTTGCGTCTGCTGTCCGCCAGGGGCGCTCGCATCCCAGAATCGCCAAAAAGTTGGTGGAACAAGGAAATCCGGGAGGCGATCGAGAAGCGACGCGAAGCATCACGGGAGCATAGAAAGGCAAAAAAGGAGAAGCGGCCGCAGGACGAAGTCAAAAAAATATGGGAAATATATTTGGAGAAAAAATCCCTTGTACAGAAATTGGTAGAGGCAAAAATTAAAGGTGAAAGTGAACGCTGGATGACAGAGATACACGAAAAAAAGGAGGCCGCGCCTAGACTTTTTTGGAGCCACATAAAGGCGATAGGTAGGAAGTCTGTCACAACGCAACAACATATTCTAGATGAAGGAGGAAATCAATTGGAAGGGTACGAAGCGCTAGGTTACATCCAAAAGGTAACAGCCGATTCGTTTCAAAAGAGCGTCCAGGGGATCTCCCCGGTGAGTAAAAGGGTGGCGGAGAAAGCAACAGAGGAAGAGCTAGTACTAGATAATTTCAACTGGAAAAAGGCCGAAGGAAAAATTCCAAAGCGCACTGCCGCGGGTTTAGATGGGATTCCCGTTAGCCTCATTAACGAACTAGGACATAACACTAAAGAAGCATTGTTAAAAGCAGTAGAAAAAAAGCTTAAAGGACGGACAAATACCGGACAGTTGGCGACAAAGTAGAATGAACTTAATCTATAAAGGCAAGGGAGAAAAGGACAAGATTCGCTCGTATAGACCACTAACCATTACATCGGTACTATACAGGTTGGCGATGCAAGCAGTAAAAATGAAAATAGAAACATGGGCCGAACATAACGATATTTTGGGAGAACTTCAGAACGGATTTCGAGTCGACAGGCGGTTAGACGATAACCTGTTTGTTCTCACTCAGTGTATAGAAATATCTAAAATAGAGAATAGGCCCTTGTACGTGGCTTTTCTAGACATCACTGGGGCATACGACAACGTTAATCAGGAAATTTTGTGGGATATATTGAAAGGAATGGGCATGGGCGACGACTGTATACAGCTTTTGAGGGAGATATACCGAGAAAATACAGTTTGCATAGAGTGGGAAGGAATGCGTAGCAAAGAGAACGTTGAGGTTAGCAGGGGTCTGAGACAGGGATGTCCTTTGTCCCCACTGTTATTCATGCTGTACATGGTGAGTATGGAAAAAGCGCTAGAAGGTAGCAACATTGGTTTTAATCTGTCACACAAACAGGGCGGCATGATGATTGAGCAGAAGCTTCCAGGTTTATTTTATGCGGACGATATCGTCTTATTTGCGGACAGTCGAGATGATATACAGCAGCTTGCGAATATATGCGGAAGGGAAGGTGAAGCTCTTGGACTAGGATTCAGTGTAACGAAGTGTGGTTTGATGGTATTTAATGATCCCTGTGATCAGACGGTGTCCATACAAGGCCAAGAAATACCGAGGGTAAGTGAATACAAGTACCTTGGAGTATGGGTAAATGAGAGTGATAGATACATGGAGGTACAGGAAAAAGCCTCGGCAGCAAAAGGAAAGAGGAATGCGGCAATAATGAAGCACAGAGCGTTGTGGGGATACAATAGGTATGAGGTGCTTCGAGGTCTGTGGAAGGGTGTAATGGTTCCAGGGCTTACTTTTGGGAACTCAGTGGTGTGCATGAGGGCAGAGGTGCAATCGGGAATGGATGTAAATCAAAGGACTGTGGGACGCCTCGCGTTGGGTGCTCACGGGAAGACGACAAACGAGGCTGTAAAGGGCGATATGGGGTGGGCAGGTTTTGAGGCGAGGGAAGCGCAGAGCAAAATAAGGTTCGAAGAAAGGCTAAGAAATATGAAGGAGAGTAGATGGGCAGAGAAGGTGTTCCGTTATTTGTATAGGAAGAGCGTGGACACACAGTGGAGAAAAAGAACTAGAAGACTCACTAGTAAATATACGGCTGGTATTGTGAGCCATATGTCAACAAAGAGCGTTAAGGGAAAAGTCAGGGAGGCGGAGAGGATTTACTGGATGGCAGCTATGGAGAAAAAACCGGCTTTGAGTAACTACCGAAAGGGCAAAAATGAAATAAGGAGGGAGGCATTTTACGATAATTCAAGGGGAAGCGCTTTACTGTTTGAAGCGAGATCGGGTTGCCTTAGAACGCGTAGTTATAAAGCAAGATTCAGTAAAAAAGAAGAACAATGCACATGCTGCGGGAAAGATAAGGAAACGGCGGAGCATGTTCTGATTGAATGTGGAGATATCCACCCAGGTGTACCTTTGGGTCACGAGCCTACAGGAAGCCTTGGGTTTTAGGGACAACAATGGAAAGCTGAACACACCCGCGATTGAAATAAGTAAGAGACGGTTAGAGTATTGGTGGCAGAAAATTAGAGAGAAAGGACAAAAATAAATATTGGAAAAATAAAATATGGACAGTGTGCCGTAAATGGCAGAGAACTTAAGCTGAAAATTTACCTTTTTTCCATTAAGATAGAATTTATCGAAGTAGAGGCATTAGGCCAACATAAAAAAAAAGGAAAAAAGGTTTTTTTTTTGTCGAGCCTGGTGGCATACTTGTCACCACCCCTTTATAAAGGGGACGCTCATAGCATCCATCCATCCATCCGTCCGAACTCTTGTTCGGATATCAAGGGAGCGTACGATAGCGTGCTTCAAGAGAAATTGTGGGGAATACTGGACACACTAGGCGTGGAACATGTAGTCACTAATCTTTTAAAGGGTGTCTATAAAGGTAACAAGGTAGTTATAAAGTGGGAAAAACAGGTATCCAAGCCTGCAGAGGTAAAACGGGGGCTTAGGCAGGGTTGCCCCCTGTCACCCTTATTATTCATGATGTACCTACAAGGATTAGAGGCAAAATTAGAGGGAAGTGGACTGGGCTTCAACCTCTCTTTAGTCAAACAAGGAAAACTTATTGATCAGGCACTACCAGCATTAATGTACGCAGATGATATAGTGCTAATGGCCAACAACAAGGAAGATTTGCAGAGATTGATGGACATCTGCGGTAATGAGGGAGAATGGTTAGATTTTAGATTCAGTAGAGAAAAATCAGCAGTCATGATTTTCAATGACAACGAAGGTAGTGAGCTTAGAATACAGGAGGTCACGCTAGAGATAACAGATAAATACAAATATCTGGGCGTATGGATATGCAATGGGACCGAGTATCTGAGGGAACACGAAATATACGTGACGACTAAAGGTAACAGGAATGCAGCAGTCATGAAAAATAGGGCACTGTGGAACAACAATAGGTATGATGTTGTGAGAGGAATATGGAAAGGGGCCACGATTCCGGGTCTAACATTCGCCAATGCAGTCTTGTGCATGAGATCAGAAGTTCAAGCAAGATTAGAAATTAAGCAACGTGGAATAGGTAGGCTTGCTTTAGGAGCTCACGGGAATACACCAAATCAGGGAGTACAAGGTGATATGGGATGGACATCATTTGAGGGCAGGGAAGCTAGCAGCAAGATAAAATTTGAGAAGCGATTGAGAGAAATGGGGGAAGAGCGTTGGGCTAGGAATGTTTTCAGCTACTTGTACATGAAGAATGTCGATACAAAATGGAGGAAGCGAACCAGGAAGTTGACTGGTAAATACCTAGAAAACAGCAGGTGGCCAAACCAAAAGGAACTATCGGTTAAGAAAAAAGTGAAGGAAACGGGGACTGACATGTGGGGAATGGGCATGATTAAGAAGTCCGCTCTAGAGATCTATCGAACTTTTAAGCAGGAAATTCCCAAGGAAAGGATCTATGATAATACTCGGGGTAGTTCTCTACTGTTTGAGGCCAGGACGGGAGTACTGCGAACCAAGACATATCGGGCCAAATACGAAGGGGTTGACACAGTATGCAGTGCGTGTGGAGAGGAAGAAGAAACTGCTGAACACTTGATAATGTTCTGTAAAGGGCTTCACCCTATAGTTCAGGATGATGGCGCAGAGTTTTTCAAAGCACTGGGATTTAGGGACAGCGAGGGCAAAATAGACTTTATGTGGGTAGACTTAACTAGAAGGAGGTTAGCTGATTGGTGGCTAAAGTCAAGGCAAAAGTGAAAATAAACCCTTCACTGCGAAGTACGAATCCTCAACTTCATTATTTAAAGGAAAAAAAAAGATAAATGTAATGGTTAGTTCACTAAGTATCACGGCTAGGTGGCGTTAGCCGCCGCCCGATCTAAAGGGTACAGCCACATCCATCCATCCATCCATCCATCGAGTCGGCGCATTCAGCCGCGGCGACGCATCTCCAGGAAACCTTTGTTCGTGTCGCATACGTTTGCGACACCAATTATTTACGACCAAAACGGTATGTAGTACTTTCAGCAAGTATAATTGTAACTGTTGCTTCATTGTGTTGCGTGAGCAGATGACACGTGGCATTAGAGAGTTTTAGTACTGCGTACGTTGCGTACGTGGCGGCGTTGCGTACGTAAGGACGCCACGTTCTGCGTAGTGCGCATGCGCAGACCTCAACGCGCACGTATCGCATTACGTACGCATCCGCTACGTACGCACGCATGAGATGCGTGCGTGCGTACGTATGAGGTGATCGCGCGGCTCTCGAACATGTTCGCGACAGCGCGAGACTTCGTTTTGCAAAATGGCGGCATCGAAGGCAAGCACCGACCGGCTCTGTGGCTCACAATATGGCCACAATCTGGCTATAACACTTGGATTGGCTCACATTGGCCATCAACAACACGTGCTTCTATTTTGATCTACCAGATGACGCAACACGCTTCACGTCGTTACGTACGCGGGTACTACGGCGTACTAAAAGCCGATTAGTGGCAAAGGACGCCACATAACACAAGGCGCTTGCGTGATGCGTACGTAGCACCATTCCGCAGAACTAAAACTCTCTATTAACTGAGTGCGTATAAACAAACAACTTCATTTGTACCCCGCGTTTGCACGGCCGTTGTCAAGCGCGGCTATAATTTTTCGCGCTTCTTTCTGGCAATACTTTTCCGCGCACCTATCTTCGCAGCGTAGTACTTTCAGCAAGTATGATATTTAACTGTTGCTTCATTGTGTTGCGTGAACAGATGACACGCGGCAATAAGTGAGTGCGTGTTAACAAACAACGTCGTTTGCACCTCGTGTTTGCAGAGCCGGTTTCATGCTTTGCTATCATTTTTCGCGCTTCTTTCTCGTGAGGCTTTTCCGTGCACCTATCAGCGAATTTCGTTAAGTAATCAGGAATGTTAGTTTACGGTTTCTCTCGTTTCTGTCTCGTGCAGCGGCCTACGCACACAAGTCTCCGTGGTTCATTCGGCTGGGATGACCCGCGTCAGGTGCGATGGCGTACTGTTGCGTGCCCGGTTGCAAGTCTTCAAGCAAAGAGAAGGAAGTAGGGAAACCGTTCCACGAAATTCCAAGCGACGAGGAGTTGCGGCAAAAGTGAATAAAAGTTATTTCACGAGACATTTGGACGCCGAACACCACTTCCTGCTACTCAACCGTGTGCAGTCGCCATTTCGCTGCTTCTGATTTTAAGCAAGGATGTAAAACACGAAGGCTTATGAAAGGTGTGGTGCCTAGCGTATTCGAAGAATATCCGCGCTACTTGCAGCCTTCGACAAAAGCCCCGAGAAGGGACGCGGCGATCAGAAAAAGAGCCAGTGTGTCAGAATGTCCCACAGCAACGAAAAGGCGAGCCGAAAAAAAAATGAAAGTGACGGAAAAGCATGACTTTTTGAGGGTCTTCGAAGTGAAGCCACTTTCGCGAAAAGTGCTAAAATTGTGATTGCTGCTTGTGAACAGTGTCAACGAGGGTACTAAAGCTCGTCAGACTGTGTGCGTGTGAGGAACGTTTCGATCGTTGCCCTCTTGTTCGTTTCCGCAGGTTGCGAATGAATTAATACGCAATAAACAAGTTTCTCTACCGTTTCCTTGAAGGTATGGTGTTCTGTTCAATGTGCTATCTTGCGTACTTATTCTTTCTCTCTTGCATATGTTCTCTCCTAAATATTTAGGTGCCACACGGGAGTGGTATCCAAGGAGGTTATACTAAAACTTCTGGAGTGGCGGTCCCGCATAGCCGCCAATGTATCGAAGTGAAGCCGCGGCGGCCATGTTGCTCAGGGCAGAAGGCGGTGGCGGCTGCCTTGTAGCGCCGTAATGCTGTGGTCGCTGGCAGCCGTGCGTTTCGTTAGAGCTACTAAAGCACCGGTTTATTATTCTTAGGCAGCGAGGGAACGTGGGAGTGACTCTAATGCATATATGCTTTAATTTTTCTTTGACACTTAGCGTTTTAGGCGTGTTTAAAAAAGAAAAAAAAAGCCAGGCATGCACGGAACGCGCAGCACAGTCGCACCTACAGCTAGAAAAGCAGTCTTTCAGAGAATTTTCTAAACACTCTTTGGGATGCTACAAGCACACTGCTGTGTACCCACAGCGCCTTAAATATTAATGCACTTTGTGTAGTAGGCCAGCATTCACTATGCTATCTTTCGTCGTTTTTTGGAGAAGCGTACGTGGTATCCGCTACACACTTGTTGGAAAGTTTGTGCAGTTTTTTTATGCAGTGGCTGGTGACGACGAAGAAATATGCATGAGGTGGGTATGCGGCACAGTTAAAGGGTGGTAAAGAACAAGTTTTCCAATGAGTTGGAGCATTAGACGACCCAGTCGTTGAGCAATTCGTATTGTGTGACACCTGGCTGTCTCTTCAATGTTATAAAACGCTTTCTTATTCCTTTCCTGACATCAAGTCTGCCTATGGCCAGTTTAGAAACAAGTTACAAGCACTGGCGTGGCTCAGTGATAGAATACTGGACAGGCACGCAGAGGACCTGGGTTGTAATTCCATTGTGTTATTGATGTTCTTTATTTACCGAGTTTTTTTTTGTTCTATACTGGTTAGGGGCGGCGGCGGACAACTACGGCGTCGCAAGTGACTAATCAAGGTGGACGATTGGGCGAGTTGGTGATTCATGATCGACGTATGTAACTGCGCTTGTCCTTGTATCTTCTTGTCGTCCGTGTTTACTACCGCGCAGTTACATACGTCGCAAGTGACCTTTGTTCTGACCTCATGACTGTCGATGTGAAAAAAAATTTGTACTGGAGGATATCGATTAGCAATATATGTTTACACAGTTGCCTCACAGCAGAAGTGACCAGTTAGGAGATGCAAGGAAAGTATAAGTTTCACTCACACGCAACCATTATCCCTTGGCGAACAATAGTGCAGCGTGTGTGCAAACTGTTTATTAGGGGGGGGGGGAGGGAGTGTCTTTCACTTTTTCACGTACTCGTTTATGAAGCTCCTGGATATACAGGGAAAACAATGCTTGAAAAACTTGCAATCGTCCCTCTGATGATACGTTCTGCTCCATAATCTGGTCGAAGAAATTCCGAGAATCATCAATGCATTTTAAAAGGCGCCATTGGTACTGCTGCGTACGATGTCGTACCCTTCTTTTTCAGCTGTTAATTGTACCTTGTTCGTGATTTTTTTTTTCAATTTTTGTTTTATTTTTTGTTTTTTGCTTGTACCAATCCCTTGTGTGTGAAGTTCAGGGGTGGCGGGATTTTGACAGCTCCATCAATGAGAGGAGCTTTAGGCGAAAGTGTACTTCCCTGCATTTTCAATGGAGCCCGTTTCCTTTTTTCTCCTGCATAAAGAGAAGCATATCGCAACATATCAGAAACTTTGAGACTGGGAGCGTAGTACTTATGCAAATATAAGAAGCTCGAAATCCCGGAAACGCAGAGCCAGTGCTACATTAGCTACCTTTCGAAAGCGAAGTGCACACTTTTGTTAGGCACACTCGCGTACTGGCTTTCGTAAGTGCGCATGGAAACGATGCAAACACGCTAGTAATTTTATAAGCCCGTCGTCTCGCTATGTACCTTGTCTCATCGAAGCAGCATGCTTCAACATGTGTACTAAACATCATTCGTCATTATTTGTTTTTTCGGCGCTTAACCTTTTTCCCCTCATAGAACACTCTCATGTGCCGCGCATTACGACGTCTTCGGAACCATGAAACGTACAAAAAATTTATTCCAAGTATCTCTGTGCACCCGGACGTAAAAAGGAAGTGTATGTAATCGCAAATGCAGTCGTATTCATGAACCTATGCGAGGAAAAGCGAACGGGCGAAGCGTGCCTACGTGCACATCAAAGGTTGTACCCGGTGTCCGCTTCACATGATTCGCGCTGCCAAATGCTACCCAGGAGCCCACCATCGTCGTTTTTAATGTCATCACTGACGTGTTCAAAACCTTCTTGTTCAATTAGAGGCATCACGCGCAACATTACTGGCACTAGAACAACGCGAAAGCCACGTACGCTACAATGCGCCCATCCGCTTTCTGCCCTGGCCAATATGGCGGCGGTAAGCTTCAGCCACGGAGCCCCTCCGCCACTCCAGAAGTTTTAGTATAACCTCCTTGGTGGTATCACACTTTTGTTTTTTAAGCTTGCCGCGCTTACAAACGCGCAACGAAGGACCCACCCGTCAGTGCCGGAGGTAGCACCGGAGTCAGTGAACAGGCTCTGCCGGATGGATGGATGGATGGATGTGGCTGTACCCTTTAGATCGGGCGGTGGCTAGCGCCACCAAGCCGTAATACTTAATGAACCAGAAACTATATTTTTTTTTCCTTAAAAAAAGAGTTTGAGGATTCGTATTTTGCAGTGAAGAGTTTAATTTTCACTCGTGCCTTGACTTTAGCCACCAATCAGATAACCTCCTTCTAGTTAAGTCTACCCGCTTAAAGTTTATTTTGCCCTCCCGCAGGGGTGGCGCCAGGGGGGGGGGACAATGGTGGGCTGGAGCCCCCCAAAATTCTCGCCTGCCCCCCCTATGCCCACCCAAGTGCCCGGAAGCATATATTGAAAACCTAGTAGGAGCAGAGCTAGCTTGCCCCCCCGGAGGAACTCACTTTTCGTGGTTGCCCCCCCCCCCCAATAAAAACATCTTGGTGCCGCCCCTGCCCTCCCGGTCCCTAAACCCCAGTGCTTTGAAAAACTCTGCGCCATCATCCTGAACTATAGGGTGAAGCCCTTTACAGAACATTATCAAGTGTTCGGCAGTTTCTTCTTCCTCTCCACACGCACTGCATACTGTGTCAACCCCTTCGTATTTGGCCCGATATGTCTTGGTTCGCAGTACTCCCGTCCTGGCCTCAAACAGTAGAGAACTACCCCGAGTATTATCATATATCCTTTCTTTGGCAATTTCCTGCTTAAACGTTCGATATATCTCTAGTGCGGACTTTTTTATCATGCCCATTCTCCACATGTCAGTCTCCGTTTCCTTCACTTTCTTCTTAACCGATAGTTCTTTTTGGTTTGGCCACCTGCTGTTTTCTAAGTATTTACCAGTCAACTTCCTGGTTCGCTTCCTCCATTTGGTATCGACATTCTTCATGTACAAGTAGCTGAAAACCTTCCTAGCCCAACGCTCTTCCGCCATTTTTCTCAATCGCTTCTCAAATTTTATCTTGCTGCTAGCTTCCCTGCCCTCAAATGATGTCCATCCCATGTCACCTTGTACTCCCTGATTTGGTGTATTCCCATGAGCTCCTAAAGCAAGCCTACCTATTCCGCGTTGCTTAATTTCTAATCTTGCTTGAACTTCTGATCTCATGCACAAGACCGCACTGCCGAACGTCAGCCCAGGAACTATGACCCCTTTCCATATTCCTCTCACAACATCATACCTATTGTAATTCCACAGTGCCCTATTTTTCATGACTGCTGCATTCCTGTTACCTTTAGTCGTCACGTATATTTCGTGTTCCCTCAGATACTCGGTCCCATTGTTTATCCATACGACCAGATATTTGTATTTATCTGTTATCTCTAGCGTGACCTCCTGTATTCTAAGCTCACTACCTTCGTTGTCATTGAAAATCATGACCGCTGATTTTTCCTTACTGAATCTAAAATCTAACCTATCTCCCTCATTACCACAGATGTCCATAAATCTCTGCAAATCTTCCTTGTTGTTGGCCATTAGCACTATATCATCTGCGTACATTAATGCTGGTAGTGCCTGATCAATAAGTTTTCCTTGTTTGACTAAAGAGAGGTTGAAGCCCAGTCCACTTTCCTCTAGTTTTGCCTCTAATCCTTGTAGGTACATCATGAATAATAAGGGTGACAGGGGGCACCCCTGCCTAAGCCCCCGTTTTACCTCTGCAGGCTTGGATACCTGTTTTTCCCACTTTATAACTACCTTGTTACCTTTATAGATACCCTTTAAAAGATTAGTGACTACATGTTCCACGCCTAGTGTGTCCAGTATTCCCCACAATTCCTCTTGAACCACGCTATCGTACGCTCCCTTGATATCCAAAAATGCTAGCCACAGGGGCCTGTGTTCCTTTTCTGCTATTTCGATGCACTGCATCAGTGAGAACAGATTGTCTTCCAACCTCCTGTGTTTCCGAAACCCATTCTGCAGTTCCCTCAGCACCCCCTCATCCTCTATCCACGCCTGCAGTCTTTCCTTTATAATCTGCATCGCCAGCCTGTAGACCACTAATGTCACTGTTATAGGACGGTAGTTGTTTATGTCAGCTTTGTCCCCCTTTCCCTTATAGATCATGCTCGTCCTGCTAAGTTTCCATCCATCGGGAACTTCACCATCGATTATTATTGTGCTCATTGCCTCTCTCAAAGCCTGCTTAGACTTCGGACCTAATGTCTTTATCAGCCTAATTGGAATGCCATCTGGGCCTGTTGATGTACTACTAGGAACCCTTTTCTCAGCCCTTTCCCACTCTTGTTGTGAAAATGGAGCCATTGCTCCACTTGGTTCGTCCTTGTCTATTGTGGTGCATAAAGTACTTCTTTGTTGAAATTTTTCTGTCACTTTTGTTCTTATATATTCAATAGCTTCGTCCCCTTCTAGCCTAGCACCTTGGGCTGTAGTTATAAATCTCAGCTCTAGGCTCGTCTCATTTCTTAGGGAGTTTAGATGGTTCCAAAATTTTGCAGCTGCCTTTGTATCTTTTTTATGTACTTCTGCCAGTCACTGAGCTCCCTTCCTTTTAATTTTTTCATTGATCAGAAGGGATGCACCCCTTCTACAGCTTAGAAAGGTTGCCCATTTTCTTTCAACATCATCTGTCGGTTCACCCCGCTGCTTAGCATGTCTGTGTTCCCTAGAGGCTTCCTGACGTTTTGCTATGGCTCTCTTAACTTCCTCATCCCACCAACTTTTGGGTTTGTGTCTTCTTTTCCGGTGTGACTTGTCACGCGTCTAAGCAAGCTCTAGCTCAAAGAGTCTAATTAGATTCGTGTATGTCCACACTGTCTTATTATCCTCCGTGATTACTTTCTCAATTTGTTTAGTGGCTATTTCAATTTGCCTTTCTGGATAAAAATTTTCCTGTAGTTGCTCATCTTGTCTCCTTCCCACTTTCACTCCTCTTCCAAAACTTAGCTTGATACGTTTGTGATCGCTACCCAGACTTCTGGAGCCACCTTCATCTATGTGCATTCCCCTGAGCTTATCATACATCCTATGTGACATCAGTGCATAATCTATCGTCGACTGAAGCCTTCCTACCTCCCATGTTATTTGCCCTTCACACTCCTCGGTACTGTTGCAAATGATCAAATCAAGCCTTTCACACATATCCATGATCATTTTGCCGGTCGGGTCGGTATACCCATCTATATCTTCTATGTGCGCATTCATGTCTCCCAGTATAATTATCTCGCACTCTCTTCCTAACTCCTGAATGTCCTTTGATATACACTCTACCATTGTCTGGTTTTCCTCTCTGGCCTTAGCTCCCGTCCCCAAGTACACAAAACCAAGGAGTGTCATTTGACCTGCCACTTTCCCTTTTAGCCATAAATGTTCCTTGCACTCCTGCTTGACCCTTTGCCAGTCTGTACTTTTATGAATGAATGCCCCAATACCACCTCCCTTTCTGCTGCCTTCTGTTCTATTACAATATTCCCACGCGTAGTCCGGATTGTTCGGAGGTTGTTCCATGTCCCTGAGATGTGTTTCTACAAAACCGTATACCATCGGCCTCTCTTCCCTTAGCTGTTCTTCTATCTCTTCCCACTTCAGCCTGTTCCTACCACCCTGCATGTTAATATACCCTATGTCTGAATTGGCTCGGCGCTCGTGGCTACGTCTATTTATGCCCCGGACTCTACCTATCTTAGATATTGGTGCCACTTTGGAATCGTACCTGTCCATACCACCTGTCGAAGAGTCTCCCTGGTTGTTTTCCTCGTTACTAGCTATCCTGCACCCCGAAGGGCTCGCTTGCCCCCCAAAAAAGCTACTGCGCGTCCTGCAAGTCGCCAACCCACCTCATGACCTAGCCGCCCATCGAAGTGAATTCTGTCTCGTTGAAAACCCCCCCACCTATGCACCTCTCTGTTTATT
This sequence comes from Rhipicephalus microplus, assembly GCF_043290135.1. NCBI lineage: Eukaryota > Metazoa > Arthropoda > Arachnida > Ixodida > Ixodidae > Rhipicephalus > Rhipicephalus microplus. The sequence goes on from NC_134701.1 coordinate 126,898,766, forward strand.
TCCACCACCTCAAAGCCTCTCTCTCGACTCATCCGCCATATCTCTTGGTTTGCGTTGACCACCGCTCTTTGAAGGTTGCTATCACGCACCGGTACCTCCGGTATCGTGCATATCACTACCTGTACCTTAGGAGAAGTGGCGCGCATGTCATTGACGCCTTTCGCCAGTGTGGCTGCTAGTCCTGCTGCATCTCCATTTAGGACATCGTTTAAACCGCCTGAAATTATCACTAGGTTTCGTCTATCAGCTGTCGTTTTGAGCTTTGCGCTCGCTTGCCTCATGACTGCTTCCAGCTTGCGTCCTGGGAACGCCCCTACTGCAACCCTCTTGTCACCTCTTACCCTCTCTTTGATGGCTTCTGTGCATCGATTTAAATTCGAGTCGCCGGTTCTGGGAAGGCAGCGCCGCCTGGTGGTGATTGCGGGAACTCAGCCTAACGGTCGGCTCTCTTTGATCCCGGCGGCAAAGCGCAGGCACAGAAAATAAAGGAGGCTATGGACAGACCATCATGCTCTTTACTGGCTGTCCACAATAAAAAAAAAACTTGTCGGGACGACTTGGCCGCTGCATTCTCCGGTTACAATCATATGACTTTGACGTCATCTACAAGACTGGAAGTCAACACCAAGATGCCGACGCTTTGTCACGATGTGCTTTGCCGCAGTCTTCGGCGCACGTCACATCCCCTTGTCAAATTGGCTATATGGAAGACGCCTCGTCGATATCATCCATTTCTTCCCTACCTTCATCCACCCGTCCGTCAGTACTTACCACTCACCACTGAACTCATCCCTCATTGCACTGACCTCATCGGTCGGCTTACCGGCGGTTCATCTTCCCCAAATGCCAGGCTCCGGAAACAACTTCGACTATTCAAGTTGGAGGTCGATGTGTTATATCGATACATTTTTCACCCAGAAGGCCACCGATGGGTTCCCGTCGTACCAGGCGCACTACGCACTGAAGTTCAGCGCACTTCCCACGACGACCCGACGTCAGGCCATTTGCGTTACTAGAAAACATACGAGCGCATCCGCATTCGATTCTTCTGGCCAGGTCTTTCCACGACGGTAGCTAAATGTATTGCCTCATGCGCACTTTGCCAACACTGCAAGCGGCCCACTACTGCTCCAGTCGGGACGCTACAACCACTTCCTTGACCAGCAGAGCCAGTCTCTGTCGTCGGAATCGACCTTTTTGGGCCCCTCCCAGCTATATCAGACGGCAAGAGATGGATCGTCAACGCGGTTGATCACTTGACCCGGTACGCTGAGATGGCCTCGACCACTTCAGGAACTGCTTCCGAAGTAGCAACTTTCTTCTTGAATGTTATTTACCTATGTCACGGAGCCCCTCGTGTTCTTTTGAGCGACCAGGGCAAGGCATTTCTTTCAAGCACCCTCAGTGAAGTTCGTCAAGCATCAAAAACAGTTCATAAAACAACATCTAGCTATCACTCACAAACCAATGGCCTAACGGAAAGATTTAATCGCACGCTGTGTGACATGCTGTCCGTGTATATTCGACCGGATCATCGCAGTTGGGATGCAATACTTCCCTTTGTCACGTATGCATGTAATACGTCAGGTCAACGAACCACAGGCTATTCTTCATTTACGCTTACGGACGCCAACCGACATCACCACTCGACGTTTCGTTCTTTTCTGGCCCGTAAACTCTTCACCATTCGTTTGCGATCAGTTTCTTTCCCGTGTTGCTCAATGCCGTCGTCTTGCCCGTGTGAACACCGAAGCTTGCCAAGAAGATCGCAAACATCATTACGATGCCACCTACCGCGTCCTTCTCTACCACCCTGGCGACGATGTACTTCTGTGGACTCCAGCACGAATGCCTGGCATGTGCGAGAAGCTTGAGTCGCGCTATCTTGGCCCCTACAAAGTTGTCGAACAGACCTCACCGATGAACTACCGTATCACACCTGTTCATGCCCCCGCTGACCAACGCTGCTGCGGGACAGCGATTGTGCACGTTTCGCGTTTCAAGCCCTATCGTATGCGTTCCACAGCGTAATTCGCAGCCAGGCTGGCCGCTTCGGTCGACGGGGGAAATTAGTGTAAGAATTCATTGGAGTTCATCTTCCTCATCTGTCAATAACCATCATCAGTCTTCTTTTCGTTCTTCTTCATCATGGGCGCCATCTTGCTGTTTTGCTTGAATAAAGCGTCAGCTGAACCGTGGTATTTCGAAATATATATATATATATATATATATATATACATAGAGAGAGAAAGAGAGAGATTGAATAAAGTGTCTACGGTACGCAAAGACTGTCTTCGATTTTAGTGAGCTGCGCTTGAAACAATACCAGCTGCAGTTAGGATGCGTACACTGAGCGCAGTGCAGGTAGAATTGTTAGTAAAAGGGCTCTCAACACTTTGGTCATCTTTTCTGCTACATCGGGGCTAAAAAGTTCGTCCGTCTATTTTTGAGACTCCCTATAGGCGTTGTGTGACCCTGTATTGCGCGTTATCTACGAGACAGTGAGTGTAACCAGGGGCTCCAGAACTCCAGAACATTGGGGGCAGTGGGGGCCGTCCGTCGCCCCCACAGATTAGAAACCAAGGGGCATGCCCCCCCCCCCGCGCGCACCACTGAAAGCTGCTACGACCCCTCCTCCCCTCCTTTTCCAGCCTTTGTGCGAAGGTATATATATATATATATATATATATATATATATACTTTCCCACAAACACAAACGTCGCGCCCACACTTCAGATATACTTCCGGAGTCTCTGAGTGTGGCTGATAAGGAATAGCCTTCGAACACAACCTAAGCGAGATAGCTCGAAGTGGGAAGCGTGTATATAGGCGGGCATATTCTTGTATACAGCGTTGTTCGTGCAATGGCTACCGTATTAGTAAGTTGTCGTGAGCTGTTACGGGAGTTGGGCACATTCTTGCGGTGCATTGTGGCCAGGGTTGTGTTTGCTTTGTGGTTCTTCTGGAAAAACCCTCTACAACTTCCACCTGTAACCGACAAGCTGCTTCTTCGTTCGGCGGCGTCTCTTGCTGCCGACATTAGAAATGGCAAGGTAAAGTGGCTTGAAAACTTGCCTTGCGTTCAAAACTGTTTCGTATTATAGGCCATGAAATAAGTGCACAGACGAGACATCACGCTCGCTCAAAAAAAAAAAAAAAACTAGTCCACAATTTAACACTGTTTAAAGGGCTGCTTCTTTCTGATGGCTGCCGAAGCACTAAGCGTGAGTTTGTTCGCACAGTTAAAACTACGCCTATGTAAATGTAAAATGTTTTTTTAGTGTATAGCGCAATGCAGCACAGCAACTGTGGTTTGCAAAAGTGCTTGCTTTGGGGCGCGTGTAGGTGCTTGCTATTAATAGTGGTGTAACATGAAGGCAAAAAAAAAAAAACCCGGACACACAGTAACACAGACCATGGGCGCCTTTCTTTTTTTCTACGAGCAACTTTGATGGTCTGTCGTGGTAAAACAATGACTAGGCTCCTCCGTTGCTGACCCGATCATCGCGGGTTCAATCTCTGCTGGTGTGGTCGCATATCGACGGAGGCGCAATGGTAGAGGCCCGTCTACTAAGGACACCAGATGGTCAAGATTTCCAAAGTCCTCCACTACGACGTCTCAGATAACCTTATGGTTGTTGTGGGATATAATATCACAGATATTATTGTCGACAACTTTAATGTAAAGTTGGCCAAATACAGTACATACTGCTCCAAACGCGCAGGTGCCAAAGTGACATCCGGCAGGCTACAGAGCACTCAGACATAGCAACCATTGTGAGCAGTGCAACTGAACAGGACACACGAGAAGGGCGAGACGTATGTTCTTCCTCGTGTGTTCTGTTTAGTTGCGCTGCTCACAATGGTTTCTATGTCAAAACAACAACTCACCGTATAGTAAATTCGTTTAAAAAGGACATAACAGTATGACTATAAAAATGCAAGTTCCACGGCAAACAACATTGTAGAACCTTGGACCACATGCGTAAGATTTGCAATGGTCAGAAACATTTGCAATGTATTTGTTCGAATTGTTAGCGTGCTCCCTCATTCTGTCATTGACGCAGTGGCGAATTTGTCTGCTTGCCACACGACTTCGAGGTTTCATAGACCACGCCGGTGGTGCAACGCACATACCAATTGATCATCATGGCAGCCTTTCAAATGGCGGCTCATGATGATCAAATGGCCTCGAACAACTGACCCTAAATCACATTTGTCCAACGTTTTATGGCACTGTGCAAATATGCACCGATTGGTCAGCCACAAAGCATACCCCCGCGACAGCCTTTTCCATCCCACAAAAAGTTATCGCTCGACGTATCAAAGTAGACCACACAACCAAAGTAACTGGTGCACACGTTGTTGCTGTCTAGGAGGTCATACATTATCTTTCAACAGAGAGATGATATTTTGTGATATCAAACCTGTTATTCAAACCATCGGCTGCATGAGGCTCGCATTATACTTTATCTAGAGCAACCGCACAGCTTCTCGACGTTACTACAAATATTGGCTGTCGTATCACTCTTCATTGGATAGCTGCTCAGAGTGGCTTAATGTGGAATGAAGAAATGGACGCTGAAATTATAATAACTGCAAATAATGGCTCGTGAATGCGCATTGTGTTTTTGCGATTAGGCATTGACGCATTGCTTTGGCACGTAATGGGCAACTGCACATTCGAATACTGGAACGAACCAGGACGTTGGCAATGGTGACTGTATGAAAAGAACCTGTATATTAGCTTCTGTTTGACTCAGGAACTAAAGCGAAACATCGCAACAGACACTGCCATCATCAGCCTGACTACGCCCACTGTAGGGCAAAGGCCTCTCCCATGATCAGCCAATCAACCCAGTCTTGTGCTTTCTGCTGCCACGTTATACCTGCGAAATCTTTCACCTCATCGGCCCACCTAACTTGTTTTTTCCCGCTGGGAATTCATTGCGTTACCCTTAACGATCAGCGGTCATCTGTTGCTCTCTACTTTGCTCTCTACTTGTCTCTTGAGGTGACACGTATCAGGTTACTTTCCATCGCTCGCTACATTGCCCACCAGATACATTTATGCCCAAGTAATTAACTTCAGTGACAAAGGTCTCATTTGTTCTCACTGTTAGGTAAAAGAAGCTCTGGAACATATATTTTACGTCATAGCACACCATTTACTGATGAGGTGTCGTTAAATCCTTGACATGATGTGAACAGCGCAAATGTTTTTATAGGAGCGGCAACAGGAGCGTTCTTACAAGCCACTCGACTAGATACACGCGTTAGAGTTCCCCAGACGTGACGGGACTATTTTCCCCTTCCTGGCTTGCCATCACCATACATCCCTCCTTTGATGCGCAGCATCTCTTGCTGGGGTGCATGTCTCACAGCGTCAGTGTCCACACTCACACTACTCATGCACAACTTAATTCTTTCCTCTCCTAAGCTGCCCTTCTTTCGCCTCGCAACGCCGACGCAGGCAGCGTCTGCTAGAGAGTTTTTTGATTAAAAAAAAACTGACTGCTCGCCAAGCATAATCGTCAACTAGCCATACTCTTTTTATAGTCACTGGATCTTGAGCTCCAAGCTAGTGCGGGTGGGAGATTTCTCCTGTGCGTTTTAGGCATCGAAAATTTGCACCGTGAGCGGTGAACAAAAGCAGGCTGCCGGTCTTTGTATGCAGTCGGAGTCTTCTGTTTCTCACTGTTCATTAGCAGCAACTGGCACGTTCCAGTAGGAAACACGGGTCCATCACTGCGTGTTTTTCGCCTCCCCAAGTGTCTCTCCTGCGCAGCACCGTGACGAGTGCCAGCGTTAACGTCGCCACAAGAGTAAGCGTTAGCGCCCGCCGTTTCGCATCTACACATAGTACTATTTAGTGGAAGAGGGCGTAGTTTTTGCTTCTCTGTCCCCCTTACCCATTGCTGAGTAGCAGGATAGAGCAAACTGTGACTTAAACCCTTCTCTCTGCCCTCTTGTAAATAAACTCACTCCATTTCTCTCTCTTTCTTTTTTTGCTAAGATGATTGATTGATATGTGGAGTTTAACGTTCCAAAACCACCTTATGCTTATAACTTATAAGAGACGCCATAGTGGAGGGCTCCGAAAATTTCGACCGCCTGGAGTTCTTTAACGTGCACCCAAATCTGAGCACACGGACCTACAACCTTTCCGCCTCCATTGGAAATGCAGCCGCCGCAGCCGAGACTCGAGCCCGCGACCTGTGGGTCAGCAGCCGAGTACCTTAGCCACTAGACCACCGCGGCGGGGCGTTTTTTTTGCTAACTACCCACTTAACAAGAGAACCACGACAGCATACAGACGTAGACAAATGAATGGATGAATGGATAGATAGACAGATATATATATATATATATATATATATATATATATATATATATATATATATATATATATATATATATTGACACGTGTTTATATGAAAAAGAACGGTGATAGGAATGTTTCATAGATTCCAGCTAGTGGGTCAGGTGGTTGTTCGGGGACGACAACGAAGCAGGCATCTTGCTGTACAGCTGATCCTGAATACGCTCTTTTCGCTGCCGTAAGCTGCTGTCATCTTTTGTTCGCGTTGCACTGCGACACTGGTGGAGGAGCTGGGCCGTGACACTACTTGATGCTTCACACTCCTAGTGGGAGCCGTTCATCCAGCCCGGACGTGCCTACTGCAACCCCTGTCCATTGATTCAGTCGTCGGCTACGAGGTATTCCTCCAGACTGCAACCCCTCGCAGAAAACCTCTACCGGACATCTAGAAATGGCTAACACCAGCCCCCAGCCTGTACTTCTCGGCACCAGTCCTCCCGCTCCATCCCAGGTAACGTTTTTTCAATCACTGGAGCCTAAACGCTTTGGTGGTGGCGCACACGAAGATGTAGAAGACTGGTTAGACCACTATGACCGTGTTGCGAAGATCAACCACTGGTCTGCTCAGGAAAAGCTCGGCCGGACCTACTTCTATCTCGATGACAGCGCTCGTACTTGGTACGAGAACAGAGAAGGCAACCTGTCCACATGGACCGACTTTCACCAGAAGATGGTTGAAACTTTTGCCAATGTCGACAGACGTGACCGCGCCCACCAACTACTAGAGCTAAGGGTCCAAAAACCCAATGAAACGGTCGCCATGTTCGCCGAAGACATGACACGTTTATTTCGGAGGGCTGACCCGCAGATGACTGAAGATAAGAAGTTGCGCTACCTCATGCGTGGCGTGAAAGAGCAGCTGTTCGCCGGACTTCTGCGCAACCCGCCAACCACTGTAGAAAACTTCATCAAAGAAGTGTCGGCTATCGAGCGGGCCCTTCACCAACGCTGCCGACAATATGACCGCTTGTGCAGCAGTCCCCAAACTCAGGCCGCCGCTTTGACGTTTGACAGTCATAGCTCCTTACGTGACATGATTAGGGAGATTGTTCGTGAAGAATTGCAAAGGCTGGGGACTCCAGTAGTGGACACACCCATGGCATCTGTCGCTCAAGTCGTCCGTGACGAAATCCGCCAAGCATTCTCGACAGCTGATCCTGCCCCCGAACAACGTCCCATGACGTACGCCGCCGCCCTTCGAAGCTCCCCACCCGCTCCGCCTTCATACTACCCCCCACCTGCAACTGTTCCTTGGTCACCACCACAGGGGGAGACATCGTGGCGCCCATCCATCCAGCCCCCATACGACCAGTCGTCTTCTGGCTTGCCATGGTCTTCGTCGCGTGAGGAGTCATCACGGCAACCACAGCTTCGCCGAACAGACACCTGGCGCACTGCCGACAGGCGTCCACTTTGTTTCAACTGCGGAGGTGTAGGCCACATAGCCCGCTATTGCTGGCACCGCGCCGATCCGTCTCGCCCTCTCAGGCCACGGTATGACATACGACATGCCAACGAGTACGTATCCCGCCGTGGAGATGTCGGTTCTCAAGGACCTCCGGTACCTCGACACCTATTCGACGGCCGCCGTAACAATGATGACGAGGCTATACCTGATTACGAGCCGGTCTTCCGACATCGACCACGCTCTCCTTCTCCTGCCCAGTCACCTTCGTTGCAGCGCCGCACTTTTGCCGACACCAGAGGAGCGAGGTCACCCAGCCCACACCGGGGAAACTGAAGGCGGCGACCTCAGGGGGTAAGGTTGCAGGCTGTCAAGACGAAGAAAAAAAGCCCCCATTACTCCGACCTCAGGACGCTGTAAAGCCGACAAGACGTAATACCGACGAAACTGTGACCCCAGGCCTTACCATTCTTGTGGATGGACAGCAAGTCAAAGCTTTAGTCGACACCGGGGCTGACTTCTCTGTTATCAGTGATGACCTTGCCGTACGCCTCAAGAAAGTAAAGACAGCGTGGACGGGACCTCACTTAAGGACAGCAGGCGGCCAATTACTGATGCCTGTCGGAATGTGCACAGCAAGGCTCGACATCGGTGGCTCTACTTTCGTGGCGACGTTCGTCGTTCTCGCTTCATGCTGTAAAGACATGATTATCGGAATGGATTTCTTGAGAGAACATGGCGCCGTGATCAACATCCCTGACAGTGTCATTACATTTCACAACAACAGCCCTACTTTAGTGGATTGTTCAGAGCCGAGACATACGTCTTGTTCAGGGCCTTTGCGTCTGACGGATGACGATGTGGTCGTCCCGCCACGATCGTGTACGCTTGTTTCGGTGGCAGGGGATGAGCCGTTTGACGGCGACGGCATTGCTGACCAAATAAGCTCACTGATATTTAGCCATGGTATTTCAGTTGCTCGAGGTCTTGTCACTGTCACTGCTGGACGCACAAACTTGCTGCTCACTAACTTCAGCACTGAGCGCCGACATCTCCCGAAGGGTACAGCCGTCGCTTACTTTGACACTACTGCAGAAATCCAAGGCAGTTTATCGGGCCTAGACGAAGCACCTCAAGAAGAATCACTACCCAATCTTGACGTTGGTACTACGTTGTCAAGGGACGAACGAACGAGACTTCTTGAGCTGCTAGCCGAATTCAAGGACTGCTTTTCATCGACATCACGGGTCGGTCGAACGCCGCTAACAAAACATCGAATAATTACCCACGACGCTGCAAGGCCTATACACCAGAATCCTTATCGTGTGGCTCCAAAGGAACGGGAAGTGATACAGCAACAAGTCGCTAAAATGCTTGAAGATGATGTGATTCAGCCATCACAGAGCCCGTGGGCATCGCCTGTAGTATTAGTTAAGAAAAAGGACGGTACCCTGCGTTTTTGCGTGGATTACAGGAAGCTGAATCAAGTGACTAAGAAAGATGTGTATCCGCTTCCACGTATTGATGACTCCCTCGATAGGCTTCGAAACGCTCGCTACTTTTTTTCAATGGACCTCAGAAGTGGATATTGGCAGATCGAGGTAGACCCAAGAGATCGTGAAAAAACCGCTTTTGTGACGCCGGATGGTTTATATGAATTTAAAGTTCTACCGTTCGGTCTGTGCTCAGCGCCCGCTACTTTTCAAAGGCTCATGGACACTGTACTTTCAGGGTTAAAATGGAAGACCTGTTTAGTTTATCTAGACGACGTCATAGTGTTTTCCCCGACATTTGACGAGCATCTCAAGAGGCTAGAACTTGTTTTACGAGCCATACGCTCCGCAGGCCTTACATTGAAACCAGAGAAATGCCACTTTTGTTTTGAAGAACTGCTGTTTCTTGGTCATGTCGTCAGCTGTACCGGCGTTCGACCTGATCCCGAAAAACTTGCGGCCGTGACACAGTTCCCAGTACCGTCCGATAAGAAAGCTGTCAGGCGCTTTCTGGGCCTATGCGCCTACTATCGCCGGTTCATCGCCGACTTCGCACGGATTGCGTCGCCGTTAACTCGCCTTACTAGAGACGACGCCACCTTTGAGTGGAATCACGAACAGCAAGCAGCGTTTAATGACCTCCGCCAACGTCTTCAAACACCTCCAGTGCTTGCTCACTTCGACGAACAAGCGCCAACAATGCTTCACACTGACGCAAGCAATGTAGGCCTAGGAGCTGTGCTTGTGCAGTGGCAAGAAGACACGGAACGAGTGATCGCCTACGCAAGCAGGACGCTAACACGCGCCGAGGCCAATTATTCAACAACTGAGAAAGAATGCCTCGCCGTGGTCTGGGCAGTTATGAAATTTTGCCCGTACTTGTATGGCCGCCCTTTCAAAGTTATAAGTGACCATCATTCCCTGTGTTGGTTGACTAATTTAAGAGATCCAACCGGCCGATTAGCACGGTGGAGTCTGAAGTTACAAGAGTTTGATATGACGGTCATACACAAGTCTGGGAAGCGCCATACGGACGCCGACTGCCTGTCTCGATCACCAGTACAGTCAGCTTCTCTTTCTGACGACGACGATATGGCCTTCCTTGGTGTTCTCGACGCGTCCACGATTGCTCAACAACAACGAAGTGACCCTGAATTGCTTGATTTGATTAATTACATGGACGGACGTTCTTCGAGGGCACCGAAAGTCTTTGCAAGGACATTATCGTCGTTTTACTTACGCAATGGCGTCCTCTACAAGAGAAAGTTTTCGTCCATCGGAGCTCCCTATTTGCTCGTTATTCCTGCACCCCTTCGAACTGAAGTGCTCCAAGCATGTCACAATGAGCCGACGTCTGGCCATTTAGGCTACACTCGCACATTGGCAAGAGTACAGCAGGGATACTACTGGCCACGACTCACAGCAGCCGTCAAGCACCACGTTCACACTTGCATCGATTGCCAGCGACGCAAGTCACCTCCAAAGAGACCCGCCGGTCAGCTGCAACCAGTTCAGGTTCCATGTACACCGTTTGAACAGGTAGGAATGGATATTTTAGGACCCCTTCCTACTTCTACTGCAGGGAATCGCTGGGTTATAGTCGCAACAGACTACCTAACCAGGTATGCCGAAACAAAAGCTATCCAAAAGAGCACCGCCGTGGAAGTGGCGAGATTTTTCATAGAAAATATTGTGCTACGCCACGGTGCTCCGACTATCGTGATCACGGACCGCGGAACAGCATTTACGGCAGCTATTTTAGACCACGTCCTCATGCATAGTGGAACAACTCACCGTAAGACCACTGCGTACCACCCGCAAACAAATGGACTAACGGAGCGCCTCAACAAGACGATTGAAGACATGCTGTCGATGTACGTGGATGTCTAACATAAGAATTGAGACGAGATTGTACCCTATATCACGTTCGCATACAATACGGCTAAACAAGAGACGACTCGCATGACTCCATTCAGCTTGGTTCATGGACGGGAGGTACGGACTATGCTGGATGCGATGTTGCCACATCAATGGGACGCTACCGACACAGGCGCTGACGTGTTCACTGAACGCGCGGAAGAAGCTAGACAGCTCGCCCGCTTACGGATCCACCAGCGACAAGACTACGACGCAGGCCGCTACAATGCTCGCCATAGAATTGTAACGTACAAAATCGGTGACAGAGTGTGGGTTTGGACACCCGTACGAAAACGTGGACTGTCCGAGAAGCTGCTAAGGCGATATTTCGGGCCATACCGAGTATCGCGCCAGCTAAGTGACGTCACCTACGAGGTTGTCTCCGACAGTCCCCAATGCCCGAGGCGTCGCCAGCACCAGCCTGAACTTGTTCATGTAGTGCGTATAAAGCCGTATGTGAGTGACTGACTGCACGTTCAAAAAAATACTGTGCGTCTGAATCAGCATCGGGGCGATGCTCTTATAAGGAGGGGCAAGTGACACGTGTTTATATGAAAAAGAACGGTGATAGGAGTGTTTCATAGATTCCAGCTAGTGGGTCAGGTGGTTGTTCGGGGACGACAACGAAGCAGGCATCTTGCTGTACAGCTGATCCTGAATACGCTCTTTTCGCTGCCGTAAGCTGCTGTCATCTTTTGTTCGCGTTGCACTGCGACAATATATATATATATATATATATATATATATATATATATATATATATATATATATATATATATATATATATATATATATATATATATATATATATATATATATATATCAATGGCAAATGTGACTTTCGTCTGCAAGTGTTATTCTCATAATGCCGCCTGATATCGAGTACGCTTCCTTTGGCCTAACTTAACACGCTACATCAGGTCTACTCCCCTCTTTCGTACGTTTACTGTCTGTGTTGTGCTGTTGATGTGCCGATAGGAGGGGGGGATGGACACCTTGTCAGAAATTTAGCAGCTGCTTATCACAAGAGAAATGCATTGGATGATTTATTATCTGGATAAACAACGGAAACAAGTGAAGAATGGTAGCAATTATAGAACCGTCCTGTCCCTCGTTCATGCAGGTGAAGAGCGTGGACCTTGTGTCGGCATACATAAGACGCATCCGGAAGGTGCAGGCCATTATCAACGCTGTCGTCGAGGAGAGATTCGAAGAGGCCCTCAAGGATGCCGCGGAGGTGGATAAGCTGGTGGCATCAGGAAGCATGAGCGCGAGCCAAATGATCGAAGAAAAGCCTCTTCTGGGACTGCCGTTCACTTCCAAAAACAGCATTGCCATCAGAGGTTACTTGGCAATTCCGGAAAACCAAGAACGCATTCATTGCTAGCGAGACCATAACGGCAATCGCTATGTTTGCAGGGGCTGGTAGAGGCCATATATGGAGTACTGCTATTCTTTACGTGTGGTAAAGCGTTACAGGCTAGGGAAGTTGAACAATCCACAGGGAGTTCCATTAAACTGACCGCGCTGTTGGCTTTATGTTACCACTAAAAAACCGCCGAAATCAACCAGCCACTTTTTTCTTTTTAAGTAGTATTCAGGAGTTTGTGTTCCAGACTAGTAGCAAGAAAAAAAAAGGGGGGGGGGGAGGGTGAACGGGAGTATTGCACCCGTTAAATAAATACCTCGGAAATTCTTAGATGCGTGCAACAGTGACAATGATGGTCACTGCTTAACTATTTTCTATTCATATTGCGTTTGAACAAAGGGGATACGTTGTGCCATTGTATAGTGACATTTGTTTGCATAAAACCGTTTGTGGCCACATGGTATGGTTCGCGTAACTCAAATTGAAGTGTTTTTTTTTCTATGCGTACTCATCAAAAATAGAAAAAGGAGACTGCAAGCACACGATGTTGTGTGCTTCAGTTTCATCTTATTCTTCGATGCCTGGGCTGGTATGTTTAGGCAGACTTTGTAAAAAATCTGCAGCTAAATAGTTCCTAATTAGGCACACATGTAACTGCGATTGCGAAACCTTTTTGTAAAAACGTTATACGGAAAGACATAGCGTAAGAAAAAATCACAGCATATCCACGGAGTGAATGATGATGAGTGGGGCGAAGCGTCCGTCAGCCCATCCGTGCTTCTATCCGTCTATTCATTCTAGCTTCCGTCCGTCCGCGCGACCATCCGCGCGTCCATCTATGCGTCCGTCCGTCTGTCCGCGCGTTCGTTCGTGAGTCCATCCATTCATCTTTCTGTGTGTCTACCTTTCTGGTCGTGCATCCACCCGTCCGTACGCCCGCGCGCCTATCCATCCGTCCGTCAGTCTGCCAGTCTGTTTGTCCGTCCGTTCATCCGTGCATCGATCTAGTGAACACTCCAAGTAGCGCCACCTCCCATTTCGCATCCCCTGTGGCACATACCCGCTATAGAGCGGGTATGTGCCACGGGTGGTTACGTACTCCCGCTACATAGAAGGGATAAACATACCCACACCTTAAGGAGCTTCGCCCCTAAAATTAACAATCTGTTATCACATCCGAGATCGATGGCAAATGCTCAACGCGTGTAGGCAAGGAATGTCAAGATGTCATATTATACTACGCCAAACTTGCCTAACTCGCAATTCTGCTTCAGAATAACATAATTTGTGACATTTTCGGCAGAGCTGATTTGTAGTACCAGCGCAGTGCGGAGCTTGTGCCTGTAATATCTAGCATTCAAAGCTGACTATTATCAGTCAATATAGAAACCGGGGGGCGGGGGGGGGGGGGCTGGCCATAAACTGTGAAAAGATAAGACAACCACCCGTATTTAGCATGAAGCCACAAGGATTCGTGCGGATTTCTGAGAAAAAAAAAGCTTCTTAGTTGCTGAAAAATTCGTCCTGGTCGGCGGATCCAACGCCACTACTAAGCAACTTAGTCGAAAAAACTATGCCCCAGATACCTCAATTTATGTAGGTCAATCGTTCAGAAATCAATGAAAATTTTATTCTGTTCAACAAACATCGTATCCATGTCTTCTAAGCATCAATCTTCTTGCTTGGCGTCATTGTGTTAGCTTCAACGTTAATTTGATCATGCATTACCACAGGCAATAGCAGCAGCATAACAGGCTGAAAGTGGTGCGCCTCGTCGAACAATTTTGACGTTCCAGTGTGTGTGTGTTTCCGCTTCACTCCCTCCCTCTCTCATATTTCTTCCCTAATTTTCTGTCTCCCATTTTCTACGCAGGAAACCGGATACTTGCTTTCTAGTTAACCTCCCTGCCTTTCCGCATCTGCCATCTCTGTATATAATCATACAAGAAAACGTATATTTACAGATATTTACAACGATTACACGCGATGACAATGCCTGGCGCACTGGCGGGCTGGAACCAGTCTATATCCACTTCGTAGTCTTCTCTTTTAGCCAGGGACCCTCTACCGCTTTATGCCCCAATCCCACTACTGCCTTGTGGCACTACCCCGCGGCGTTAAAGCGCCGACCCGGCGCTTGTCACGAAAGGGGAGTGTTGGGTGACACATAAGGCTTCAGTCTTACGACGTGCACAACAGTGGATGGTGGTGGCATTGAGTGCGCTTCGTCGACGACTCGCTGTATCTCGTAGGTGAGGTTGCTGATCTTGCGAAGGACTTTGTATGGTCCGTCATAGCGAAATAAAAGTTTTTCGGAGAGGCCGATGTGACGACATGGGGTCCACAAGAGTACGAGAGAACCTGGTGCATACGAAACTTCACGGTGGTGACGATCGTATCGATCTTTCTGAGAGGCTTGAGAAAGCATGAGTCGTTTTCGGGCAATCTGTCGTGCTGCGTCGGCTCGCTCTATGGCATCGCGGACGTATGTGACAGGGGAGCTTGAACCAGCGGGAAGGAGTGTATCAAGAGGCAGAGAGGGTTCCCGTCCATAAAGAAGGTAGAACGGGGAATAGCCTGCGGTGTCATGTCTGGAGGAGTTGTAAGCGAAGGTGACGTAGGGTAACGTTGCGTCCCAGTCACGGTGGTCTGGAGAAACATACATTGACAACATGTCCGTGATAGTGCGATTCAGGCGCTCTGTATGTCCATTAGTTTGTGGATGGTATGCCGTTGTGAACTTGTGGTTCGTGGAACAGGAACGTACGATATCCTGGACGACGCGAGATAAAAAGTATCGGCCTTGGTCAGTAACGAGCTGTCGAGGAGCGCCGTGATGCAATATGATGTGCAATATGAAGAGTGTGATATTTCTGAACTGTCGGCTCAGCAACCTACTCCGCATGTCAACTTGCTCACTGCGCCCAACCTGTCAAGCATTGACATTGCCAAAATGATAGCGCCAGATCTTTCGCCCTCCGAAGCACAAGACCTCCACCGTCTGTTGACATCCTATGCGGACATATTCGATCTTGACAACCGCCCTTTAGGCCAGACATCAGTTGTGACCCATCACATCAACACCGGCGATGCCAACCCAATTCATCGCCACCCTTACCGCGTCTCCGCCGCCGAACGCTCTGTCATCCAGAAAGAGGTCGAGAAAATGCTCGCCAAAGGCGTCGTCGAACACTCATCTAGTCCGTGGGCATCCCCGGTAGTGCTTGTCAAGAAGAAGGACAACACATGCCGGTTTTGCGTCGACTATAGACATCTCAACAAGGTCACTAAGAAGGACGTTTACCCTTTACCAAGAATAGATGACGCCCTTGACTGCCTTCATGGCGCAAAGTTTTTCTCGTCCATTGACCTTCGATCTGGTTATTGGCAGATCGCTGTTGACCCACGGGACCGAGAAAAAACAGCATTTGTAACCCCCGATGGGTTATATCAATTTAAAGTAATGCCGTTTGGGCTTTGTAATGCGCCGGCCACCTTTGAGCGCATGATGGACTCCCTTCTGCGCGGCTTCAAATGGTCCACTTGCTTATGCTACTTGGATGATATAATTGTTTTTTCACCGACGTTCGCAAGCCATCTAGAGCGACTGTCCAGTATTCTCCAAGTATTTCGCAACGCTGGTCTCCAGCTGAACTCTTCCAAATGCCGTTTCGGCCGTCGCGAAATAACTGTACTTGGTCACCTCGTTAACGCATCTGGGGTACAGCCCGATCCGGACAAAATTCGCGCATTGACTCAATTTCCCGTGCCCTCTTCTCATAAAAATGTCCGGAGCTTCCTTGGTTTGTGCTCCTATTTTCGCCGCTTCATCCGAAATTTCGCCGATATTGCGCGGCCTCTCACCGAGCTTCTTAAAAAAGACGTCCCATTTACTTGGAATTCGCCTCAGAGTGCTGCATTTTCGGCGCTCATTGCAGCCCTCACGACTACGCCAATATTAGCCCACTTCGATCAGACTGCCCCGACAGAAGTTCGTACGGACGCGAGTGGCCACGGAATTGGTGCTGTTTTAGCTCAGCGTCAGCATGGACGTGACTGTGTCATCGCCTACGTCAGCCGCCTTTTATCCCTGCCGAGAGGAACTATTCAATCACCGAAAGAGAGTGTCTTGCTCTTGTTTGGGCTGTCGCTAAATTTCGCCCGTACCTCTTCGGCCGCAGTTTTACTGTTGTAACTGATCACCATGCACTCTGCTGGCTTTCCTCGCTAAAGGATCCCACGGGACGTCTCGGTCGTTGGTCTCTACGCCTCCAAGAATACACCTTCTCGGTCGTGTATAAATCTGGTCACCTCCATCAAGACGCCGACTGCTTGTCACGGTATCCAGTGGATCCACCAGACGCCACAGAGAGAGCTACGGAGGCTTGCGTGTTATCAATATCAGACTTTCTTGATATCGCTTCTGAGCAACGCCGCGACCCGGATTTACTTCCCATCATAGAAAGCCTGAGTTCCGCTACTCCACCCACTTCTCTGAACTTGTATTTCCTTCATGAAGGAGTTCTCTACCGCCACAACATGCGCCTTAACGGCCCTGACCGCCTTCTCGTCGTGCCTTCCCATTTGCGTGTAGATGTTCTCCGACAGCTTCACGATGAACCTGCCGCTGGTCACCTGGGAGTCACTCGCACTTATGATCGCGTCCGGCGCCGTTTTTTCTGGCCACGCCTATATCGCTCTGTGCAAAAGTATGTTGCCAGCTGCGACCTTTGTCAACGTCGAAAACGACCAACATCGCTTCCAGCTGGCCTTCTTAACCCTATTGAGATCCCTGCTGAACCATTCTACCGCGTAGGGCTCGACCTTCTCGGGCCATTTCCCACTTCTGCATCCGGGAACAAATGGGTTGCCGTGGCGACCGACTACGCGACACGTTATGCGATCACCCGCGCTCTTCCAACCAGCTGCGCTACCGATGTCGCCGACTTTCTTCTACATGACAATATAATAGTAGTGGGTACGGATGTAGTGGGTACGTAATCAGGTACACAGATAACATGTACGTACCTGATTCATAACATTTTCATAGAACAACAACTGATTTGTAAAGAGGGTCGTGGTATTTCTGAAATATTAGTTGAAGCTGTACGCCTTCGTTCTCGTCCCAGGCATGCGACATGACGCGGGCTCCCTCTTTTGGCTTGGGCGGCGCGCTGTGGAGGACGCCCCGAGCGTGGCGTCCTTGAGGCAAGCCGGCGCCATCCCACTGGCGCTGACCAACGTGCCCGAGCTGTGCATGTGGAGCGAGTCGTACAACTTGGTCGACGGCTGCACGCGGAACCCGCACGACACCCGCCGAAGCCCCGGTGGAAGCAGCGGTATATGACTTGCACGTATCTGCTATAGGCAACTGCGGGTCACGGCATTCATCTGTAAGCTTCATGTGTGTGTTTCGTCTTGTCATGAGCAGCTTTCACCTTTCTTCTATCTCATCATTCTAAAAGCAGATCTTGCGTTCTCTTTCGATGAAAGAAAGACTAGTGAATTTAAGGGCTCACTTTGTTTACACAATATTATTGAGAAGTGACACACAATCATGCCAAGGAGAGTAAAGGGGATGTTGTTAGAAACAATTGTCATGCAAATGTGAAGAAAAAAAAAAGGACGAAAACTTAGCTTTCCATTGGCAGGATCCTTTAAATTCGAAGGTCGCATGTTCGTCCCCTGCCCAGGGCAAGTTATTTTTCGTCCACTTTCCTTTCTTCACATTTGTATTACAATTACTTCAATAACGTCCTCAATACCCTCCTTGGCATTATTGTTTGTTAGTTTTGATTTGTTTTAGATAAATGTCGGCCAACATGAGCGTTCTCGGTGTTTTCCGTAAGTTAGACGTATAAGGAAGGAGAAAGTATCGCCAAATCATCCCCCCCCCCCAGCCTACACTCTGGTGTAGTCTGAAAGCCAACGAGGGTCGTGATGGAAGAAAAGTGAAATAGGCAAAAAATTGAACATGTGGCAGCACACACCAGGTTCCATAAAGAACACGCACACAGGGGTTCCTGGTGTCCGTTGCTGTATGTTATAATGTCTTACTATCTAGCCCACGAATACATTTAAACAAGAAATCGAGAGATGTGGTCTTCACAGCTGACGGCATATGGTTCACGGCTTTTAATGAATAGAACGCTAAATTGAGGTGTTCTTGGGTCCATGACCACCATTATCGCCTACAACGTGCGTGGTCATAACTTGCACTTTCTTCGAGGGACAGGTGTGCCCAACTATAGGTGGGGCAGAGTTGATGGCATCAGATGTTAAAAACGACTGCAGTGCCGTACTTGTTTCTCTCGCTGAATGATACTCTCTTTTTCTTTCCCAGTATTTGTACTAAATATTAAAAGAAAATTGAAGTGAATAGTTCTGTATCAAGGTAAGCGTTATACTAAATATATCTCACATCGGGGAACAACTTCGCTTTTAACAGGGGTCAATGAACTGTTACGATAACGAATGTAAAGAAATTTATCAAGAAGTTTATTCAAAAGCTTTGAGTAGCTAGGATTGTTGTGGCACCTCGTGGAGCATATCTCAACCACGTGTTTTTACATGCCCTCCGAGATTCGCCGACGTGCGGGTGCTATTACCAGACACCTAAGGACAACCTTCGGAATTTTCAGATGCGAAGCAGCTTATGGCGGAGTTCAATCCGGTGTGCGGCGTGACTCCCATTACTGCGCATGCGCTTCTCCTCCCCCTGTATCTTTTCTCCTAAGTTACCCCTCTCCCCTATAATGACGTCCACACCCATTGAGCGCATGCGCCTCGCCTCACCCTCTCTCTTTTATTACGTTTCCCCTCTCTCTCCTCTAGAAAGCGCGTTCGGGCCTGCGAAAGTGGCTGTGTAAGAGGCCCTGACATCCCCATCTCCCTCCCCCATTGAATTTCTCAGCATTCACGTTATGGCGTCGGGGAACGAGATTCTATGGACGAGCGATGAGCCCACGTGCTCCCGCGCTACGGGCTACAACAAGAGTTCGGGATGAGTAGCAGCAACAGGAACTACGTTGGTTTCATGGTGTGCTCTCCTTGCAAGGCCGCGTTAACATTGGGCAAGATACCCCTGATAAACGGAACTTAGAGTCGACCCATGCACTGCTCGCATGCTACCCGTGGTTACCTTTAGTGGGAGATAGTGTAACTCTTTTGCTGTTTCCTAGGGTTAAGTGTTCACTATTTTCTGGTATGGGAAAATTGTAAGCGGTCCCTCCTAACACTGTGCATTGTTACACAAACCTTACTACAACAGATGAACCTGGGTATGTTACTATACGCGTGAAGAATGGCGTGGATATGGTAAAAAGGACACTATTGCAGGTTGTTTTACATAAATATGAAAGGACTTTTGTAGGCCCGCAGAAGTAGGCAGAAGGAAGCACAAAGAGCGCTTCGAAGAATGTGCCATGACGTGCAGTTTGTGGTATATGGCTTCAACACGGCAACTTGCATCTACACTACTAGGGCATTGAAACTTGAAATTTAAGGGCTAGAAGTGCAGATAGTTTCGTCTACACTGTCTTCAGCTATTATCACATCGGCCTAATTTTCATTTTAACACTTATACCAGGGCCCGCAATACCTTTGGTGGCTTGATTTGTCGCAACACAATGGGGAAACCTCGAGTAACTACTCGTACTACTCAATGTGTACTGAAAGATTTGATGCCGTAGTTGTTTCCGTAGGTACTACAGTTAGATCTTGGTCTCTATTGAATGCGAAGCATTTTTAGCAAACTTCCGCGACTTTGAATTTATCTGTTAACTTGGCGAGAACCAAAATTATCATGGGAAAGTATGATGGTTTGACGAATATGACTTGCTGGTCAAGACATGTATAATGTCACAATGCCGTCGCGTATGTCGTCAAACACTTCCCGCCAGGCAGTGGCGCAATATGACGGGCGGGTATGTGCCGCTGGTATGCGGGTATGTACCACAGGTGATTGACAGTTAGTATTCACCCAGAAATGACGAGAACACACATGGGAAATTTTAACGCGTGAGCGTTAAGGAATACCTGACATCCATAGCGTCGACTCGATGAATGCAAAGAATAAATGTCAGGGTCGCAGCTGGAATTGAACCCAAGCATTCCGCGTGGTAATGAAGCATTTTACCACAGCGCTACGCCAAATCTCGAAACCACTTTTCACATAGACGCTAATCTTCGTAAAACGTCAATAGCGGTTGCAGTGCTGCCAACCCAATTTTATAAGCATTACATATGTACTCCTTTGATACAGCCATCACGTCGGGTTAACGTCAATTGTGGTTAGTTGCCATGCGCTCAAGATGTTTATTTAGCAGTGTTCAGGTTCAGCATCGTCGCTAGCATCAGCGCTTCATATAAGCTTCTAACGTTGCTAATACGCATGTTACAGTTATAAGCTTCTAACGTTGCTAATACGCATGTTACAGTTGGCATCGTTGCACAAACTACTGGTTCTATAAACATCCGCAACTCTTCAACATATATCTGTGTGTGCAACATTTGTACATATATTTAGCGTCATTTCATGACCAGTCACTCATTAAAAAATATACAACACGATCACCTTCCATCCGCATTCTTCGCATAACGTCTATTCTCAGGGACGTGGGATCTGCCGAATTCTTTTTATACAAGAAAACGCTCCACTTGTTATAATATAATGGCTGAGGTGTCATTTTATACAAAAGTGCAACTTCTAGGTGGAAACAGCGAAGCCAAAATGACATTGTCATGCTGTTAAGTTCCAAGAAAGCAGTAACAGATCCCATTATGAACGGTTGAATCCGGTTGTCATGTGCATACTTTGTCGAGTGCTAAGCACCAAACTCTGCAGAATGTGCCTATTTGTTTTCTATTCCTGGTAGATGAAATTTTATTTTATTTATTTATTTCATTTACAGATTATTGCAGGCCCAAAAGGCGGCCCTAGCAGGGGGCAATGTACAAAGAAACGCATTTTAAACAACACGAAACCTGTGCAAACGTTCCAAAATGTTAATAATAACAAACACAAAACAACACTAAACTATATAAAACAAACACAAACATAAAAAGAAGGTAGGCGCAACCGTACAATTCTTCAGAAGGAATAATGCGAAATGTTGACACCAAAAGTAGCCAAAAACCAAAAGTAAACACCTAAGTATACAGTGAAACGTAAGATGTTCACATATTTCAAGATAAAGCCAGATTAGTAAGAGCGCGTGATATGTAGATACTCACATACACGTGAAAAAAAGAAATAAACACTTTCCCGAAGGTGCTGTTATAGTTTATTAGACTGTGGGTCAGGAAGCACGAGATACCCAATTAATGAGATAACCAAATGATGATAACCAATTAATGAAATAACCAATTATTATAGCATATGTATGACTGTAGGGTCAAATGATGAATGTGTACTAGGAGGCGTAAAAGCGAATGCTACTTAATGTTTGTGTCTTGCTTCTGTGTTAATATTCATCTGGATATTCTCTTTCGACACGAGTCATGCGTTGGCGCAGTCTTCGTGATGGAGACAAGGTAAAGCCGCAGGCGATATCTGGGGCTGTTACTCTACTTCAAAAAAAAAAAACTGCCACAATATTTTTAAAATGCAAGAATGACTATATAAAGATCGTAGCTTCTTCGTAAAAAATTATCAAGTTGAAATCAATGTGAAAGCTCCAGAAATTAGGGCGCAGTAGTAATTATCCTATTTTTCGGCAACGTTGGCGTTCAAAACGCTCATCCTGCTCACCATCCATGGTGGGAAATAACACTTTCATTTGAGATGTAGTGGTGACCTCTCTCCGGCTGCTTTCCTTAATCCTCACTTTTAATTTTCTTTCCAGCCTCCTTATACTATACACGACTGTGTTACTACTTTGTACCCTTCCTCATCTACTCCTCTCAACCTCGTATCACCTTTCTCAAAACCTCCCCCTTATTTTCCTTTTTCACCCCTTGCTATATTAGAATACGCTAGGTTATACTAGAACATAAATTGCGATGTTATGAAATATTCTCTACCCTCTTCCTCACCCTCAATTCCCGTTCCTGCCACCTTGATATACCTAAATATCTGGCTATGCTACACATGATCCTGTCTGCGTCACGCTAAGCGGAACATGAGGTCACAGGAGGTGACCCCAGATGATTGTTATGTGGGGTTTAACGTTCCAAAACCACCAAATTATTATGAGAAACGCCGTAGTGGAGGGCTCCAGAAATTTTGACCACCTGGGGTTCTTCAACGTGCACCCTAATCTGAGCTCACGGGCCTACAACATTTCCGCCTCCACCAGAAATGCAGCCGCCGTAGCCGGTATTTGATCCCGCGACCAGCGGGTCAATCCGAGTACTTTAGCCACTAGACCACCGCGGCGGAGTGACCCCAGATGACATGAAACCACATAGGACGATAGCCCATGATCACTAAAGTGCTCCGCATTAGAACAACACAGGATACATCTAGACCAAACAAAATCGTACAGTATCGCTCATTATCCAAAGAACGATGCATAAGTCCGGAAATATATTCAGCCTTTTGCATCCAAGGAGCATGAGGTGCTGATTCACCGCTCATTTTTTTCTCAATCCATAGGTGGAGAGGGAAGTCTCCTGGCAGCGGCTGGATCCCTTATTGGCCTCGGAACAGACATCGTGGGAAGCGTGCGAATACCATCTGCCTACTGCGGAATCTTCGGCCACAAGCCAACCGCCGGTGATAAATGCAAATCATGTGTTCGTTGCGATATAAAAAACTGAGTCACGCCTTCTTATCTCAAGCACTAGCTGAAGGGTACAGTGTTGTGCATATGAGGGCAAAATTGCACAACAAGCAGGGTTGCCCGATAAAAAGACGTAAAATATCCTAAAATTGGGAACATTAGCCAAAAAGTGCTCATTATCAACGTTGCTGGGATCGAACCATCAATTATACTCAGTTGCATAATCATTGCTGATGTTGAAATTCAAGGTGTTAAACGAAGTAATGCATAATTTCAAGAGACGCGAACAATCACTTTGTTATCTTGTAGTAAATGTCATTAAGTTCAAAAATCCCATGATGTGCAGTACTTTCGAATGCCCTCTTCCTTTTCAATTACGATTTTAAGGCCCCTTACTTATTTGTTGTTTGCAAAATGAAGCATCATTGAAAATATTCTACAAGTCCCAGCCACGTATTCGAAAGGTTTTTTTTTCTTTTGTGCAGTGAAAGTACCAAGCAATTTATTTCGAGAACCGGAAATGCGCACTAGCTTTTGTGTTTTGACACCTCATGTGCTGGTAACTCCTTGGAACACCTCGGAAACACTTAAAACCACAAACGGTGAGAAGTCACCGGGCACTGATAACTTTGCTTGAATGGAGGCAGCAAAAAAGTAGCTCTAAAGAAGCCACAGTGCTTACTCTGCCACCAGTGGGAGAAAAACAGATGAACTGGAGCAAAGTGGCCAAACCTGGACACTCTGATTTTACTGTCATCAAGTCCCGTTTCTCACCTGCACCGTTCGACAGTGTATGTTGGCGCACGGGCATTTTGTGGTATACGCTTGCCACCCGAAGTGGGAATAATACAACTGGTGATCTCAAAAAAAAAAAAAGGCATGAAGTTTCTTCTAGTACGCTGGTCACACGGGCATCCGTGGACTTCTTTTTAAGTCCCTCGATTTCGCGACAGCGGAGATGCGGTCCGTGTCACACAGTATTCTTTATGTCATGGGAGTTAAACGAAGCTTTTCGCAAAGGAAGCTTGGTGATCTTCCTTAGCGGTGGAAGGGAGTACTCTTGTCCCCAGAGATCTGTAGTTACGAAAATGACTTCAAACGAGAAACATCACTTTAATGAATTATATTTCTAGTAAAAGTTTTCCACTGCATTATTCGCTCATAACGTGCGTGTAACAAAAAAAGAAATAGGCATGCAACTGTACCTACTCTACATAGCATGCCTGGCATACGCCACCGTGTCGCCATTAAAAAAAAGTTTCTCCGAGTCCATTTCAGTCATCTTATCTGTGCAAACTGTGCTGTTTGCATTTCTACTGCTCGTTCGGCTCTTTTTGTGGGGCACCTTATTTTACTTTAACACTGCCAAAATCCATAAAGGTTGACGCAGGTTTGCTTTCTTCTTCGACACCAGTAGCCGTGCCAGCACTGCACGCGAACTGTTGTGTGACCCATCCGCAACAAGGGCTTCTGTACACTGAACGTGATACCTGTGTTCATCCGACATTGTAAACAACATTGTGATCGACGTGGTAGCGCAACTTCGAAAAGCTCGTCGAAAAAAAATCTGTGTGTTAGACTATTGGCGTACGTAGAGAAAACGCGTACAAAAACAAACGTACAGTGTTGCCAGCATACTGCCAACTTGCTTGCAGGAGTACGCGTCTGTGAGAGAAGCCAAAACATTTTTGTTGTTTCGGTGCAAATAAATTATAGTTTACATTATCACACGTATGATTAAAAATGTTTTCAGATGTATTAAACGCCAAACGTTGCATGCGGAGAAGGTACTGCAGCGCCTGATGGGCCTCTTGTGGCTTCTGTCGAAAGCTTGTAAAATTGCCGTGACGTAGGCGTAACTCGATGTGCGTTGAATTCCATTGGGGAGTTTTACATTGGTGGAGTTTAAGGGTATTTGGTGTTGGCGTGTGACAAGGACATAAGTAGCGCAAAGCTTTGTACATCGAAAGATACTATGATCTGTCAGCGTGCCTGCATAGCCGAGTGGTTAAGACCCTCACCATGGGATTGTGAGCACGCGTGCACGAATCGCGCTTTATGAGGAACTTTTTTGCCACTGCTTGTTTTTTTCTTGTGTCTTTCTTTCTCTGCGCATACCTGCACTTTTCTTTCCTTCTTCGTCCTCCTTTTCAGTCTCACATCTCTCCTTCACTTTGTTCTTCCCCGTTGCTATAAGCCGGACAAATCGGAGCACGTGTGTGAGAGCGAAGTAGCAGATGAAGAGGAGGATGAAGGCAGGACGTGCTGGATCTGGAAGAGTTTTGGTGCTAAAAACCAATCTTGTGCGCAAAAAAGTTCGCTTTTTGAAACTTCCAAAACCTTAGCACTACGCACCTCATTTAATTTCGAAGTTCACTCGTAGCATTACGTCGTTGCTTCATCTATAACTCGTTCATTGGAAAACACCATTGCAGTTTTAGAGAACGAATTGAAATGAGCAGGTGATCGCAACGCTCTACTCATTTTCATGATCTCCAATCTGATAATGCTACTCGCAGGAGTGGTGCCAAACACTGGTCTCATTCCAGAGTTTGGGGAAAACGTGGCACAGTTCAACTGCGTGGGACCAATGACCAGGTATGCAGAGGACTTGCCGCTCATGCTGAACGTTCTGACAGGAACTGCGGTGGAAAGGCTTAGGCTAAATGAACAGGTACGGAAACTTTTTACTATTTTTTATGACGAGTGAAGGGAAATTAGTAGGGTTTATGCAACAAAAAATAAATTTAATCATTTATATAAATTGCATGTCAAAATTTAGCAGCCTTCGGAGCGAGGAACCCTGTTAAAAATTCACGATTTTTTTTTGCAGCTACTCATTTCTTCGAATTTTCATTTTATGCAGGTCTTGAATGATGAAGTACACCCAATGTTTGGCCATAATTTGTGTTATGTAGACTTATACTTCAGCGTTCACAAACGAGCTGGCTAAAGTTTAGCGTTTTTGGTCAAACACTTATATGCTTATAAAGGGGCGAGCAACAAGATAGTCTGACAACAGTGGCGCACCCACGATCCGTGAAGTAAACATTGATATCTGGGGTTTAACGTCCCAAAACCACCATTTGATTATGAGAGACGCCGTAGTGGAGGGCTCCGGAAATTTTGACCACCTGGGGTTTCGTGAAGTAAACAGCTCCTTGCTGTGCGGGCGTCTGATTTACGGCAAACGATTTCGTTCCGTGGTCAGTCCTGCGTATGCAATAGTCATGTAAGCTTTCTTCAGCTCAGCATTTCAGTTAATCGCGTAGCAGCAGCTGAAACTTTGGCAGCGCACAACGACTCCACTTTGTCCAGCTAAATATGTTGACGCAGCTCATTCGAGGCCTGATTTCGCACTGAAGTATTGCTGGAGATTGATTGATTAATCGATTGATATGCTGGGTTTAACGTCCCAAAACCACCGTATGATAATGAGAGATGCCGTAGTGTAAGACTGGAATTTTCGAACAACTTTGGTTCTTTAAATATATTGTTAGAGAGTATTTTTTGATATATGCATAGACACAATAGGCTTTCTATATGTATACATGTATTTTTTTTGCGAAAACCACAAATTATAGGGTAACCGCGTCATGGCCCTTTGAAACCATTGTTGCAATTTCGCTTGGTTTTCCAGGTCAATCTCAAGTCTTTGAAGTTGTATTACATGGACACAGAAGGGAGCCTCTACATTAGCCGCGTGACCTCTGATATGCGCCTGGCAGTTCGACAGGTTAGTACTTTCATAAAACATTCGTGCAAACACTTCAACCATTTGCATAAAAGCAAAAACACAAAGACGTGTATTTTATTTGGGGTGGGGAGCGATAGAGCAAATATCTGTAGTCAGATTATCAGAATTCATGTGGCATAGCCACCTGACTGAGCATACATTTATGAGACTGTTTCGCGTGTATGTAAACATCAATTTTCACGCTATAACGCTTCAATTATTTCTAGACCGTTATCGCATCGTTTTTTGTCTCTTTGCAATGAACAGGTTACCCAGCACTTCAGCGTTGAGCACGGCCTTGAAGCGAATCTGCTGCAGTTGCCGGAGATGCGATTCTGCATGGACGAGTGGTTCAAGGTTATAGCTCTCAAGAATCCCACGCCACTGGCCGAGACTTTCAGGCCTGGCGGTTTTAACACGCTAGCCGAACTGCTGCGCCACCTCGTGGGTGCTGGCCGGCACACACTCGCGGCGTTGGTCGCGTCGAAAGTGGCTCCACTTCACCCCTTTCGTTCGGAGCGAGAGGCTCAAGCCTTCATTGCGTCCATAGAAAACGCCCGCGATCGGTTCGAGGAGATGCTGGGGGAGGATGGAGTTCTCGTTCTGCCTGCTTCCACGAGTGCTGCGCCGTTTCACAATCAGGAATTTCTGTTTTTAGATTCAACAGGCATGACGGCTCTGTTCAGTTTGTTCAAAGTGCCCGTGACAGTGTGTCCCGTAATGCGATCACCGGGCGATCTGCCCTTGTGCGTCCAGATCGTTGCCAAGAGAGGAAACGACCGGCTTTGCCTTGCTGTTGCCAGAGAAATAGAGAAACGCTTTGGTGGGTGGATTGATCCTGCGGCAAAACTTCGACGAAGACCTTGAAAACTGAGCGAAGGACCCATTTATTATGGCTGAGCAAACCCTCGAAGAATAATCATGGTCAAATGGTTTTGCGCGTTGTGCCACGTAAAGTGAACAACGTCGAAACTCAGTTGCCACGTTCGCATATGACTTATCACGAGGACTTGTTCAAATATTCGTAGCATATTTTTACTAGAGGCTATATGGCAATAAAACATTGAATTCTGCTGTGAATAATTTTAGTGATGTGTCTGAAAAGAAAATTGTCCCTTTTTATGCATAACGATTAGTTGTGCCTGCAACACTTCTGCGATGATGACTATATAGGTAAAATGGCGTAGCCTTTTGTAGATTCACAGAACCAGAGCACCTATGCAGTGGACTTGACACAGCATGAGAGGAGCAGGCTTTCTCGAACATGCGTGCGATTGAACTGAAAATGCACATTTAAACGTTCGAACATAATGAGTCATTTCTTTCGAAAAAAAATTAGCAGCATGCATCGGATCATTCTTCTCATTTTCTCAAACCCGAAATATTGGCATGGTTTGATTGTGCGCAGAACCGCAACATTGAGCCGTGCACTGAGCAATTATACATCTGCGCTCACAGTAATCAGCTCTCGGTACTGCTCCTTAGCAATGACGTTGCTTTCACCTATGCTTGAAAGTGTGTTAAAAAGAAACTAGCTGGTTAGCCTGTTTGGACACTCGTCGCACGCATTGTATGACCATCGAGCGTCCGCTATATGCGGCAGAGATAGAGAAAGGCTGAAATTAATCTGAAACCACGGCCATACGCGAGACGCGCAGGCATTGGCAGAGAATCTTGAACAGCGAGGAAAATGATTTCGAGGTTTTGCTGTTTGTTCGTGCGTGCGTTCCTGGACATGTGTGCGTTCATGCGCGCATTTTGCGTGCAGTTTTGGCCGAAATTATTATAGGGGCCGCGCTTCCTGCGCCTCAGTTTTGATAAGTTTCGATGACGGTTTTAATATACCGTTATGAATGTCTCTAATCACGCGCAACTTTCGTCATTTATAAAACAAGTCGGTATGCCAAAAACAGGCACTCGCTACATCTTTCCAGCATAAGTAACGGGTCTTAAGTAAATAATTAGGTACATTTATGGGGTTTCGTAAATAAGTCTTCGCACTGTCATTTTAGTTCCGCAAAAAAACTTCCGTCTCGACCTAAAGCACGTGTGTGAAACGACTGTGACGTGCCTGTCATAAAGCTTTTACAAAAAGTCTGCATTCTCGAAAAAACAAAAAACAATGCGCCGTATACCACGCACATGATGAGACAATATTGCATGACCAATAATAATAGTTTGACATGCATCTATCGTACGTCACGATATGAATATCATAGCATGCATGGTTCATACGCCATGATATCTTTCAAAGGACGATTGATACCATGCTAGTAGATTGTTTCACTACCTTGCTGTGCACTAAAATGGGCATTCAATGACTTGTGTCTATGACATGCCACCTGTCAAGCAACCAATTCATATGTCCCAAACGGGGTGGATGGATCTACCATTGTAAAAGTTACATACGCGCACTTTCTGCCCTGATGATGGTAAGGCTGAGGAGGTTCATGCACCTGCCCCTTTCCCCCCTGCAGAAAAAAGTTTTCTATATACAAGTGCGTACATGCAAATGCATACATGTAAATGCACGTTCCGAGGCTGCCGCCACCTCGGTAGATGGACGTTTTAGTGTCAACTGCCATTTTCGTAGATGTCGTCTGACGCCGCTACAGCACCCCAGCGGATGACGTCACCTGCAATCCTCCAACATGCGCTTCAATGCACAAAGCCAGATAAGGGAGCGAGTAGCTCAGGGCGTAGCAGGCATTATTACTAAACTGGTTATCGTAGCCGCGAACGTCTTGTCTGCTACATTTTAGCACAAGCAGATCGTCCGCTTCATTTTCGAGCTCCGTGTATACATTTGTATCACCCTCGTGGGCCACACTATCTGCGATGTTGTGAGGGTTGCTGATAGGAAATCGACACTCTCCGTGCACAGCCCGAGCGAGAAAGATAGTTATAAGTGGGGTATGTTTGTTTAGGCTGCTATTTTCTCGGTGAACGTTCTTCGCAAAATGGCTACCATCTTTGGAAGTTGTCGTGAACTGTTACTGGAGCTGGTCGTATACCTGTGGTGCACATCAACAAGGCTGGTGTTCGCTTTGTGGTTCTACTGGAAAAAGCCTGTACCACTGCCGCCTGTCACCGACAAGCTTCTGCTGCGTTCCGCTACATCCCTTGCTGCCGACATCAGAAACGGCAAGGTGAGGTGACTCTTATATACTCAACGACAACTTTTCTTGGCATCGGAGCGAAGGCTATACAGAGCCAAATCGCGGGCATCCTACCACCAGCGAAGGTAGTTCCAAAGTAGCACCCGTATTTTCAACGTCAAATATAAATGCGTCTCCTTTATTTTCTACGTGGAGTTATTTCAGACAAGACGCAGCTCACACCTGTAAGACAGTCGCATTCCTTTTAATATATTTGCTGTGACTTCAAGTTTTTGAACACATGAAAAAGTCCCGCCTTTTAACGTGCACCTCAAACGCTAAGCGGCGTCTGCGTCTACATGAAACGCTGATGGTTGGCCCCCTTCACTTTCCATAGGGTTACGAGACGCGCGACAAAACGGTCTGCTTCGCGTAGTGCTACATGTGCAGAAGCTCCGCCTCCGTAGCTTTCCATTCAGTGCCAAGTAAAGTTGTCGCCAAATATCGACCTTTTTTACGGAGAGGAGGATTTCCTCCTTTCTGGGCTGTTACATGAGAGTACCAAAGCTGACGTCACAACATCGGCAGTGCATTTTCTAGGGGGTCATGCGCACTAACAACAGCCAAGAAAGGACTATGGCGGCACCCAGGGAGCCTTGAGTGTAAAGGTCTTGCTTGCTTCCGAAAATGTTCGTTGTTGTAGATCACGAAGTGGCTGCAGAAACTAGGCATAACGCTTAAGCTTGAAAAATCAACCTGCCAAGTAGGCATTCCAGTTCAGGCTTGTTTTTTTTAATCTGATTCTTTTGGCAGTCGATAAAGTCTACAAGAGCGTGGGCATAAATCAAGAGTGAAAATAATGCCGTTGACAGCGCAACGTGTTTTTGGATGCATAGGCGACCCCTGCGCTGTCGCGAAACTCTAATGCGGTGAAATACGCTTACAAATCAAAAACCTGTTCCACCCTA
This sequence comes from Rhipicephalus microplus, assembly GCF_043290135.1. Lineage (NCBI taxonomy): Eukaryota > Metazoa > Arthropoda > Arachnida > Ixodida > Ixodidae > Rhipicephalus > Rhipicephalus microplus. The sequence continues at coordinate 126,929,858 of NC_134701.1, forward strand.
TCCCAAAATTACCTCTACATTATGTCATCGGCTATCTCGTTTGTTTCCGGCAACTTTTGTTCTCTGCGGCATTTGATGTTTTACGCCGGAAATTGGGATAACTATTGATTAACTCACAAAACACTGTTGCGCTCTGGATTCCTTGCAGACTCCACCTACCTTCGAAGCAGCAATCTATTGAGGAGCTTGAAACTTCACCTACACACTACGCATAGTCTGCTCCTAAATGCAAACAAATATTCGGACGCTATCCAGTAATTTTCACACAGACAACCACAAACTCATCTATGAGCTTCGCAAAGTTCAAACGAAATGAAAGAAAAAAAATTATGGTTCAGTAAATATTAAGTGCTTTTAACTGCTTCAAGAACATTACAGTGTAACTTCCGATCACTTTTTTGAAGTCCTGCACACCCTTTCGACAGCATAACGGCATAATGTACCTTAAGCATATTTTTTCCCAAATGATAAGTTTTAACATACCATCCTTATATCACACTCGTCATGGCAACGTCACCATTAGGGCCGAATGCCGCATACCTACACGATGTCACATTTAGAATAGCGAAGCTTGAATGAAGTGCAATTGCGCCAGAAGTGCGAGAACCGAGTGTTAAAAAGTTAGTGCATTTGAGATGCATTTTGCGCACAAAAAAACACAAACGAATCTGCACCTTCTTTTCTTCTTGTTCCTGTTTTTTTGCGCGAAATGTCATCCATAACGTGCGACATCATACGTGATATAGACCTTTTGTAGCTGACGATTACACAAGACCAGTTACATTCATTGCTGAATTCAAATAATTGTTCAAGCATTGTAACAAATTTTGCAATCCCAAAACTTTTCCGTTCGTCGTCCTTGTAGGTCAGAAGCGTGGACCTTCTCGCTGCCTACATCAGGCGCATCCGGGAGGTGCAGCCCATCGTCAACGCTGTCGTTGAGGAGAGATTCGAAGAGGCTCTGAAAGATGCCGAGGAGGTCGATAGACTCGTTGCATCGCAAACCATGAGCGTGATTCAAATGAGCAAAGAAAAGCCACTGCTGGGGCTGCCGTTCACCTCCAAGAATAGCATTGCGATCAAAGGTTAGTTACGGATTTCTGAGAACGCATGACTTGCGTATTCATTCCTGGTGATTCCATGACGGCCGATGTTAAAGGGGCCCTGAAACAGTTCAAGTAACCGTGGAATGGATTCAGAGAAAAAAAAGACCTATTGCCTTAACTGAAGAATTGCGCTACAGTTGCTGCGGAGAACGAAGTTTTAGGAAGGGGACAAGAAATGAAGTGGACAGTACAAGCGCTATCAACTGAACATTATTGAATGAACTTGGAAGAAAGAAGGCGTCCCAGAAAGATAAAAATCGGATTAAGAAGAGGGTGGGGCCCGCCAATCTTACTCCATGGTTTTAAAGTTCTACACGTGTGGTGACTACGATCACCAGATGTGGTGCTGATTCGAAGATGTTATCCGAGTATGCTTATTAGCTTGCTATTTCTGGCTTCTGATAAATTTTATATCTGTGAAAGTTAGTGCAATGAAGCTGGAACTGTACATTTGCTTCCTCGGTCTGATATGTGAAAGGCTTCCCAAATTTCACGTGTAGTCTTAATTTTTAATTTGGCCAGAATTGTAGTTTTTTTTTACATATTGGGCTGCACCCGCACTCTCTGCAGTGCATAGAGAGGTTGCCTGTGATCGCTGTCTGCTGACATGCATAGCGATGCTCTTTGAGCTACTCGTTGATGCATCTTCTCGATTGCCCAGTGTATTGCTGCCGCATGTTATTGGGGTGGAGTATGCGATGTTTACTTCACATTCAATGTATTTTGGAGCATGACGTGCATGGGATTCCTCTTTCTTCCCATCGAGGTCGTTCACTTTTTGGCACATTCTTGGAATTTTACTGAAGCTGAGAACACAACATTCAGCTGATGTCTCGCTTCTATTTTCTTCAGTTTATGAGATGCTTTGTGAAACGTATGGGATCACTATACAGGCTTTTTGTCATGCTTGTTGGGTGCTTAGTTTTTGTTCCGTTTCATCTTTTAGAAATTTTTCTCCAACTTATACCAGCAGACCGTTGGGTAGCCACTTTCTCGTCGGCGATGTATGTGAAAGTTAAAGCGGTCATCGCATCTGTGTGCGCAGGATCTTCACACTGACCGTGTCATGAGCATCGGCCCTCGTTACTAGGAAGCACATCCGTCAGTTTCAGCTCCATCGCACTAATTCCCACAGAAACCAAATTCATCATAAGCCAGAAATAGCAAGTTAAAGATAATCGGATAATAGCTTCGAATCGGTACCACATCTGGTAATCGTAATCACCTCACGTGTAGAATCTGAAGAGCGTGGAGCAAGATTTGCGGGCTCCACCCTCTTCCTAAAACGATTTTTCTCTCTCCGGGAAGCCTTCTAAGTTCATGTCACGAAACGCAAGAAAAGCTAAAAAGCTTCTAGTGAATGTCCAAAAAGAGTAGTCCAAAAGTATATAAGAAGTCTTGTTCAGATGTTATTTAAACCTAAGCAGCTTAAAAACCTTCTGTAGCTGTGCTAACGCAACATTCTTATACGGCTAAAAAACTTATAGCAAGAATTCTAAAAAAAACGTCTTTCTAGATTTTAAAGAACCTTTGTAAACGTTGAATATACTTATATTATTAGAAGCCTTGTAAACATTTTCCAAAGATTCTAAAAAGACTTTTGCAAGATTTTTTCACACCTTTTTTTGACATTGATTTTTCATGCAAACCAGCTTGTTGAGCGTTTTCCGTGGTTTATTTGTTGCTCATGTCAGCGTTTTACAATCGGTGCGTTTAGCTGTTCACTGATGAGAGTAAAAAGTAGAGATAGCTGTGATAACCGGATAGTCCTGAGCCATGCCGGTCGCTGGACCGAATCACACACACGTACGTTGGCGGGTTCCACACTGACTGGCTGGTCATGTGCGCCGTATTTATTTCCTTGCAACATCGACGCCCCCGGGCGCCGGAACGGCAAACTAATCTTATCACATCCCTCCCCCTTTATTAATGATTGGAAACAATTGTTTAAGGTGCGTAGCGCGATACTGGTCGTCGAATTCTGGTACTTCGACGCAGGACAGGAGTACTGGGTGCTGTGACAGCAAGTTTCGGTTCCCTCGCCACGTCTTCCCTGGGATCTTGCCTAGACTCTGTGTCGTGAAGACGATCAGGAGATAGCTGCCTCTGACCTGCGTCCACGCCTGGAGCAAGACCAGTTAGCTGCGTCTGACCCACGTCCAAGCTTGGAGCAAGACCGGTAGATACTGGGCTGCCTGATTTGTGGTTGTCTGCACTCAGTTCCTCAGGGGCCTGGCGGATGTGATCCAGATGTCGAGTTAAGCGTCGTCCGTCTTCCAGTAGAACATTCATGGACGAAGTGCGTTGTTCGGTGACGACTGCAGGGAGCCACGCAGGTCCCGGACGGAAGTTCCTTGCGAACACCTGGTCACCCGGGTGGCCCCAAACCCTGGGTCTTGTTCCTTCGTCGCATCTGATTTTCTGCTTAAGTTGCTTCTGTCGCACCTTGGTCCTGAGGTCTGGGTGTAGCAGGTCCAACGCAGTCCTCAGCTTCCGCCCCAACAACAGCTCCGACGGACAGCAACCCGTGACCTCGTGAGGCGTTGACCTGTATGTCAGGAGCATGCGGGCAATTTGAGTGCGAATATCTCCAGGGCCAGCCTTCCGCAACTTGTTTTTGACAGTCTGCACGGCCCGCTCTGCAGCACCATTTGACGCTGGATGATACGGCGGCACCAGCATTCGCCTCACCCCGTTTTTCTTGAGGAATGTGGAGTAAAGCTCACTGGTAAATGCTGGCCCATTATCCAACACGACCACATCTGGAAGGCCTTGGTTTGCGAACATACTACGCATGCAGAAATAGTTGCTTCAGCCGAGGGTGTAGAGACCGGGAACACTTCAATCCACTTCGAAAACGCATCGACTGCGATAAAAAAATAGGTGTTCCTGTAAGGACCGGCATAGTCCACATGCAGCCGTGATCACGGTTTCTCCGCGAACGGCCAGGGCATGACAGGCACTGGTCGTGACACTCTTTGATGCTCCTGGCAAATACGGCACCTTTGAATGGTTATCGCTATATCGTTATCCAGGCTAGGCCACCACACATGGCTACGCGCAACTGCCTTCATTTTGGACAGTCCTGGATGACTCTCATGCAGCAGCTGGAGGACTTCCTTTGGCAAGGATTTTGGAACAATGACTCTGTTGACCCACAATAGACAGTTCCCTTGCACGCTCATCTCATGAAAGCGCGTCTCGTAGGGTCTTCCCTCTGACCCTAGGTTTATCTGGCAGCCTGACCACAACGCTGCTCTTACTTGTGACAGCACCGGGTCTCTGGAGGTGGCTGCTGCAACAGCATTTGACGACAGCCCCCCTGGGTATACTCCTTTCAGCATTAACACTTCGGCAGAGCAGTCAACAACAAATTCGGCAGTTGGCAGAGGTAGCCGGCTTAACCCATCGGCATGTGCAATTTGTGAACCCGGCCTATACTTCAGGTCGTAACTGTACCCCGACAACAGCAAGGCCCACCTTAGCACTCTCGGAGAACAGGATTCGGGAACTGGCTTGTCTGCTGCGAGCAAGCCGAGCAGCGGTTTGTGATCTGTGACGGCTTCGAATTGCCGGCCCCATAAGTACTGCCTGAACTTTGTAACGCCAAATACAAGGCTGAATGCCTCCTTATCTAATTGGCTGTAGTTTTTCTCCGCGGTTGCCAGGCTGCGAGAGGCAAAACCAATGGGGCGCCCTTCTCCAGATGACTCTCGTTGCGCCAGTACTGCTCCAATCCCGAAGGGAGATACATCAGTGACAAGCACAGTTGGCTTTCCTGGGTCAAAGTGTGGCAATATAGCAGCATAGGCCAATAGCTCCTTGCTTTTCATCGCCTGCTTTTCATCAGTTTCCCAGCGCCATGGTGTTCCCGACGCCAACAAACTATTGAGCGGCTGTAATACGGCAGAAAGGTTCGGCAAAAACCTTCTGTAAAAATTAACCAACCCGAGGTAACTCTGAAGTTCCTTGACCGCTCGGGGTGCGGGGGCTTCCAGCACTGCTTCAGTCTTAGCCGGATTTGGACGCAGCTCAGCCGCACTAATGATATGGCCCAAGTACTGGACTTCTGGTTTCATGAATTCGCATTTGGATAACTTCAGTCACAGTCCCGCGGTCTTCAGGCGATCCAACACTCGGCCCAAATTTTCCCAATGCTCTTTGTCACTTGTTCCTGTGACCAGAATATCATCAAAGTACACTACGACATGGTCAAGGTCGTGCAACAGATTTTCCATCTCTCGCTGAAATATAGCTGGAGCTGATGAAACCCCGAACGGTAGCCTTGTGAATTGGTATAACCCCTTCGGAGTGTTAATGGTGACTAGCTCTTGGCACTCCTCATCGAGTGGAACTTGCTGGTAGGCATCTTGCAAGTCAAGCTTTGTGAACTTCTTGCCCCCTGTAAGTGACGCAAAAAGTTCCTCAATCCTAGGAATAGGGTAGGACTCGACGACTGTCACCGCGTTTATGGTAGTCTTGAAATCGCCGCAGACCCGAACCCGGCCGTCGCGCTTCAATACAGGAACGATGGGCGCGGCCCACTGGGAAGTTTTCACCGGTTTGATAACGCCTTCCCGTTCCATCCTCTGTAGTTCTTCAAAAACCCTATCGCGCAAAGCAAATGGCATCGGACGTGCCTTGACAAAACGTGGCTTCGCCCCCTTTTGTACGGATATAGACGCTGTAACGCCGTGAAACGTGCCAAGCTGCTACGAAAAAACTTCGTGATATTGGCTTACCAGACTTCACGACGTTGACACCCTCCGACTGAGCGATGCCTAGCTTGAAGGCCTTCATCCAGCTTCGTACAAACAGCGTAGGACACGCCCCTTTCACGACAAATAGTGGTAGCTGGCGCTCCTTGTTGCCAAGTTTGACCATTGCTTCCAGCTTTCCCTGGACGCGTTTCATGTCACCGAAAAAACTTCTCAGCTGCACACTCGATGGTTCCAACGGCACCGACGGAAAAAGCTCGGCAAACTTGCCATCATCAATGGTTGACACACTAGCGCCGGTGTCCAACTCCATATCGAGCATTGTGCCATTAACTTCAACCGCTATGCGCATTGGCTCCGAATTAGCCGTGTGAAGCGTCCACAAGTCGAAAACTTCGGGCTCTTCAGCAGAGACGGGCAGGTCGCCCAGGTTGTTCACGTGACTAGACTGGCTCCGGTCGAAATTTCTACTTCCCGGCTGAACTCTGCAAACTCTTGCAAGGTGCCCTTTTTGGCGGCAGTTGTGACAGATCGTGCTGCCGTGCTTACACCGACGCGCAGAATGACCTCCCCCGCAACGGAAGCAACAGCTATCATTTTTCCCCGAGGTGACAACGTTCGCTTGCTCCGGAGCTTCGTGAGATAGTAGCTGTGCTTGCTGACAGCTCTATGTGCGTGAATCTTTACGCGCAGCCTCCATAGCTACGACGGTGTCCTTTGCAGTTTCGAAGGTTAAACACGTCGTTTCCAGCAGCCGTGTTTGCATGGTTACGTCATTGATTCCGCTGACTATCTGGTCACGCAACATGCGCTCTCGAAATGTTGCGAAATTACAGTCTTCGGCTAATTTCTTCAACGAGGCAATGTAGTCACTTATGGTCTCCCCCTCTTTTCGATGTCTTGAGAAAAACTTAAAACTTGCCACTACTTCTGATACAAGAGGGGCGTAGTGCTCGCCAAGTGTGGTAAAAATTTCGGCCAGTCCTGCTTGGGCGGGCCTGCTTGGTGCTAGGAGGCCTCGTAGCAGAGAATAAGTCTCTGGACCGCAGCATGTCAAAAATACGGCTGTCTGCTTGTCGCTCGGGATGTCGTTCGCGATGAAGTACAGCTCCGCCCACTCACGGTATTCCGCCCACTCCGATGTACTCGGGTCGAACGGATCCAGCTTCCCGACGACAGGCATGACGACGTGTGATTGTGCTGTGCCCGTCCGGTTCGTCAGTCGACCTCGTCGCCACTTGTGATAACCGGATAGTCCTGAGCCATGCCGGTCGCTGTACCGAATCACACACAAGTACGTTGGCGGGTTCCACACTGACTGGCTGGTCATGTGCGCCGTATTTATTTCCTTGCAACATCGACGCCCCCGGGTGCCGGAACGGGAAACTAATCTTATCGCAATAGCAACATAATTTAGCATCAAATTATTGCTGGCACTATTCTAATCAGCAAAATTGGTGCCATATTTGTTGAAGTAATTAATTAGCGACTGCCGTCTATCATTACGATAATATGTTTTACATGGAGACAAGATGGGATTTCAAACGTCAATCAATATTGTTTCTGGTGTTGCCTGGAATGCATTGTACTGCACATCTAAAAGTAAATGCGAAATTTCAACAAATCTTGTCGCATACTTGTAACCTTTATTATACATAACAATGACTCAATACTTTGTCACAAAACAAGTATGCTTTATAGTAACTAGCCCCGCCGTGGTGGTCTAGTGGCTAAGGTACTCGACTGCTGACCAGCGGGTCGCGGGATCGAATCCCGGCTGCGGCGGCTGCATTTCTGATGGAGGCGGTAATGTTGTAGGCCCGTGTGCTCAGATTTGGGTGCACGTTAAAGAACCCCAGGTGGTCGAAATTTCCGGAGCCCTTCACTACGGCGTCTCTCATAATCATAGTGTGGTTTTGGGACGTTAAACCCTACATATCAATCAATCAATTTATAGTAACTATAATTATACAAAGCAATTGAGGGGTTGGCCAGATACTTGGTCCTGGAACCAGCAAATATACAAAAGGCACAAACTGTTCTCTTCGAGCAGACTTCTATCAGTGCAACAAAATTTAGCGGGCTAGCTTAGTAAACATATTGACCCAGTAGCAAATATAAGAAGGTAGACCATTTGTTACAGCCAAAAAGCAGCAGTCAAAAAATTGATTTTTTTCCCACCCTGTGCGCCTAAACTTAGGCATGTTAGAGCCATGAGTAGTCGAAATTAATTGGTTTCACCACAAATCTGTGTTTAACAATCAAACTGTGCTTTTGGCAACACCTCGAATTATAATTCTATCCCAAAATACTCGCACAATGTTAAACATGGTTAGGTATCACTGTAATATATTTTATATGGTTAGGTATTGGTAAAGTTAGGTATGATTAAGTATGACAGTAGAAAATCACTTTATTGCATCTATGACATTAAATTCGAGAAGACAATGAAATAAGGTTACAATAATAATAAAACAAAATATTCAGTCAATATGACAGTGAAACTAAACCAATGATCTGCTACAGTCTTATTGCAATGCAAGAGGTTAAATTTTAAGTGACGAACAGGAGATTACACAAAAATTAAACATGACATAAAACCTTAGAAAGCAGCACTGACACATTCAGAGACGTGCTTTCTGCTTGTAATAAAATTCAGCCCTAAGAACAGAAAACTGCCTTTGCAAATTAGTTATTTTTTCAGGGGGACACAAAGTAAGACAATATTGCTGTCAGCAGCCCAATCAACTAAGAATACCGAAATTTTGGTGCCTACAATAAGTGGGTATGTTTGCATAACAGTTTGTGGTAGTAGTCTTTCTGCACACTCCCACTTGGAAAAATTCTTCGAGCATGTCTATGCTCTGAGATCTTCTACTTGGGAAGTTTATTGTGCTTTTCATGATTAAGCATTAGAGGCAGTGAGGATCGGCAAAACATGACTCCATGATGGGACGAGCAGTCAGAGCTTGCAATCACTAGCTGGTAGTAAAAAGGTAACCATTATAATGCTTGTCTATATCATCGACCCATGGCCAGATTATATGCGGCACCCTAGGGAGTAAGTACTAGCTGTGTGCTACTGCTCACTGTCCTGCATACATAATGAGGCAAGCCACAACTAAACTTTCCAGCTGGATATCTGAGCACAGGCATGCCAAAAATTATTTGGACCTATGTAGAAATGTGAGTGGCTCAAATTTTTAATACATGCATGGCCACCTGCTGCAGTCACTAATAAGTTCATTACTGATTCTTATTCAAGGCCACGGCTGACAGCGATAATTATTGTTGCACATTGTGTTCCCCTGAACACTTAGCTATCTGCAAAGGTAGCTTTTACACACACCCAACACACAGCACTGACTTTTTTGAAGAAAAACAAAAGGCTTAACATTGAACATCCTGAACATGCGAGCTACTTGAATACAGTAACGAGGTGGCTTAATGAAGTTTCCTTTCCATAGGAAACAGAAGCCATGCGTAAGTGCTGTACATTCAGTAGCCAACTTTTCCACGAGTCACCATTGGTGACAGGCTTGTCCGGAATTCTTCCATACTCAGTTCGCACGAGGTGCATGCATAGGCTGCTATGGAAACACCGAAAAAACAATTTAGGGACATGTGTCTCTTAGAAAAACTGAATTTGTCAGTATGTTTAAAATGATTTGGAATAGTGTGTCTTAAAACAAGCAGGATGTACACAAACTAGAGATGTTACAAGCAAAACTTTCTTGATGTTTTTGGCGAAAACAGTTGCAATTTTATTAGAGAACATGTAATTTGCACATTGCAGATATGTCAAAGATGTGTCAAAACAATGCTTGAATTGCTCTCGTGCATAGTGCATTGAAAGCAAGTTCAATGATACCAGAGTACATACATGATGGTATGCACTTTCATCAAGTATCCATTGCAGGTAACCTATATTATTGAACATGAATTGGATTTCAAATGCAACTATTGTAGCTTTTCTCAGGCTGCTCGCACTTGGACGATTATACTTATTTCAGAAATTGGTGTCACCAAATTACTATTGTGTGCTGCCAAATTATGGTGATCAGTTTCATTGATTCTGGTTGGCTAAAATGGCAGTACCCCTCACTCAAGCATCACAGATTGTCTAATGAAAAAAAAAAAAACATACGGGACACATACCTTGAACCACACACCATCCCAATAAAAAATGCAAGCTTCTGCAACAATCTCCGGGAACCAGAATCTCGGATGCTTATTGACCATGGTTTAGCAATAAGATTTGATGAAGCTAATTACCAAATTTGTATAATTTCTTCAGTGCCAATAGCTTGAAGACTTGCAGTCTCTATCTTTTATTCTCAAATAAATGCGGTGTCCAATTTTACATTTTAACAGCAATACGTGCATGACTTATGCATGCTTACCATGATTTATAACATTATCGCGAGTTTTGATTAATAAAATATTATTTCTGCACATACCACAGATTCCGTAAACATCTGTAGCGCATGCCTTGAAAGTTTACTTTATCCATTATACTGTTAAGCTTGCATTAATCAGAAAATTTCATTGGAGGTGGCGCTATAGCCTATTCCTAATGTTTATACACGTGAAGTGTTTATCAAAGTTTCAACACCAAGGTTGGGAGAGGTGCATAAAATACTTATAGAACCAAAACAAATACATAGTGGAAACAAGCAGAGTAAAATCAATGGTGCTCGAACACGTGGACTTAAGACTGAATTAGTGCTCGCACAGTAAGGTAAAGCAATTTGGCAACGTTTAGCCATAAAATATTTGTTCTGAAATACAGTTCAGGATAAACGAATGACTTAAAATGCACGGCTTCAGGCCGCATGAGGCAACCTATGTTGCTGGTGTATACCGAAAGTTGGAATTTTACTAAACGAGCTGCATGAACACTTAAGTGTAAGTGCAACCTTTGCGAGCCCTACCTGAGACGATGCAACACGCTACATACGAACACGCATCAACTCGAGCATCACGGTAGTTTATAAAAACGCGTGCCGGCGAGGATGCACACACCGGCATACATTCGGCCACTCGAATGGAAAAAACTTCTCTGATAGCAGTCATAACGTATAACGATAGTGTAGCTGTTCAAAATGGAACGTACAGCAGATGAACCTGCCTCAGACACGTTCACTTCAATAGCGCACAATTTGAACAGGCATCAACGCGTACAGCTAACAAATGCCCCAGAATGAATAAACCAAAAAATAGTGGTGACTCGCGAGCAGCCCCCCCCCCCCCCCCCCCCCAACACCACTGCCAACAGAGGTGGACAGCCTCTGCTCTGCTCGAATCACCCGCCGAATTCTCGCTTAGCGTGCATGCTTCACACTCCACACAAAAGAAATAAAAAACTTGTCCGCACTTATCTTCGCACAATTTAGCCTTTACACTGCTGAAGTACTACAGGAAATCTGTGTCTCACGTAAACATAAGCTCACTTATCGTGCACATTGTAGGAAAAACATGGTGAACGCAGCGATAACAAAGCGCCGACAGCAGCAGTGTGGCACATAGCTGGCAAATGCTCCACAATACAAACCCACACGCCTTCGCTTTAGTATAGCGCATCTTCGTAATCAGCAGCACTGGCAGAACACCAAATACGAACGCAAAGTGGAAGCACACAATTAACACACGAGAGAAATCGACTCAAACACGCTCCTTTGAGAGGCGACTGAGCGGCGAGTAAACACGTCCAGTCAAGTAAAATTGTTCTAGCGGCACAGGCGCACCCCGCATTTGCGCATCCTAATTTCTTAATGCTGACTAAACAGCTCAGTTATTACATTTGAATGTGTAAAAAATAGGCGAAATTGTATACTACATAAATATGTAGAGCGAATATTATTTTGATTGAAAAGAAGAAATAAATGTAGAAAACACCTTGCATATATTGCATGGACAATCGAGACTTACTCCGCGAATTCTACCAATAGTGCTAGAAAATGAACTTTAGTAAATGGTTTGCAAAAGACTTCTTGTAAAGAACATTTTTAAACGTCTTCTAGAAAACCTACTTTGAAAAACTTTTATTTAACGTCAAGTATTATACTTAGATATCCGCATACCTTTCTAGTCGTTTCGAGAAGTTTATACGACATTTTGTGTTTCTTGTGCAAGTTCGTTCAATAAACTTCAGTGTATAGTTTGCGCTTGTACTGTCCACTTCACTTATTCTCTTCTCTATTACTTCGTTCTCCGCAGCAACTGTAGCACGATTCTTCAGTCATAAAAAAAACAAAACCCAACTAGCCCAATCCTAACTTCGCCAAGGCCTATTGCCACACAATTTTAACGACACAAAAGTTTCAAGAACTCGTCGAGCACGAGTTACAAAGATTTGTCGCACGCTGCAACCGCATTCTCTTTTCTCTCGTCCCGACGAAAGCGCTGGAAGCTAAGCAGGGACAGATTGCATGGGCAAACAAAATACATCACACGCACCTAGTGACCTTGAGCGCGTTCTTTTTTTTTAATACGGGGCTTTTTCAGTGTGATCACTGAAAAGTCCCGCATTGGGGAGACGCCATATTAGAACTATCACACCAATGAATCGACGTTCACACTCAAAAAGCCCGCTTGCTCTTTAGCTAACTTTTTTCCCGCAATCTTTCTTCGGGAGGCTGAGTAAATGAATCGTGGCACGAGAACCTCGAGAACTGCAGGGCACATAGATAGAAAAATTCCGACGACTCGCACAGAAACGTGAATGCAAAATGGGCAACACTGCCAACAGTTGATATTGCTTTATTTTATGTTTGTATCTCAATAGGGGGGATACGCGATATGAAACACAATTCCCAAGTATTTTTCGCACGAAAATGTTTGATGCAGTAACGCAAAGTTCATGTAATTCAATTTGAAAGGTTAGTATATATGGAAGTTTTGTCATTAGATGTGGAAAAAAACACAGGCTAGACAGAAAGCACGCGTGTACACGTGCCTGCGTGTCTTTACCCTCCTAACTCCTCCACACAAACACATATATTGGCGCTCTTTATCATATCTACGCGATGTTTAAACAGCCGCGCATGTCCATAGTGGCAATAGGGTTCTTTTTTGGATAATCTTTTTTTTTATTTTTGTCCTTAGAAACCTGTCCTGGTAGTTGCGAGGTGATGCAGATGGGTGTAATGCATCAGATTTTAGAAGTTCCGCAATGCCACCTGCTTGTCAAATTTTGTTTGAATTTGTGCAAGTAAGTCGGTTGGAAATAAATGAAACTATCATTCTCAAGAGACATCGAGTCTTTGCCCTCCTCCCATTAGCCTCCTTGTTTTGCATGGCCATGTTAATACTAACTTGATTCTGCATTACCGTGAGGTTAAAGCTGCTGCGTTCACGACAGCATGTACCTGGAGCGCATTGTTTTTATGTGAGGACGACTCGTTTTACCAAGCGCGTTCTCGCCGCAGGTATGCGACATGACGCGGGCTCCCTCTTCTGGCATGGCCGGCGCGCCGTGGAAGATGCCCCGAGCGTGGCTTCCCTGAGAAAAGCCGGCGCCATCCCACTGGCGCTGACGAACGTGCCCGAGCTCTGTATGTGGGGCGAGTCGCACAACTTGGTCGACGGCTGCACGCGCAACCCGCACGACACGCGCCGAAACCCCGGTGGAAGCAGCGGTATGTGTTTTGTAACCGTCATCCTGGACAACACGTGGCACATGGCGTCCGCCTATAAAGCACATATAGTTTGAGCATTATTTGACAACTCATGTGTGCCCTTAATACTTCTATTTTCTTTCTAACAAAAAAAAAACGGCGCTTTTCTTTGTTCTCAATTACATTGAAACTGCTTCAAATACCATCTCTTATACTTTCCTTGGCATAATTGTTTGTCAGTTCTCATTAATATTGTGTCTAACAAAGCAAATGAACCCCTAAGTAGAGCTTCCTTCCCGCCATTCATAGCCAGGGTCTCGTTCTGGCAGACCTCATGCCGTCAGGTGGTATGCGAGAGATCATGGGGCAGCTGCAAGCTCGTGATGAGATCACGTGCTACGTGATGCCAACAGAGAAAAAAAAATGAGTTTTTCACACTCAATGGCAACAGGCGGCGATGACTGACGCTCCCTTGTTTAAATGCACATAAATACCCCATAAAGTGAACGGGAGAATAGCCGCCCTGGTAGCTCAGTTGGTAGAACATCGGACGCGTTATTCGAAGGCCGCAGGTTCGGTCCCTGACCACGTCAAACTATCATTTCGTCCACTTTTCTTTTTTTACATTTACATCGAAATTACTTCAAATAACATCCCCTCTAGTTTCTTTGGCATAATTGTCTCTTAGTTCTGAATAATACAGGGTCTAACAAAAAAAGAGTTCTTAAGTATGTCTTTTCTTTGTGGATGGTAGGGGCCCACACACGAGTTCTGCCCTCTATCCTCCTTGTCTTTTTTATGCAGTTTTTTTCTCATGGTGCTGTCAAATAAACTAGCCCAACGACAACCAGTCAGAAAGTTATTTTCTATTCTCGTGGTTCTAAAAGCAGATGGAAGCGATATACGCTTCAGGAGACACTCGCTAACCCGTTGCGCTTTCGATACATTATGTTCAGGTTACCCTTGTATATTTTAGTGCTTTGGTGTCCGTGTTTCAACGCCTTACTTTACTTTCTTCCATGAACAATCCCTGTCATTCTATATAGGGAGGCAGAAAGAGAGTGGAAAGTGTCACCGAAGTGCCAAAGCCTCCCTCCTGCACACCAAGTGCCACCTGGTGTAGTCCAAAAGCAAACGAGCTTTTTAATGGATGATTAAAGAAATATAAAGTGATAACATACATCTAGATCAAAACGGCATATGTTAAGAATTGATTGAACGAAATATCAGGCGTCCTTGGCTGCACTGGCGAATCCTGGAGAGGGAGAGGGAGGGTTTGTCGGCAATCGTTGAAACCGCTTCTCTCCCCACCCCTCCACCGAAGATTTTCAATACTGCATGTGTATACGGTAACGCATTCATACGAACGCACCCACGGACATGCATAAAAAGCAGTTGAGCCCCACTTCTCCCTAACCACCTGGAAAACATTTTCTGGTTACACCCTTGTTCGGCCGCTATTAACATCGAAAAATTACATGACCATAACCCCATTTCTGGGAGCGACAGGCAAAAAAAAAAAAAACTCACAGCATATCCATGGAGTGAATGATGATGAGTGGGGCGAAGCATCTGTCAGCCCGTCCGTGCTTCGGTCCGTCCATCCGTTCGTTCTTGCTTCCCTCCGTCCGCGCGACCACCCGTCCGTCAATCCATGCGTCCGTCCGTCAATCCATGCGTCCGTCCGTCAATCCATGCGTCCGTCCGTCAATCCATGCGTCCGTCCGTCAATCCATGCGTCCGTCCGTCAATCCATGCGTCCGTCCGTCAATCCATGCGTCCGTCCGTCAATCCATGCGTCCGTCCGTCAATCCATGCGTCCGTCCGTCAATCCATGCGTCCGTCCGTCAATCCATGCGTCCGTGCGTCAGTCGATGCGTACATCCGCCAGTCAATTCGTCCGTCCGTCTGTCCACGCATCTGTCCACGCGTCCGTCCGCCTGTCCGTGCGTCCTTCCATCCGTCTGTCCGTACATGCGTCCATCTATTCAACACTTCAAGTACCACCATCTCCCATCTCGCATCCCCTGTGGCACATATCCGCCCTAAGTGGGTATGTGCCACCGGTGGCTACGTTCATACATACATACATACATACATACATACATACATACATACATACATACATACATACATACATACATACATACATACATACATACATACATACATACATACATACATACATACGGAGGAGGAGGAGGAGGAGCGACAGACTCACGCCATAAGGAGCTTCACTCCTAAACGTAGGGAATACCCGGTGCCATCGTTCGATGATTAGAAAGGGTGGTCAAAGCAGATCGTGCTTAACGTTAGGGTTGTGTATCCGTCTTAATGTGTGGCGAGTGGAGAAATACCAGCTGCTGGCGCGTGGACAACGCCGGTTGCTTTACATAGCCCAACTAACCTCCGTATTCAGAAATGCTCCCTGACTTGAACTTGACTTGAAACCGCCTTCAGTGCAGCGCGTTTAAAACGCATCTGTGCGTTTGTGCTGCCTTGAAACCGCCTAGAGACAGTGAGTTCGATACGCGTTTGTGCTGCATTGAAGTCAGTGGCAAGTCAAGTTCAAGTCAAGCAGCGTTTCTGAATACGGGGGTAAGAAATGCATTCGCGTTTATTATATATTGTGTGGTTCTGGGTGGAGGCTGACAAAAAACTTCTCAGAGAGACGATACCGAGACACAAAAGAACACGTCTTTACTTGTCGATGCCTCGGCCGCAAAAAGGATGATTATATCTTCCTGCTGATGGCGTTCGATGGTGTGTCAGCGCCTGCTGAGCACGAGCTGCAATTGCCATCGTTCATCGTTTTCTTCTTCTATTGTCGGCACACCCACAGCCGCCACTCCTGCAACATGTATCATCAGCCTACTAAGACCCTTCGTGCATAGTAGTCCCCCCAGATGACCACGGACTTCCGTGACATGATGCTCTGTATCGACTGAGCACAGATATTCATTTATATAGTCATTAACGTTAGCTACTCATGCAACATGCTATTATTCACTATCAACATATTAGGGACAGCACATACTTGTCTATCAATAAAAGTATATCAGGTCCACCATCTAGCACGCCTTAAGGACGACGGCACCCGGAAGAAACCAAATGTAACATGTTACACTGAAGCCCAAATTAAGCAGCTCAGATTGTCAACAGCTTTAAAAAATGCACTATTAAAAATCCGACACGCGGGGCTTGTCTGTTCGAAGAGGAAAAATTGAAGAAAAGGTGGTTACCTGGGAGACCATTTTGATGGAAAGAGTTAAACAGTCGCACGTTTACTGTTGCTTAACAATGCCAACAGCAACATGGGTATTAGCTACACCCAGAAGCTGAAAGAGAATATGTAGCGCATGTGCCAGCGAGGATGGCGGCGCTAGACACTACTAGATAAATGACCTTCAGTGGATGGCGCGTCACTACAATCATGCGACAATTGTTTTTAACTCAATATGACGGCTTTATGATAGGAGTACGTATGTACTGTTTATAAGATTGGATAACCAGCACTGCAACTGGGGTTTAACGTAGCAAAACCACCATATGATTATGAGAGACGCCATAGTGGAGGTCTCCTGAAGTTTTGACCACTTGGGTTTTTTAACGT
This sequence comes from Rhipicephalus microplus, assembly GCF_043290135.1. Lineage (NCBI taxonomy): Eukaryota > Metazoa > Arthropoda > Arachnida > Ixodida > Ixodidae > Rhipicephalus > Rhipicephalus microplus. Next base: position 126,946,914 of record NC_134701.1, read on the forward strand.
GACCCATATCTGAGCACACGGGCTGAACACGTGCACAACAAAAAACGAAACAACCGACTTTATGTGTAATCAGCTCCGTCCATCGGTCTGTCCGTTTGTCCATGCATCTATGCAACCCTCCATCCGTGCATCCGTCCGCGTGTCCGGCCTTCGTCACATCCGTGCATACGCTCACCTGTCCCTCCGTCCATCTGTCCGTCCTTTATAGAAGTCGGTTACTTCAACGTAGACATTATAGACCTTAGGGCTTGGTAGCTTCGCCCACCCATCTTTATTCACTTCGTGGAGGTGCAACTATTTTTCTAAACCCTCTCGAATTGAAATTACCAATGTCTCTTTGGGCCATTATTTGGTTAATTTATATAAACTGTCATTCACATTCAGTGCATTGGGCTTTGCAGTTCATTTTAACACGAAGGTATGGCTCTACCGTAGGTGCACATATGTAATGTTCATAAAATTGTACAGTCATCCGTGCATCCGTAAATGATGCTTCGCGAACATTCCGCTTTACTTGAAAAGCAGTTGTGAGACTTCGCTTGACTATGGGGTAGAATACTTGGTTGCCATGCAGAATTCTGGGGCTCAATTCCTGCTGGAGCCCTGAAATTTTTTCTTTACAATCTTCGGGTCAATGCAGCTAATGTCAGCTTTTTCTTAACGCTCACGCTTGAAATTACCAATGTGTGTTTTCGCGGTTCCTAGGTAGGTATGAAGAGTCAATCGCTTGAGGCACATCTACATGCCAGTGGCACATATCCGCCCACGAGCATGTACCATTATCTGATAAAAGTGTTTGACGACGTACGTGACGGGATTGTGACATTAGTCATGTCCTGACCTACAAGTCGTATTCATCAAACTATCTTACCCTCTCAAACTAAAAGCACCCAGATGTAGGTGGCTATTAGACAGATAGATAGATAGATAGATAGATAGATGCCAAAAGTCTTTCCCGTACGCAAAGAAATGCTTTGCATTTAAAAGCAAACTAAGTATCTGATTGTCCGAAGAAGTGAATATAAGGCTGGAATCGTAGACTGTGTCGTCGTATTCAATGAGCACAGGGTAGTGTTTCACCACTAAATATTCTCACAAACCACAGGCGGAGAGGGAAGTCTTCTTGCGGCGGCTGGATCCCTGCTTGGCCTCGGCACTGATGCTGCGGGAAGCGTGCGAATACCATCCGCCTACTGTGGAGTCTTCGGTCACAAGCCAACAGCTGGTGATAACTGCAAATCAAGTTTTAGATGTGAAGAAGTGTAGGGTCGAGCTCAATCCGGTGTGTGGCGTGACCACCCTTACTGCTCATGCGCGCCTGCTTCCCCCATTCTTCCTCTCTTACGTTCGCCCCTCTCCGACCTCTCAGCACCGACGCACGGCCTCTGCTAACCTATGCTCGCCCTGCTCTCTTTCCTCTAGGCATTCCTCAACGCGACATTTACAGACCAATTGTGCATGCACGTCATCTTACCCTATTTCTCTTCTCCTGCACTCCCCCTCTTTCACCTCGCAACGCCGACGCACGCAACGTCTGCTAGTGAGGGTCCTATTCGAAAAAGGAAAGGGGAAGAAAACCATTTGTTTGCAGCACGAAGCCACAGCGTACAGATTTTTCGAAAAAAAAGAGCCTCTTAAATGCCGAAAAATTTGTCCTGATCTGGGGTTTGAACCCGAGACGAATGCCTATGCGAGGTGGTCGCTCTGCCTATTGAGCTAAGCAGGAAGCTAGCTATTGACAGCGGGAAATAAATCGAAAACTCGACGCACATGGACACAATAATGAAAATGAGATCTGCGGAAACGTGCAAGGTGTTGGAAGGGTTAAGAAAGAGGCAAAAGACAACTACCTGTTTGTAGGATGAAGCCGCAAGGAAATCCATACGGATTTCTTGAAAAGCTCCGTCACAGATCAGGACGAATTTTTCAGCAACCAAGAGGCTTTTTTTCCCAAGTAATCCGTGAAAATTTCCTTGTGGCTTCGTTCTACAAACGGGTCGTTGTCTTCTTCCCCTTTCTTGACTCTTCCGCCACCTTGCGGTTTTCCGCCGAACTCATTTGCGTTCATTGAGAAAACCAGCTGCTCGCACGGCACAACCGTTCATTGGCCACCGGTATATTTAGGCACAGGATCTTGATCTAAACGGTAGTGCTGGTGAGAGATTTCTCCTGTACAGAGAAGCATGAACTGCTGGACGAGTTGGTAACTCATTTTAACTGAGTGCGCAAAAATAATTCAAGTACAAAAGGAAGACACCTGTACACAGCATACTGTCCAGGTGCCTTCCAGACGTTGAACCAAAAAATTCGCAGCATGCACGTTAACTAAAAGCGAACTGCGAATTTATGTTTCCAAGCGGAGTGTTCTGTCTCTCATTTCCCATTAGCAGTGATTGGCATGTTAAAGTAGGAAAGACTGGTTCATCACTGCGTGTTTTGGGCCTTCCCAGGCTTTTTCTCCTACGCAATGCCCCGATGAGCGTCAGCGTAAACATCGCCGCCCGTGTAAGCGTTAGCACCCGCTCCTTCGTGTCTACGCATGGTTCCCTTTAGCGGGAAATTGGGTAATTTGTTTTGGTTTAACAGCTGGTTCGTCTTTTCTTGTACCCGCTGAAGTTGTTTAGTGGTGCAGTGTCTTGCCCGTGCCCTCTAGGTTACGCGTCAAGGTCTATGTGTCGCGCCACCCGTACTGTGGTTCCTGTTTTGTCCCAATCTCATTGATAAACCACTCCCAACTAGCCCAATACACCCATCTTTGATATCTCTCATGTACTATTACAACATTGTGTTGTGGCACGCAGTACCCCCTACCTCAATCAATAGGGCCATCCTTTTGAGGTTCCTAATTTGTGACGATTGAACTTGAAATGACGAAAGACCAAACTTGCAAGCGGAGGAAAGTTGTTATCAAAAAAACATGGTTGATGCGTCTTTTTAGGGACTGGTATTTCGCGAAAGTGGAAGTGTCGTCGCAGGGGCAGTTGAGCATTCATTGCGCATTATTTCCCCACAAAGGGCGAAGAATTTAATGCTGCAGTAACAAATTGCAATGTCCCGCGAAGAACTGCAAGCAGCTCGAAACTTGCAGTGCACACTTCATGTAGACAGCATGCGCGAAATGAGCATACACAGGACGAGCGAGGACCAACAACTGTCACAACTTGGCACTCGAAGCACACTGTTGAAACAGAAATAAACAGGCACTGAATGAACGCATAGTTATACACAGGACAAGCCCGTGCAACGGTCACAATCCTTATATACTTTTTCGTGTGCGAGCAGCGTGCTCTTCTTTCGTAAACGTGGCTGCGGCAGCGAGCGAAATGACATTTGTGCTATCTTATACTCTAACTTCAAAACAAACTTGCAGTGGAAGCACAAGAGGCACAAAGAGCCCGAATCCCGAGATAAGTGCGCGCGTGCTAGTGAGCCACTACGTTGGCGAAGATTTATACGTACTTGAAACACGCGACGGATAGGCGCGCGCATACAGCGAAGCGCGGGGTGGCGCGGCATGGAACCCGCATGCTCAATGCGCTCCCGTAGTGCCATCGCGCTACTAATGACGGAAACGCGCAGAAGTTGCCGAGCTGTGAGGATTGCCAGCGGTATATGGTGAATATGAATGGCTTGACGTTATAACCTGTTAAAGAATGGTCGTTCTGTGGCGTAATGGTTAGAGTCGCGAGCTGAGAAGCGCGAAGTCGCCGATTCAACACCCCGCTGCGAAATTTTTTTTCTCGTTTTTTTTTGCAATCTGTTAGTAAATATTGTACAGCGTCTTGCCCGTGGCAGAAATACGTCCCGGAGCCGTGGTGGACCCCGGCACAAATATCTTTCGCGGGTGAAGTTTCAGAACCTTACAATAGAGAACAGTAGCATTGTGAAGCTCTCATAATTTCAACGACTGTCGTAGAGCAATAACGTTGCTTGATTCACAACTTTTAGGTTAGAAAAGAAGCTTTGCAGTTGTGAAGAGCATTTGTAAATCGGTGTAAATTATGCGCTTACCGCAATTATGTGACCTGTGATCTTGTGCTGCCCTCAGGAGTGGTGCCAAACACTGGCCTGATGCCAGAGCTAGGAGAAAATGTGGCGCAGTTCAACTGCGTGGGACCCATGACGCGGTTTGCGGAGGACTTGCTGCTCATGCTGAACGTTCTGGCAGGAAGTGATACCAACAAGTTAAGACTGAACGAACAAGTATGTCCGGTTGTATACGTGTTTTTCTATTGAATTGTGAACGAAGAAGTGCGGAAAGAAGAAGCCACCTAATTCATTAACTCATGCAAAACATTTTTCGTCTCAGACAGCAGATATTCATCATATAAGCAACACAGCCTTACTTTTTTGTGCAGCAAACTTCTCCGAAGTTTTTTAGTCATCCTTTGATTGATTGATTGATTGATTGATTGGTGTTTGGTTGAACGTCCCAAGGCCACCATATGATTGTTAGAGATGCCGTAGTGAAGGTCTCCGGAAATTTGGACCACCCGCGGTTCCTAAACGCACGCCCAAGTCATAGCACACTGGCCTACACCATTTTCGCCTCCATGGGAAATGCAGCCGCCGCAGCCGGTATTCGGTCCCGCGAACTACGGGTCAGCAGCCGAGTAACTTTTAGTCATATTTTACGTGTGCTTTAAAAATTACTTAAGGAATATTTACGGGTTTGCTTGCTACGCTGTTGGCGCATTATTGCACACAAAGTGAAAAATGATGTCAACGTGATTACCTATCCAAATTATAGTTTGTCTGTGCTTGGTGTGGTGACATTTTGTTCTATATCTTATGATAATCATTTCCTAGTAGTGCAAACAGTCAGTGTCTTTGTACTACGCCGAGTGAAACAAGCATGCCATGAAAATGGCGGAGCTTGCGCTTATTCGCGTAACGTTTGAAACAGTGAGAGTGGGAGGTTTCAAAATGTAACCTAGTTGCCTTGCTTGGCTTTCGCTAGCAGATGCTAGGTAGCTTCGAGGTCATTGCGGTGTTTTAGATGGGTGATCATAGGTTTCTATGTTTGTAGGTCGCTTCTCAGCGCAAGAAGATTAGAGTTAAGCCGCAGACAGCCACAGACACGTCATGGATGTCCAAACTCCAGGGAGAACAACTCGCCCTAAAACCTATAGTTCGCACCGCCAATAAATCCGCGGGCGCGTCATCGTTCGCGTACATCTTCCATCGCTTTGGGGTCTTCAGACAGGCGGCGTCGCCTTTCCTGTTCACTGGTATTCCCTCGTTGTGTGCACCGCTGAACCAATCTGAAACTGGTGGCTGCGGTGTTTATCACTGCGGTAATTCAGACATCCTACTTAATTTTTTCTTAATTACTGGGTACATCTGTATAGAAAAGTTAATTGGTGTTTGGCACCCTTCGGTTGGCTTATTTATTTTAGGTGGACCAGTGGTGAGCAGTGGTATTTGCCCAATTTCTGTGCGGAACGTACCCGTTAATAATAACAATATTAACGTGATGGCGTTAAAGAGCTCGTTTCATTGAAATGCAGCAGTGGCGTGATCATCAGTGTCGTTCGTTGTGAATGAAAAATCAAAAACGATGCGAATAGATTAAATAAAAAAAACCTGGGTCAGAGTGGGAACTAAACTCGGGTAGTTTTGGTACGAGTGGAAATAGAACATGGGTGTGTGTGTGACAAGCGGATGTTCTACCACACAGCCATGCCTGTATTGTCAATTTAGTGAAAATGAATTCCTCTGCTTGGAATTGCAGTGAAAGTAACTTTCATGCTTGACAAACACACGCGTCCTGTATACATGCTTCACAACGCACGAAGAGATATTGCAGTAATAATGCGTGGTACAAGCGTACACTGTGATTGGGCGTGAGAACATGCGATAACTATAATGATTTAATTGTTTAAAGTCGATAATCCACTACAAAAGGCACACGTTACTGCGCCTTGTCTCCTAAGGCCCCGTTGAGGGTACATAGAAAGTTAGAAAAGATGTCAAGTGTTTGAAGTATGGACTAGGAACTGGATATCACTATCGAGTTCAACTCTCGGCAAAGTGCCGCAATTTTTGGCGCTCATTTCTGCACACAAACATCGAGTAAGAATGCAAAAATTGCAATAAAACACAAAAGAATATGATCAATGATTAGTAACGTGAAAAACGAATTACCTGAGTGGTAAAGGGCTGACTATGTCAGCTAAATGTTTGCATGCTTCAACACTGTAGACAAAAAAAAACGGTGCTTTAGGGCCCTGATTTGCTGAGTTAAAGATCCAGCTCATGATGATTTCGGGTGAATGTTGGTTTAGCGTACGAGTTGCCTATCAAAGGAAGCGTGTCCAGTGAGAGGGTAAAGATGCCCTAACGATTCAACGCGCTGAAGACAACGAAAAGGGAAACTAGTAAGCTGAAGACTATGACGATAGAAACTAGGTGTGAGATTGGCCGCTTATCTCCATGCTTCACTGGAAATGTCGTCAAAAGACAATAGTATTTTTGTCTGAAGAGAGAAAGAGGGAGAATAAAACATGTATTTGCGACCAAGGAAGGTATGTCAGTGAGTGGGATCCTTAGTCCGGGATCCCATTAGCATGGGCCGCTGTCCTCGCTCGTCTCACGAGGACTTCTTGGTTCCTCGGATCCGAGCTGGACAGAGCTGCCACCCACTCTAAGGTTTTGTGTTGTGCTCTGGGTTGTAGAGGTGGATTGTGTGGACATTCCCATATCATGTGGTACAGGGTGGCTGTTTTATTGACGTAGAAGCTGCACTGTGGTGCGTATGTGTCGAGATCTATCTTGGACAGTATGTATGGATTGGGTAAGACAAAGTCTGCAGGCGACGCCACGCTACCTGAGATGCTTTACTGAGCTTTGGCCCCGGGGGCGGAAGTTTCCGCCATTCGAGTCTTTGATGTTCTAGAATATTTGTGTATGTTAGGAGCGGGTCCCTATAAAATAAATAAAAAATATTTGTCTGAAGGTGCTGCTTGAGATATGGACGCCATCTGACAGCATGTCAGGAAGCAAACAAAAGCTTGTGTAGAACGCGGAGCCACAGGTAGGTGGCAGCACCGTGTCTTCGTGAAGCGTAGGATGCGCCCTCTTTTACGTTCATAGCGTAGGATTGTCAGCGCAGCGTAATAAGCCTAGCGGTTTATAGAATTAAGTATTTATGCATTTTAGATATAGGAAAACACTTTACCTGCTACCTTTACCAGTGTGTATTTCGCCTTGAACTGTATGAAATACGGGCTGGAACTTATTATTCGGTACGGGGCCTTTTGCCATGTTTCGATGACTTATGAAATTAAGACATAATGTTTATTAAAAATACTGTCATACGTCGCTCAAACAATACTTAGAGCTGACTGAAATTTTTCTAGACTGAAAATAATTTATTTCTGTTTTCCAGGTAAATCTTAAGGCCCTCAAGCTATATTATATGGACACTGAAGGAAGTCTCTACCTTAGCCGTGTGATAACCAATATGCGGCTAGCCGTGAGACGGGTCAGTATTTTCATAAAATCATCTGAAAGGCACAACAATTACTTCTTTAGAGCCAAGGGAACAACAATATTGTATTTTGACAGGTGTGTGTTATAGTGATAGAACATTTCAATGCACTAAGATAGGCAGAGCTCGCCTTTATTACGCATCTAAAAGGGCACCATTCAATGAAGCTGGGTCACGTGTGTTTGAACTTGAAGTTTCGTGTTCGCAAGCTCAAGTAAGGCGTTTAAAAGACAATAAGCTTGAAGTCGTTTCATTAGATAAGACTGCGTCCTATATATGAAGTCAATTTGAACGTACATGCTCAGTAAAGGCTAAGCTGCTGCTTTGTATATGCCTGTCTTGCTAGAAGAACACTTACCACAACCAGGAATGACCCACGTAATCAGCACTTAGGCGCGAATGAATGATGAGAGAGAAGGAGGTCATGTGTTGGGTGCATTCATTTTTGCTGAACTCTTCTCGCAACTTCTAAGCAGACACAGAGTCTGGCACACTTTCTTATTTACTACGACTCCACCCACGTGAGGTATTTATCATCTGCAACTTTACGAGGAGAACTTGCGGTGAGTTGCGGTTGAATATTGGCTGGCAGTGTCGATTCCTGTTTCTAGCTTTGCAAGTTGCTTTCACTGTACGTTTCCTTTTATCAGTGACACGACATGAAATGAAAATAGTGTGTACATGCCCCAGGGCTGAACAGGATGATGTAAACTTCTGTCGCTTGATGTGCACTTATACGTTCTGCAACTTTTCGTTCACGCGTCTGCTCATCTTCATAGCACACTATGTAGCCAAACAGGAAGTGACCCTGATAATGCATCCTCTCGGTCAAGGAGAATTCTTTTAGAAGTCGTGACATGCAGTTGAAGGCAGATTTCCACTTTCTTGTACACTGCCACAAATCTCTCTAAGAAAGTGTAGTTCGAACAATTCATGGCTTTATGTCAAAGTTTTGTGGTCCGTATGTCCCTGTAGCGATAAAACTGGGCCACATCATTACTATTGTTAGTCAAAACCTAGCAGTAATATTCACCCACAACCATTGCTGTCCCACCAAAAAAAATTTGTGCGTATGTGCCATCCAATCAAATTTGCCCATTCTCGTTACGTCAAGCATCTATGGCGTATTTAAGGTAGGTAACGTTCCCAAAGAGGCACACGCTGGCATAGAAACTTCCTGCTAAATTTCAGTGGACTTGCGGCATCACTGCTCTAAATGGTCTAAGGAGCGTTTCTTGTCTCTTTTAAATCAACAGGTCACGAAGTACCTCACAACGGCGCACAGACTACAAGCACATCAGCTGTGCCTGCCCGAGATGCGTTTCGGTATGTACGAGTGGTTCAAGGTTATTGCCATCAAAGATCCTACGCCACTGGCCCAGATATTCAGGCCCGGTGGCTTTCACACGCTAGTTGAACTGCTCCGACACCTCGTGGGTGCTGGCCGGCACACACTCGCTGCACTGGTTTCGTCTCAGATGGCTCCACTTCACCACTTCCGTTTGGAACAAAAGGCTGAAGAATTCGTCACTTCCATAGAGAACGCCAACGAACGGTTCGAAGAGACGTTGGGGGACGACGGAGTTCTTATCCTTCCAGCCGCTACGAGTGCCGCCCCGTATCAGAATCAGGAATTTCTATTTCCCGATTCTACAGGCATGACCGCTCTGTTCAATTTGTTCAAGGTACCAGCAACTGTGTGCCCTGTAATGCGATCGGCGGACAACTTGCCCTTGTGCGTCCAAGTTGTCGCCAAGAGGGGAAACGACCGGCTATGCCTGGCTGTCGCCAAGGAAATCGAGAAACGTTTTGGTGGGTGCATAGATCCTTCGGCAAAGCATGAAAGAAAAATGTGATGACCTCGTCAAGAGCCAGTTTTGACAGCTGTCCTTTCTGGCTAAGTTCTGTCTAAAGTAAGTACACCGGAATAGCGACAAACATGAACCCGTGTTCACAAAAACGTCTTAGACTGAACATGTTTGTAAAAAAAGCACTGCAGTTCATCCTGATGCTAGATGTAACAACAGAGATCTGCCTTGCCGAAAAATTTTGCGTTTAGTGAAGATGTGCAATAAATTACAAGCATTGTAATTACAATAATTACAAGTTACAAGCATTGCTGCAATTTCTCAGCAATGCTTGTAACTATACGCAGTTTCCTTTATCTATCTTTGTCTTGTATGTGCTTGAATTCTTATACATTTTTAGTTGACTTATGTTGCCTTCCTGATTTGCGCATCTGATACTTGTTTCTTTATTTTGTCTTTTTTCTTGTGTGTTATATATGTTGTACCCACCCCCTCTGTAATGCCCTACGGGCCCTGAGGGTATTCTAATAAATAAATAAATAAATTCAGCCCTTGTTTATAGTAAGAGTGCCTAGAGTGTAATCAATCTCATGCAGAGTATCGTACATTTTGTCCTGGTGAGTCAGGATTCACTTTAAAGAAGCTTATCAATTTTGCTAATAGCCTTATACGCCAGCGCCTAGAAAACGCTTTCACTGTATTTGTAAATAAAATTTACTGCCATCGAATCATGACCCTTGTAGCATACGTTGTGCGTATAGCGTAACGCCTGAATGAAGAAAATAGGTAGTTTTTAAGGTGCAATGTTCTTTGTGCTGACAACGCTGAACCGGCGATTGTTCTCAAAGTGCTTTGGATCTTGTCGATTGACACAAGGGTACTTTCATTGTAGAGGTAATAACTTTATGGAAGAGGTAAAATAGAGGACTCATGATGAGGGCTCACACCTGCATCAATATACCGCCTGATAAGATGGATAGTGAACCCCTTAAGGTCTAAAGTCTCATGAGTTCTTTCAAGATGCCAACAAACCTTAGTATTATGTGTCACAGGTCCCGTTAATTAGAGAGGCGATCACCGGGCTAATTCCAAGGGCCGAAGTATCGGCCCCCGAACCGCACCACGAAAGCGTGGACAATTCCGAAGTAGTCCTTTTCGGCACGCCAGCGGACGCCGGCTGTGGCCCAAAGAACAAGTCAGAGCCGAGAGTTGATAAACAAACAAAATTATATTCTCAATAATGGCAGATCGAAAACAATTCACAAGAATGCACACTCCACAATAGTTGCATACAATATGTCACCAATCCAACAACGTACTACACAGTACAATCAGCCACACTCGAAACAACGGACATAGACAACACTACACACTAAAGAGACTAAAGAGATAGAAAACGTATTCAGTCCAAAGTTCTTGCAACGAAAGTCTGGATGATACTCTTCCGAGAATCACTCACTCAAAGTCCAGCGTTGTTGTCGTTCCGCTGTCCCCGAAGTTTCTCTTCCAGGAAACCTCGCGTCTTCAATTGGCCACTCTCCAAGCTTCAAACTTCTTCGCCGGAACCCGTCGGCTTCACACACGCAGCTGTTGCCATGCGTCTTCGCTTGATAGCGGTAAACACACACACTCTTGCCTGTAGCTCGAGTCGTCACCCATCAGGTGGAAATCATCTTCTTCTCCTGCTTTGCCTCTACAGACAAAACCTTCGCCGACTACACGGCGGAATCCCTACGCGCTCTGGCGCTAACTTCCGCCTTCTCCTGATCTCTCGTCTCGGCTGCTCGATTAAATAACTTCCGCGCGAGATTCCAGAAAGTTCTCATCATTTCGTCGGCACGATGCGCAGCGAAGGCTGGGGAGAGAGCGAGACGGTTCGAAGGCAGTCCGCGACGGATGACGCAACCCGGCATCACCCTGCCCCTTTCCATCTAGAAAATTCGAGGGCTTGCTCGGGCACTGGTGAAAGGAGGTTCGTCGGCGAACCCACGCTTCCGAGAAGAGAGGCGCGCGCCCGGGGAGTCGTTGGATGTTTGTTTTCTTTTTTTATGGTTGACCTCGCGGCGTCACTCTGGCGCTTCGTCGCGAGAATTTGGCGGCGCGCCCTTTTTGAGCGCTCGTTTTGTGACACTGCCCCCCACTTTCAGAATATTATCTCATAATATTCAAAACCACACAAACGAGCGTGAGCAGTCACACTTAAAGACTGTAACATAGTCCGTTGCTAATGGCACGTCACATTTACAGTAGATCACTCAATACAAATGTACATTGCAATTCAATCTCACAACACATGAAATATAACCGCAGGTGCATGAGTACAACACTTCAACACATATTCCAGACAATACAAATGTACAAAGTTCTCTCATTACAACAATTACTATACTCACATCATTACTATACATCACATCACCGTACCAAACATTTTGACTCACTCGACATACAGTTGTGGCGCAGGAAAACAATCACAATAACTTAACATATAGCACTGTCAAACACATTCCAAATCGACTTCGACACCTATCCGGTGCATTTCGAGGGGCGCTTGCGCCCTTTTTTGCGGTGCTCTCTCGATCTCTTATTATTTTTGCTCGTTTTGTTCTGGCGAGCCCCTTCCAACGACGGTATCTGAGGCGGCGTCTCAGCCATCGTTGTCACTTCCGACATTGTTATCGGGTCATGACGCTCAACTGATCCTGCCTGGTAATTGACCCGCTTGTTCATGTCATGACATTGGGCCTGGCTGGCCGACTCCGTCATCTTTACACTGTCGGTCGCTTGAGGTCAAGCCGACGTAAGTCCAGCTGCCCAGCACGTAAACTCATTCAACACGATCATCTTCTCATTCACTGTCTCTTGCGCCACGGCTTCACCTTGGGTGCTAGTGAGATCCGTCACCGGATGCTCCTCCACTGTATCTCACGGTCGCTGGGTTGGCGAGGGCTCTATCTTAGGGTCTTCTCCCAATCATTCTGGATCATTCGGCCCTCGCGCCCCGTCGATGTTTCCGACGACGAGGTCGTACAGGGGGTTCGTCATGCATAGAGCAGTAACCTTTCCGCTGAAGTACGGGGTTTCAACCTCAATTTCTGCTTCGGGGAGCATCCGAACCGTACGGGCAATTAGGCAAACTGGTTTAGTTTCGCCTCTTAACTCACTTTCCCGTACCAAATTTCTCCTCACGATAACAGTGGAGCTACCGGTGTCTCTTAACACCGTAACCTTCTTGTCCGCAACTTTTCTAGGCAGCGTTGGCATTCCCTTTGTAACATCGGTTGGCTGTTTTGTCATTACAGCACCCACAATAAGGATTTTCTCCCCATTTTTCATTTCTAGGAATCCGTCGGTGACGGCATTATCATCGGATTTCGGTGCTGCTAGCACACAGGATACCTGGTGAGTTTGACTCGCTCCGTTACGACATGCGTCTGCTTTGTGCCCAGTCTGACCACACTTAAAACATTTTACTACCGTAGGGCTCGTAAAGTTAGTACGACAGTTGCTCGCGCGATGACCCACTTGGTTACACAGAAAACATCGCGGAACACTCTCCGGTGCACGCTTCTTTTGTTCGGGTGCCGAATTTTTTGAATCTTCGGGAACTCCTTCTTGACTTTGGCCAAATTAGTGCCACCTTGCGCTTCCAAGAATTGATCCGCTAATTCAAGCATGTCTTCAAGTGACTTAGCTCTCCTCTCTTTCAAGTACAGCGACAGGCTTGGGTGGCAACTAGTAAGAAATTGTTCTCTAATTAGGAGCTCTCTAAGTTCATCGTACTCCTGCGCTGTCCCTGAAAGTTCAATCCATCTGTCGAAATAATGGCAAAGTCGGGCGGCATACTGCGTAGCCGTCTCACCATCAGCTGGCTTTCCTGTCCGAAATCTGTCCCGGAATCCTTCCACAGTAAATCTAAATCGCTTCAGCAAAGCAGTTTTCACCTTTGCATAGTTGACTGCATCGGTCGGCGTCAGACTACCGTACACACTGAGCGCTTCACCACTCAAGCAAGTACTCAAAGCAGTTGCCCATTGATGTTCCGGCCAATTCTGGCTCCTCGCAATCGTCTCAAATCTGTGAAGGTACGCGTCAAGTTCGTCCTTCCTTTCATCAAACGCTACGAGCAGCTTGCTCGGGTTCAAGCGGAAGCCATGATTTTCCCGTTCGCTGCTTTCAACTCTAGCTTGGACCGGAGTTTCACTTCGCTGTTGTAAACGGAGCCGCTCGAGTTCGATCTCGTGCTGTCGCTGCCGTTCGCTTTCAGCCATCTCTGCTTCTCTTTCTTCTCTCGCTCTTTCAGCTGCCAACTTTTCTCTCTCCAACTCAGCTGCTTTTTCTTCCTTGGCCCTCTTAGCTGCCAACCTCTCTCGTTCCAATTCAGCTTCTTTTTCCGCTTTGGCTCTTTCGACCGCCAACCTTTCTTTTTCCAGCTCAGCTGCCTTTTCTTCTTTGGCCATCTCTTTTTCTTCTTTCTCCTTCTGGATGACCCACTTCCGTAGTTCGCGCCAGAAAGACCCATCTTCTCGCCAAGAGCTACCAACTTTTCGAGATCCATTGTGTCTCGCAAATAAAACCTCGCCGCGTGCAAAAAGTATCTGCCTAAATCAGTCTATCGGAACACTCTCCTGTACTCGTTACCGAGAACACTGAGCAACACACAAAATCGTTCCGATAGCACTATCAACAACTCGAGGCCATTTCTCACTACTTTGGACACACTGTGCACCAAAAGGTCCTGTCGCGGACGCCAGATTAATTGTCACAGGTCCCGTTAATTAGGGAGGCGATCGCCGGGCTAATTCCAAGGGCCGAAGTATCGGCCCCCGAACCGCACCACAAAAGCGTGGACAATTCAGAAGTGGTCCTTTTTGGCGCGCCAGCGGACGCCGGCTGTGGCCCAAAGAACAAGTCAGAGCCAAGAGTTGATAAACAAACAAAATTATATTCTCAATAATGGCAGATCGAAAACAATACACAAATATGCACACTCCACAATAGTTGAGTACAATATGTCACCAATCAAACAACGTACTACACAGTACAATCAGCCACACTTGAAACAACGGACACAGACAACAATACACACTACAATGCAGTCGCATGCATTGAACAATCAAGACACTTAAAGACTAAAGAGATAGAAAACCTACTCAGTCCAAAGTTCTTGGAACAAAAGTCTGGATGGTACTCTTCCGAGAATCACTCACTCAAAGTCCAGCATTGTTGTCGTTCCGCTGTCCCCGAAGTTTCTCTTCCAGGAAACCTCGCGTCTTCAATTGGCCACTCTCCAAGCTTCAAACTTCTTCGCCGGAACCCGTCGGCTTCACACACGCAGCTGTTGCCACGCGTCTTCACTCGATAGCAGTAAACACACACACTCTTGCCTGTAGCTCGAGTCGTCACCCATCAGGTGGAAATCATCTTCTTCTCCTGCTTTGTGTCTACGGACAGAACCTTCGCCGACTACACGGGGGAATCCCTACGCGCTCTGGCGCTAACTTCCGTCTTCTCCTGATCTCTCGTCTCGGCTGCTCGATTAAATACCTTCCGCGCGAGATTCCAGAAAGTTCTCATCATTTCGTCGGCGCGATGCGCAGCGAAGGCTGGGGGAAAGGTCGAGACGATACGAGGGCCGTCCGCGACAAATGACTCAACCCGGCATCACCACGCCCCTTTCCTTCTAGAAATTTCGAGAGCTTGCTCCGCCGCCGATGTGGGGTGAGGAGGTTCGTCGGCGAAGCCACGCTTCCGAGAGGAGAGGCGCGCGCCCGAGGAGTCGTTGGATGTTTGTTTTCTTTTTTTATGGTTGACATCGCGGCGTCACTTTGGCGCTTCATCTCGAGAATTTGGCGGCGCGCCCTTTTTGAGCGCTCGTTTTGTGACATTATGACATGTCACACAGCTTCATAGGCCCTCCTTGTGTTCAATTGTGCTGTTGGCAATTCCAAGGGACCATTGTCAGCCGTGGGGGTGTCGCAGTTGGGGTGCTCGAGAGCTGGCGCACCGGTCGCGGGTTCGACAGCGGCGGTCACATTTCGATGGAGGCGAAATTCTAGAGACTCGTGTATTGTGTGATGGCAGTCCACGTTGAGACCACCAAATGGTCGAAATTCTCGGAGCCGTCGCCTACGGTGTCTCCCATAATGATATCATGGTTCTGTTATGCCAAACACCTCAAATTATTATTACTAATTTCAAGTGTCCTTTACAAACAAACATTGGGCAGCTAAACGTCGAGAAATGCGCATGCGCATGCCCAGTCAAAAGCTTAGTGAATTGTTACGTGACTCATGCACACTGTGACATCTTCTCTTGAGCAAATGAACTAAGTACAGTCAACTGCTCATGCACCAGCGTCCTGGTAAAATCGCTTCGCTTTTAATATGTGGCTTTCTTCAGCGCTAGATTGGCACAGACGTTTTGTATGTATACCCTGAGCGGCCCTATTGCAGGGCCATTTATGCAGATTCCATGCAGGAAATCACTGCCGTAGCAGCAATTACCTGATCTATACATAGAGGAAATGCTCTATGGGCGGCACTCGTTCCACGTTTGAGCCAATCTTGTGATGTATATATTTGTCGCACATGGTCCCCAATACTTTGTCTTGATCACGAGATGTAGCACATTTAAGACTCTTTCCTTCAACTCTCTCCTGAAGACGCAATGCTCATTCGCAAAGAAACATTTCAAAGGTCGGTGAGTACGCTTGCATATTCCGTGAAATGCAATATACAAGGCCTTCCATGCGTTATGAAATTAAAAATAAGGACCTGCTAGTAAACAAGGTGTTTCAAAATTATGCCCGCAGTTTAAAAGAAAAAAACCTCGAAAACGTGATATTTGCTTGTTATGATCAAACTGTCCTGTATCGGCTTGCATTTAAGATGGTTGAACACATCATTCGGGACTATAAGAAAGCTCAAATATTTTCTTTTAATTAGTGGAGTTATGCTATTATGCCAAATAGGAGAATCGAAATTCTTCGCGCGAAAACGCCATCGCAGCTGTAAGATACAGAGAAGGCAGCCTCTAATATTTATTGTGGCGTAATGAAGTTCAGGCGACTTTAACGGCGGAAACAATACCAAAGCACCCACGAGAACAACAAGCAGACTACTATAACACCGTCACTGTTCAAGAGGACGATTACAGATGTGAAGTTTTCCCCCCTTCATTAGCGTATGTGCGTCATGCGTGCTATAACAGCAAGCGCAGCCAACGCACCCCCCCCCCCCCACGAAGATGGTGTTTCGTTGAGTGGCTGTGTGCTTCCGTCACGGTGCATGATGACCAGGAGAAGCCAAAGCCGCGGTTATCGCTTGTGTTGTCCCTAGCGAAAGGTGCATCATGGCACAGTCCCGTCGAGCATGCTTAGCGTGCACTTTATTAGATGAAGTGATTTGATTGATATGTGGGGTTTACGTCCTAAAACCACCATGTGACTGTGAGAGACGCCGTAGTGGAGGGCTCCAGAAATTTTGACCACCTGGGGTTCTTTAGCGTGCACCCAAGTCTGAGCACACGGGCATCAGCATTTGCGCCTCCATTGAAAATGCAGCCGCCGCAGCCGGGATTTGATCCCGCGACCAGCGGGTCAGCAGCCGAGTACCTTAGCCACTAGACCACCGCGAAGGGGCCTTTTTTTGCATGAAGTGCTCCCCCTATTTTCAGCTCCTTAAAAGTGAGTGTGAGTGACTTTATTCAGTTCTTGCAGCTTACTGGCCAGAGTACCGGTCTAGGTGTCAGTCGAGAGACCCTGTCCAAGGTCTCTTCGAATCGGTCGCGAAAGTTTGGGCAAAAAGTGCTTCAGCAGGTATTGCCAGCGAAATCAGCATGGGAAGTCATGGGAGCTGCAAATGAAGCGTGACTATGCGAAAAACCAACTGTGATTCAAAGTCATGCTATGTGGGGTGTAACGTCCCAAAACCACAATACGATTATGAGAGACGCCGTAGCGGTGGGCTCCGGAAATTTTGACCACCTGGGGTTCTTTAATGTGCACCCAAATCTGACCACACGGACCTACAGCATTTCCGCCTCCATCAGAAATGCAGCCGCCGCAGCCAATTGATTAAAAGTCGAAGCAATCACTATATGCTTTACAAATGGCATTTCTTTCCCCCGACATTATTACGTAGGTGTAATGAGCAAAGAATTTATTGCATTTTTGTATTATGTCTAAAATATCTTTTTCCTAGTGGCCTCTGGCCACACTATTATTACTCAGTGAAGCCCTTGCACTGCGCAGAGAGACGTAATTGTAAAACTCGTTTGCGATGACACACCTCCACACGCGCTTTCGTGTGGAGGTGTGTTCTTGCGTGCTTGCGTTCGCTGCTGTGCGCGGAATCGCGAGGTGCATTTTATCATTGGTAAACGTCTTGAGTACAGTGTCCAACGGGCAGCGGAACGATGCGTATTACAATGAACGCCGAGTGCTTTCGTCGATACTTGCGGAAATGATGTGCTGTGCAAGAATGCAGTGTAGCAACAAACATATACCTGGTGACCCACGTCTTCTAGACAAGAAACAAGGGCAATAACTCGGATTACAGGGACCCGCTCTCTGGATTTCGTGCCGAACGGTTGTGCTCCCATGATCTGCGACGACAGCGCAGCTCTGGCCGACTGACTCGCCCTACGCCATCTCCCGACGCCGACAAGAGCTCTCGCCGAGTGGTGCCCCGTCTTCGGACTCCTGTGACCGTGTCCAACTTTCCTATCTCCTCATTACTTCCGTCGTTTTCTGTCGTTCGCTGTCCCTGCGCCGTGCTCTCCCCTTCCTCTCTCTATCTCTTTACTTTTATGTTTAATCCTATCCTTTTAAACCTTCCTTCACCCCCCCCCCCCTTGTGAGCTACTGTCGAGGTGTCCTCCCCCTGAGTTACAGTTACGGGGCTCAGTTTTCTCTACTTTTCATTTAAAATCACTCACACACACACGGAATACAGTGCTCGCTCCTCTTTCATACATCAGTATTTCTGCGGCCTGGTTTCTTTCTTCAGCTTGCAGCGTCTACTTTTATTCGCGTTGTCAGTCAGCAGATTGCCAAGTCACGCTACAATTCGCGCTACAATTCGCATGTCTGCATTCGCATGCGTAGCGGTGATTTATTGGAACATAATGAGAAAAAGCATTACGCAAATTGTGTCCGCCGAATTTTTTGTGTGTATTACCAATGTGTACTGTGTAATATGTTACTGAACAAAACTCAAATATTGTTTCGGCATGACTAGGTGTCAATAGTTTCCGTTAAAACTAACAAACGCAATCGTTTTTTTAAGAACAGAAGGTTTTATTGTGCTAATTGAAGAAGAATACATGTGCATGATATACAGAAAGTGATATACAGAAATAGTTGCGCATGCTAAAGAATCTGTGCATGTGTGAAGCAAATAAGCAACGCTGCAGATATCACAGGTATACGAAGGCAGTTGCTTTATTATATATATCTGCAGAAGATGCTGATGTAGAAGATACGTTCGTGGCATCTGCAGATTTCTGTCTGCAGATGCCACGAACGCTCAATAAAAGTTCGAAGAATCAGTTTTCTTGTAAAGCCAAGGCAAAGTGAACTGTAGTACACTTAGGCACATCACTTTACAGTCAGGACTAGGTATTAGATGAGCTTGCATTATTTTGAAGCGCATGCAGTCGTGGAGGACTCGGCGGCGATAACCTTAGCGCGAGTTCTTAGTGATCAGGGGGTTTATGAAAAGTAATTTGAGATCAAATTTCGCGCTAGTGCACACAAAATTACGTCACGTTTTTTGCCAGCAACTGCGCCCCATCTGTTTTGTCATTTGTTTCGCCGGAAGTGTTCACCCTTCAAAGAGATGGTGCTAAGCCTCCTGAGCCACTGATCAGCCACCATTTTCTAAATGTATTGGCTTATATGGAGCCTTCGCCACCAGTTGTACCTGCCTTGGCATGTCTCTAAGAAGGTTCTTTGGCCTTTAGGATCACTAAGAGTTGATTATTTCATTCTGAGCTGAAAATCGTGGTCCACTAACGCACCTGAAGATCCTCATTGGAGGCTGCGTCTTAAAAATAAAGCAGCAACCTTCAAAACTGCTCTTAAAGCAAGTGGTGATATGAACACTATGCATATGTAAAAATAGCGTTCGTGAAATGCGCTGTTGAATCTGTTCACTCAGTACCCATGTTGGGTGCGAACGGTTAAGCCAGACAGGCCGAAAGCCACAGTACTGCCTTACACAGCACGGAAAAGAAGTAAATGAGTAATTAAACAAGCATGCCTATTTAGTCACACACATCTGCAGGCTCCATGCAGATGTAACTCTGCCGCAAGGGAAGGCGTGTCTCTAGCTGGAACAAGCGCAAATTTCACAGAATACTCTCACTCGCTCGCAAAGGGGAGCAATTGGAGAACGGTAAGTTTATCGGTGCCAATGTTTTTACCGCTTGGCCAATGGTCGGATTGACAGTTCATCCGCGTTACAAATGCAAGCAGCCAACCGCGAGTGGGAGATGAGAATGACATAGACTTTTATAGTTGAAGGAAGGCCCCATAACCACAGCTTTCGCTGAGTAAGTCATTGCATTCATGTATGCAACTGCCACAGCATGTTTTCACTTTGCTGAGACTCCGGCAAGACAGTCACGATTGGCTGCATGGATGCCCCTGCTTTCATCGATCCAAATATATTGTTATGAGACAATGTCCCACAAAAGCGGTTAGATAGGCGCGGAGAAAGACGACATGATTTTGGTGTAGGGCCCCCTTTGTGGGTATGCTCCAGGGTAAGAAGGATCATCATCTTCAGCTCTTGTTCTCCATCTTGGCTTGCGCGTTGGCGTGGTGTAAATATATCTTGAAACGCCTAGTATCGCGTGTACCCTCACGTAACAGTATAACATATAATATAACTTGAAAAATGTAGGATTTAAAGCTTGTCAAACATACCTAGATTGTCACGTATAATCCCGGTGCGTATAATCACTGTGGTATGCACCTGCCTGCAATTGGGGATCCACCGAGCAATACCTCTTCCACGACGCCGTGAACATGACCCGCTTCAAGAAGCTCTCTGCCGTTCTTCGATTCGTTTACTGGAAGAAACTCTATACAACGTGGCTCTCTGAAACAAATGTAATAATAATTGGCTCACTTTCCAGACCCGCCGCGGTGGTCTAGTGGCTAAGGTACTCGGCTGCTGACCCGCAGGTCGCGGGATCAAATCCCGGCTGCGGCAGCTGCATTTTCGATGGAGGCGGAAATGTTGTAGGCCCGTGGGCTCAGACTTCGGTGCATGGTAAAGAACCACAGATGGTCCAAATTTCCGGAGCCTTCCACCACGACGTCTCTCATAATCTTATGGTGGTTTTGGGAAGTTAAACCACACATATCAATCAATCAATCAATCAATCAATCAATCAATCAATCAATCAATCAATCAATATATCAATGGCCAACTTTCCAGCGGCATGGCTAGGAAAACGCGCCGTGGTGACAAGATCACGTGAAAATTAACGCAGTGAATCCAGTGCCACGGTAGCTCGATAGAAAACGCTTTTTCATTCAGCGGCCATGAAAGTGCAATCATCAGTAGCTTCTATTTCATGCGCCAAGTTTGCTGCCGCATTAGCCCGAGGTTGATAAGGTGTGATTGTTTAGTGAGTAAAGCGGCCCGCTCTATAGGCGCGCAGTTTCCTTGAATGGGCTCCTCGCCTCCGCTATCATCTTCTATCAGCTCAAGCTGGTAGAAGATCAGTGGGCGCGGTGGAGGCACGGTGAACGCACATTCATCAAACCCCTTTTTGTTCTTTGTACAGACCGTGCTTGCTAACTCCTTGATCCCCTTGTCAGGCGACACACGTGTCAACCGCACTGGGCCGGATGCGACGGAACGTATCTTCGACTGGCACATTGATACACAGAGGGATAACGCAGCTGACCTGGACATGCACATCTGTACTGCACCATTCGGAAGACTACTGGTGCCACTCTCGTCGACGTCATCGTGTGCATCTGGTATAAGAACAGTCGCCGTAGCTGACTGGGCCAGTGGGTGCGGTCGAGGCACGATGGACGCACATTCATCAAACCCCTTTTTGTTCTTTGTACAGAAAGTGCTTGCCATCACCTTGATCCCCTTGTCAGGCGACACACGTGTCAACCGCACTGGGCCGGATGTGACGGAACGTATCTTCGACTGGCACATTGATACACAGAGGGATAACGCAGCTGACCTGGACATGCGCATCTGTACTGCACCATTCGGAAAACTACTGGTGCCACTCTCGTCGACGTCATCGTGTGCATCTGGTATAAGAACAGTCGCCGTAGCTGACTGGGCCAGTGGCTGCGGTGGAGGCACAATGGACGCACATTCATCAAACCCCTTTTTGTTCTTTGTACAGACCGTGCTTGCCATCACCTTGATCCCCTTGTCAGGCGACACACGTGTCAACCGCACTGGGCCGGATGCGACGGAACGTATCTTCGACTGGCACATTGATACACAGAGGGATAACGCAGCTGACCTGGACATGCGCATCTGTACTGCACCATTCGGAAGACTACTGGTGCCACTCTCGTCGACGTCATCGTGTGCATCTGGTATAAGAACAGTCGCCGTAGCTGACTGGGCCAGTGGGTGCGGTGGAGGCACGATGGACGCACATTCATCAAACCCCTTTTTGTTCTTTGTACAGACAGTGCTTGCCATCACCTTGATCCCCTTGTCAGGCGACACACGTGTCAACCGCACTGGGCCGGATGTGACGGAACGTATCTTCGACTGGCACATCGATACACAGAGGGATAACGCAGCTGACCTGGACATGCGCATCTGTACTGCACCATTCGGAAGCCTACTGGTGCCACTCTCGTCGACGTCATCGTGTGCATCTCGTATAAGAACAGTCGCCGTAGCTGACTGGGCCAGTGGGCACGGTGGAGGCACGATGGACGCACATTCATCAAACCCCTTTTTGTTCCTTGTACAGACCGTGCTTGCCATCACCTTGATCCCCTCGTCAGGCGACACACTTGTAAACCGCACTGGGCCGGATGCGACGGAACGTATCTTCGACTGGCACATCGATACACAGAGGGATAACGCAGCTGACCTGGATATGCGCATCTGTACTGCACCATTCGGAAGACTACTGGCGCCACTCTCGTCGACGTCATCGTGTGCATCTGGTATAAGAACAGTCGCCGTAGCTGACTGGGCCAGTGGGCGTGGTGGAGGCACGATGGACGCACATTCATCAAACCCCTTTTTGTTCTTTGTACAGACCGTGCTTGCCATCACCTTGATCCCCTCGTCAGGCGACACACTTGTCAACCGTACTGGGCCGGATGCGACGTAACGTATCTTCGACTGGCACATCGATACACAGAGGGATAACGAAGCTGACCTGGATATGCGCATCTGTACTGCACCATTCGGAAGACTACTGGCGCCACTCTCGTCGACGTCATCGTGTGCATCTGGTATAAGAACAGTCGCCATAGCTGACTGGGCCAGTGGGCGCGGTGGAGGCACGATGGACGCACATTCATCAAATCCCTTTTTGTTCTTCGTACAGGTGAGAGACAACCGTTCAGTTTCCTGCTACAAAAGCAATAACGTGTGCCTCTTGCTTCTACCGTGCCCACGGTCACTGCTTTCAAATATGCTTGCCATATATCATTGTTTCGTTGACTTGTTGACCTGTTGTGGTGACGTAGAGGAAAACCCGGGTCCTAACACGGAAGAAATGCTCAGGTCGTTCATGAAGGATATGAAGGAAATTAAAATGACCCTGAGTACTAGTAGCCTGAAGTTGAACGAAACAACGCAAAAGCTGACATCAATTGAAAGGAAACTGGACGGCCTTTCGTCCACTGTGTGCGATTACACATCTAGAGTTGACGACCTGCAGCAGACGGTTGATCAACTAATTTTGAAGGTAGACGATTCAGAGAATAGAAGTAGAAGGAACAACCTTATTATATATGGTATTACGGAGCCTCGGGGAGAACAACTCGAGTCGTTGGAAGAAGTTACACAAAAAATACTTCGGGATACCTTGAGTGTTCAAGACGTTAAAGTTAAACGTATCCACCGACTGGGGAAGCCGAATCCGAGCAAGGACCGTCCGGTAATTTTCAAGTTAGTGGACGGGAGAGACAAGCCGAGAATACTGAAAAATTGCAGGAAACTTAAAGGTACCAACTATAGTATTTCCGAGGATTTTTCCCCTCGTATTCAGGCAATCTGGAAAAAACTATGGAAAGTTACGAAGGAAAATAAAGCGAGAGGTAAAAATGTTGCTCTTTTGTTTGATAAAGTAAAAATCAACACAAGACTGTTCAGATGGGATGAAGGAAGC
Organism: Rhipicephalus microplus; assembly: GCF_043290135.1. Lineage (NCBI taxonomy): Eukaryota > Metazoa > Arthropoda > Arachnida > Ixodida > Ixodidae > Rhipicephalus > Rhipicephalus microplus. The sequence goes on from NC_134701.1 coordinate 126,970,563, forward strand.
AACATGATGGTTCAATTACACTCGGAATGACACGAGTCTTCCCTGCCTAATGATCGGGCATCTCAAAAAAAAACGACACAGCGCCATTGCCACCATGCGCCACCCAGAATACGTTTTCCATTATGAATATTATAGTAAGACGCATTTTACCTAAATCTGCTGATTTGGAGGGCCTTCTTCTAACGTATAACCTAGACATGACGGTAATAACTGAGACGTGGCTTCACAATAGCGTTTCTGATGAGAACATCGCACCAAGGTCGCATGAGATTATTCGCCACGACCGGGGGGCAAGGGGCGGTGGCGTCGCAGTTGTGCTGAAGAAAAACATTGAGTACACAGTGATATCCCACAATACCAACGTAGAAACGTTATGGATTCGTGTTCGCCTGTGTCAAAACAGTGTTTTCGTTGGTGAAATTTACAGACAGGCGGATGCAGATCTTTCAATTCTAGAAAAACTGCATGATTTCATGTATGAGCACTGTAAAAGCAACGCTAATGTCATCTTGTCCGGTGATCTCAACCTTCCAAAAATTAACTGGGACCTACTGTGTGTTCCGTCATCATGTCAGCATTCCGAGTTGATGCTTCATATTGCTTTTTCGTTTCTTCTGAACCAGCTTGTGGATCAGCCTACGCGTGTATCAGCTACTTCTAACACAGTTCTTGATCTTTTTTTTCGTTTCGGAAAATATTAGTGCTGTAGGCTATGACATGTCGTATTTGCCTGGGCTATCTGATCACGACATCGTCCTTTTTGCTGGTCGTATGCAAGTCTCGAGGATAAAGGGCGAAAACGTCACTAAAAAATTCCCTGATTTTAACTGTGCTCAAGATGAGAGTGTACTAGACTTTCTGGAAGAAGATTTTGATATTTTTCAGCATATTTATGCTACTGAAAATTCTACTGCCCAAGATTTGTGAATTCATTTCAAGGCTGCTGTTAATAAATGCATTAGCAATTATGTCCCTACTAGACAAAAAAAGCGTAGTCGGCGGAATCCCTGGGTCACTCGCGAAATATTACAGTTGAAACGCCGTGTCAAGCGATTACATCGCTCGGCTGGGAACAGAGGGGCGGTGTCCCTACAGTTACTCCGAGATGAATTGCACAAAAAGATAAAGCTATCCAAGTTCCATTTCTTCAACGTCAAAATGCATCATTTTTTGGAAAATGACACAAGAAAGTTCTGGTTGCACCTAACGAATAAGAATCAGGCTATTAGCAAAATGAAACTTGATGACACTATCACCGATGGCAGTAACTGTATAGCCAATACGTTTAATTACTACTGTTTGTCTGTGTTTTCTCGCGCCACCGTTCAGCCCTCGTCATATCCTAAAACTAGTTATGCTATCCCGGATATAAAAATCAACAAAAGCGGCATTTTTTCGGCGCTACTCGAATGAGACACTAAAAAATCTATCGGCCCGGATGGCATACCAAATATGCTCCTGCACAGATACGCCGAACGGTGCGCGAAGTATCTGAACATAATCTTTAGCGAAAATATACGGACAGCGGAAATACCTTTAGAATGGAAAACTGGAAAGGTGGTGCCTATTTATAAGACTGCTGACAAACTTAATGTAATCAACTACAGACCAGTTTCGCTACTGTGCACTTGTAGCAAGGTTTTGGAACATTTAATATTTAAGCATATCTGTTCTTTCTTAGAGGACAACAATTATTTCTAAGTAGTCAGCATGGTTTTTGGTGCGGTTTGTCCACTACGACGCAACTTATTCGCACTGTAAATGATCTAATGGTAATGCTTGACAAGGGCGGACAGATTGACATGGTTTTTCTTGATGTTGAAAAAGCCTTCGACCGTGTGTAACACCGCCATTTAATGTTAAAGATCCGATGCCTTTTTGACAATCCTCGGATAGTACAGTGGCTCAACTCGTGTCTTACACGGCGTAGGCAGTTTGTTCACATAGGCGATTCGGACTCAGAATTCGCATCTGTTCTTTCAGGCGTTCCTCAGGGTTCGGTGCTCGGCCCGTTACTCTTTTTAATCTATATTAATGATTTACAGATTACGTCACCAGTATGTTGCCGTTTATTTGCAGACGACTGTGTTGCATACATGCACATTCTGTCAGTGAAAGATCAACAAATACTAAACAACTTCTTAGCAGCTGTTAGCAACTGGTGCTCAACATGACAGATGCGCCTAAACGTTTCCAAGTGTGTTCAGATGAGTGTTACACGCAAGAAGGAGCCACTTGTTTGCACCTATAGCATCAATAAGGTTCCATTAGCTTCAGTAGACCAATTTAAATACTTGGGTTTGCATATCGGTTCTACGCTAACCTGAAGTGGTCATGTGCAATTCATTGTTTCCAAGGCTTTGAGAAAACTTTACATGCTAAGAAATCGCATGATGCATTGCACTCCTAAAACTAAGCTTGTGGCCTACACGAGATTAGTTGGCCGCTATTAGAATATGCGGACGTATGCCCCGCCGCGGTGGTCTAGTGGCTAAGGTACTCGGCTGCTGACCCGCAGGGCGCGGGTTCGAATCCCGGCTGCGGCGGCTGCATTTCCGATGGAGGCGGAAATGTTGTAGGCCCGTGTGCTCAGATTTGGGTGCACGTTAAAGAACCCCAGGTGGTCTAAATTTCCGGAGCCCTCCACTACGGCGTCTCTCATAATCATATAGTGGTTTTGGGACGTTAAACCCCAGATATCAATCAATCAATATGCAGACGTAGTTTGGGACCCGCACACCAATTGTGGCATCGACTGCATTGAACGCGTTAAAAAAGAAAAAGCGCTAAGATTCATCTACATTTCTTACGGCAGGCACGTGTCCATTACTAACCTTAGACATTTAAGCAAACTTCCAACGCTAGAATCACGCAGGAAACTGCATCGACTGCAAATGCTTTACAATATTGTAAACGGTAACATTAGAATGGGCTTCACTGATTACATGCAGTATAACAGCGCGAGGCCAACAAGATGGAAGCACAGTAAGACGATTGTAAGGCCACGAGTTAAAACGAAGGTGTATCAATTTTCGTTTTTTCCTCGAACGATAGCAGAATGGAACGAGCTTCCATGTGACATAGTCGGTCTATCATCAGTTCATGCGTTCACAAATGCCGTGCAAGATTATCTGTGATGTTATGCGCAAATCTTGTCATTTTTTCTCTTTTACAGCTTGAAATGTATGCGGGTAGCCATTGATTTCGCGCTATTCTTCTGTTGACATAAGCTGACCTTCGGTTCACATGCTTATTTGTTTCGTTGGCAGTTTCACTCATGTTCTGAAATGTTGTATGCGTCTTTCGGGTGTTCAATCACTCGATCCTGTACGTGTTATTACTTCTGTGTCCCACCTCAGTGTGTTATTGCAAATGCTGTTCGGCTTGTTTTTTATGTTCGCGTCTAGAGTTCACATTCGGCCGCATGTGTTGTTATCATTAGACATATGTGCATTTGTTCTGTTTTCTTTCTTTTTTTTATTTTGGTTGTCGACTGAAACAATGCAATGTGTAACATTGTAATGTGATGTACCCACTCCTGCCATGGCTCCCAAAAGGCAGCCGGCAGTATCTGATAAATAAAAAAAAGCATTTTATGTTCCCGCTTTCACCTAAGGGTGTGCGAGGTCAAGCGAAAAGGATCACACGCGATAACACTACGGTTCACTCGCGACCGCTAACAATTTGTTTTATTGCGCGTTACCCTCGCAGCATGGGTTGGAGCGCCGCCAAGTAGGTCGTGCCGGAGCAGCGTGTGACGTCCCACTCCCCTCGCACACCTCTCTCACAGCGGCGCGTGACGTCACACTCCCTTCTCTTCCTCACCCGCCGCACGCTCACCGCAGTGCTCACAGCTACCGGCTCCTCTGCCCGCTGGCAATACACTTCTCTCTCACTTGAGCCTCTCCACCGCCCACAATGCTCGACCGCACGTAGAGTGGAAGCACTATTTTGCCCCGCTGCACTGGTCCAGTTGATAAGGTACTCGGCTGCTGACCCAGAAGTCGCGGGATCAAATCCCGGCTTTGGCGGCTGAATTGACTATGGAGGCGGAAATGTTGTAAGCCCGTGTGCTCAGATTTGGGTGCACGTTAAAACCTCAGGCGGTCGAAATTTCTGGAGCCCTCTACTACGTCGTCTCTCATAATCATGTGGTAGTTTTGGGACGTTAGACGCCACATATCAATCAATCAAAGCACTCTTTCGACTCGTTCATCTGTGATAAAACTTTCTCAAAACCCACCCTGCTTTCCGTGTCTTTGCGTTTAAAACAAACATTTACTCCAATAAATGCTACACCAAGTTTCCGTTCTCACCGTTCTTCCATTAATCGCGTCTTCGCCCGTCTCAACCGGGTGTCATGCAAGGGTCTTTGAGATGTTTCGTAAAAAGAGCTCTTTAAGGTTTAAACCTACGAGAGACTTGACCGAAAGCCGTTTGTACCAAAACTCAAACAAGAAGTTTAATTGAAAAGTAAAACGACGTAAATCCCCCATAAAACGAAACAACTAATAAACAGTTAACTGGACACGGCGAAATCCATTTATCAACACTCGACAAAGAAGTTCAAAGTGTTCAATTGAATCTAACGTCTGAATGGGGCTGCACGGTGGAGTATGGCAAGATAACTTTTCGGTCTCACCCACACGCTGAATTGCGACGACGATGAGCAAACCTGAACGCGGTGATTCGGGCTTCAAGACGCAGGCAGGACAGGGGTGAAGGAACGCTGGCTGCTGACGACACGTCGAGAAACCAGACCGGAACGTGGTGACACTAGCTTTAGTAGTGTGGACCTGTCAGTGACGAGAGAACGCAGGCTGATGGCGACGCGTCAGGGAACCAAGGCCAACCTCGCCAAGCAGCTGGGCGCACAGCTCGGGCCCGTAGCCCGACGGATGTTGCTCGCCTGTTGGTACCAAAGTCCGCAAGCCATGGGTAGAAGTTCAGAACCGAATGGCCACGGTCTTCTCGAGCGGGAACACGACGGCAAGAGGCCCCGGCCGGTTGAAGTCCTGAAGTTTCGGGTCTGACGCCCGACGGCCCATCTTCAGCGCCCGGTTCGGTGACGACGTTCCGCTTCCCCGTCTTCGTGAAACTCCCCTTCATCTGCTCTGCTCAGGCTTCTACTTCCGCTCTGGCCCACTTGTCTCGTCCCGATTGGATATTCTGTACTTTCGTGGTACCCAGCGATTGGGCCTTGAAATCTCCATGGTCTATGATCATTGGTTACCTTATCTTTTATTTTGTTCACGGGGTGCCACGCACACTCGTGCATGCGACGTCTTCCCTGCCATCGTCACCGTCGTTGTCTAGGCAGCACCGCGCGTACACTTTGTTTGCTTCTGTTTTTCTGACGCGCACTTTCCAAAGGCGCGCACTTTGAACGTGCACTCCATTCATCACACCGGGTCAACGCCACGCGCATACTTTTGTTGTGGGTAGACTCTGTGGTAGTCGACAGTACAAGGAACTGTTCGCGTTGCTGAAGGTTGAAAACTTGCTGTTCACATCGTTGGGAGCCTTGCCATATTGCAGCCTAATGTGCACGTAATGACTTCGCGCGCAACGTCTTGCACATGTTTCTGCAGAGGTATGACCAATCCGAAGCCCTGAATGATGAGGGGTACGCTTGTGCAATCGAGATGTCTGCTGGTCTTGTGATCATCAGCGTGAATACATCAGACCTAACACATTTGGTTGCGACCCGAAAAACTTTCTTGCTGAAAAGGTGAAGACCATAAAGCCATTTTGTAAACCGATCCTTGTATTCAGCCATTTTGATTTCGATGTGGCAAATTATCAAAGCCAGATCGAGAGTATCACGCGCGAAATTGCTATTCCTTGAAACTGCAGACGCAACAAGCCGTGTGACGCAAGATCGTTCCGGCATTTATCACACTTTTCCCACGCACTCCCACCTGCCAACAATACCGGCCTGACAACCTTGTTGTGACTATTCCGAGACATCTGCTCGTGGTCATGACACAGTTCGAAATAACGTCCGTGGACAGTTGTTAGTCCAGGCCAAGGCAGCCCTCCACTTCTTGCCATTTTCGCTCCTCATTTAAAGGAGCCCTGTCCTCACAAAGTTTTTCACGCCCAGAACGACCTGCTTACCACGCTAATGTTTGCGGGTAAGAAACGTTATCGTGCCCGACGTTCCGTTCTGTGACCTATCCGCCCTTCAAGACCTTCACTGAGCTCTGCCTTTCAGCCTGTTTTTGATTCGCGATTTTAATATTTCATTCATGCAGCGTAGTATTTCTTCCGCTGTGCTGGCCGCTCTTTCAATTCATCGAGCTGCGCGTTCTCCGCAGTAATGATTACCCGCAACCAGCTAGTCTCTTAGGGTAGCTCACCACCTTCAAAAACAAAACTTTTGAATAGAAATTGATTTCTGGGGATTTCGACTTCACAAGCTGTCTATTCAAGAATACTTTAAAAAAAATTCGGCAGATCCCACGTATCTGGGAATCAACGTTATGCGAAGCATGCGGATGGCAGGTGACCATGTTGAATTTTTTTTTATTGAGTGACACGTCATGAAATGACGCTAAACATATGTACAAATGTTGCACGCACGGACATATGTTGAAGAGTTGCAGATGTTCATATAACCAGTTGTTTGCACTTGCGCAACGATGTCAACTGTGACATGCTTGTTAGCAACACCAGAAGCTGATATGAAACGCTGATGCTCGCGTATATGCTGGCCATAGACACTGCTACATAAATCAAATTCAGCGCATGGCACCTAACCACAAATTACGTTAACCCTACGTGATGACTGTACCAATAGAGTACATATGTAATGTTTATAGAATTGGGTAGGCAGCACTGCAACCATTAATCACGTTTCACGAAGATCAGCATCTATTTGAAAAGTAGTTCCGAGACTTGGCGTAGCTCTGTGGTAGAATGCTTGGGTTTGATTCCTGCTGGGACACTGAAATTTATTATTTGCATTCACAGGAGGGGAGGGGGGGGGGTCAGCGGTGCCTGTGTCAGGTTTTTCTTAAAGGGGTCGTGAAACGCTTGCTTTAAAGTGACAATGCGAAGCCACCGGCGTCCACACGCACTAACTACGTGACGTTATCATAAGTAATTCTTCACATATCGAGGAACACGGAACTTTTCGGTACTTGCGTGCGTGCATCTGGGACACTCGTCAGCGTCTTTGTCATACGCAATCAGCTCTAACTTGAACTTTGACGTCATATTCAGCAGCGTCCTCGTGGGACGCGGATCACGTATGGCAGACGCCGATGAGTGCCTCTTGCGCGTGCTCGATATGCCTTAGAGTTCCGCGTTCCCTCGATAGGCGAAGCTTCTATGCAGGTCCACTCGTGCTGATGTCACAGTTAGTGCATGTGGCTGCCGATGGTGCCGCATTGCCGTTGTAAAGCGACCGTTTCACGACCCCTTTAACACTGCCATTTATTCTATGCCTTCGTTGGGTCGTCGCTACCGTAGTCGGGTATCGCTTAAAGCTCACGTTTTGAATTTGCCCATGTGTGTTCTCGTTGTTTCTGGGTAGATACGAAGTGTCGAAAATTACTAGATCCAACGTACAGCGGGAATAGATGATATGCGAAGCACGAATGAGAAATGTTCATATGTCACTTTAAAATCAGCTCAACGTTACGAGGTGGAGGTAAATGATGCCGTACAGGACTTCCATGTCCCGATTATCATGTTTGGGTGTGTTGTTTACCTTCTGCATTTATTCACTTCACGTAATACCAAATTTATTATATGTGGAGCTAGCAAAACGGCCGCGAGCACGCTATGAACGTGGTTTGTTGTCATGTTCCTACATGACCCGCGTGTCAAGATTATCATGTTTGCACCGGTCATATATTTCGTCATTCATTGGCATCACGTAACATCAAATTTGGTATATGCGGAGCTGGCAAAACGACCACAAGCACATCATGAAAGACCCAATATATTCTAATGTAGCATTGACGCGCGTGCATGCTGAGCACAGCGATGCTACGTTAGCAAAGCGCGAGCACCTATAGTCTGACGCCAGGCGCGACCAGAGGCCGTCGGCGCTGCTGCTGCTGCTGAAAAACATTTATTTACAGATGTTAATTACAGGGAGGGTGGGAACGGTCTTTAAGGGGCCGCCCCGTACAAACACTAGATGGGCTTCCTTTTACGGGAGCCCATTGGCGTTGGCCGCGGCCCAGGCACGCTCGACCAGGGCCCATTGGGCCATCAGGTCAGAGTAGCCGAGCAGGGCTGCCTCCCAGTCCTCCCGCGAAGGGTTGGGTAGGGGGGTAAGGGTTGGGGTTTTTCGGCATGCCCACACCATGTGGGAAATGTCAGAGGAATTTTCCTCACAATGCGGGCACTTCCCCGTGCAAGCGGGGTCAAAGTGTTCTATGATTGCCGGGCACAATAGAGTTTTGGTATAAAGGCAAAGGAGGATTCGCTCCTCCGCCTTCGTGAGGCCCTTCCAGGGTTTCGGATAGACGTTATGGCCGGATTGATAAAATTGTGTGACCTCCTTAAAGGTGTAGGCGGGATAGGGTTCGAGTTCCGGATCGGTAGGGAACGAGGAAGGTGCCTGGAGAGTGAGCGCGCTAGCGGCGGCATCAGCCGTCTCATTACCATCGAGGCCCGTGTGAGCCGGAGCCCATATGATCGTTCGGTGCGCGGGGGCACCTAGGTAGCTGCTGTTCTGCAAAATTTTATAACCACGGTACGGAATGTATCCCTGTTCAATATTGTGACAGGCACCCCTTGAGTCGGTGATGATGACCCTCGAGTCCTGATGGGCGGCGGCTAGTGCGATGGCGATCTCCTCCTCGTGCGTAATGTTATGTGCACGGAAAGTGAGTCCGTTTACAACGGTGTTTTGGTGGACAACCGCAGCCGTGTACCAACCACCGTGGTGCGGGCCGGAGGTGTCCACGTAGAATACTCCGAATTTGTGGCCGTAGTGTCGAGCCAAGGCTTCCGCCCGCGCGAGGCGTCAGCCACTGTAGGCGTCTCGGGTCATGTTAGCCAGAAGAGGGCGCACGTGCAAGGAGTATCGCCAAACTTCTGGAATCTGTACGCGCTCTTCCGTGTGTATTGAATGATTCATGTGTAGCCGGGAAAGGAGGCGGCGACCCGACGGTGTTTTAGAGAGTCTAGTATTTCGGTTTGTCAAGTGCGCCTCTCTCAGCTCCTTGAAGGTGTTCACCATTCCCAAGCCCAAAAGGCGCTGGTAACAGATGCTTACAGGAAGGTCGAGGGCGCGCTTGTAGATTTTGCGGAGAACGACTTCGAGTGCATTCTCGTCGGATTTGCGTAGGTGGAGGTATGGAGCCGAGTACAGGACTCGGCTGGTTACGAATGCATGCGCCAGACGCAAGGCATCTTTGCATCGTAACCCCCCGCGCTTGTTGGAAACCCGGCGGACCAACCGGCCCACCTGGTCTCCCACCTTACGCAGTTTGGCCAATGTTGTGTCTGCTCTGCGAGTTTTGTGTATAAAAAGCCCTAGTACTCTAATCTCAACGCGTTCGGGTATGGGTCCGCTGTGAAGGGAGATGTCCATTTTTGTGGTGCACTTTGGTGATGGGCGTATGTGCACGAATTCCGATTTGGACGGGAAGCACTGAAGACCACAGTGACGGGCATAGTCATCCACGATGTCCGCCGCTTGCTGCAGGCTTGCCTCCATGTCTCCTGCCGAGCCGTGTGACGCCCATATGGTGATGTCGTTGGCATACAGCGCATGCTGTATGCCTTTGACTTTCGCCAGCTGAGCGGGGAGTCTCATCATTGCCACATTGAATAGGAGGGGTGAGAGGACCGCTCCCTGCGGAGTCCCTCTCGTGCCTAATCGGTAAGGGCCGTGTTCAATATCCTGAATCTGAATGTATGATTGTTGGTTAGTGAGGAATTGTTTAATATAGTTGAAAGTGTTCTGGCCGCAATCCACCTGTGAGAGATGTGTCAGAATAATTTCGTGGGTCACGTTATCACAGGCCCCCTTCAGATCCAAAGCGACCACAACTTTGTCATTCAGGGGATATCCGACTCGATCGAGGATCTCATGGTCGAGCTGAAGCAAGACATCCTGTGCGGACTGGTGTGAGTGGAACCCGAACATGGTGTCTGCAAATGCATTTTTGGTCTCCAGGAACGTGGACATTCTGTCGTGCACTATCGTCTACATTAATTTTCCCACTCAAGAAGTAAGGAAGATGGGGCGGAGATTGTCAGTGTTAATGGCTTTGCCCCCTTTGGGTATGAAGGTGACCAGGGCGGTCTGCCACTCAATTGGTAGGCTTGTTTTCCCAATCCAAATGGAATTGATGTAGGCAAGGAGCATGGTGTAGGCCGAGTCAGGAAGATTGGCAAGTAAATTCACGGTATTTTTATCCCTTCGCAGTGTCGTTCCTCGCCTCATTTTGGCTAGGGCTGCCTTCAGGTCGTGTAACTGGAACAGTTGATCCAGCTCCACGTTCTTGGTACCTGCATACGAGTACGCCGGCCCTCGGGAGTCCTGCTGTGTGCATAGATATTGGTCTTGGAGTTTACATGCCCATTTGGCTGTGTCTCCGTCGAAGCTGTGAAATGCTCGTTGCAGATGCTTTTGTGTCTCTGTTCGAGTTTGCGTCGGATCAATCAAGGTGCGGAAGAGGCGCCAGGTACTCCAGCTGGAAATTTGTCGAGCGGCCGTGTTGCAACGGTCCACCTAGTTAGAGCCAGCGAGTAGGGCCACGTAATCTGCTGCTCGCTGGGTGAGCTCAGCGATGCGAATTTTGAGCTTTCGGTTGTGTTTTTGCCGGCGCCATCGGCGGACGAGGCTGCGCCGGGCCTCCCAGAGGTGAAGGAGGTGGTTATCCACCGCCAGAGTCGCCTCGGAGAGTTTAATTTGTGTTTCTGTGGAGCGTAATGAGGAAACGAGTTGCTGGGACCAAGCATGGTATCCTTGCTCCTCAATGGGTGTCGAATTGGCGTATATGTGCCGAAACTTTGTGTAATCGGGTAATTTTGCCTCTCCGTAGGGTCTTGCCAAAGGATAGGTTCGAATGGTGGTGTTGAGTATGCAGTTGTCGCTGCAGAGGGTCTCCTCAGTGTTGACTCAATCCGCATACTGGATGTTTTTTGTAAGGGTAAGGTCCGAACATGTGTCCCGGGTCGTTACCCACGCCAGTTAGGTAGGCAGGGTTGGTGTGAAGAGTTAGGCCCAGCGTGGACATAAGTTCCGCCAACTTACGCCCACGTTTCTCTTCACGTGCATACCCCGAAAGTGTGCTTGGGGCATTAAAATCACCCACGATCACCAGAGGGTCCCTGCCTGCAGCCTTTAAGGCGCGGCTAAAAAGGTCTGTGAATGTAATGTTGCTTAGTTTCGGTGAGCAATAAATGTTTAGCACGTGCAGCGGCGGGTCCTGTTTACGAAGCGGAAGGAGTGTCACCATCACGTACGAGAAAGCTGGCTTAAGGTCGAGATCGACTAGGTTGGCCGTATAATTTTTGTGCACGCAGATACAAGATAAGGGGTCCTGCTGAAACGTAGTATAGTTAGTGAGTGTGGCAGCATTCCCTCGCTCCTGGAGGGCTACCACAGCAGGAAGGTTTTGAAATGCTGCGAGGAAAAGCCAGAAGTTGGCCCGCTTAGTGTGAGCCTTAAAGCCTCGACAATTCCACTGGGTGATTTGGATGGGAGTGGCCGTATTGGATCGTGGGGACTTCTGAATTCTAAGGGTGCCCGCCATGGTCAGTGGAGTTAACGAGCGATTGCGGTGGCGGTGCTCCTGAGCCAGCACTCGCGGGAAGGGGGTGTCCTCAATTCCGGAAACGGAGCAGTTGTCATCATCCTCAAATTCGATCTGTCGTCGATGCGTTTTAAGGTACCGGCCGGACACGTCCTTAATTGGGCCGGCTCGTTTGGTAAAACGCGCAACTTGTTGGGCTATCAGGGTTGGGATGGTTTCTGTCATTTTAGCAATGGCGGCATTTACAGCCGCTGAGATTTGGCTTTCGAGGACAGTTTCGAGGGCCGTCCATACGGACCTCAAGAATGTTCACACGAGCTTCGAGTGCGGCTACCGCGTCCGCTACCGCCGCCCCGGTCTCACTCTCCATTACCTCTACTGCGGGCGGAGGAGGAGGGGAGACTAGTTGGGTCTGTCTGGCCTCGGCTGCCGCTAGTCTTTTCTGTAACGCTTCGATTTGTGCCTGAAGCTTGGCAATAAAATTTTGGTCGGCGTTACGTGACGAAGAGGGGATGATAGGAGGGGCTGAGGAGGCAGCTCTACCCGTACCACCCACCTGGTTTCCGTTTTTGACGGCGTTGGCCCATGACCCGGCTTCACCGCATGGTTGCGCAGTTGGCTGCTTTCCGGTTCCTCCAGTAGGGGAAGCAGGCTTGTCTGTCTTGTCGACTTTTCGGCGTGGTGGATCACTGGGAGTCTGATCTTTGCGTCGTTTCTTGGACGCCCCTTTGTACTTTCCGCCCTGTTGTGCGGCCACCTTGGAATTACAGTACTTGGCCGTACATGCTCGAGAGTTTGCGGCGTGTGCTCCACCGCACAAAGAACATATAAGTGTACACATTCAGAGGGGCCCACACCCCCTCCTCCACAAGCGGAACCTGCTGTCCACAGAGGCCACACGTATCCGGTCGTGGGTTGGGACAAGTGTCCATTCGATGGCATACGACAGCGCATTTGCCGCAGGCCGGGATTGTCCGGTAGTAGGGTTTGACAGGGATCAGCATTGTGTCTTAGTGAACAAAGCGTAGCTTCTCCTTGCCGGCGAAGGTTACACGCGCCTTGTTAGATGTGCCAAATTTACGCACCTCGACGATGGTGCCTGACCTCGAGCGTACGCTCTCTCGGAGCGTCTCCGTCGTATCTGTGTTGCGGACTACGATGACTCCATGGCAGACATTGCTACCATCTTGTCGCAGGTACCCGTTGAGCAGAACCTGCCTGTGCTCGATGTTTACCGCGAAGTCCCCGATGATTTTGTCCACCGTGTCTGGGTCCGGGGTGTGAATCACGATCAAATTTTGCTCTCTCGATGGAATAACTGTCAGCGTCTCAGCTCGCTCGAGCCCGAGGTATGCCTTAAACGCGGTCCCGTACCAGTTCTCTGAGAAAGCATCATGCGTTGAGATGCACTCTCGTGGCTTTACGACTATTACATAGTCGTCCGGACTCTGTTTCGGAAACGGGCTAGGCTTCCATTTTATGAGAACCTTGCCCTTCGTCCCACAGTGCGCGAAGCGGGAGGCTGCGTCTTTTCAACTGGCGTGCCGGATGCCGGGGCAGCGGCGGACGCCGGCTTCTTGGCGCGCGCTTGTGAGCGGCGTTCAACCGCGTCGTTGAGAGCTTGGCTTCGAAACCTCGGCGAAGAAGCAGAGTTTGGCGTTTTGGAAGTCATAATCGTCTCCCACGTCATGGCGTGTGGGTCGTATCCACGCTGCAGGAGAGTAGCGTCCACGTTGCCTCGGAAAGCCGGTCCCACGCCGCCGGGCGTCGGCGTCACCGTTTGGCTTAACGGCGTCGCCAACGTGGTCGGGTGATGATCGGCCGTAAAGTTGTTAAAAACTGGCCCACCTGGATGACACTGATATCCACGTGTTGCCTGTGAGTCGCCCAAACGATTTATGGTGGTCTTGACGGGGTACTGTGAAGTTGCCCGTGGTTCCAGCCGAAAATCAGTGGAGCCGAAGCGCAGCACGTCCTACATCATCGCGCGCTTGCAGTGCCCCCTCTCCGTCGGCGCGGCTCGACGGAAACCGGAGCGAAATGCGACATTGTGTATTTCGCGCCAATGCGTTACGCAGACAACTCTGCGTCTCCCTCTTTTCGTGACGGAGGGATACCGGACGCGCTGAAACGCGCATACGTCAAAGCAACGCAGCGCAGCGCGCGTCTACGAGCATAGCCGGACCGGCGCCTGGCGTGGCAACGCCTGCGTGACGCGACGAAATGAACGCCAGCGAGCACGCGCACCGCGTCACGTCGAAATGTATAGGCGCCTTGACTGTGGCATGTAGTCATGTTTTCACATGACACGCATCTCATGATTAACCTGTTTGCGCCAGTCACAAACTTTCGTCATCCATTGGCGTCACGTAATACCAAATTTGGCATATGTGAAGCTAGCAAAACGACCGCGAGTGCATCATCAGTGTGGCATGTAGTCATGTTGTTACATGACACGCATATAATGATTTTCATGTTACAGTCTGTCGCTTCTGTTTGCCATGCAGTCATGTCATACCATAGACAAACGCCATACATAGACGAACGCTACGCGTGCCCGATCCAGGTGGCCGTGCATGTAGTCATGTTCTCACATGACACGCATGTCATAATGATAATGTTTGGACGTGCCATTTACCTTCGTTATCCCTTCGCGTCACGTAATATCAAATTATGTATATGTGAAGCGAGCGAAATGGTCACGAGCGCATCATCAGTGTGGCATGTAGTCATGTTGTTACATGACACGCATCTCATGTTTATCATGTTTGCACGAGTGTCATACTTTCGTCATCCATTCACATCCCGTAATACCAAATTTGGTATAAGTAAGGCTAGCCTAATGGCCATCAGCGCATCATGAGCATGCCATGTAGTCATGTTGTTACATGATACGCATTTCATGTTTATCATATTTGCACCCGTATCATACTTTCGTCATCCATTTTCGTATAAGTGATGCTAGCGAAATGGCCACGAGCGCATCATGAACGTGGCATGTAGTCACGTTGTTACATGACTACATGCCACACTGATGATGGCATGTAGAAAACACACCTGTCATGTAACAACCTGTCCACATGCCACGCATTTCATGATTTTCATGTTAGAGTCTGTCGCTTGTGTTCGCCATGCAATCATGCCATACCATACCAGTTTTGCAACATGCCATGTGAACGAAACCACCACAAGAGCTACAGGACCATGAAATACAAATCATGGCATTCATGACATACATGTCATGGTTTTCATGTTATTACTAGTGTAATATGTCCTTCATACAGTCATGCTATGCCATACCAAGTTTGGTATTGATAACATAGGGAGGCGTACCCCTTTGAAATAATCATTTTTTGCTCTCTATGACATAGCGAAGTGAATTCCGGGGGGGGGGGGGTGGCACTGGCACGGGGCCGGTGTGCCAACCCCTGACGTGTTGGAAAGTGAGCTCACTATGAATTCTTCTGCAAATAATTTCTATATATGTTTCTGTCTGTCGGCTTCTTTCTATCTTTCCTTCCTTCCTGTACTCTTTCTCCCGCCCATCTTATTTATTGCATCACATGCCGGACAAATAGCCGAAGTAGTTCTGGAAGCGAAGATGAAGGAGAGAACAAACAGAGCGAAAGTTCATAACGTACATAAGTTATGTTCTCGACTACCCTGGGCTTCTCCGAGCATGCCTTGTATCATTGTTAAAAAAACTCAGGTCTGCGCTTAATATAAAAAAAATGACTCGTCAAGCTGGAATAGCGGCCTTCTAAGAGCTTGATGTAAGCTTTTTGAGTACTTTGATGCTTTACTTAAACAGAGGGCGAATCAATCAGTATTTTCAAGCTTCCAAATTCATCTAAGTGCTGTCAAATTTACTTTTCTTATAATGCTAGAAACGCGTTACATAACTTATGTAGTGAGCACTGCGGGCATGTTTTTATAAACGCCAAGTCAAACCACTGTTTGACTTGACCACTGTTTGATGTGCTCACCATTCTTTTTTTTTCAGTACTAGTTGGAATTGATGTCCTATGCTACTGAATGTATTTTAGTGGTACTGATGTAGTCATCAAATGTATTTCTGGCGGCTTTGTCTCACTCGTTATTATAATAATTCAGTGAGTACCCTCTGTATAAATCTTGCCCTTTCACAATGTATGTGCCCTTCCTGCAATAATCCCTGTTGGGATTGGCAGTATATGTAAATAAATAAATAAACCAATAAAATATCAAGTTGGTATTTCATTTCATTTCATTTTATTACCTTAAAGACCCCACTAGGGGGTGTTACATAAGGGGTGGATGTAGAGAAATTATACAAAACAAATGCTAACCATGTATGTTGATTGCGAGACAGACAATGTGTTACATTGTGTAAAAATAAACTCGGGCAGGTAATGGCAGCAGTGCTGTGGGAAAGGTCGTTCTATTGAGATGATGCCTGTGGAAAGAAGGAGGCAGAAAATGTCTTGGTGTGGCTGCGTGGACGGGTGACTTGTAGGGCATGACCGGTGTGATGAGATATGCGGGCTGGAGTGGTGATAAAGTCCGGTCGGTCACGTGAGCTGTAATAGAACTTATGGAACAGAGCTAGGGTGGCAATGCGACGATGAAGTGCAAGAGTTAATAGAGATGATTCTTCTTTCAATGATGACACACTGACATGATATGAATATGATGAATGAATAAATTGTACCGCGTGGTTCTGCAGTGCCTCAAGTGAATTTGTTAAGTAAGCCTGAGGCGGGCTCCAAATGGCAGCCGCATACTCAAGCTTTGGCCTGATAATAGATTTGTAGGCTAGAAGTTTCAGGTGTTTGGGAGCGTGGCGTAAATGACGTTTCAGAAATCCAAGTGATTTGTTAGCACCCGCTATTATGTTAGTGACATGCGCACACCACGTTAGATCATATGACAATGTTACACCTAGATACTTATAAGACTCGACTCTGTACAAGTCAACATTACCGAGTGTTTAAGGAAAAGTTAAAGGGTTTTGACGACGTGAGAAAGAAAATGACTTGCATTTAGTTGGGTTAAGTATCATGAGCCAATGGTCACACCATGCTTGAATAGAGTTAAGATCATGTTCAAGTGCTTGCTGCTCAGATGGATTAGTAATAGTACGATAAATGACGCAATCATCGACGAACATGCGAATGTGACATGAAACGTGCAAAGATAAGCCGTTAATGTATATTAGGAACAGTAGAGAACCTAACACCGAACCTTGGAGAACAGTGGACGTAACTGGAAGAGGGTTAGAAACACACTCATTAACAAAAACTGATTAGGAGCTATTCCTCAGAAATGCTGCAATCCAATTAAGAACGTTAGGGTTAATGTTTAAGCTAGAAAGTTTAAAAAGAAGGAGCTGATGAGACACTTTATCGAACGCTTTAGCGAAATCTAAAAAGATGGCATCAGTTTGCTGGTTACAGTCTAAGTTTAATTGTAAATCATGAAGGAAGTTAGCTAGCTCAGTTTCACAGGATAGACCTTTGCGAAAACCGTGCTGTGAAGGATAAAAAAAATCATTTAAGTCTAGAAATGTCATGATTTGTGAATAAATGACATGTTAGATGATTTTGCATGGTATACTTGTTGACGAGATTGGACGATAATTTAATGGTGACTCCTTACTGCCAGATTTATGGATGGGAACGACCTTTCCCACTTTCCAGTCATCGGGCAAGTGACCTGTTGAAAGGGATTGAGAAAACAAAAGACACAAGAAAGCAGCCGAAATGTTCTTAGTATTAAGTAAAAACTTCGAATTAATTTCGTCAAAACCAGCTGATGATGTTAACTTGAGACGTTCTATGCAAGATATTATGCCATCAATGGAAAATACAATGTCAGGCATTGGTAGTTCGCTGGTAATACACCGAGATCTTAGTACAATTGGAGGCATGGCATGGTCATTAGCAAATACACTTGCGAAGGCGGTGTTAAATACGTCCGCACATTCTGCGTTACTTATAACATCATTGTTTACACTAGCTAGTGTTATCGTGTGTTTTTGTTCTGGGTTAATCACCCGCCAAAATTGCTTAGGATTTTGTGTTAGCATACACGAAAGGTCATTGTGAAAAAACTGGTACTTAGCGTTTCGTATTGCCGTGAGGTATTCGGTTTCCGCTGAGTAGTACTTATCCCACAGAAGTGGGTTGTTGCTCTGTTTAGCAGCTCGGAAATATCTTTTTTTCTTATTTTCTAGTCGCTTCAGTGATTTCTTGAACCATGCTTTGTTTTTGTTAGCACGGAAACTACATACCGGAATATACTTCTCAATTAGCTCTAGCACTTTGCTCTTGAAAAGCAACCAGTTTTCTTGCACTGGATGATTACTAAATTGCGTCTCAAATACCGGGAAAAAGCGGGTTAGCTCGCTGTTGATAGCTTCATAATTGGCCTTATCGCCCCGCCGCGGTGGTCTAGTAGCTAAGGTACTCGGCTGCTGACCCGCAGGTCGCGGGTTCAATTCCCGGCTGCGGCGGCTGCATTTCCGATGGAGGCGGAAATGTTGTAGGCCCGTGTACTCAGATTAGGGTGCACGTTAAAGAACCCCAGGTGGTAAAAATTTCCGGAGCCCTTCACTACGGCGTCTCTCATAATCAAATGGTGGTTTTGGGACGTTAAACCCCACAAATCAATCATAATTGGCCTTATCATAAAGTCGAATTTTTTTTGTAAGTTTCACATACTAGCGGGGCAAAGTTAAAGGTTGCAAGAACAACCTTGTGGTCGCTTATTTCCCTTAAGTATGTTATGGATGTCATAGAGTCGGGGTTGTTTGTTAGTATCAAATCTAGGGTGTTTGACGAGCTCTGTGCAACACGCGTTGGTTCAGTTATCAACTGCGAGATGTTGAAGTTCAGACACACATCAACAAAGTTAGTTGCTTCTGGGCTAAAAGTTGTGTAGTTATGCCAGTCAATGCGAGGATAATTGAAATCTCCGAAGAGAACGATGTCAGCGTTTGGATGCACTCTTGTAAGAGTGTTTAGAATGCTGTTCAGTTTGCACGGGAAATCGGGGTTACTTTGGGGCGGCCTATAGCAAACGCCTAAAAATACGGTCCGCGGTACCGCGCGGCAGATGATCCATAATATTTCTATGTCCGAATCAATGTGTAATACTGAAGATGATAGCTGCCGATTCACTGCCACAAGGAGCCCAGCCCCACGTCCATCTGTGCGATCTTTGCGATAAATATGGAAGTTAGACAGGTCGGCTAGAACTTCATCGTCACTGATGTTGCTATGTAGCCACGTTTCAGTTAATATGAGCACATTGCTGGTAGATGATAAGACAACATTTGATACAAGCTGACGTTTCAGCAAGGAGCTGCGAATATTAGTAAATATTACAGACAATGTAAGGTTATCCCGAGGTACTTTGCTATGATGGTTTTTTTTCTTTTACAGCCCGTTGATTGCTATTTGAATTCTGACAGATTGCGAGACTTCGTCATAAATATATTTCTTTGAGCCAATAGAAAGTGTTTTGTAAGACAGTTGAAAGCGATCAGATTTAGTTTTGGCAAAAGCAACCAAATGCTTACGAGCGTTTCTGACCGAGCGGGAGAAGTCCTGTGCGATACTGTAATTAGTCCCTTTTAATTTTCGAGCATTAGAAAGAACAGCTTCTTTCGTTTTGAAGAAGCTAAACTTAACGATGATGGGGCGACCGCGCTCGGTAGGGTGACGGCCTATGCGATGAACCCTTTCAATTTCTTTTGGATTTATTGTAAGGCCAAGGTGGTCACGACAGTGCTGCATGACCAATTCTTCGGTTTGGGTGTAACTTTCTGAATTACTAGGCTCGGCAAGGCCATAAAATACCAAGTTGTTTCGCCGGGATCGATTTTCGGCATCGTCAAGACGCGTCTCGAGTTCGAATACTTGGCGAGCTGTCTGGGCAGTGTTGGACTTTATGTTGTCTATTTCTGTGCAAAGCAAACTAAGGCTCTGACAATGTTTTTCAACATCATTTATCCGCTGACTCAACTGGGCGATAGTTTGATTCGTGGTTAGAAGTTGGTCTTTCAGGTCACTTACTTCTGAAATTAGTTTTGACTGCCCAGCTGATAGTTTATACAATTCGTCGAGTATAGCAGTTGTGTTAGGACCCGGATTTGACTCGACGTCGCCCGATAACATGAGCAAGGAACGAATGACATCAGCACACTCAACAATTAAAAAGCAGCACCGTGGGCTCGGCAGCTGTAGCAAAAAGCAGTTGCTTAATTTCTTTGAGAACAGAGCGTACGGTTTACTAACCTGCATGGCAACGGTAAGCGGGTTACTGCTCTGTGCTGTAGCACAGCTGTCGAGCCCATGAAGCGCCGCGGTAGATCGCAGCTCTTTTGTAGGTGACAAACAGGTTGATGTTCCAGGCGATGCGGTCTCCCACGGTGAAGTGAGGACTGAGTGTTCCAGGGTTAGCGCCATCTGGTCGGTTGAAGTGCTGGCTTCCGGTTGGGTAAGGGGCGTTGTTCGGTAGAAGGCTTGAGTTTCCCAGCCATTTCCTTGGAACCGGCATGTCGACGCTGTCTCGGTGGTGGCGAATGATAAGGCAGGCAACAGCACGTGCGAGATAGCAAGCGTGAATACCTGCATGGCAAAGGTAAGCGGGTTACTGCTCTGTGCTGTAGCACAGCTGTCGAGCCCACTATTGGAAGTAGAACCCCACATAATAAAGCAAACTTACAATAGCAAGTATCTGGAAAAGTATTCGTGTGTACAGACCGTATTTTACGTCGAAGGCCCCTCTCATTACGTACTTCAGGATCATTTTTTTTTAGAATGAGCATAACTTGTGAGATGATGAGACGCGTAGTTTTGTCTTGCCACAGCCTATTCGCAATGCCCACGAACTGGCACGCCATGCGAATCAAGTTGACGTGCGAAGGAGGGTCATCTCGCTTATTAGCACGGGGACAGATAGGACATGACCCGTGCCACGTTCACAGGATGAATTAATGAGCTGTGCTGAAACGTGTAGGGGACCGAAATACTTTTTCAAACCATAGAAGCTCGCCGCATAATTATTTTCCGTGGTGTGAAAGGTTACAATGCCGCCTCTTCGCCGTGCATTAACTTTGACAGATTCTGTGGTTGCTAGAGATAACTGCACGAACAAGAATTCGCGTATGAACTTGACAGCACGCCTAGGTAGTGTGTACCGAGCCTGCCTAACGGATTTGCCACAGTTGTAGGCTGCTAGCGAGTAGTATCATCGATGTTGCAAGAAACCGCATGTATAACGACTTGATGGTTCGAGAACACGTTATGCCGTCGTCATTACTTGCGCAGTCAGAAACACGGAGTTACTCCTTCGGCGGAATATCAACATTTAACATCTCATTCAGAAGCAAGTGTGTTGCAACCATGCTCAGACTCCAGCCTTGCGCAGTTCACTGCACTGGGATGTTGCAGGTTTGACCACCTCGCTTCAAACATGAATATCGCAAAGAATACTCACGCATGTTTTTTCGCAAAGTCAAGAAATTCGACGTTGCGAAAAATTTATCAAACAACAATGTTATTCGGGAGGTACCGGTGAAGTACTGTAGCCAGGAGGCGTGTATTGTAGCCGTAACTGCACGTTTCTTCGCAATAACCATTTCGGTGTTCAAGCTCGTGTGTGGTGGCGATACGCAGCGTTCTATATTATCCCCCCATACCCACACACACGCTCTGCATGCAATGCACAGGAAAAACTATGCTCTAGTTTTTGCCACATTGCGAAATACTATACATTCAATACTACCAAGGTGACCAACCAGCTTTAAAAAAAACATTACCGCACGAGGGCACATGAAGTACAACTTCCTCCTCGTTAGTTAGCAGCTGATAGTATACTGTCGCTCTCCCTCTCGGCTCCAATAAAAATCCTTGTCGTTAGATCTGTTATTCGAGCACCACTGCTGAAAGCAATCTTGGGAATTTCCTCCTCCGAATGATTTCGACCATTGTCATCACTTTATCTAGGTGCGGAAAACATTTTTCTCTGAAACTCGTCAACAAGGAAATAATTTGTAGTGTGCGGCCACCTATCAAAAGAGTTGCAAAAATAGGTGGCGCAGTGCAGGCCATCTTGATTTTAAATTGCTTAGATCAATGAAGAGCAAATGGCAAGCCCGTGTGAATTCCCGTGTACAATGTTATGGGAGTCATGTACTGAATGAATACAATGGTCAGATAAAGCAAGGTGTGTTTCGACTGAAAAGCTCGAACGATTACATACAATGAACCTAAATGATTACAAAAAACCTCGCGAAGCAGTCACGTGCATACGCTGTAGGCTCCTATTGAAAGCGGAAGTTGCCGCGTATTTTCATGAAAACATGGCGTCTCGCAAGAGTGAACCATATTTATTGTGTCACAGAATGCCCGATTTGTTCTCTTTTCCAGCAAACATGCAAGATTGTGGTGTTCTTTGATTGCTCACCCATTCACTGAGGCTAGCACTGCCGAACAAGGAAGTAACTACTGCATTGAAGATTTCTTCTATATATATCGCAGGTTCAGATCCTGCCCACGGCAAGTTATCTTTTCACCCACCTTTCTTCATATTTACATTACAATTTGTTCTAATATCTTCCCTTATACTTTCCTTGGCATTATTGTCTGTTATATCTCATTAATGTTGTGTAAAGACACGGAAAAACGAGCCCTTAGGTATACACTTCTTTCCTTATTCATTAACGAGGGTCTCGTACGGGCAGACTTATAGTGCCTTTAGGTTGTATACGAGGGACTATTGGTCAGCTGCCCATTCGTAACAAGTTCACGTGCTACGTGACGCCAAACAGGCTCAAAAGAGTGTGCCACACTCGCCGCCATGGCTACTGGTGGCGCTGATTGACACTCCCACGTTTAATTCACATATAAACCCTATAAAGTGGCTGGGGGGAGAGCTGTCGGGGTAGCTCAGTGGTAGAGCATCGAACGCGTCATTCGAAGGTCGCAGGTTTGGATCCTGCCCACGGACAGTTATCTTTTCACCCACTTTTCTTCATATTTACATTACAATTCGGTCTAATATCTTCCCCTATACTTTCCTTGGCATTATTGTCTGTTATATCTCATTAATATTGTGTAAAGACACGGAAAAACGAGCCCTTAGGTATACACTTCTTTCCTTATTCATTAACGAGGGTCTCGTACTGGCAGGCTTATAGTGCCTTTAGGTTGTATACGAGGGAATATTGGTCAGCTGCCCATTCGTAACAAGTTCACGTGCTACGTGACGCCAAACAGGCTCAAAAGAGTGTGCCACACTCGCCGCCATGGCTACTGGTGGCGCTGATTGACACTCCCACGTTTAATTCACATATAAACCCTATAAAGTGGCTGGGGGAGAGCTGTCGGGGTAGCTCAGTGGTAGAGCATCGAACGCGTCATTCGAAGGTCGCAGGTTTGGATCCTGCCCACGGACAGTTATCTTTTCACCCACTTTTCTTCATATTTACATTACAATTCGGTCTAATATCTTCCCCTATACTTTCTTTGGCATTATTGTCTGTTAGATTTCAATGATATTGTATATATATATATATATATATATATATATATATATATATATATATATATATATATATATATATATATATATTGTCGCGACGTGAAGACAGAGGCCGTGTTTGAAGACGCTGAGAAAACAGCAGCGGGTCGGTCTTTTTATTAACCGCGCGCACGAGAGAGTTCCTCGTCTTTCTCGTTGTTGCGTTCTGCATAAAAGCGTGCAGATGCGCGTATGCGCTGTCGCCTTCGTCTGTTTCGCGGGACGCACGTGCCATTTGCCTCCCTCCAAAAATGGCATCGTCTCGATGCGCAGCCAAGGCACTCTACTTATAGAAACGCACATATGCACCGGCACCCACAGGACAATTGAGAGTTAGCTGGACAAGTAGGGTTTCATCCGGATGACATGCATGATCTCGGGTGAGCAGTTTCGGCGACTGAAACTGCAATCGCCGTCGGGAATAACTTCGTAGTTTATATTGTTCAATCGTCGGGTGACTCGATATGGGCCGAAGTATCGTCGTAATAGCTTTTCTGAAAGTCCGCGTCGACGTATTGGGATCCAGACCCATACCTTGTCGCCTGGTTTGTAGGTTACCAATTTATGTCGTAGGTCGTACCGTTTCGCATCATTGCGTTGCTGGTGACAAATACGCACGTGGGCTAGCTGTCGGGCTTCATCGGTGCGCTGACCAAATTCTTCGGCGTCAGCGTGAGTGTCGTCACACTCGTGCGGCAGCATAGCGTCCAACGTTGTAGTGACTTCGCGCCCGTGTATTAAACTAAACGGCGTCATTCCGGTAGTTTCCTGCCGGGCAGTATTATAGGCGAAGGTCACATAAGAAAAGATTTCGTCCCAGTTCTTGTGTTCTCTGTCGACATACACGGAGAGCATGTCTGCGAGGGTTTCAATTAGCCGCTCTGTTAGTCCGTTCGTTTGTGGGTGGTACGCCGTTGTTCTCCGGTGAGCTGTACCGCTGAGCCTGAGAACCGACTCCAAAAGTTCTGCCACGAACGCAGTTCCTCTATCCGTGATGAGAACTGTTGGAGCACCGTGCCGAAGGACAACGTTTTCTATGAAGAAATGAGCAGCTGCTGCTGCTGTGGCCCTCGGCATGACTTTAGTTTCTGCGTAGCGAGACAAGTAATCGGTGGCGACAATGATCCATCTGTTCCCTGTGGTAGAAGTTGGGAATGGGCCCAGGAAATCCATTCCGATTTGGACTAATGGCTTTGCTGGTACTTGAACGGAATATAATAAGCCTGCCGGCCTACCGAGTGGTGCTTTGCGTCTTAGACAGTCGGCACATGTTTGGACGTGATGTTTCACAGCAGCAGGTAGGTTCGGCCAGTAGTAACTGTTTTGCAAACGGGACAATGTTCGAGTGTAACCGAGATGACCGGAGATGACTTCATCATGGCAGGCTTCCACAATTTCTTTTCGCAGTGATGCAGGGACGACAAGCAAGTATGGGCTGCCGGTGGGGGGAAAGTGTTTATTGTATAGGGCATTGTTCCTTAAACAAAAAGATGGCACTCCTCTCGCAAAAACTCGCGGCACGTCTTCACGTCGTCCTTCTAAGAAGTCGATAAGCGAAAGCAGGTCAGGGTCACTGCGCTGCTCTTGTGAAATAGTGGCCGCGTTGATGACTCCCAAGAATGCGGCGTCCATAGACTCGTCATTAATAGCGGCAGGCTTGACGGGTGACCGCGAGAGACAGTCTGCGTCGGTCTGCTTCTTCCCTGATTTATATTTAATGGTCATATCAAACTCCTGAAGCTGAAGGCTCCAGCGTGTTAAACGGCCGGATGGGTATTTCAAGTTAGTGAGCCAGCAAAGCGAGTGGTGATCACTGACGACCTTGAATGAGCGGCCGTACAGATACGGTCGAAATTTGAGAACCGCCCAAACCATGGCGAGGCACTCTTTCTCGGTAGTCGAGTAGTTCTCTTCCGCGCGAGAGAGAGCTCTGCTGGCATTGGCTATCACTTTCTCGGAGTTATCTTGCCATTGTATCCGTATGGCGCCCAGGCCTACATTGCTTGCGTCGATGCGAAGTGCTGTTGGCGCTTCCAGGTCAAAGTGCGCAAGAACCGGAGGTGTTTGGAGGCGTTGGCGTAATTCGTTCAACGCTGTTTGTTCCTTTTCGCTCCAAAGAAAGGGGACATCCTCTCGTGTGAGCCGCGTCAGAGGCGCCGCAATAGACGAAAAGTTGGCGATGAATCGTCGGTAATAAGCGGAGAGGCCTAAGAAGCGTCCCACTGCTCTTTTGTCATGCGGTGCGGGAAAGTTTGCGACAGCGTCGACTTTGCCCGGGTCAGGCAGAATGCCTTCGTGGCTGACCACGTGGCCTAAGAAGCTAAGTTCGCTGAAACCGAAATGGCACTTCTCTGGTTTCAATGTCAGGCCAGCCGAACGTATAGCTTGTAGAACTGCGAATACTCAACCTAGGTGTTCCTCTGATGCAGCTGAAAAGACGACAACGTCGTCTAAATAGACCAAGCATATCTGCCACTTCAGTCCTGATAGGACAGTATCCAATAAACGCTGAAAAGTCGCTGGCGCAGAGCATAACCCGAATGGAAGCACTTTAAATTCTTAAAGACCGTCGGGCGTCATGAAAGCAGTTTTCTCACGGTCTCTCTCGTCGACCTCTATTCGCCAGTAGCCACTTCGCAGGTCCATCGATGAGAAATAGCGTGCATGCCGCAGCCGATCAAGAGAGTCATCTATGCGTGGCAGTGGGTAGACGTCTTTCTTCGTTACTTGGTTTAACTTGCGGTAATCTATACAGAAACGCAAGCTGCCGTCTTTCTTTTTAACCAATACCACGAGGGATGTCCAGGGACTCTTGGAAGGCTGTATTACGTCATTTAGGAGCATCTTCTGAACTTGCTTTTAGATCTCCTCACGTTTTTTCGGAGCCACACGGTATGGGTTTTGACAGATCGGTCTCGTATTTTCTTCAACGATGATTCGGTGCCGGGTCAGTGGTGTTTGCTTCAGTTTCGACGTGCACAAAAAACAATTTTTTAACTAGTGTATCAGCTCTAGTAGGCGCTGTTTATCCGAGGCTGACAGGGTTGAGCAAATGTTGACAGACAAAGGTGTCGAGGCTGGGATGGTCGCCTCGTCCTGTTACAAAGCGAAGCAATCTCTGGCTTGGTCCACGTCGTCGTAGTAGGCAATCACGGTGCCCTTCTGGATGTGATGACGCTCGTTGCTGAAGTTGGTGATGAGCACTTCTGCCCGTCCATCAATTATTGCCAGAACGCCTCTCGCTATTGAAACACCTTGCGTAAGCAATCGCGTGTCTATTTGGTCCGCTATCACCTCATTACGGCACGGCCGTTCACATAACACCGACACAAGGCAGCAAGATCTCTGCAGGAGCATCACATCATCGGCTACACGTAAACTTTGCAGTTGTTCTTCAGTGGTGGCGTCGACGTAAGGGTGGGCGGAAAAGGTGACGATACGTTCTGGAATGTTGATGACAGCACCGTACTCTCGCAGAAAATCCATACCCAAAATAAACTCTTTACAACAGTCCGGTAAGACGACAAAAGTGGCGACGAAGTTCAAATCATCGATTACGAGCCGAGTGGTGCATTTACCGGTTCGCGTCATTAGCTTCCCACCAGCACTCCTTATGCTCGGCGCACTCCACGGCGTCTTGACCTTAGAAAGGCGGAGGCGAGCTCTTGTCTCATAATAGAGTAGTCAGCACCAGTGTCAACCAGTGCCGTTACGTGGTGTCCTCTATAATAACGCTGAGGTCGGCACGTACAAATTCATTGGCATTAGTACTCGTGGTTGTCGTCGTCTTCGTCATCACCGTCGTCACGTCGTCTTTGTGTAGAGGCAAGGGGGTCTTTTTGGCGTCTCGGCGATTGGCAACCTTGCCCCCGGAGGTCGCGGCAGTTAGTTTCCCTGGCACGTGATCGGGGAGCGGTTTCTGATGGCGTCAGCGTATCTTTGGCAATTCGGGGAATTCTGACCTCGCGCAGGTGAGGGAGACCGCCAGCGACGACCTGGTGAAGACGCTTGGTTGGTGGGCAGGTGATCAGCACCATGGTCACGAGGGTCTTCATTATAAAAGGAAGCGGGCCGAGAAAAGTTTCCAAACCGGACTTCTCGATGACGGCAGTAGCGAGAGATGTGGCCTGGTTCGCCGCAGTGGAAACAAAGGGGTCGACGGTCGGCAGTGCGCCACAAGTCGGGCTGACGTACTGGTGGTCGCCGCACAGGTTCCCGCTGCCACCACGGCAAGGTAACGGGCCATGGCTGAAAGGGTGCTTCTTCTGGGGCAGGTGGATGACGGCGGACGGCATCGGCATAGGTCAGTGGACGTGGTTCGGGTGGTGACGCCGGTGATGGAAAGGCTTGCCGTTGTCCCTGGCGCACGATTTCTGCAACAGAAGCAACTGGGGGCTCGGTAGACGTTAGGCCGAGGGCCTGCGGCTCTTCCCGCAGGATTTGCCTAATCATTTGCCGTAAGGAGCTTTCGGAAACGGCAGTGTTTTGGGCGGCAGCCCCAACAGGCGTTTGGTCGGGCAGGCGGTCAAAGTGGCGGCATCGTTGCCGGAGCGCCCGCTCAATGACAGTCGCCTCTTTGATGAATTCATCCACTGTTGTTGGCGGATTTCGTACAAGGCCGGCGAAAAGCGGTTCCTTAACTCCCCGCATCAGGTGACGAACTTTCCTTGCCTCGGGCATGTGAGGGTCAGCGCGGCGAAATAGACAGGCCATATTCTCAGCGAACATGGCGACGCTTTCGTTAGGCTTTTGCATGCGGCATTCAATCATCTGTTGTGCGAGATCCCATCGGTCCGCACTCAGGAACGTCTCGAGAAGCTTTTGGCGGAAATTGTCCCAGGTTTGGAAAGTAGGCTCCCTGGTCTCGTACCATGTGCGAGCGCTATTTTCCATTGTGAAGTAGGCACCGCCAAGTTTTTCTTACATGCTCCAACGATTCACCACAGCTGTCCGCTCGAACTGGTCGAGCCAGTCCTCGACATCTTCATACGGTTCTCCACGGAAGACTTCGGGAACACGAGGAGTCTCAAAAGTTACCCGGTAAGGATGAGTCGTCTGGGCCGGAGGAAGATTCGCAGACGTTGAAGGGGCGGCGATGTCGGTAACAGGAGATGCCGTCAAGAGTTCTGGACTTAGGCCTAGTAGGCGCCGGCTGAATCGGTGTACTGGAATCGTAACAAGATGTTGAGGCTCCGGACTGGGTGTACAATCCCGAACAACGCTTTCTTCCATCAGGTTGCAGGCCCCAGCACCTCCACCAGTGTCGCGACGTGAAGACAGAGGTCATGTTTGAAGACGCTGAGAAAACAGCAGCGGGTCGGTGTTTTTATCAACCGCGTGCACGAGAGAGTTCCTCGTCTTTCTCGTTGTTGCGTTCTGCATAAAAGCGTGCAGATGCGCATATGCGCTGTCGCCTTCGTCTTATTCGCGGGACGCACATGACATTTGCCTCGATGCACAGCCAAGGCACTCTACTTATAAAAACGCACATATGCACCGGCAGCCACAGGACAATTGAGAGTTAGCTGGACAAGTAGGGTTTCATCCGGATGACATGCACGATCTCGGGTGAGCAGTTTCGGCGACTGAAACTGCAATCGCCGTCGGGAATAACTTCGTAGTTGATATTGTTCAATCGTCGGGTGACTCGATATGGGCCGAAGTATCGTCGTAATAGCTTTTCTGAAAGTCTGCGTCGACGTATTGGGATCCAGACCCATACCTTGTCGCCTGGTTTGTAGGTTACCAATTTATGTCGTAGGTCGTACCGTTTCGCATCATTGTGTTGCTGGTGACAAATACGCACGTGGGCTAGCTGTCGGGATTCTTCGGCGCGCTGACCAAATTCTTCGGCGCCAGCGTGAGTGTCGTCACACTCGTGCGGCAGCATAGCGTCCAACGTTGTAGTGACTTCGCGCCCGTGTATTAAACTAAACGGCATCATTCCGGTAGTTTCCTGCCGGGCAGTATTATAGGCGAAGGTCACATAAGGCAAGATTTCGTCCCAGTTCTTGTGTTCTGTGTCGACATACATGCAGAGCATGTCTGCGAGGGTTTCAATTAGCCGCTATGTTAGTCCGTTCGTTTGTGGGTGGTACACCGTTGTTCTCCGGTGAGCTGTACCGCTGAGCCTGAGAACCGACTCCAAACGTTCTGCCACGAACGCAGTTACTCTATCCGTGATGAGAACTGTTGGAGCACCGTGCCGAAGGACAACGTTTTCTATCAAGAAATGAGCCGCTGCTGCTACGGTGGCCCTCGGCATGGCTTTAGTTTCTGCGTAGCGAGACAAGTAATCGGTGGCGACAATGATCCATCTGTTCCCTGTGGTAGAAGTTGGGAATGGGCCCAGGAAATCCATTCCGATTTGGACTAATGGCTTTGCTGGTACTTGAACGGAATATAATAAGCCTGCCGGCCTACCGAGTGGTGCTTTGCGTCTTAGACAGTCGGCACATGTTTGGACGTGATGTTTCACAGCAGCAGGTAGGTTCGGCCAGTAGTAACTGTTTTGCAAACGGGACAATGTTCGAGTGTAACCGAGATGACCGGAGATGACTTCATCATGGCAGGCTTCCAGAATTTCTTTTCGCAGTGATGCAGGGACGACAAGCAAGTATGGGCTGCCGGTGGGGGAAAAGTGTTTATTGTATAGGGCGTTGTTCCATAAACAAAAAGATGGCACTCCTCTCGCAAAAACTCGCGGCACGTCTTCACGTCGTCCTTCTAAGAATTCGATAAGCGAAAGCAGGTCAGGGTCACTGCGCTGCTCTTGTGAAATAGTGGCCGCGTTGATGACTCCCAAGAATGCGGCGTCCATAGACTCGTCATTAATAGCGGCAGGCTTGACGGGTGACCGCGAGACACAGTCTGCGTCGGTGTGCTTCTTCCCTGATTTATATATAATGGTCATATCAAACTCCTGAAGCCGAAGGCTCCAGCGTGTTAAACGGCCGGATGGGTCTTTCAAGTTAGTGAGCCAGCAAAGCGAGTGGTGATCACTGACGACTTTGAATGAGCGGCCGTACAGATACGGTCGAAATTTGAGAACCGCCCAAACCACGGCGAGGCACTCTTTCTCGGTAGTCGAGTAGTTCTCTTCCGTGCAAGAGAGAGCTCTGCTGGCATAGGATATCACTTTCCCGGAGTTATCTTGCCCTTGTATCCGTATGACACCCAGGCCTACATTGCTTGCGTCGGTGCGAAGTGCTGTTGGCGCTTCCTGGTCAAAGTGCGCAAGAACCGGACGTGTTTGGAGGCGTTGGCGTAATTCGTTGAAAGCTGTTTGTTCCTTTTCGCTCCAAAAAAAGGGGACATCCTCTCGTGTGAGCCGCGTCACAGGCGCCGCAATAGACGAAAAGTTGGTGATGAATCGTCGGTGATACGCGCAGAGGCCTAAGAAGCGTCTCACTGCTCTTTTGTCATGCGGTGCGGGAATCTTTGCGACAGCGTCGATTTTGCCCGGGTCAGGTCGAACACCTTCGTGGCTGAGCACGTGGCCTAAGAAGCAAAGTTCACTGAAACCGAAATGGCAGTTCTCTGGTTTTAATATCAGACCAGCCGAACGTATAGCTTGTAGAACTGCGAATACTCGACCTAGGTGTTCCTCGAATGTAGCTGAGAAGACGACGACAACGTCGTCTAAATAGACCAAGCATGTCTGCCACTTCAGTCCTGATAGCACAGTGTCCCATAAACGCTGAAAAGTGGCTGGCGCTGAGCATAACACGAATGGAAGCACTTTAAATTCATAAAGACCATCGGGCGTCACGAAAGCTGTTTTCTCACGGTCTCTCTCGTCGACCTCTATTTGCCAATAGCCACTTCGCAGGTCCATCGATGAGAAATAGCGTGCATGCCGCAGCCGATCAAGAGAGTCATCTATGCGTGGCAGTGGGTAGACGTCTTTCTTCTTTACTTGGTTTAACTTGCGGTAATCTATACAGAAACGCAAGCTGCCGTCTTTCTTTTTAACCAATACTACGGGGGATGCCCAGGTACTCTTGGAAGGCTGTATTACGTCATCTTGGAGCATCTTCTGAACTTGCTTTTAGATCTCCTCACGTTTTTTCGGAGCCACATGGTATGGGTTTTGACAGATCGGTCTCGTATTTTTCTTGAACGATGATTCGGTGCCGGTTCAGTGGTGTTTGCTTGAGTTTCGACGTGCACGAAAAACAATTTTTGAACTGGTGTATCAGCTCTAGTAGGCGCTGTTTATCCGAGGCTGACAGGGTTGAGCAAATGTTGACAGACAAATGTGTCGAGGCTGGGATGGTCGCCTCGTCCTGTTGCAAATCGAAGCAATCTCTGGCTTGGTCCACGTCGTTGTAGTAGGCAATCGCGGTGCCCTTCTGGATGTGACGACGCTTGTTGCTGAAGTTGGTGATGAGCACTTCTGCCCGCCGATCAATTAGTGCCAGAACGCCTCTCGCTATTGAAACACCTTGCGTAAGCAATCGCGTGTCTATTCGCTCCGCTATCACCTTATTACGGCACGGCCGTTCACATAACACCGACTCAAGGCGGCAAGATCTCGGCAGGAGCATCACATCATCGGCTACACGTAAACGTTGCAGTCTTTCTTCAGTGGTGGCGTCGACGTAAGGATGGGCAGAAA
Source organism: Rhipicephalus microplus (assembly GCF_043290135.1). Classification (NCBI taxonomy): domain Eukaryota; kingdom Metazoa; phylum Arthropoda; class Arachnida; order Ixodida; family Ixodidae; genus Rhipicephalus; species Rhipicephalus microplus. The sequence goes on from NC_134701.1 coordinate 127,002,480, forward strand.
AGGTGACGATACGTTCTGGAATGTTGATGACAGCACCGTACTCTCGCAGAAAATCTATACACAAAATAAACTCTTTACGACAGTCCGGTAAGATGACAAAAGTGGCGACGAAGTTCAAATCATCGATTACGAGCCGAGTGCTGCATTTACCGGTTCGCGTCATTAGCTGCCCACCAGCACTCCTTATGCTCGGTGCACTCCACGGCGTCTTGACCTTAGAAAGGCGGAGGCGAGCTCTTGTCTCATAATAGAGAACTCAGCACCAGTGTCAACCAGTGCCGTTACGTGGTGTCCGTCTATAATAACGCTGAGGTCGGCACGTAAAAATTCATTGGCATTAGTACTCGTGGTTGTCGTCGTCTTTGTCATCACCGTCGTCACGTCGTCTTTGTGTAGAGGCAAGGGGGTCTTTTTGGCGTCTCGGCGATTGGCAACCTTGCCCCCGGAGGTCGCGGCAGTTAGTTTCCCTGGCACGTGCTTGGGGAGCGGTTTCTGATGGCGTCAGCGTATCTTTGGCAATTCGGAGAATTTTGACCTCGTGCAGGTGAGGGAGACCACCAGCGACGACTTGGTGAAGACGCTAGGTTGGTGGGCAGGTGATCAGCACCATGGTCACGAGGGTCATCAATATAAAAGGAAGCGGGCCGAGAAATGTTTCCAAACCAGGCTTCTCGATGACGGCAGTAGCGAGAGATGTGGCCTGGTTCGCCGCAGTGGAAACAAAGGGGTCGATGGTTGGCAGTGCGCCACAAGTCCGGCTGACGTACTGGTGGTCACCGCACAGGTTCCTGCTGCCACCACGGCAAGGTAACGGGCCGTGGCTGAAAGGGTGCTTCTTTTGAATCAGGTGGATGACGGCGGACGGCATCGGCATAGGTCAGTGGACGTGGTTCGGGTGGTGGCGCCGGTGATGGAAAGGCTTGCCGTAGTTCCTGGCGCACGATTTCTGCAACAGAAGCAACTGGGGGCTCGGTAGACGTTAGGCCGAGGGCCCGCGGCTCTTCCCGCAGGATTCGTCTAATCATTTGCCGTAAGGAGTTTTCGTAAACGGCAGCGTTTTGGGCGGCAGCATCAACAGGCGTTTGGTCGGGCAGGCAGTCAAAGTGGCGGCATCGTTGCCGGAGCGCCCGCTCAATGACAGTCGCCTCTTTGATGAATTCATCCACTGTTGTTGGCGGATTTCGTACAAGGCCGGCGAAAAGCGGTTCCTTAACTCCCCGCATCATGTGACGAACTTTCCTTGCCTCGGGCATGTGAGGGTCAGCGCGGCGAAATAGACAGGCCATATCCTCAGCGAACATGGCGACGCTTTCGTTCGGCTTTTGCATGCGGGCTTCAATCATCTGTTGTGCGAGAGCCCATCGGTCCGCGCTCAGGAACGTCTCGAGAAGCTTTTGGCGGAAATTGTCCCAGGTTTGGAAAGTAGGCTCCCTGGTCTTGTACCATGTGCGAGCGCTATTTTCCATTGTGAAGTAGGCACCGCCAAGTTTTTCTTACATGCTCCAACGATTCACCACAGCTGTCCGCTCGAACTGGTCGAGCCAGTCCTCGACATCTTCATACGGTTCTCCACGGAAGACTTCGGGAACACGAGGAGTCTCAAAAGTTACCCGGTAAGGATGAGTCGTCTGGGCCGGAGGAAGATTCGCAGACGTTGAAGGGGCGGCGGTGTTGGTAACAGGAGATGCCGTCAAGATTTCTGGACTTAGGCCTAGTAGGTGCCGGCTGGATCGGTGTACTGGAATCGTAACAAGATGTTGAGGCTCCAGACTGGGTGTACAGTCCCGAACAACGCTTTCTTGCATCAGGTTGCAGGCCCCAGCACCTCCACAAGTGTCGCGACGTGAAGACAGAGGTCGTGTTTGAAGACGCTGAGAAAACAGCAGCGGGTCGGTCTTTTTATTAACCGCGCGCACGAGAGAGTTCTTCGTCTTTCTCGTTGTTGCGTTCTGCATAAAAGCGTGCAGATGCGCGTATGCGCTGTCGCCTTCGTCTTTTTCGCGAGACGCACCTGACAACATATATATATATATATATATATATATATATATATATATATGTATATATATATATATATATATATATATATATATATATATATATATATATATATATGTGTGTGTGTGTGTGCGTGTAAAAGAGAGAGAGAGAGCGCTATAGAAAGTATCACGCAGGTTCTGATAGTATAAAAAGGAGCGTATTTGACAAACAATGAACGTTTTAGCACAGTTCAGTTCCGCATTTCTGCCATAGGACCAGCCTTTGTGTGCACATTTATGACTCGGACGAAGAAAGCAGACTGGATGTTTAAGCCGAACTGTTTATAAGGATGAGCTGCTGTGCCCATCGCGAAGCCCACATGTTCACATCTTCTTTATTGCGAATGCATTCCTCTCATGTTAATGATGGTAGTGGCGCTCGTCGTCTTTCACACAATATTTAACATCTTCCGATCCCCCCCGCCCCCCAGTAGATCCTGATAATAAACGCTAACACATATGCGAGTTACACACCAATTGTTACACAGTATTCCTAAGAGTTCTAAGTCAGTTTTAGTATAGTGTCATCCGGGTCTTCTTCTACACTAGATCTTTCAGTGGTCTTTTCGGTGCTTCTTCTACGTTTGTGCTACTGAGTGCGTTGACATCGGTGCACCTTGTTCTCGCTGAGCGAATTTTTTTGACATGAAAGCTCGCAGATGAAGAATGTTCCTGCAGGATCTCGTGAAGCTATCTCTGAGGAAGTCTTTTTTTTAGCTTTCTCTTGTTTGCTGCATTTACATTGTAAGCCTCAGCCTTCTGGCTCCGCCTTGGTCTGTTCCGTCTCATTCACCGCTGTGACACTGTACGGGCACTTCGAAAAATCGCTGAAATAATAAGTGACATACACATTTCTTTGAATATTGGCTTCTGCAGCTTTTTCGAAGAGCTGAAGCTTTCAGCAATGCAAGAGGCTTGCTTTTATGGCGTCGTGGCCTTTCCTTTCTTTATTCTGTTGCTTATCGCTTTGTGAACTGGCCTTGCTTTTCCTCCGTTGGGCACTTGAACGCAGGGTGAGGAAGGATTTGTAACGTCTTAGTTTGCCAGCTTTCGCTTGGACGCATTATTATCTTGTCGGTGGCCGTTTAGATATACAATGTCTTCCTTCTTCTCAATCGAGAAAACATTTTCCACCTCGAACACTGCAGTTGTTCTACACTTGTCGTTAGCTTGATGGGTGCAGCATGTTCATCAGATTTTTAACGGCGTGCAAGATGCCTTCTTTGTGGCTGAAGTTCTAGCTTTTGTGCTGCCATTTTGTCCCTCTATTTGTCCTGTGGTGCACTCATCCAAGTTTGATGAGATCTCTAACGGCGTGGAAGAGGCCTTCCTTGTATTTGAAATTGCAGCTTGTATGCTGGCATTTTGTCCCTCCATTTGTCCTGTGGTACACTCATCCAAGTTCTGTGAAACAGGAAGCCCATTTAAGATGTAGTTAATAGATTGCGGTAACATTGTCGAAGAGAGTACTTTCTTCTATGCCTCAATTTTCATACGTAGTCGTATTAAATCTAAGTGTGTCTGCCGAGCCTTTAATGTGTCTGTGATCTTATATTCTGCTCTGACCCTTGCTAGAATAATCTTGTAATCGTAAACGTAAGCTTCCTCCCTATCTGTTTCTAAATGATCGATGTCAACTGTGTTTTCAAGCTCCTCATCAATTCCTCTGAGAAGCTCGTACTGACCAGTCAAAGTTCGGCGAATGTTGTGCAACTCACGTATTGGTGGGTGATCCAGTTGTCGAATACGTTCGACATCTGTGATCACCTGCGTGACGGCCTGGCGTGTTCGACTCCTCTTTTTGTAGCGAGCCTTCATGATCTGGTTATTAAGTGATGGAAACGGGAGAAACCACTGACCGGCCGTGCCACGAGGCTAAGTCGGAGTCAAGACGGCATCTATCTCAGAAGGTTCGCACAACGAAGATGCGGGAGTCGTCGAGATGTCATCCTTCACAATCTGAATCACTGGTAGGGTTATGCCTCGCACATCAGCTTTACCCCCGATGGCTTCACAAAAGTCCTTGAGGCTACGACTGCAGTCAAATTTCGTGAAGTCCGCTCCGTCTCCCCCCCGACGGTCCTTTCTCTCGGGTTTAACGGCGCCAAAATGATAAGAAAAGGACGAGCCGTGGTGGCCGTCTCGAAGCCCACCCGTTCTCCTCTTTTTCACTGATGATGATGATCCTCGTAATACTGGCGCACGCCTACAAAGGGGGATAAGCCAAGAACCGGGCAGGATTTTCAAGTTAACGGCTTAAGGTTTTACAAAGAAAGTAACAATCTTATAACCATTGGGGCGCTCGTCATCGTTCACGCAATATTTAACACTTGTGGCCACGTAAAAGGAAAGGCATAGCACAGCATCAGCCGCCGATCAACTGACAAGTGGCGAAGTTCGTCACCAATCAACAACAGTACCATCGAATATTCTAGCGTTATTACTAGTGACCTCTTAGGTTCCAGAAAAGTCTGTAATGTTAGTAAAGTGGGCGTAATCTTAACAAATTGATCTGCTACAGTCCTGAACCTTCTCGAATGGGCTCGCCAGCCGTTTTGCAGGAGTGACCGCTAACCCTCTGCACATCAAAATGCAGGCTATCTACCATGCCATTGCTCTGGTCTTTTTGGCCGTGCCGTCCGGTTCATCATCGTGCGCATCACCAGTACGTATGCAACAGCTCCGTTGACATGATTTGATTTTGAAATGTGTGACCTCGCCAGTCAATCCCCCGGATTCGACGGGGTTAACTACATCACCGTTCCAACACTTGGTCCTCGGCACACCCTGGAAAGTTCCATCGCCCAAAGCTCTAAAGCCATCGCCCCTGTCAGCATCGCCTTGTGGGCTCACCAGGTGTTCGACAAGAGTGACCGCTAACCGTCTGCACTTCATCATGCAGGATAGCTCTCCGTACAGCCTATGCGCGAAAACAATTGAGTATACACTTCCCACTCCAGCTGTCGAGCCCGCAGCGCTTGTTTGCTACTTGTTCTGAGTGTGGATCTGTCGTGCGTTCCTTGCTGCTTGTAGCGGGTGATATCGAATGAAACCCTGGCCCAGATAAGGCGGCAATTCTTTCTTGTCAAGCTGCGTAAGCTGGCCGCCGGTCAGTCGACTGTCATTACCGAAATAAAAGATATCACGGTGCAACTTTTAACCACTAATGACACTATTGCTGACCATGCCAAACGTGTCGCTCAAGTCCATTGTGTGCAGATCGACCACTTTCAACGGCAGCTTGGTAAAGTAAAAATTAATAACGATAAAACATCGTGCCACACTTCTCATTTAGAAAGCCGTTTTGATGATGCTGAGAACCGTTCAGGTCGTGACAGTCTGATATTTTATGGTATCCGCGAATCTTCCTCAGAACCACGCGCCCGCCCAGAAGGAAGAATAATTCAGCTGTGGTTTGAACAACTAAACGTAACTCTTGACACAAAAAGAGAAAGAGCGCATTGTTTGGGTAGCCATAACCTTGGCCGTTATTGCCTAATCATTGTCAGGTTTATTGCCCTTAAATGTAAAGAGGATATATCCTCACTAACGCCCATTGGTTGAAAGGTACCACTTATAGTATCAGGGAGGATTTTTGCCAGAAGGTACAGAATGCACGTAAACATTTTATCGCCCTGGCAAAAAGAGTCTTCACCTTATTATCTTTGATATAAAACGCTTCACATCGGCTAACAACGTTTCTTTTACGATGAAGCTACACAAAGTGTGCAAACGCAACTATAGCTAGCTCGCCACGCGCGTCAACCACACAGCCATCTTGGCCGCACGTCCCGTGGCACCTTATCACTGTCTGTTATATTTACTAAAATTCGCAGATTCTTACCAAAACGTGCAGCAGTGTCGAATCTGGTGTCTTCGTCCGATAGTAATGTGCTAATACTAATCAAAACACGGCTTTCTTATGATATTTCAGATGGTGAAATCTTCAACACACTGCCTAACTTTGATATTTTTCGACAAGACATGCTCGGAGCCAGAAGGGGTGGGGTATTGATCACCGTTCACAATGAACTATCTTGTTGCACTTTAGATATATCATTTCACCTTGAAATCTTTGGGCTTATCTGCCGAGCTGGACCCCACGTTATTATCCTGGGCGTTTGCTACAGACCCCTAATAACCATCCTGATTTTCCCGGCAAACTGAATAGTATCATGAATGAATTAACCGAGGGGCACCCTAGTGCATGTATTCTGTTCTTAGGTGACTTTAGTTACACCAATATTGATTGGACTATTACGCCACAGGTAACTGGCCGGCTGTTCGGTTTAAGGATTTCTGCCTTAACCATAATCTGACCCAACTAATAGAAGAACCAACTCGTGTCATCCAAGACTGTGCTAGCACTATTGATCTCATCATAACAACGCACCCTGAATACTTGTCATCAATTGGTTTCCTTCAAGAATCAAGTGATCATAAGGTAATTCATGCAACAATTTCACTCAAATTACCCTTGCGTTATTCACCCACGAAACGAATTCGCCTCTATGAGAAAGGTAACGACTCTGCCATAAAAAACGAACTGCATGAATTTTTCCAGTCATATGGGTCAGCATTTGAAAATCACTCTGCGCAACAAAACTGGTCATTTTTTTAAGGCGAGAGGAATGATTTGGTCGATAAGCATATTCATGTCGTCACCATTCCTTCAAACCGCCATAAACCACGGTTCACAAAAACCCTGAAAACACTTGAGAATAAAAAACGGCTCTTTGCTTTGCGAAATGTAAACGGGATTCAGTGTCGTGGGGCAGATACTATCAAGCCTAGCGTAAATATCTTACGGCTGCTCGTCAACACAAACATTCCTTCTTTATCTTCGACCTTCCCCGTATGATAACCAATAACCCCCGTAAATTCTGGCAGACCATTGACATGACAAGACCATGTGTCTTGTCAGGCCGACCATGCTATCCATAATTACAATATTCACAGTGATATTCTTTCTGATTATGACTGTGCTAACGCATTCAATGTCGCCTCTTCATCCGTTTTCACCAGTGAATCAGATGCCCCACTGCCTGAGTGTTCTTCTTCTACCATGTCAACAATGCCGGCTATAAATTTTTCACCCGAAGGCTTCGCATCATTGATTTATAAACTAACAGTTTTGTCTTCCAGAGGTGTTGATAACATCACCTCTAAACTGTTAAAAACAATAAAAATGTTTCTGCCGCACTGCTAACCTTATTTTTCACACAGTCTTTGTGTTCAGGCACTCTACCAAACGAATAGAAAGTCGGCAAAGTCATTCCGGTTTACAAGTTTGGTAACAGAGTTTCACCTTTAAACTATTGGCCATCTCCATAACGAGTATTTTACATCCATCACAGCATGGTTTTCGCAAGGTTCTTTGTTGTGAAACTCCGCTTAATCCTTTCCTTCATGACCTGCACTCAAGCCTACATAATAATACCCAGCTAGACGCAATATTTCTTAATTATGCTAAGCCTTGCCGCGGTGGTCTAGTGGCTAAGGTACCCGGCTGCGGCGGCTGCATTTCCGATGGAGGCGGAAATGTTGTAGGCCCGTGTACTCAGATTTGGATGCCCGTTAAAGAGCCCCAGGTCGTCAAACTTTTCGGAGCACTCTACTACGGCGTTTCTCATAATCACATGGTGGTTTTGAGACGTTAAACCCTACATATCAATCAATGAATTATGATAAGGTGTTCGACAAGGTACCTCATCGACGCCTGCTATTAAAACTCTCCCATCCAGGCTTGCATCCTGATGTCATACAATGAATCTAAGCATGCCTTGCTAATTGGTCTCAGCGTGTGTGCATCAATGACACGTCCTCTAGCCCTGTTTCCGTAACCTCCAGCATCTCCCAAGACTCCGTACTCAGTCTCCTGTTATTTCATACATATATGATCTGCCATTGGAAAGTTCTTGTTCTATTTGCTTGTTCGCAGACGAATGCGTCCTTTATAAAACAGTAACTAATACCACTGACCAGGCTGTGATGCAAGACAGTATAACCAGTACCCTAATCTAGTGCGACCGCTTACCCGTGGTTCTTCACCCCAGTAAATGTAAAGTTATGTCCTTCACCCGTTCCCGTAGCTCTCTCATCTATGAGTGCAACATATCTAACACTTGGATTGACACTGTTGGTTGTTGCAGATATCTCTGAGGATTTTAACTAATTTCTTCATGCGTCGAACCTCATTTCACCCTGTAACAAAACATTCAGCTTTCAAAGACGTCGTCTACAAAACGCCCCTCCTCATGTTAAACTCATTGCCTTCAAGTCCCTGTTTCGACCGAAACTTGAATTCGCATCTGCAATCTGGAACCCTCATCAAAGATACCTCGCAGAGATGGTGCAGAACCGCGCACTTAGGTTCATTCACTCACTGTATTCACACAACATAAGTGTTTTCTTACTAAAGGCGGAAACAGCCTATTTTGACTATACACAGAATGTACCACAGTTCATTCAATCAAACACCTTATTTTTTACCACCATCCCGTATATCACCTGGTACAAGACATTCGATAAGTGTTTCTCAGCCCCGTACCCGCACTCTGACGTTCTTGTCTTCATTTTTCCCGCGCACCATTGTAGACTGGAACAACTCCTACGCCATAGTTACCATTCCTAACCAAGAAGCATTCATTGAAGTTGTGCGTGGTCATTTCTTTTCCTGATTGGTGCAATGTCATGAATTCTTCTTGCACCCCACCGCTTACGTAATGCTCCCACGTGGAGTCTTTAAGGAAATAAGGTCAAAGTGAGTATAGCAGGCACAGTTTGCGCTGAGAATTACTGACAGTGTAAGAAGACGACAACAAAACAAGTTTTTGAGAAGAAATGTGGCAATATATATATATTGTGTGTGTGTGTGTGTGTGTGTGTGTGTGTGTCTTGTCAGCCACGACAGTACACGCTGCACCAGCAGCGGAGGAAAATCAATGCTGCTAAATGAACAGAAAGGCGCGAACGTGGGAGAGGAGTGCCTATGAGGCCGACAACACGACTTCCACAAGTCGAAGTCTACAGACAGCAACGAAGCGAATACGTCTACGGCTGAATCTGGCCTTCCTCGTTTTATGTGTGAAGAAGGGCGAGCATGCTGGCTTGTGCGCGCGTTCACGAGAACCATAAATAATTTCAAACGAATCTTTCAACCAGGCTCGAGATGCAGGGAATATTGGTGAAGCTGAGCGACTGATCTGGGGTGTTACGCCCCAAAGAGCAGCGGCATGATTATGAGGGACGCCGCAGTGGAGAACTCCGGAGGTTCCAACCATCCGGGGTTTTTTAGCGTGAACTGACATAGCACAATGGACGGGCTGATTCACCTACCCCGAAATACGACCGTGAGGGCCGGTATCAAACCAGCGACCTTCATGTCAGTAGCAAAGCACCGCAACCACTGATCCACCGTGGCAAAAGTCTGACCAATTGAAAAGTGCACTTACGAAAAAACAGTTTTGTGGATTCGGTCTCTGATTTCGCAAACAGTGTCTATTTTTTCGTGATAAGATTGGCACATGTGTAACTTTAATTGTGCATGTGGCACATATCCTATATAAGGCACGCTATTGTGTCCTTTCGGTAAAAGGTGCGCAGCTATTTTTTTCATGGAGCTGAAAGGTAACAAACAGTAGTAAATTAGTGAAAATACACAAGTATACTATATGAGAAGTAGTAAGTGGTGAAAATTCCTGCACTTTCTGGGTGGAAACAGTTATAATTTTAAGGTGATGCAGGATGCTGCACCTATATTCCGCATAAAAGCGCCTTTCATAAACCGAGCCCGCGTTCATGTGTCAAGCCATTTGATTGTCCCAGCTGCTCAGAGCGCAGGTGGCTTTGTTATTGTCGATGCTGTCGACGCCGAGGTTATCTTTTCTATGGTGCCCTGCAACACAAGCGGCTTGTAAGTTTTGTTCGCAAGCTGTGCGCGCGTTGTACAGTTCTCGAGAGTATGCTATCTACGAGATAGTGCGAGTGGCTGCTAGGATATATAGTAACACTCTCTGTGCACATCCAGAGTGGTATAGCTCGAAGTGAGGCACGTTTATGTATGCGGGTGCTTTCGTGCAGAACGCTGCCCGTGCAATGGCTACCTTCTTTGGAAGTTGTCGTGAGCTGTTACTGGAACTGGGAATATACTTGTGGTGCACTGTAACGCGAATGCTTTTTGCGTTGTGGTTCTACTGGAAAAAGCCTTTACAACTGCCACCTGTAACTGACAAGCTTCTTCTTCGTTCTGCTACATCTCTTGCTGCCGACATCAGAAATGGCGAGGTGAAGTGACTTTACTCATTGGCTTGTACCAGCATGCATTTCTATATTATGTGCATAAACAAAACGTTAGACATGCCTGTATGTAACTGTATGTGTTGTGTGTTTATCATTGTATATATCGTTGTCATCCCCCGGCAACCCAAGTAGCCTGTCAGGTGAAAAACCCAGCAAACCTCTCTAGCTTCTCATTAAAATAATTCTCCCTCTTAACTAAAAAAAACATTTGCCCACCAAGTGCTGTTACTTTTATGTGGGCAATGTTGATGATTCGTTTCAATATAACTTTATCATTTGTTCAAAACCGGAATATCCATGGTTAGCACAATCATAAAAGCAAAACTAAAATACCAAGAATCAAAAATTGGCACCGATACTTTGAAGAAGTACTTTCTTGGATACAAAGATGACTACAGCATTATCGAGGCAGGTGAGGGCCTCAAAATATGCTGAAACCTCGAAGCTAGGGGTCTGTCGATCCGTCAGTCATTCACATCTTACGCCCCCCTCTCCTTATTCATTTCCACGTAATTAATTAAATATTGCGTTTGATATTTCCTATTTTAGGAGTGCACAGGCCCGCATCTTCAGTAATGGTCATTCATACAATAATATTTATCGCATATAGGCATTAAACATTAAAATTTGTAGCTGGAAGTAGAGCAAAACTTTTTATCCTTTATTAGTACCCCGCTGTTTGCAGCCCTCTGAGAAAAAAGCTGGTCGTTTAATCGTTCTTTATTGTACGTCGTGAAGAAACACAACACTTCCAGTATATTTGCTAAAATGCAGTTCTCTTGTTTATTTTCTATCATTTTCTTAGAGCAACATACAGATAGAAACGCATTGTTTCCAACCGCTGGCTATTCAAGTGAGATCGGGACTGCGCACCCATTAAAATACCAGCAATAAATCTACGCTTTCTAAATGCATGCCTAATCACAATTGACATTTGTTTCGACATGAAAAAGTGCTCCCGATTTCGTTCGATACTTCACGCCTGTTTTAGTTTCCCCGCAAATATCCTTCATATGTTCTATTCATATAGTACAGGGAACTACGCATTACTAACAAAGTCTCAAAAAGAAACAAACCACTTGTGATATACGAAGAAGTCCAATGCAAATCCACTTTTTCAAGAGTACGGCTTCCTGGCGAGCACAACCATGACATACAAGACATACGGCAAATATACGCTAAGATCCAACTATGGCATGCGCAGACAATCTTAAAATTTCGAAATCCGAATGAACGCCAAATTATTGTCCATTTATTACTACAACCAGCGCTCTTGAGTTTTTGATGAAAGGAAGTGCATTATTTTGGAATATTACAATTAATTTTTTGTTCATACAATGTCGCTGCACGGCGCAGTCAAATTCTTATTTGTGCACTGTGCACTAAGGCTAGAAGTATCTAATAAAAGAGTAACTACTAAGAACGATTGCCTGCTAATGAATGCATGCCCGCTTTTGAAATATGCAAAATGCACATGGTTTTGGCGCAAAAATATCGAAGATTTTGCCTGTCGTTCTTGCATTTAACTCGTACTTAAATTAATGGTCACTAATCAAACCAGTGTTTCATGTGACCTGTTTTTTTCTTTCATAGTGATAACGCAGCCACATCGCAGGCGTGATTAAAATTTCGCTCATTCTTTACTGGGAACTTGGGCGTTGCAGTTGGCATCGAAGCATTTCTTATACGCATATGTGTAATGAACGAAGTAATCAAAGGAAAAAAACCATGGACCGTCTCCCCGAAGGAAACCCTGATGAGATGTAAAGCAGCAGTGGTGCGCACGCCGTTGAGCCGGCTGGAACGTGCGGTGACGTGGGTGCTGGGAGAATGGTTTTGAGCGACATTCGGTGTAGCCTTTACTTTAGTAAACGTTTCTTTGAAACGCAAAGACACGTGAGACGGGTTGGGTTTCGGGTAAGTTTCATAGAAGAAAAATGAGCCGAAAGAGTGTTTTCACTCAACGTGTAGTCGAGCGTTGTCGCTGAGGGGAGAGGGTGAAGCGAGAGAAAAGTGTGTTGTGAGCGGGCAGATGAGCTGGTAGCTGCTGCAGGGAAGAAGCGAGTGACGTCAGCGCGCAGCTGCGACTTGACCTACTTGGCATTGTTCCAACAAGTGCGACGGGGGGAATGCGTTGTGGCGCTTCTGTGCGCACGTACGGAACAGCACTCCACAGCCTAGTCAAAGAGCTGCTTCGAATCTAATAATTAAATTTTTACGGCCTTGTTCTTGTCTTTCAAGGTTAAAAGCGTGAGCCTTGTTTCGGCCTACATCAGACGCATCCACGAGGTACAGCCCATCATCAACGCTGTCATCGAGGAGAGATTCGAGGAGGCTCTTAAGGAGGCCGGAGAGGTGGACAGACTGGTTGCATCGGGAACAATAAGCGCAAGCCAAATGAGCAAAGAAAAGCCTCTTCTAGGACTGCCATTCACTGTCAAGAACAGTATCGCCGTGAAAGGTGCTTTACCGGTTGCGTGCTCGGAACGTGCCAGTAACAGTCAATAGTAAACGTAATGCGCAAGCCAGCTGGTATTTCACTAATACAAGGTACAATCCATAATTTGTTAGCCAGAATATATACTAACTACAGAGGTTGAACACATAGAAGGTTGATGGTGGCGTGGCATCAGAGCCGCCTTATCACACATAATAATCTTTAATAATGCACTCGCCCGGAGGCTTATTTTCCAATATTTGAGAAAGGTGAGAGGTTGAGAGAATTATCAGGGTTAGAGGAAGCTGTCTTGCCTGCGCAATTACGAACACACGCGAAATGCGTCATTGTAGAAATCAAAATGCGACGCAATTGTGTTCATTGCAGCACTAAAACACTAAAACACATGGATGGGTCAAAAACATTTCATTAAGACTGCTACACAAAGACTATAACAAATACAGTGTACGTTGCGAAGAATTATGGGGAGTGGTGTTTTAGAAAGAGCGGCGACAAGATGCCAATAACGCTGGGACAATCAGAAGAATGGTGGTTTCAGCTTGGAGATCATATATAACGAAGTAAATACGGGTAACAACGTGATAAAACTAAATTTATCACCGTCCAAAATTCGTAATGCTGTCGCCACCTGTCATAAATAAATATATATATATTTACATATATATATATATATATATATATATATATATATATATATATATATATATATATATATATATATATATATATATATATATATATATATATAGGCAGGCAGGCATGGTGGTTGAGTGGCCATAGCGTTGCATATAGTCTAGTAGATCCCCCGTGAGCGGTCACAACGTGGTTTATTTCGACGTTTCGGCCTAGAGTCTGGCCTTCATCAGAATTAAAGTTACAGTTTGTTGGTGCTCAGCTTTATACAATCTCAGAGGCAAAGGAAAGAGAAAAAAGACAGAAAAAAAGAAAAAAGAAGAAAAAGAAGAAAAAGAAAAAAGAGAAAAAGAATATAAGGTGGACTCCCCTCGGGCGCCCCCCTTCCACTCTTCTTTCTACTTCCCCCTTCATCTCCCCTTTCTCCCCTTCGCCTTTCTGATGTCAGTGGTCTGTGTATGCTTCCTTTCACTAACGCATTCTTCCCGACCAGACGGCGCCTCCTGGCACGTGTGGTTCGGTGTGGGGCAAAAAAGAGCTTTTTTAGGAAGTTCTAAGCCTTTAACTACTCAGAGCCCCGTCAACATTTCGTCGTAGAAAGAGGGTTACTGCGTATTGGGGCAGAGATTGGTAAGCGGGGATTTTGGGAAGTTTTAAGCCTTTAACTACTCGGGGTCCCGTCAACATTTCGTCGTAGAAAGAGGGGCCGCAGTATTCGGAACCCCTCTTTCTACGACGAAATGTTGACGGGACCCCGAGTTGTTAAAGGCTTAAAACTTCCTAAAATGCCCGCTTACCAGCCTCTGCCCCAATGCGCGGTACCCCTCTTTCTACGACGAAATGTTGACGGTGCTCCGAGTAGTTAAAGGCTTAGAACTTCCTAAAAAAGCTCTTTTTTGTCCCACACCGAACCACACGTGCCAGGAGGCGCCGTCTGGTCGGGAAGAATGCGTTAGTGAAAGGAAGCATACACAGACCACTGACATCAGAAAGGTGAAGGGGAGTAAGGGGAGAGAGAGATCAAGGAGGACGTGGAAGGAAGAGAGAAAGGGGGGCGCCCGAGGGGAGTCCACCTTATATTCTTTTTCTATTTTTTTTCCTTTTTTCTTCTTTTTTCTTCTTTTTTTCTTTTTTCTTTCTTTCTGTCTTTTTTCTCTTTTCTTTCCCTCTGATTTGAGATTGTATAAAGCTGAGCACCCACAAACTGTACCTTTAATCCTGATGAAGGCTAGACTCTAAGCGCAAACGTCGAAATAAACCGCGTTGTGACCGCTCACGGAGAATCTATTGGACTATATATATATATATATATATATATATATATATATATATATATATATATATATATATATATATATATATATATATATGTGAGTGAAGACTCTATAATACTTTGAAACTTCTGACAGATTTTATATACCAACGAGTGCGCGTGCGTAAATATGATCTCTCCTGAGTAGTACTGTTAAGTACTTCCAGGTAATGTGCCACAGGCAGGGTTAATTTGGCAGACCTGGCCTGAGCAAGTCGTTTCATGTAGCTCGGCTCACCATAAAATCACTTAATCCTGTCTCTCATATAAAGCGTAAGAGTATGTCTGGCACTTGCCTTCGCATCAGCCGCACATTTGCCGAAAACACAATGCCTTCACAGCATTCGTGGGAGAACCCTCCTTTCTTCAAACTGGCCAATATTGTCTCTCTTTTACCGCGACAACACTTGAACAACCATGGGTAGTGCTGAATATCCGCGACTTCATTGCATTCAGCGCACAGTGAAGACGGAGCGCTCATGACTTTAAGTAACTGTAAAGGAGTGTATGCAGATCCCGTTCTTATTCTGTATAGCAGAGTTGATCGGCTTGACCAAGGCCACCTGTGACACAGAGCTGTTGGGGCGATTTCCGTGGAGAGCAGAAATGACATAAATTGTTTGTTTGGGTAGTCGTTGGTTCACAGCAGCTTTGATTGTCGTTTGCCTTGAAAGGGAATGATAGGCCAGGGCACGTACGCTTTCATTGCCGCTGATACCAACATGTGAAGGTATCCATTGAAAAGTTATGTTGATGCCGTTTTAGGTAGCGTCTTTTATTGATGCTAGAAACTGACGGCAGAGCTTGTTTGTGGGAGTCCATCGAGAAAGTTGTGTCGTGGCCGATTTGCCGATGTACAGTCTAATAGTTAATGTTTGTCGGGTGGATTCATTCGGCAGCTTGCGAAGAGCAGCAGCTGCGCTCTCTGCAACTGTCAAAGAGACTAGGTTGTCCAAACAGCCAGACCATGCAGCTCCAATAGATGACATTTGATATGCCACCGCACAGCTGTTATTGTCAACAATGACGGAACGAATCATGTATACGTGAAGACAATCGGCATACTTCCTCTACAAATGCTCGAGCACCAGGCACCGCTTCCGTACAAGGTGTTATTCACTTGGATTGCAGCCACAGGATTATGCGGTTGGTAATGACATTTTGAAGCGTTTAAAGCGGATCACTTTGTGGCCTTCTTTCGGGGTGTTTAACAAACAGGATATTTAAGATATTTAGCAAAACAAAAACATAAAATTGGTGCTTTGTGGCGAGTGTTCTGATGAGTTCTTTTGAACTGAAGGACTCACTCAGTCACAGGAGTTTGGTCAGTAGAGCATGCGATGCCAGGAGACTTAGTGGAAAAGAATAGGCCTCGTGCACTACTTTCTTATTTAATGCTGCCTATAGAACTTCCGAAGTCAAGCGGAGACTATTGTAATGTAGATGCTCCAATTATTCATATTAGGTCTCAAATAGGCACCTACGCAGTGGTTGGCAAAGTATTAGGCTGGTTACAAGAGTGTTATGCAATGCACACATCGACTTAGGGTGAGTGCCCGAGCGTACACCACCAAATCGCCTGAGGGCCTGAAGTCGCTGTACTGGTGCCTCTTAGAGGTGCATGGTTCACAGATTTTCTCCATGACAACCTGTAGTCCTAAGTAACTCGCAGGAAGCGGGTGCTTGTAGCCTGTCGTACCGGCTGACTTTCCAAGTTTAACTTTAATCGCCGAGCCTTTCGTTGTCGCCCAGGAAAGAGAACACAAAGGATTTGCCAGAAATATGGTTCATGCTTTTCAGTTTCCACATTTAGAAGTAACGCTTCTTGCGCTATAAAATGGCTCCTTATTGGGTCTGCCCTTAACAGCTTTTCCATGTCCGAATACTGAGTGATTGCATTCAGTTGCCTAAAGCACCAGCCGTTTTGAACTGCTTTAGGTAGATCGAGAATCCCCACTGCCTTGTCTTTACAGTGGCACACGACCTTGAAACATTCCTCGTACCAGACTTCTATATCTACCATGACTAAGCTTCATCTCTGTTGACGATCGGCTCATCGTCAGAAGCCGGAATTTGTTGATGGAGGCTATCAAGAGAGCTTGTCGTTTCGTTGTCACCTGAATCCTTCTCACCGGTATTTACCCCTGTGGGTGATGTTTCTGAGCTACAGCTGTTGTCGGCTGCAGTCTCCTGATTTCTTTCTTGAGTGACAGGCTAATACGAGGCCGGTGGCCTCAGATAAAGAACAAACCTTATCGATTAACTCAGCGTCTTAGCATTGTGAGGTGCTATATAACGTACCTAAATGGAGAAAAAAGGAGACACCGGGAAAAGGAGTTTGTACCACAGGCATCTGATAGCCTGTGTAATGCCAATCTGGTTCTCTTTAAAAGGGAGCTCAATCAGTTAGCTAGGCCGTTTAAGTTCCTTCCTTTTAATTGTAGTCATAGCTTCGTAGCCTCATTAAATCTGCATGCATGTGAAATAACAGTGGCAGAACTAGGTGCTCTGCTCCCAATTACCGGTAACATCAACGCATTAGCATCAATCATTGAGAACCAATTTTACTTTTGTTTCTTGTCACGGAATTTTTAACGTCTTCCAGGCGCAGAACTTTTAACCGTGAAGGTGCGTTCAACTCACAGGTTTGCGACAGGACGCAGGCTCCCTTTTCTGGCATGGACGGCGTGCCGTTGAAGACGCTCAGTGTGTGGCAATGCTGCGGGAAGCTGGTGCCATCCCGCTGGCGCTAACCAACGTGCCCGAAATGTGCTTGTGGTGCGACTCGAACAACCTGGTGGATGGTTGCACGCGGAACCCGCATGATACACGACGGAGCCCAGGTGGAAGCAGCGGTGTGTGCAGGTTTTGTACATTTAATGTCATTCAGAAAAAAAGTAGCACCTTTTAAGGCGATGTGCTGTGTTCATGCTCGATGCGGATGATTGTGGGCAGCACACGTTCTGTTGGACGGAACAAAAGGAATTGGGATGACCCTGTAATGCATCACCATCATCATCATCATCATCATCATCATCATCATCATCTTGTATACGTCCACTGCAGGACAAAGGCCTCTCTCATGTACCGACAGCTATTCTGGTCCTGTGCTTGCTGCTGCCAATTCATACCCGCAAACTTCTTATTCTCATCTGCCTACCTAACCTTCTGTCTCCCCCTAACTCGCTTGCCTTCTCTGAGAATCCAGTTAGTTACCCTTAATGACCAGCGGTTATCCTGCCTACGCGCTACATGTCCAGCCCATGTCCATTTCCACTTCTTGATTTCAGCTGTGATATCCTTAACCCCGTTTGTTCCTTAATCCACTCTGTTCTCTTCTTGTCTCTTAAGGTTACACCTACCATTTTTCTTTCCAGTGCTCATTGCGTCATCCTCAATTTAAGCTGAACCCTCTTCGTAAGTCTCCAGGTTTCTGCTCCGTAGCTAAGTACTGGCAAGATACAGCTGTTATATACCTTCCTCTTGAGGGACAGTGGCAATCTACCTGTCATAATTTGAGAGTGATTGCCGAATGTGCTCCACCCCATCCTTATTCTTCCAGTTACTTCAATCTTGTGGTTCGGCTCCACGGTAATTACCTGCCCTAAGTAGACAGTTTTTTAAAACTTGAAGTGCACTATTACCTATCTCGAAGCGCTGCTCTCTTCCGAGGTTGCTCTCTTCCGAGGCTGCTCTCTTCCGAGCAGAAAGGTGGGTCTTAAAATTAATCTGCAGATTAATTTTAAGACCCACCTTTCTGCTCTCCTTGTCTAACTCCGTTATCATGAGTTGCAATCCGTCCCCCGAGTAATTCAGCAATGCAATGTCATAGGCGAAGCGCAGGTTACTAAGGTATTTTCCATTAACTCTCATCTCTAACTGTTCTCATTCTAGGCTTCTGAAAACCTCCTGTAAGCACGCGGTAAACAGCATTGGGGAGATTGTGTCCCCCTGCCTTACACCCTTCTTGAATGGTAATATTTAGCTTTCTTTATGAAGCCCCGCCGCGGTGGTCTAGTGGCTAAGGTACTCGGCTGCTGACCCGCAGGGCGCGGGTTCGAATCCCGGCTGCGGCGGCTGCATTTCCGATGGAGGCGGAAATGTTGTAGGCCCGTGTGCTCAGATTTGGGTGCACGTTAAAGAACCCCAGGTGGTCTAAATTTCTGGAGCCCTCCACTACGGCGTCTCTCATAATCATATAGTGGTTTTGGGACGTTAAACCCCACATATCAATCAATCAAATCAGCTTTCTTTATGAAGCACTATGGTAGCAGTTGATCCCTTGTAGATTTCTTGCAGGATGTTTATACATACTTCATCGACGCCCTGATTACGCAGTGTCTGCATGACGGCTGATATTTCCACTGAATCAAACGCCTTCTTGTAATCTATGAAGGCTATGTATAGTGGTTGGTTATATTCTGGGCATTTCTCTATTACCTGATTGATAGTATGAGTGTGGTCGATTGTTGAGTAGCCTGTTCGAAATCCTGCTTGTTCCTTTGGTTGATTGAATTATAATGTTTTCTTTACCCTGTTAGCAAATACCTTTGTAAATAGCTTGTATACTACAGAGAGCAAGCTGATCGGCCTGTAATTCATCAAGTCCTTGTCATATCCTTTCTTATGTATTAAGATAATGTTAGCGTTCTTCTAATACTCTGGTACTCTTCCCGTCAGGAGACACCTCGTAAGCAGGGTGGCTAGTTTTTCTAGCACAATCTGTTCTCCATCTTTCAGCAGATCTGATGTCACCTGATCCTCACCAGCAGATTTGCCTCTTTGCATGCTCTCCAAAGCTTTTCTGACTTCTATCATTACTGTTGGGGTGTCATCTAGGCTACTGCTAGTTCTTATAGTATTAAGGTCGGGGTTATCCCGGCTGCTGTACATATCTCTGTAAAACTCCTCCGCTATTTTAACTATCCTATCTATATTAGTAGTTATTTTGCCTTCTTTGTCCCTTAGTGCATACGTCCGATTTTTGCCTACTCCAAGTTTTCTCTGCAGTGCTTTGACGCTTCCTCCGGTTCAATTCTCTCCATGTTATACCTTCTTACATCGCATACCTTACGCCTAATAATAAACTTCGAAAGCTCTGCCAGTTCTTTTTCGTTTGTTGTACTTGAGACTTTCATGATTTGACGCTTCTTAATGTGATTCTTCTTTTCCTGGGAAAGCTTGCCAGTGTCCTGTCTGACTACCCTGCCCCCAACTTCCACTGCACACTCTGTAATGATACTCGTCAGATTATCATTCATTATATCTACGCTAAGGTTCGTTTCCTCACAAAAATCCGTGTACCTGTTCTGAAGCCAGACTCTGAATTCCTGTATTTTCCCTCTCAGTGCTAGCTCATTGATTGGCTTCTTGCGTATCAGTTTCTGTCGTTCCTTTTTCAAGTCTGGGTGAATTCGAGACTGCACCATTTTATAGTCACTGCATCGTACCTTGCCGTCACTTCCACATACTGCACGATGCCTGGGTGTGCACTCATTATAAAGTCTATTTCGTTCTCATTTTCGCCATTAGGACTCCTCCATGTCCACTTGCGGTTTCCTCGTTTTTGGTTGAAGGTATTCGAAATTCGTAAATTATTGCGTTTTGCGAATTCTACTAGTAGCTCTCCTCTGGCGTTTCTAGTACCGATACCATATTCTCCTACCGCCTGGTCTCTAGCCTGCTTCCCTCAGTCTCCCATCAGTATAGTATACTATGCTTTTACCTTACGCATTGCCGATTTCACGTCTTCATAGAAGCTTTCAACTGAAGCGTCTTCATGGCTGGATGTAAGCGCGTAAGCCTGTACCACCTTTATCTTGTGTCTCTTGTTCGGTTTATTTACGATACCTACCGCCCTTTCGTTATTGCTATAGTAGTACTCTATGTTGCCAGCTATGTTTCTGTGAATTAGAAGGCCCATTCCAAGTTCTCTTCTGTCCGCCAGGCCCCGATAGTAAAGAACGTGTCCATCTGTAGCGCCGTATAGGCCTCATCTGTCCTCCTAACCTCACTGAGCCCTATTATATCCCATTTAACACCCTCTAGCTTCTCGAGTAGTACAGCTAGACTTCCTTCATTAGATGGCGTTCTAGCGTTAAACGTTGCCAAGTTCAGGTTCCAATGGCGGCCTGTCCATCTCCAGAGATTCTTAGCACCTTCTGCTGCGTTGCAGATCGAACCGCCACCGTGGTCAGTTGCTTCGCAGCTGCTGGGGACTGAGGGCCGTGAGGTAATTGATGTATGCATGTGGGATGTAGTAGCCAGATACTGCACCAGGGTGGCCAATTCTTCTCTCGTGAGGGAGTGCGTTGCTAGCGGTAGTGGCGGGTGAGGCCGCACCTCAGGCCTCTTAATGCAGTTCCATCGCCACGCGGATTTTTTTAATCCGGTTGGGAACTGCGCGGCACCGGGGTTTGAACCACGGACCTTCTGCATGTGAGGCGGATGCTCTAACCACTACGCCATCGCCGCATCCTAGGACCGATAATAAATGCAATGCATAGGACAGATAATAAATAGTCCGCTGGCTTGCTACCAAGAGATGGGAAATGAAACCAACTACGGCAGAGAATTCTACGGAGCGACGGAATTAGTAAGTTAGCAGGCACAAATTGGAGTGGTCACGCACACGGTATAAAATATTGGATATCAATGTGCGATGTCTTTGTTCAACAGTACAAAATTAGGCTGATAACGACGTTCATGTTATATTTAACATAAAGAAACTTCTGATATGCTGTATACAAGGCGCACAGAAAGACATTCATCGCGTATTGTTTTTTTTTTCTGCATACTGCAGGCGGAGAGGCAAGCCTCCTCGCAGCAGCTGGATCTCTTACTGGTCTGGGAACGGACCATGGCGGAAGCGTGCGAATACCAGCAGCTTACTGCGGGGTATTTGGCCACAAGCCAACAACAGGTGATATTTACATTTCTACTATTTTCATTTTTTTATGTAGCACCTTACACCACTTTCATCTGACACACTGTGATGGCAGTTTCTCCACATTGTTTAAAAGCTCATTATTGGTGGTCTACAGCTGGTCATTGGAAAAGTGACAGACCCTCAATCCGAGTATGCCCTGAAGAGTTTCTCAGCAAAAATATTTCATCTGCCTCATCTGCGTATGGTTGAACGGCTACACTGTTTAAAGCACCACGAGGGGTGTTGTCTTTTCAATTACGGTGATTGATTCCGCTTTGAGACTCTTGAAGATGCCTCATCCAGTTCCACGTGTGAAGACGTATTTGCTCAGGTCCACAACGTGAGAACACCACAGAGCTGACGTTCACTTTATGGAAGATCTGTCCTAAATCATTCCACACCGCATAGCCCCCCTTCTCTGCTGTGTGATTACACGTGCAAGTACCAAAACGGCATGTTGTGTAATTTGTGAATCCTTGGCAACTGTCATTGAATCAGAAAAGATATCTACACCGAATGTGCCACGTTTTTCATGGAATGCTTTGCTTCCGGTAGTGGAGGTAATAACAAAGCTGGCGTTGCGCCCAACCCCCCTCCCCCCACCATGAAGTTGCATGCGACGGCTGTCAATGTCATCACGTTTTGACAGATTGTGGCCCCACCACATGATCGCGAAAATGTGACTAAATTTGGCCCTGAAAAAGGTCTACCCTAAGCAAGTCTGATGCATCCTCACCGATATTCTCTGCTACTCGGCAACGATACGGAATAAAAAGCAGAGGGTCTTTCGTAAATTCAGCTCAAAGGAGTCGAAAGCGAAATCCATCTTCTTTTTCTTCTGAGTCGCTGTATCGATTCTATACACAACCTTCCTTAGAAATGTTTCTGTACATAACATTGCAATGTCTGCATGGTCCTGGCCAACAGCTTCTTTCCGAACGTCACGTGGCTTTTGAACAGCCTCCATGACCAGCCCAACTTTCCAAGTGACTGTGTCCTGTGGTGGATGTCTCTGCACCTCGCCCTGTCTAAAGCTCCGTTTCATTCTTTATCCGTCTCATGACATGACGTGACGTCATGTGACATCACGATGATGCCAAATGTTTAGGTTATGTGTCGCGTTAGAATGATGTCGTATGGGGCCGCAGTCACGTGATGATGGTATATTATTGCGTAACTCCCGTTCACTCTGTCGACGGACAACGCTCTGTTTGAAGTACTTACGGTTTTAGCCTTCGTAGATCGTCAACTTCTCTCTCGTGCATGACACGCCTACTCCAAGAGCATGCTCGGTATGTTTGGTAGATCGAGAGAAACAGAGGCGAAAGAAGGAAGGAAACAAGAGATAGGGGGACGGCAGGGATGTGAAGCAGTTGTACGCTGCCGGTATGCTACCCTACACAGAGGAAAGGGTTGGGGATTGGTTAGCACAAATTCAACCTTCTGGTTGAATTTGTGGCAATGATATTACTTTGCGTTAGTTAAATACTTCGATTGCAGTCGTATCAATCGTAACTGACTCATTATCTGTGTGCTCTTTTCTGTCCACATTCTGTGGCTCGCTCATACTGAAACATTTTGAATCCCTGGTCCTTTTTCATCTCCGAAGCATTCATTTATTCCGGGCACCAGGGCACAAAGATTTGTTGTTAAACGAAATGGCTGGTTCTATTACGAAAGCGTCGCTTTCGGCATCGGTCAATTCTATTTTCCCACCTACAGTACACATTACAGTGGCGCAATTTCAAACACTTCAAATGAGGCGAAATTCATCAGACCCTGCACTGGCGACTTCTCTGGAGTGTAACCACTTGTTATTTCCTCGGCGTAGCAAACTGTCTAATTCAAGGACGATTAAAAATGGTATCACAAAATTTTGTTGCCGGCTTATTTCTCTCGCTTTTGACATGCTTAGAACATGTTTATTAGATTACCCTCTGTCCATTTACTGTATTCAAGAGGAAACAATTATTAAGTGTTTGTTATCTTATCGCCTTTTACATTAATTCAGGAAAAGTATACTAGCACCATCTCTTTAAAAACTGGACTTGCAATTATTAGAGCCTGTTCTTCTTTTGGAGCCTCTACACCACGGTACAGCCACAGTGATGTTTTATTCGCCGTTCAGAAAAACATCACGTTGATTAATCGATTTCCTTGCTAAATTGTGGGCTTCGTACATAATTTCAAATTTGAAATCGGCACTTTAAGTCATATTTAACTAACTAGCGTTCCTAGGAATGAAGCAGTAAGGAAAGCATCAGGTAAATGCAGCTTATATTCGGCCAATCCCCCCTCCCCTCTGGGTACGAGCCATGTGCGGAGAAAAACAACGACTCGCGAGAGATGCAGAAGCCGGCTGGCTGAGGAGGGTAGGTGTCGTTTTCAGATGAAGCCCTGAAGTTGTTTTGAGGGCTTCCACACTACCAAGTACTACAGTCGTTCAACATTTTCGTACTCTAGTCAGTAGCAGAAGTAAATGAACCATTCTTGTCAATTCTTCACCACAAGGCAGTAATGACGTAATTTTATGTTCTGTTTGTAAGTCTATAAATACTTACTCCACTGGCTAAATTTTTTGTTTGTCACCTTGTCACTTTCTAAAAATTCGCTAAATGTGCACTAATAATGTATCCGACAAAAATATGCATTCGTGGGCTCAAATAGTTAAAAGAAGAGCAGCGAAACAGAAAAAAGAAATGTTACGCTGGCAACTACGTCATTTTCAATATTGCTGACCAAAGTGAACGGAACAAAAGTGCTATTAGAAGGCACTGGGTTCGGGCTAGTTGGTACTGATCCTTAGCTTTTGTTAACACTAAATGCAGGTACGTAAAACGAGCGAAGAACATGGGGCAAGCACTGTGTCCTTCGCTCGTCTTACGTACGTGCCTTTATCGCTTACAAAAGTTCAAGAAATACTCTCTGACATGGCAACTTGCCCAAAGAGCTTCGCGTATGTTCCTGCAGAACTGAGAATTCCTTGAGGGGGCGAATTCTTACTTGTAGTTTCTGCTGATGCACTTCTTAGGATCTGCATAATGCTTTTCAAAAAGCGACGAACTGCTTCTTGCGATTCTGGTGCTGCTAGATATTCGACCAAGCTGCACGCATAGCTTGCGTGCACCCAAAGCGCCAAGAGGATGTACGCTGACGTGATGGTTACGTGGTGTAAATAAGAAACTCGCATGGTCAGTGGCTCGCGCAAAACAGTTACTATGAAAATTTTTCCGTGAATCTAGCTGCCACGAGGCGTAAACACCATGCGCAATAAAAGAGGGCACAAGAAGGTGAGACAACGTTTTTTCAACAAGGATGTGCTTCTACAATGCCACAGCCGCGCGACGAGACTGCTATTTTCTTTCCTAAAGAAACATGCGCTTGCTTAACTCATAAATTCACTGGGAGAGGACAAATGTGTTCTGAAAAGATGCGTTAAATCAAGTCGATGACGGTGCTACTCAATTTCATCCTATTGTTTGCGCACATCTCTACCTCAGGGGTAGTTCCTATCACTGGTCTGATGCCCGACATTGGAGAAAACCTGGCGCAGTTCCTTTGCGTGGGACCCATGACCCGGTTCGCGGAAGACTTACAACTGATGCTCAAAGTTCTAGCAGGAAATGCCACGGACGTTTTCAGGCTCAATGAAAAGGTGCGTACGTTTCTATAGGGCTATGCCATTGTTATCTACTGAACAGACACTATCAGGGGGCACTTAACGCGCTCAGTGACAGGCATTTTTTTGTCTAGGATATTGTGTAGGTTAAAGGGACACTAAAGGGAACCATTAGGTCAACGTTGATTCTTGAAATAGCGGTCCAGAAACCTCGTTGTGTTACTTTTGTGCCAAGAAAGGGCCTATTTTGAAATAAAATCACGTTTTCATTGTTCGCATCGGGTTAGTGCACTTCAAATTACCCGCCTCAAGAAGCGGACCGAACGGACCGACTCACGTCACTGTTGCCGCGCGCAATATTGCCCGGCTTTACTGTGCTGGTAGCAGCACATTGAAACCAGCGGGAGCCACAGCAGCAACAACCATGATCTCCGAGATGGCGAGCGCGCGCCACCGCTATCTCGGAAGCCATAGTAGACGTTCTTGGGTTTAATTGTGCCCCGCTACATGGCACCACCTGTCTAATGTAAGTGCGCGAAAATTGAATTTTTGAACAACTTGCGCTATTCACCACAATAACGTACGGTGGTTCCTTTTCCATCAGTCAAACAAAAAAAACGAACAGCATTTTATGGCGTCTCTTGATGCACGGAAGGTTCTTTATTAGTGCACCTAGATCCATTACTAGTGATTAAATGTAGGCGGCCCGTCTGACGTCATCGTCATCATTTTGAAAATGTGCTACAGCGGCGCTTGTGTTCTTCTGCATTTACCTTAATTTCTCGGTAAGTAGGGCGCTGTTGCTGATAACATTGTCATTTTAGATGTTGTCATACATTGAGCTTTCACTGTGGCGTAAAGTGTTATTGGCAATAGCGTCCCTTTATTAAGATACTGCTTTCAAGAACAACAACAAAAAGAGAATACACCTCACCTACAAGTACCTTCTGAAAACCCCAACATGTAATTTTATAGTTCGAAAACACCGCGACGTGTCTTTGTTTCTTCAGCAATTTTTCAGAGAAGCTACTAGGTTGCTGTATATCTCTAAAAAGTAAAAAAAGGGCTGATTGAAGATTGTGATGGTTGACAAGAAAACAACACACACACACACACACACACACACACACACATATATATATATATATATATATATATATATATATATATATATATAAATATATTATACATATATAGTGTGTGTGTGTGTGTGTGTGTGTGTGACGCTATGATGAATCGGCGAAGTGGCCTGGCTCATACGCCATGTTTATTCTACTCTGACTTCTTCCTTGTCTACTTCTCCTAACCATCCCTACCTTCTTACGTCAGAGGATTCCCCCACCCCCCGAAAGAGGTCGCATCAGGCGAACAGAAATGAAAACTGAACATGCATGGCTTAGAAGTGAACACTGTCAAAAAGAGAAGATCATGCCATGTCCGAGGAAGTCTCCGTTAACACACTATAGCTTCACAGGAGAGGGCAGCAATCCGGCATATCAAGTACAGCTCTGGAGGGCGAGGCTGGCTGTTGCGCTATGGACAACATAAGCATGATTTGAGCGTAGAATCAGATGGAAACACAACCGGCATTCTTGCGATGAATGAACGTGGTGTGATGGCTGTGAGGCATTGGCTGGATGTTTTGCGCAGGTGTCGTGCTATTTGTCTTGATTATAACCCATGTGGCGCTACCCGTTTGCGTGCTTGTTGACCGAGGCTGGTGCGGTGATTTCTGCGTCCTTGCGGAATACAGGGTGTGGTTTGGCGCCTTTCTCGACGTTCTATGTCGTGTTGCCTGAGTCTTGATCTCGACTGGAGAAAGCTTACTCGACGTTCCTTGGGAAGATATCCTGGATTCAATGCTTTCTTTGTTTCGAGTGAGAAATCTTGAATATGTCGTCAGTTTGGTTGGCTCGTTTGTAAATGGCTTTCCATAAACCGCGTGTGTTCTTCTGAAGATGATTCCGTTCGTCGTCGTCCTTGTTGGTGTAGCCCATGGAGACTCTGTTGTTCTTGGGCTTAATATTGCTGGCACCGGTGGTGTTGAGGTGGCAGCCGTTTTTGACCATGGCACTGATTTTCTGGGCAGCTTGATGTGGTGTCCAGTAGGCAAATGGTAGTCAGTGGGCTGTTATGTTGCATTTCGGATAACGAAGGTTGTGCGTTCGAATTTACTGGAGACTCTTCGGAGGCTCTTGTGACGCTGTTCCTAATGGACGCTTCTGGCTCTCGGAAACGTGTGCGATTTGATGTTTCCGAGCCTCCTGTGTTGTTAAGACTCTCAGGTGTCCGTGCACTGGATGGTGACACCGAAGTAGGCGTAGTTTGGTCAGAGTTTAGTTGGAAATGTTTGTCTTTCTGTGTAACTAACGAGTTAAGCTGTTCTGACGCATGCATCTGCGCAGAAGGGCCAGAGCCTGGCTGAGTATCCTCAGGGTTCCTCACCTCTATATCAACCGTAGTAAGCATGTGAGATGCGAGGTGAGCGCTGCGAGCAAATGAAGAACCAAGCGACGAAAAAGTAGGAGTGGTTGAAGTGCGCGAGACGGAAAGTACTGTGCACAGGATGGCTCTCTAATGTGAGTGCTATGATGCAGTGATGACGTAAAGGCTGGTTTTTAATCGCGCAGTTGCAAAACGTGGTGCGGTTGAGGGTACACTCTTCCTGCAAACAGATCTGGCTGCCTTTCATTGAGAGGGTGCTTTACATGCTCTTGTTTCAAAGGCCGATTCATCTTTGGTGTCCCAATGCGTGAGCAGTGCTTTTGACTGCGGCGACAGAGCGCGGTTGTCTGTGGATGGTCGGTTATAAGCGAATCTTCGTCGTAGTCGCCATTGTATGTTTTAAACCAAACGATCATTTCTTTTTTGATCTTTTCCCATGACTCGTCGTCTTGAAATATGTGGGCGAGGTAGAATTTGAAAGCCTCACCGGAGATGTAGTCGGTAAAGTTGATGATCATCTCCCGTTCCGATCATGATGCAGCGGTAGCGTGAAGCTCGAACAAATCGAACCAGTCCTGTAAAGGTCCATCGTCCACTGCTCCGGTGTACTTGGGGATGGGATGGTCAGTCGATGGTTCTGTCATGATGCCGGTAATTGCATGCGGCTGAGATCACCTCTTCTGTGGTCGATATTCAGATGAGGCGTATTGCCGGTAGTTTCGTGAATGATGTGAGACTGATGAGTGGCCGCCAGGTCTTCATCCTGTCGGCTCGTGTGACGCTATGATGAATCGGCGACGTGGCATGGCTCATACGCCATGTTTAATCTACTCTGACTTTTTCCTTGTCTACTTCTCCTAACCATCCCTACCTTCTTACTTCATAAATAAATAAATAAATAAATAAATAAATAAATATATATATTTTCCCCACTGACCAACGCTGCCGCGGGACAGAGATTGTTCACGTTTCGCGTCTGAAGCCCTATCGTATGCGTTCCCCAGCGTAATTCGCGGCCAGGGTGGCCGCTTCCGTCGACGGGGAAAATTAGTGTAAGAATTCATTGGACGTCATCCTCATCTGTCAATAACCATCATCAGTCTTCGCCCGTTCCTCTTCATTATCGGCGCCATTTCGCTGTTGCTTGAATAAAGCGTCAGCTGAACCCGTGGTATTTCAAGATATATATATATATATATAAATATATATATATATATATATATATATATATATATATATATATATATATATATATATATATAGTGGGAGTAATAATTCAATGTGCCAGTTAGTCTTTGTGAAGGTATGGGATATGGCACAACGGGAGCGTTGTCAACAAGGATAAATATATTTATATTTATCTTTGTCGACAACGCTCCCGTTGTGCCATATCCCATATATATATATATATATATATATATATATATATATATATATATATATATATATATATATATATATATATATATATATATATATATATATATATATATATATATATATATATATATATATATTCCCTATACTTTTCTTGGCATTATTGTCTGTCCAGTGCACCAATTGGCAAAAATAGAACTTAATCATGGAAGACTATGTTGGCGGCTCACCCTTCAACCTAGAGGACGCAATAAATAGTGATTGCACTCCACCACGCGTTCGCTTCCGGTGAGCTCATCTCGCAGTGATACGAACATTGATCTCGAGAAACTCCGAGCGATTAGTCGTTGTGCGGAACGACGTTATAGACGCACGAAATCACTTGATGACCTGAGAGTGGCCAGACGCACACAAAAGAAAATACAGCATCACATGGACAAGTTGGATAACCGACGATGGGAATATTTTTGCGAGTGTTTGAATCCCAGAAAGCCTCTGTAACTAATCCGGAGAACTGTCCGGGGTCTTCGTACAACCATTACTCAGCGCTACCCCTTTAAATCTTTGCAACTTCAATCACGCTGCGAAGAGATTGATGTCGCAGATTCTTTTTGTCGAAGGATTGCCTGCGGAGCAAATTCAACTGGGACAAAGACGCCCGACGTTTCTGTATCCTCACGTGATCTCCGAATGAAGTGTTTGTTTTCAATGGAGGAACTAAAGGCTAGGCTTACTTTGGGTAGACGTTCTTCTGCGCCAGGACCTGACGGCATCACTTACCGTGCTCTGTGTCACCTAGTAAATCGAGCTCGGAAGGCACTCTTGCTGCTATACAATGACTCCTGGTAAACTGGCAAGGTTCCACAGGAATTAAAGTCAAGTCGCCTGATTCGACTTCTCAGAACCGGCAAGTCACCTTTGGACATTTCCTATTACCGCCCGATAGCCCTCGCGAGCTGCGTGAGAAAATCTATGGAAAGAATAATTTTAACGCGTCTGGAATGATACTTAGAGTTCTGCGAAATATATCCAGATGCCTTGTCCAGGTGCAGACAAGGCCGCACATCAATGGACATTGTAGTTGACTTGGCGGCATATGTAGATCACCAGAAGGTCTGCAAACGGTTATCTGCTGCTCTGTTTCTTGACGTTAAAGGGGCATACGATAATGTCACCCACGAAGCCATTCTCAGCGCATTAGAAGAAGTGAGACTCGGTGGCAAGATATGTATGTGGGTCCAGAGCTACCTACAGAATTGATCATTTCACGCGCAGACAGAGGATGGCCCGACACCCGTGCAAAACTGTAGCCGAGGAGTCCCGCAAGGCGGAGTGCTAAGCCCGACGCTGTTCAACCTAACAGTCATTGGTCTAGTTAGCAAGCAACCAAGCAGTGTACGACTTCCCATTTATGCTAATGACATCTGTGTGTGGACATGAGGTGTGACTTGACTTCAACTTCGCGCTCGACTTCAGAAGGCAGCATCAGTGACATCGCACCACCTACGCAAACAAGGGCCAGAAATCGCAAGTGGAAAGCGTGCAGTCGTGGCTTTCACCAGAAAGCCATTGTCAGCATAAGGCATATCTTTTAACGGACAGTTGGTGTCATGCAGCCGGAGTTACAGGCTCTTAGGAGTCATAATCCACCGAAACTTGTCTTGGACCCCACACGTAAACGACGTGAAAAAGCGGCTGACCGCCATTTGTCACTTGTTCAGGTTTCTTGCCGGGAAAAGTTGGTGAGTGTCTGTCGAGTCAATGTTACAGCTGTACAAGGTATTATTTATTGGATTACTGCGGTACAGCCTACTTGTTATATCTAACACGTGCAAAACAAACCTGCGCCCAATCCAAAATATTCAGGCCCAGGCACTTAGGATATGCCTAGGTTTATCCCGTAGTGCATCGACAACTGAAACAATTGCCATTGCACAGGACTACTCGATCATGATGCACATCATCTCTGAAACGATGCGTACGTACCTCAGGCTACATGCTAGGAATCCTTCCCACCACTTGACAACCCTTGCTACTGAGAGGCCCCGCACGAAATTTAGTGCGATTGTCTGTGCACATAGTGCGTCGTTTACGTCAGGTTTTGCGCCTGCCGAGAAACTGGTGTATCCTCCGTGGTGCCTGACACTTCCGCAAGTACGTCTTTCAATTCCAGGAATTCAGAAAAAAATCAAATTTGCCTTCGTCAGCCCTAAAACAATTGAGCTTGCCCCTCCTGCATGAAATGTATAATAACCACGCGCACATATACACCGATAGTTCAACCACGGCGTCTGGTTCTGGCAGTGCGGTGGTGATTCCAGCTAGAGGAATCACTCTGCAAATCAAGCTGTCACACGTCACTACGTCTACGGTGGGAGAACTTGCGGCTTTGCGTGGCGCCCTAGAGTACATCAAATCCCAGAGACCGGCTAAATGGGTTGTGTTTTCCGACTCGAAACGGACCCTACAGAGCATGCACTCAGTCCTTCGACGAGGTTGCCATGAACAGTTAACTTACGAGGTTGTCAAGCTTCTTCCCCACATCACAGAACCAGGCCACGAGGTCAATTTTCAGTGGCTACTTGGCCATTGTGGGATCAGTGGAAATGATTCCGCAGACAACGTGGCTCACACATTGCACCAAGAGCAGCACACCCTTCCGATTGCTTTGTCAAGAACAGACGCTGCAAAGCAACTTCGTCACCTGGCACCTAGTCTGTGTCTGCTGGAGTGGAACACCCCAAGCATAAGACATACGAGACTCAACCAAATAAACCCTCGACTGGAACTTCGACCTCCATCCGGACTTCGTCGTTATTCTAAGGTCCCAGGTTTGGTTCCTGCCCACGGAAAGTTATCTTTTCACCCGATTTTCGTTCTTGACATTTAAATTACAACTCGGTCTATTTACTTCCCCTATACTTAGCATTATTGTCTGTTAGATCTCCAATATTGTGTTAAATACGGAAAAACGAGCCCTTAAGTACACACTTCTCTTCTTTTCCCTATATATATATATATATATATATATATATATATATATATATATATATATATATATATATATATATATATATTCTGGCATCCCACGGGAGCGTGCGTAGGTCCGCCTCTTCAAGGCAAGTATTCGTACGGTTGCAGGTGCAGTCTGTTTTTTTTTGTGGTGCGCTGAATTTTGTCTCAAATCATGCAGCACAGGCAGGAAATCACTCCTGAAACGCTTTGATTTGTTCGGGGTCGAATATGATAACATGCGACAATGCGAACATGTCGCGACTGGCTGAAGTCGTATGTTTTCGGCACTTCATCTTAGAAACACGTAAAAATATTTCGACCCGTTCGAGGAGAGGAAACAAGTGCTGGTGCCGGCACATCTTCAGGACACAATGGATTTTTTCTTGGACTGTAATGTTTTATATTTCGTTTTTGCACCTGCGGTTTGGTTTGCTTACGCTGTCGCAGCGACTGCCACCCGTCAATGCGATCGTGCATGAGTGCGCAATCGCAACTTCTTGGTGATGACGGCATTTCTCTGTTGCTCACAAACTGTTGTTAATCTTGAGCTCTACTTTTATTTACACATTATTACTCAATTTTTCATTGTCCCCCTGATGCGGACCTAATTAGAACTGTTTGCGGGGAGATACTTGCGCACAAAAGCAATGCTGATGTTTTTATGCCAGCACGCTTCGCTTTACTTTTCTGTTTCTTTTACGAGTCGTGTCGTTTTATTTATTTATTTATTTATTTATTTATTTATTCATTTATTTATTTATTTATTTATTTATTTATTTATTTATTTATCAACCATCTGGTTCGCCAACAGGCAAAACGCATTGAGCACTATCTTTTATTGTTCAACAACGCACAGAAGAAATTTCTCACCGGAACCACTTTGGAGGTCAAAAATTTCCCACCGGCACCACCTTGCAGGTCAAAGCGTAAGACTGGTTACATACTACGATGGGACGTGGGACGAACGGGTGCCGCTATAAGGAGCTTCGCCCCTAAAACAAATCACGAGCAGAAAATCTCTTTCATGACGGTGATGAGTAAAGACTGAAAGAGGCGTGAAACACGTGCCGAACGCAGAAGCATGGGGACGGTGCACCAGAAGAGGAGAGGCACCCGCGTGTCTGCGCACCAGCCACGTAGACACGAGAGATTGGTCAGAGAAACGCTCGTAGCTCGCGACCCAAGCCGCGAACGAAAATTCCAGAGCATGAGTTGGCACTGTGCATTGGAACGCCGAGCTGCGAAGACGGAAGGTCAACGTCACTACCGCGACGGAAGCAGTCGAACCACCTTGTCCTGACGATGTTAGTGAACAGGTTTGGGGAGTGGCCATCGGTATTGGAAGTATTCTGGCATAGGCTCACCATTCAATGTCACGAACTTATCTCGCGAGCGCTGGCGAAAGATCGGATTTGAGAGAGACACGGGAGAGACGAGTGTGGCAAGACTTTCTCGTACCAAGAGAAATGGTACAGTGATTTCGCACCCAGAATGTATTCCCCCGAAGAAATAAGTACACACTAATCGGCTATACAAGCAAAGCCGAATCTAACACTGACTCAAGACAAGTTCAATCGTTAGCCCTAATCTGTCTCTAGCCAAGATGGTGTCTCGGTGGCCACTCTGATGCGCTCTCGCAATAGTAGCACATTCTTACTGTTCCGATGCCACCCTCGGAACTACAATGAAGTTGTACCGTTGGCGTAGTCATCCTAGAAACCATCGCCGTACGAGCCACTCGGCCTGATTGCCGCTTGGTGACGGTCTTCATCGTATTTTCCAGCTCCACTAGGCTACGCGTAAGTCGTCATGGCGGTCTTGAATGTCTCGAAGCGTAGGAGCTGTAGTCCACTCAGAAACTGCTGTGACAGGTTGCGGCAAATCTGGGTAGCCTCGTACAATTCCTACAATATTGCTGGCCACTCCCAGAACCTTTTCGCCGACATCCTCAGAACCGGGTGGTTCTGCTTCCGTCGTGGTAGTGGATTCGAAAAAGCTTTGTTGCAGAGAAATTTAGGACCACCCTGACCCCCTCGGTTCCCGCGCGACCCCACCACACTCAAACGTTCATGTTTCGATAAGTTCACGAATCTGGCAGCCCGACTGGCGGCGATGTTCTGCCTTGTCGGGTGCCAGGAGAGTAGCGAGGTCTCCCAGTCCTCTCAGCTTCGGAGTGGCACGGCGCACAGGCCAGGAGAATGTGAGTTAGGTTTGCCCTCGGTGCAATTCACAGAGGGAAGAAAGGTGGGATGGGTCGGTAGTGGTCGCCGCAGTATAGTGACGCTGACATTCTGTCTTCACAGCTCGGCGTCCCGACGCACAGTACCGACTCATGCTCTGGACTTCTTTTTCTCGGCTCGGGTCACGTGCCACGAGTCTTTCTCCGACCAATTTCTTGCGTCTATGCAGCTGGTGAGCGTGCACTCGGGTGACTCTCCTCTTCTCGTGCACCGTCCCCGTGCTTTTGTGTTCGGCACGCGCCTCATGCCTCTCCTTTACTCATCACAATGACGTCACTGGTGACGTTCTTGAATAAAGGCAAAGGACGAAAAATTGAGAGGAGGGGGGTTCCCGTGGAAGCCCTTTGTTCCCAATTTTTATGTAAGCAGAATGCGCTCGTGCCTTCTTTCAGATCCGCTGGCCTCTTACTTGGCTGATGTAGCCGTTAATAAAATTTTGGTAATTGTTTTTTCTATTTTGTTCGTGTTTTCTGAAGAGGTGTAAGTTAAGATGCCTGATTTCTCAGTAAGACGAAACTAGATCTGCGCAAATGAAATGAACTTTTTTATTGCACGTATTCTATAAAAAAGAGATATACATGTAGTGTGAAAGTGTCAATCTATAAAAGCAGCTTTAACTTGCAGCTGACATACGGACATGATGAGAAAATGTTGAACCTATAATATCCGAACGAATGCGAAAATCAACAATCACAAGTAGGACACATCGTATTTGAATCAATCGCGTTTGTTATAACAGCACGCATAGTTTTCTTACTCAACTTGAGTACCAAACGAGAGTGAAGATCAGAGGCACGCAGAAGCTTAAAGTGATCAAAGTTTTTTCGAGAAATAAGGTTGCTGAAGACAGTGGGTGATATTCGGGTTCTTTTGATGTTGCGAAAACAACAATCCACACTCGGCGCCCGAGACGCACCACTCGAGGTGGAGATAAGTAACGTACTGCGGCTATGCAAATAGCGGCGATTGACTCGCTCGTCGCTTGAAGAGGAAGTAAATGCTGTAGAAGTTCCAGTAAAGTCAGTGAGGAAAAACTTATGTTTACGACTGTTCAGAATATACGTAGCTATGACCATAAAAGTTACAAATACAAGAAAACACTTCGGAAACTGACCGTCTGCAGGGGGACCCTACGAGATTCGGTAAAGCCAATGGTGCCTAACACTTCAAGCCCGGTTGGGAACGCTCACACACCGGGGCCGCTTCTTATGCTCTCGGTGCTCCTGCTTTACAAACTGTAAGGGAATCGTCGCTTGTTTGTTCTGTGATAGGACAGGGCACTTCTCAAATCAAAAACTTACCCCGAAGATTCTACTTTCGTGCATGTGTGAGGGCTCAAGCCGTTCGTCCCCAATAAGACAACAACAAAATACAAATAAAACAAAACTAAACCAAGGTCGTATTGGGAAGGGCAAGCTCAACGGGCGCACTATATCTAAACTTTAAGCTATGCGTTCTGAAATTTGTGGCCATCGGAAAGACATCCCGGATAAAACTTGAACTTCCTGGCGACGGGACAGTAATTCGCCTGTCCCTTGTGCGCTGTAAATAGAACCGCTCGCACTTCGCACGCAGTTGCACTTACGAGCTCTTTCGGCTAACTTCCACCGTCATGGTTTTCTTGAACCAGCTTGAAAGAAGTAGCGCGGAAAGAGCCGAAGGCATGCCAGTGCGACAGCATTCATCAAAAATGCCAACCGGGTGTCCGTGGACCAAGCTTTCACGTGTCGCAAGCCCGCCTTCTTCTGAGAGCTATCTGAAGCACGCGGGACAGCGACGGCAAGTTACCGGTGATCCCACGGTGCCGCAGCGCACGCCGCCTTGTTGCGGCGGTGACTTGTAGGCGCGCGAACGGCAAACGGTTGGGCTCTAAGCCGAACCGATGCGAAGCGTCTCACTGCCGCGCTGGGTCCCGGAAGAGGCTCATTCATGCGCAGGCCAAAAGTGCCGTGAGCCAATCAGGGGGTCGTCACAGCGACTTTTTCATCCCACCCCCCCTTGCCACCCACGTAGTTGTTGGTTCCTTTCTTCTGGCTAAACAGAAACTAGAAGCGCTCGGTAATCTCAGGTGCCTCAGCACTTCGCGGGGTGCCGTGCGGGCACATGGCGTTTATGGTCAGAGTCGAACCGGCCGTCCAGTGACTGAATGTCATCGAAGCAATGCTGCGGGCCGGAGGGAATGCAGTGCAACGGCTGGTATGCATCCCCAAGCTTACTACACAAAGTAAATAAAAGTGAACTAAAAGTGCTGCGCACCCACTTCTTACTGTGGTCCTACACAGAGTTTCGGCAAGTTTACTTGTCTGCGTGAATTGAGAGAAGTCAGATGAAGTTATCGAACTTTTTCGACAAGTGTGTCAAACAGGTCTCAAGGCATTTTCAATAGATGTACAAGATCTTTACTATTCTTTACCTCATGATGCATTGCTCTCTTGTATTGACCAATGCATTGGCCAGTTTAGTGGAGTGTCATTTCAGAACAGTACAGGATTGAGTGTGCGGGATTTTCTAGAGTTATTGTGCATGTATCTCTGCTCCATATATGTAGAGCTTAATGACAACGTGTATGTTCAGAAAAAGGGCGTGTCCATTGGGTCAAGTCTGGCCCCACTTTTGAGCGATTTGTTGTTGGCGAAGTTGGACAGGGCGGTTAAATAAGAATTATAGAGCACTGCAGAGAAGAAAGTATCTACATTTATTGATGATTTCTTAGTCATAGTGAAGTGTGATTCGCAAGGCTTTTTGTCTCAGGCCACCAATGTGTTGTCACTTTTTATGAAATGTCTTGATTCTCTCGCATTCACCAATGAAATGCCGGAAAACTAGTCCATCAGGTTTTTCGACCTTAGGCTTGCGTTTAGGGCAAAACACACCTGCTGGGCGTATGAGCCACGTGCGGGAAAACAGCTGCTGCCGCTCACGTCGGCTCATAGCAAACTTGCCAAAAAAGTCATAGTGAGTACAAGTTTCACTAATGCAATTGACCGTTCTTGTGTTCATTCTATGGAAGCCAGCTTTCACAATCAGGTAACTAGGCTCAAGGCAGCTGGGTATTCTGAGTTGGTCTTGGTTTCCGTGGCCGAAAGTATCCACAGAAAACGGAGAGGTAAAGATGGCCAAAGAAATGGTGCAGCAGGACGTGACAACAACCACCGCGAAACAGAAAGAGAAAAAAAATAGCTGTTGTTCCTTACATGCATCAGGTTACCCACCACCTGAAAAAGGTGGGGCAATGCGTGGGAGTGCGTCTAGTTTCCTCTGCGCCACACAAGCTTTCTCAGCTGGTTATGCTCACATGTGCCTCTAGACGCAAGAAACACCTGTGCAAAACAAAGTATAGAAGCCGTTTTGTCAATTGCATTAGCAACGTTGCTTGCATGATCATTCATTCGTGCGGTGCCTGTTATATTGGACAAACTGGAAGATGCCTCAACGACAGATTGCGTGAGCATGGGTGCAATGTTCGCAGCGGCAACAATGGTTTTCTGGCCTAGCATGTCACTAGATGTGGCTGTGAAGTACATTTCGATAACATAGTTGTACTTAACAAACGCAAAGAGGAGCGCACAAGGCTTATAATTGAAGCAGTATACATAGCGCGTGAACATTTCACTTGCGTCAGCAAACCATCAATAGCTCTGTCCGTTAGGGAGCTACCATTTTTAGACAGTAGCAGATGCCATAGGAGGTAAGCAATCAAGTAATCACTCGAAGGCACAGTAGGCGTTGGCAAGGTGTGGCTGACGTGCATAGATATTTTATCGGTTCTGTTGTTTAGGTCCGTGGTTTGGTCTTATCGTATGCGCCATGACACTGTTTCATCTGTCAGTATATATTTCATAGTTTTCCGAATAAATTTTCATTTTGTAGTAAGCGCTTGTCCCTGTCCTTCTCTCCGCGTCTAAGTAGTGCACTCTCATTTCAAAACAATCATGTATCAGCAACTCGCCTAACCAACCATAATGATTATCATGTTTGCACCAGTCATTTACCTTCGTCATCTAATCACGTAACATTACCGAATTTCATGTGTGTGAAGCTAATGAAATTACCACGAGCGCACCGTGAGCGTGGCATGCAGTGATGATTTACATGACACGCATGACTTCCATGTGAAGGCCTGTCACTCATGTTCACGCAGTCATGTCATACCATACCAGTTTTCCAATATATCATGTGAACGAAACCACCGCAGGAGCAGCGAGGCCATGTCATGTAAATTTTTACACTCATGATATACGTGTGAAGATTTTCATGCTATGACTAGTCACTTACGCTCGTCATACAGTCAAGTTATGTCATACTAATTTTAGTAATGATTCTATTATCCAAACGGCCAGAAGAGCTAAATGTCGTGGGCAGCTAGACAGACAGACAGACAGACAGACAGACAGACTGACAGACAGACTGACAGACAGACAGACAGACAGACAGACAGACAGACGCATATTAATGTGAGAAGTAGTGGATGAGGTGTTATAATCGGCAAAATAATGCTGTGTTGCCAAGAGGGCGCTTCAAACATCGGCCATCGAAGTGAAACTGCGTCACGCTGAATAATTAGGCAGACAGACAGACAGACAGACAGATGGACGGACGCACGGACGGACGCACGGACGGACGGACGGACGGACGGACGGACGGATGGATGGATGGATGGATAGTTAGATAGATAGATATATAGATATGGTCAAAGTCACCGAAGTTTACTAAGAATTGCTTTGCATTGAACATTTAAAACACGGGTGTATACTCGAGTGGTGCTTAGATGTCTTCACATTAACGGTCAGGGCCGTACTGGACCACTTATGTTTAGTCGTCAATCTAAGCATATCCGATTATCCTTTGGCCGAGTGGAACACTTAGTATTATGTGTGTATTCCAGTTATTATGTGTATTCTAGTATTAGTATTCCAGTATTATTATTTCAGTGTGTATTCCAGTATTAGTATTCCAGTGTGTATTCCAGTATTAGTATTCCAGTTTTATGTGTGTATTCCATAGAACTTCTGACGTAACACAACCGATGTACGATGAAGCAACCGCAAACGCCATGCGTTTGGTGATGCGTGCCGCATACCTATTCAGACGACAGTTTCTTTTTTTTCTTCAGTTGGTCTTAGAATAACCATAACGGCACGGTGGCTTCCTGTTGGCTTTTTGCTGGCTGACATTGTAATAAAAAGTGGATATCTTCAGTTCGACCTAAAACATGCTGAAATTGTTCGAAAACGCCACTCATTCAAGCATCAACCTGTACACTCCGCGCCGTCGATGCGATCCAAAAAGTAGTGAAGCACTGGTTGCCATTCTATGGACCTCCTCGCCCGATGAAACAGTCTATATGTTAATGTGAGAAGTAGTGAATGAGGCGTTATAATCTGCAAACAATTGCTGTGTTGCCAAGAGGGCGCTTCAAATATCAACCACCGAAGTGGAACTGCGTTACGCTGAATAATTTATACAATATTACAGTTTTATGAGTAATTATTACGAAGCAATTTTCCGTTGGACTCAAGGCGCTGCTCTTTCAAAACTATGATAGCTTATTTTTTGTTTTATTTTCTTTCCTTTTTCGTCTTGGCGAAAAAGTGCACTGTGCTGCATGTCTAGCTTTTTTTTTTCATAGAAAGCTTAAATATTTTGGCCAGTAATATCTTTACAACTTCTGATTGATATGTTCCTGTAATAAGTTATAATATTCTTCGGGAGCAAATGAAGAAAAAATATAGCCAAATATTGTGACTAGGTTGAGAAATACACCATTTCGACTTATATTGCGGCTTAAATTTTTAATGAAGTGGTCCAAGTAACATGACTTTTATATTGTTGCATAGTATAGATTGTCAGTAAGATAAGCGGGAAGTTTCAAAAGAGTAGCTGTTTTTTGCTTTAAGATACGAATCTTTTTATCGGAACAACCGCAAGACAGTAGAAAGCCTATACCTTTCCCTCCCCTTCAATAGCACGTCAGCGCGATGTGTCAGCGGGGCTTTTCAGCAACGAATAAGGCATGTCAGAAAACTGCTTGTCACTTGTTTTTTTAGATTCTGCTGTATAAAACGTAAAAGAAATGGCAATAGTGCTAGTTTTATAGAGTAGTATCTTTCGCTTGGCCATAAAAATTGTCACTTGTTTTTAGATACCGCTGTATAAAACGTAAAAGAAATTTCAATAGTGCTAATTTTATAGAATGGTACCTTCCCCTCGGCCATCAAAGAAACATAAAATCCCGTTTGTGTTTTCTTTACGTCAGAGTGAGTTTAGTTTACATCGGAGGGAAAGCTCTATGTATGACAACGTCTAAAATGACAGTATTATCTACAGCAGTGCCCTACTTACTGAGATAATAAGGTAAATGCACACGAGTACATGCGCCACAATAGGACCTTCTCGAAATGGTCCCGAAGACGTCAGACAAACCACCTACAAATAATCACTCGTAATCAACAAAGCTTCACTAAGTAAAGAAACTTCCGTGCATCAACAGTCGCAATAAAATGGCGCTTCTTCGTTTTTGTTTGGCTTATGAAAAAAAAGAAAAAAAAAAGAAAAAGAAACAACCACCAGATGTTACTTTGGGGAATGGTGCGAGTGGTTTAGAAATTCAATTTTCGCGTGGTTAAATAGGACTGGTCATGCACTCAAGCAGGACCGAATTGAACCAACCACGCCTGCAACTTTTAAGGCCCTTGCTAAACATTGTTCAGTGGCCGTCGTTGCTGCTGTGGTCCCGCTACTTTCCCTCTGTTTCTACTAGAGTCGGCGACAGCGCCTTGAAGTCGGGCAACGTTGTGCAGGGCAACAGTGACGTGAGACGTTCTGTTGAGAAGGTTATTTGAAGTGCGCTAACTCAATGTGGACGACTAAAACGTGAATTTATTTTAGAATAAACCTTTTCTCGGCACAAAGGTAACACTACAAGGTTTCTGGGCCACTAATTCAACAATCAACGCTCACTTGATGGTTACCTTTAGTGTCCTACTATTGAATGTGCTATATTTGATTGCCCAATAGTGCCAAATAGCGTACCTTATCATGCAATCGATGGCTTGCAATACAGTATTGGACATTCAGTGTGGCTTCTGATAATTAATAAACGTGGCCTTATTGAATGACAACCTATATTTTTTAAGAACCTGTTCATTTAACTGTATGCCACAATGCCCTTGGACCCATACTAACTTGAAGGGTTTCAGTTGTGTTGGTACTAATGTGCGTGAATTCAATAGGCTTCTTGATTGTCCTGAATCTGCAAGAGCTGTACGCGCCGGAAGAGAATTTGCAATGATGATTGCACTTACTTTGTTTGAAGGCAGTTTTCGAAGTGCCAAAATAAGAGCCATGAGCTCAGCTTCCTTTTTTCTCATTATTATTATTATTATTATTATTATTATTATTATTTAATGCAGGTTGAACTTAAGAACCTGAAGCTATATTACATGGACAATGAAGGCAGCCTTTACATCAGCCGTGTGACAACCGATGCTCGTCAGGCTGTTCACCAGGTGATTATATAAAACATTTATGCTCATACTTTTGAGGTGTGTTTCCTTACATCTCCCGAGAAGTAAAACGAGATAAATGTTACTCTGATGTGTGCATGATGTGGAAGATACAGATGAATGGCAAAGCCTGCCGATTGTTGAGCTGCTTTGTTTTGCAAAGTAAGAATGTTTCAGTGTCTCGATATGTGGGGTTGAACGTCCCAAAGCCACCATATGATTACGAGAAATTTCGACCACTTGGGGTTGTTTAACCTGTACCCAAATTTGAGCACACGGGCCTACAACATTTCCGCCTCCATCGGAAATGCAGCCGCCGCAGCCGGGATTCAATCTCGCGACGTGCGGGTCAGCAGCCGAGTACCTTAGCCACTTGACCACTGCGGCGGGTTGTTTCAGTGTCTCTAACCGAAACAATTACACATTGAAACCTGACACACTCTCACACGCGCGGGCACACACGAGTACAAAGTGACATGCACGAACGTACTCAGGCCCTCACAGCAAACATGATAAATTCTGCGCAAGAACGCATAGTAGTATAATTATCCGGATCGTTACAGCATTTTCACCCCCCATTTCAAGCGAAAAGCTGTGACTCCAATTCACGCGGACTTCTCGAGACGGAACGTTCCTAAAAATTGAGGCAATGTTATGCTCGTTGAGGTTGAAATCCGGGGCCCAACGCTTCTCTAGGATGGTGGTCTTAAGTTTCATACCAACTTTGGAAGGGGCCAGCGAATCACAGAGCCAGGCAGACATCATCTGCAGAGCTAAAAAGAAATCTGGGATATACCCAACATAACAAGTAGGTTCACCGGCATCCGCAAGGCAGGGCGAAAATAACGAAAATGAAGAGCTGTCATGCGTCTATTAAAAGAAGAAAGTTGCACAACGAACTCTGACACTAATCAATCTAGTTATACGCGTAATAAGTGATGAAATAATGGTTTATAAATTCAGAATGGGGAGCAAAAAGATACAGCTAGAAAAAGAACACTGTTTATGCCAAAGAAAGAACGCCTTGTTAGCGTTATAGTTCATAATCCACTAATCCGTTTAATCTCATACTTGAATACGTGTAAAATTTAGTGCACTGCGTGCCTGTTTTTTTTTTTACTCTCGAGTGTACGAAATGCGTGATCTGTGTGTGCCTTTACCTTATATATCATTGGCGCTCGAGGGCCTGTGGTATATAAATAAGAACTACTTGCAGAGCGAAATAGTTGGAATGCAACAGGTGTAACAATGCCTTGTACCTTTCTGAATATTCCTTGTTCTGTGGGCTGCTGCAGTCGCATGATGTCACGATGAGATCAAGCTATTGCTTCGACTGAATTCTGAAAATCCAAAACCGAATTTTGAAGACCTCCACTAAGGCGTGTCACATTATTATAGGGGGGCTTTGTGACGTAAAACCCACATATCAATCAAATCAACGAACATCCCACAAAATATGCATGAAGAACTTTCCCACAGTGAAACAAGGTCATGTGCAAGAAGTGACAACTGATTGTGAAAGTCACGGGCAACTTTGACTACACCAATGTCCAGTACCTGTGGCATCAAAGCGATGATTCTATATTTATAGATCTACTGACCATTTCTGCACTGTATTTGTACCTCGATCTCTAGCTAATTTTGTATATCAAAACACGTGCCCTTTTCTGCTTCAAACCCATCTTTTTCATATGGTGTATAACCAATCGTTCAAAAAGGTTCCTTTCTCTGTAACAATCACAGGTCATTCAACATCTGAAGGCGGTGCATGGGCTTGAAGCTCAGCGGCTGTGCCTGCCAGAGATGCGATTCGGCCTGCACTTCCTCTCCAAGCTTTTCGACATCAAAGGGACCAAGCCATTGGTCGAGATATACAAGCCCGGCGGGCTCAACCCGTTTGTCGAACTGCTCTACTACCTGGGCGGGGCTGGTCGACACACACTCGTCGCGTTAATTGCGTCTTTCAGGGCACTGCTTGGCCGCTTCCGTTGGACGCAGGAGGGTGAAAGCGTGCTTATTGCAATAGAGAACGCCCGTGACCGGTTTGAGGAGATGCTGGGAGACAACGGAGTTCTCGTATTGCCAGCAGCTACAAAAGCTGCCCCGTTTCAGAATCAGGAACTTTTGTGTCTTGAAGCAGTTAGCATGACGGCTCTGTTTAATCTTCTCAAGGTGCCCGCGACGGTGTGCCCGGTTACACAGTCGGCGGACAGTTTGCCCTTGTGTGTCCAGCTAGTTGCGAAGAGAGGAAACGACAGGCTATGCCTCGCGCTTGCCATGGAAATCGAGAAGGGCTTTGGAGGGTGTATTGATTCTTCGCAGAAACTTCAAGAGCGAGCAAAATAAAGCTTCATTTCCTGGCAGAGCACTCTTGGTGAGGGCTTTCGAAGATCACGGGCTTTTCAGGAAAATCATTTCGAGAAAGTGCTCCACAGGCGAAAAAGGCTAGCGTGCGAAATGCTTTTGTACATTTTACTACGGAAGTAAGGAAGCGCGTTGTACAATGATTTGTTATTTTGACAAGTACTTCGATACACGTTGCCACGCTTGACACGTTTCTAGAATCTTCTTATCTAGAAGCACAATAAGGCAATACTTCCAGTTTTATCGCTAGTCCCACAAAATGCCCGAATAAGGGAGGTTGCGATATTTACAGAATATGCTCCTCCACTTGAGTTCCCCTTTTCAAAGGTTCAGATGTAAGATTAGTTTGCATCTTGACGCTTTCTTCAGTGACATTTCCTAGTGAACTAATTCTGGCTGCTCAACGCTGCCCCAACAGTGACGTGATGATTTAGGAAACGAACTGATGGAACTCTTGAGCACCATGAGTTCCTAATGCGTGCGAAAATGTTTTAATTTCTGTGCAACCAAGTCACCACGTTGCCATGGATTACACTAGAACGATGTGACCCAAGGCTAGTTTTTCTATCAGCTTTATTTAGGATGTCAAGAAATTCGTAGTGTCATTTTTACTGTTAC
This sequence comes from Rhipicephalus microplus, assembly GCF_043290135.1. NCBI lineage: Eukaryota > Metazoa > Arthropoda > Arachnida > Ixodida > Ixodidae > Rhipicephalus > Rhipicephalus microplus. Next base: position 127,047,334 of record NC_134701.1, read on the forward strand.
AGCATAAGGTACTCGTTCATGCATATGCTGCAAACCGAGAGGCTTCGCAAACTGTAGCATTCAGCTAGTCGACCACCACTTCCTGTTACGGAGGAGGAAGAATCGTTAAGCACAGACGAAGGTTAGTTAACACTTTCGTGACCACGCCTATCCCCATCAATAGTATGGTTTCGGATGTTTACAATTTGAATATTTGCCCTCAACATATACCAAGCTATTTGCCCTGTATCAGTGGCACCTGCTCGACCTGCCAAGTCCTGGCTGACACCTACCACGTCATCACTTCGTGCCCTACTAACCCCCTTCCTTTTTCACCCGCTTTCCTCAACCCAACTAGAGAGGCTTGGGAGAAGTACCTGCTCGGCTGCTCGACCTTGGATGCTCAACACTCTTTGGTGAGGTGCGCTCGAGCAGCGGCCAACTCCATTGGCATCCCGGAATAGGGTCTTGCCCCTCAATCATGCAATATGCCGCAACTCTCTGGTACATTTTCTGTAATAAATTGTTTCTTCTACCACCACCACCACCACCACCACCACCACCACCACCACCACCAGCAGAGAGAGATCCCACTTTGCTGGCTGACGAATTTCAAAGATCCTACTGGCAATTCACAAAATGCAGCCTCTGGATAAAGGAGCTCAATATAACTATAGTTTACAAATCTGGCCAGAAACGCACCGACGCCGACTGTCTTTCCCGCGCAGCCGTCAAAATCACTGCCGAGGACCGGGATGAAGACTTCAGCTGTCTTGCTATTCTAGCATCATTTAAAGTGGCTGGGCAGCAGCGCGAAGACTTGGAACTGCAACCACTAATCGAATACCCTGAAAGATGTCAACCACAACCCCCACGTTAGCGTGCGCGTGAATTGCCTTGTTTATGTCTACGTCAAAGACGTCCTATACAAGTGCAACTTTCATACTACGAAAACTTTTTAGCCACTAGTCGTTCCAGCCGATCTCCATGGTGTCATTTTGCGGGCTTACCTCGATGAGCCATCGCCAGGGCATCTTGACTTCGCGTTTACTCTGACTAGGATCAATAGCAAATACTACTGGCGGAAACTTGCAAAAACCGTCACGCAGTATGTCAAGACTTGCACAGCTTACAGCCGGTTAGCCTCAGCATGTAAGAGCCCCTCACGTGCCTTTTGAAAAGGTTGGAAATGATTTTAAAGGTAGGGATGTCTTTTAAATTCTGCCCATCGAGAGCTTCCAGTTTTTAAATGGGTCATTTTTGTTTATGTATCTTACAGATGTTCTAAAATCAAGGCTTCGACGAATGTCAGTCTGGTGGGGAAGAGTCATTGAATAAGAAGGTAGAAACGTCGACCTCAACATAAAACAAGTCACAGTTTCGCCGCAAGGGTGATGCGATGAATGCTATAGCAACAACTTGGAATGTAACGCTAAGAACAGCAAGCAGAAGGAAACTTGCAGCGTGCTCATCACGCACAAATGACGCATGAAAACAACATATAAAATATGAGAGCGAACTAACAACGTTTAGCGCTCGACACTTAACACGCTGTTAAAAAAACGATGCACGGAAAGTAATCACAAGAGCAAGTGAGTAGAAACTTACAAGCGTTCCAGTTGTTATATTTCGCTGTGTATAAAAAGCGCGCTCTTTGGCGGACGTGCTTTGGTGGACGTGATTCCATGGTGGACATGCTTGGTTCAAATGAACTCCGCTGGATGGCATAACCAGTGTAATTTAACGAGGCGAAAATGGAACGTTTGAACCACTCGCACCAGTCCCCATAGTAACGCCTGGTGCTTTTTTTGTATAAATCAAATGGAAACGAACAGGCAGCATTGTATTGTGTCTCTTTATGCTTGGAAGGTCCTTTTTATTGCAGCTAAATTGATTACGAGTGATTATATTGTAGTCAGGCGCCCTCACGTCATCGAAGTCATTTGCAAAATATATCTCACCCATGGGGCCTCTCATTTATTACAAATTCGCAATTCCATAAAACACTCCATGTGCTGCCAACACTGGTAAAAAAATAAAGACGGCTGCGCCTAATAGGGTCTACGCGGCACTTTCACTTGGCGCTGAAGTTTCTTGATTGTGGCATCGGATCGCGTTGCTTCGTTGTAGGAGAAAAAGCGCTGGCCGCGGACGGCCTCCTTTTCATCTGCATAAAAGATTTCACTGGAGAAACAGCGAAAATATTTGTGCCGTGCGCGCAAAAATTGAGCCTCTTCGGCGAAACTCATGGAGATTTACTTCAAACAGAAGAACCTGTCAAGTGAGCCCGACGTTGAACAAAGCAACTGATTACGTGTATCGGGTCTCTCCGATAGCTTCTGGCACTTTTGCGTTGGGTTGTTACACCGCTACAGGCAAGCCCTCAGCAGTTTTCAACATAACTACGCTGTGACTCAGGCTGCCGATTTCATGTACACCATTGAGTTCCATTGTCTCATAAAAAGCTCAATACGCATGCAGTTCACTTGATTAAAGAACGAAGCTATGCATGGGCCAGTGTATCTAGAGGTAAGGCAAATCGTAGTTTCGATTGGAATAGAAGTGCTCCTTTTTTTTTCGTTCACCAATCCATGTGAGGACGCGGCGCAGCGTGTGTGTTGTTCATACGACCTTCGAGTGGCTCCTGTTTTCTACAATGATCTTCAAGTGAATTTTTCGAGTGCGCGTTCAGCTTTGTTTGTGTTGCATCAGTGAAAGTGCCAGGACCATTTTGAAGCCTAAACTTGCTGCGTGAGTAGACTATTTTGACGTTTTGGAACGTTTTTTCTCCGTAGCCAGCCGCCGCTTGGGCTAAGCCTAACGAGGTAAGCCCACGCCGGCGCGACGACAGCCGTGTCGCCGTTCCCCGGTGCCCTTTTCGCTCTTCTTAGGGCTTAGTTCCAGAAAAATGGAATATCAGGTGGTGGGGGAGGACATCACCCCGAAGAGGCAACAAAAGACCGTGGTTGGCAGTCTGCAGGCGTCAGAAGAGCTGGCGCGAGCTCGGCAGGCGCTGATCCTAACGTGCTACTCTCAACGAGATGAAGTCGTGAACGGCTGAGGCCCCGCGAGGCCGCAACAGTGGCAATAACATCAAGGCTAGGATCATTCGCACAGGCTGGATGCCCAAGCTCCCCAGGAAAAACACCAAGATCGTGATTCGGCCCCGCGAGGGCCTCAATATTGTCAAGATGGGCTGCACTGTGGTGGCTGATGCAATCCTGGCGGCCACAAGCATCTGCGCCGAAGATTTGCGGGGTGACACGCTATGCCTCAACGTGAGGCAGAATATTATGGTTGTCAGCACACCTAGAAGAGAAAATGCCAACCACTACATCAAAGTTCGGCAAATCGTCGTCATGGGCCGAACATACAAGGTCAGTGCCTACGAAACCGTTCTCATTTCACGTGCAAAGGCGTGATCCGAGGTATTCCACCCGTCGACGGCCCGAATGATATTGACAACAAGAGCGTAAATGAAAGAAATCCGCTCGCCCTGACAGCCAAGCACATGGGCAGCACTGGTATGGTAATCATCGCCTTCGACGGTAATAGAGTCCCAAACTTTGTACGCTACGGCCCCACCTTTGTGAAATGTTCACTTTATCGCAAGAAAATAGACATTTTCTACGCTTGTGGTCGGCTCAGTCACCGTGCTGATGTGTGTCCCAGCCCAGGCGACGTCGTATGTCGGGGCTGCGGAGCTTGAAATCCTGACGCACAACACAAGTGTACCCCCCAGTGCAGGCTGTGCGGTGGGCAGCACTTCACGGCTGACAAAGACTGTAGGCAAACATTCCAGATCCCGTATGTCGTGCGACGAAGGCGCTGGGAAACGTCTCGCGCCACCAATCAAGGCCAAGCCATGGAACCACTATCACCCCCCACGGATGGGCAGGACTTCCAGCAGTCACGCGGTTCCGGGGGCCGTTCCAGGTGACGTTCACGGTCCCATTCCAGGGGCCATTCCTTGTCTGCTCCCGGTCCCGAGGAGGAGCGCGGCGCTACAAGCCTGGGAGCTCTTCCAGGTCTCGATCCAGGTCTACCGGGCGTCAACAGCAGCCTAGCGGGGTGTCAGCGAGAAGCAAGAAGTCGGGCTCTGTAACCTGGGCCGACACGGTCCGAAGAGGGCCAGCTGAGGTACTATCGGGGTCGATCCCAGAGCACGTGGAGAGCGCGCGCGCGATTTCCAAGATGAAACGCGAGAAGGCTGCGATGAGGGAAACCATCAACAGACTTATGTCCGAAATCGCCGAGATTGCCACCGCAACCCACCGCCGCCTGCGTCGCCGATACAATGTTCCTACCCATGGAAGTACACAGCACTGAAGCCGGCGACAGCAGCAGTGAGGGTCAAAGTGAGGGTCGAGAAGAGGGCCGTAGCCTACGAACAAGGTGTAGTGATTCGAATCAGGTCTGAGCTTCGAGACACGCTATCCGCACTCAGTGAAAGCATCAACAAGCTCGGGGAGAAGTTCACCCAACTGCAGATCACCCTGGCCGGCAAAACGACCGAGTATCCAAGGTAGAGTCCTTTCTCGAAAGCGTAGTGAAATCCGCCCTGACCTAAACCGCCGTCGTACATCCCCAGCCCGGCGCTACGGGCCCTATCGTCCACGCTATTCTTAGCTAATCTGATGGCAGCACCAGCCCACAAATTCACCAAGATGGCCAAGCCAAGTGAGACGTTTCTCATTTGGCAATGGAACTGCAGGGGCTTCCCCAGTAAAAAGGCGTCCTTGCAGCAGTACATTCGATCCTCTAACGAAAAACCCCTTGTCATTCTGCTTCAGGAAACATTAACCTCAAACGTCACGCTGACTGGTTACCAGCCCGTCTCGCGTTATTCTGATGGCCGGGGCGTCTGCACATTGGTCAGTAACCAGCTCACACACATCTCTCACGACCTCAAAATGGCCACCAGCAGCGCCGAATATGTCATGACCGAGATTCTTCCGCGCAGCTCGGACCGAAGCAGCATCTTTTTTCTCAACGTGTACAGTAGCCCTAAGGACCGACGACAGCGCTTGAGGGTCCTCATAAAGAAGGCAGCCAACCTGGTGGGTCCCAACCCCCTGGTTCAGGCGGGCAATTTTAATGGCCCGCACAACACTTAAGGCTACCCGTAAATACCAGCATGGGCGTGGAATAGTGCCAGAACGCGACTGACATGAACCTGACTCTAATCACCGACAAGGCCTTTTCAACTCGGTTGGGCACCTCATCCTGAAGAGACTCCACTCCCGACTTGACCTTCTTCCAGAATCTCCCCGATGTACAGCGGGCCAACTCGAACATTCACTTAGGCAGCGACCATTACGTCCTGGTGACGCAGTTCGTAGAGGTCCGAAAGAGGGCACGGGAGTTTTCTTGGACCAACTGGGACCAGTTTCGCAAAATCTGCACCTACCGACCACTACCTGCAACCAGGCCAAGCCTCGAGAAGTGGATTAGCCAGCTCAGAGAGGACGTCATAGGTACCACGAAGAATATTAGTACTGACCTTCCGGTTGAAAAAATGGACAGCTGCCTTGCCCACCTGCTCGAGGCCAAGCAGGCACTGCTCGCCCGCTGGAAATGACAGCGCCTCGATCGCAGGTTGCGCAAGAAAATCTCCGACCTAATCAAGACCATCGAGGAGCACTTCTGCGTCCTATCCAAGCAGCAGCGGGACGAGGTGTGCAACTAGGTAGACGGCCAGATGCGTAATTGCAAGACAGGGAACCTGCTCAAACACCTGCTCAGCGAGAATAACACCAAAACTAACCAGCGGAACGTACTAGCGCGTGCCATGCACGAAGCCAAGCAGTCCTCTTCAAAAGAGGATGTTTTGAAGCAGCTGGTGCAAAAGACCTTCCTGTCGACTCTAACCCCGCAACATCGTACCCCGAGTACTCGGGACCGGCTAACACTGAACTGGACGCCGAGATATGCCACGAAGAGGTTCGGCAGGCGCTCCACGGGCTCAACGGAAGGTCTGCCGCGACCCCGACGGCATAACTAATAAGGCCCTGCGCAACCTGGACGACCGGTCAGTCGACTACCTTACCAAAGTTATCAACGAAGCATGGAAGAGCGGCGAGGTCCCCGAGCCTTGGAAGGTCGCACGCACAGTGCTCATTTCCAAACCGGGGAGGCCACCCAACTTGGACAACATGCGTCCCATTTCGCTCAATTCCAGCGTGGGGAATGTAGCCGAGCATGTGGTACTCAACATTTTGACTCAGTGCCTGGAAGACAATGAGCTCTACTCGCACACCATGATTAGTTTTCGGGCCAAGCTTTCGACGCAAGATGCTATGAAGCTGCTCAAGGACCATGTCATTGACTGCAACACTCGAGACACGCCGGCCAACCTCGGCCTCGACTTAGATAGAGAAAGCCTTGGACATTGTTACTCGCTCTTTAGTGTTGCGGTTGATTGCTGAGCTCAGCCTTGGAGTCTGATTCTACGAATATGTCAAACCGTTCTTGACCCGTGAAAGAGCCACCCTCAGAGTGGGAGACCTTGTCTCCGAGGAGATCGAGGTGGGCTCGCGCGGCACGCCACAGGGGTCAGTGATATCGCCCACCCTGTTCAACCTTGTCATGGTCGGGTTGTCCAAGAGGCTCACATGTATCGAAGGCATTAACCACACAATTTACGCGGATGATATCACCATTTGGTGCACAGGTGGCAGTGACGGGCAAGTCGACCGCTCTTTGCAGGAGGCCATTGACACCATGAAAATTACCCCCGTCCCACAGGCCTGAGGAGTTCCCCAAACAAGTCCGAGCTCCTCCTCTACCAACCCACTAGGCGAGGGCAAAAGCCCAAAAACTGGCAGCCGATCTCGAAGAGTGATATTAGGCTCTGCACCGGAGATGGCAGCGCAACACCCTGAGTCGACTCCATTCGGGTCCTCGGCATGACCATCGAGTCCATTGGTCCAATGGTTCCAACGGCAAGACTATACTTAAGCTTGCCGCCAAGACGGATAAGACAGTTCGGCTGGTTAGGCGGGTGGCCAGCCGCTACCAAGGCCTCAAGGAAGACAACCTAATCCGCCTGGTCAATGCCTTTGTGCTCTGCCTCTTTTCATATGTCGCGGCCATGCACAATTGGCAGCGTGCCGAGCGTGACAAGATCAACGTCTTGCTCAAGAAGATTACCAAGCGGGCCCTCGGTAGCCCGATCAGGGCGCGCACCAAGCACCTGCTCCAGCTCGGAGTACACAATACGTTGGAGGAGGTTGCCGAAGTGCAGGAGCGGGCCCAGCTCGCGCGCCTTTCGAGCTCCCAGACCAGAAGACATATACTCCGAGAGCTCGGTCACTCTCCGGCTGAAGTGGACGAGAAGATGAGACAGGTGCCCCGTGAGATTTGCCCCCTCATCACCGTGGCACCGATACCGAGGAATGTCCATCTCGAGCACAATCGTGGTAGGCGACGGGCTAGAGCTGGCATTCCTCTCAAGCAGATTCACAGTGAAAAGCACGGCGTGAGCTTTGTCGACGCGGCAGCGTATCGTGGGAGCCGCGCCTTCTCCGCAGTCGTCGTAGACTCCAAACAGCAAATCACCAACTGTGCATCGGTTCACACTGATGATCCGACGATTGCTGAGCAAGTGGCCATCGCCCTTGCCAACCTGGAAGGTGAAAGGGAGGTCATCTATAGTGACTCTAGGTCAGCTATTCGCGCTTTCTAGCGTGGTGTAATCTCTAAGAAAGCCCTACGCGTGCTCCAAAGTGGTGGCCGCGATGGTATCGAGCACCACATACTGATCTGGTTTCCTGCACATGTTAGACAGGTCCAAGGTGCTCCCCCCAACCTCAACGAGTCTGCCCACGAGGCACACGGGCAACGATTCGAGGCCAACGGCGTTGCGGAAAACAAGGACGCGCCTGCCACGTACAACGAAATAACAAAACATTTTTACCTCGCACGAAGACTATATCCACTCCCTCATCCAAAACTTGATAGGCCACAGGCCCTTACGCTCAGGCCACTGCACACCGAACGTACCCTAACCTGAGATCCCTTCACGCTATTTATTTTGACGTGTTCCTTAATGACGCTTGCCCCACATGTGGGGATGTGTCCACGCTTGCGCACATGCTCTGGGAGTGCAAAGCAATGTAGACTAACCCCAACAGCACATCGGTCATGTGGGAGGCGGCCCTACGCCGCTCCCGCCTGGCCGACCAACTTTGTGCCGTCCAGCAGGCCCACGGAGCGGCCGATAGGCTTGGCCTAACGGTCCCGACGTGGGAGTCGCCCGCTGCGCGCTTACTCGGGCCTTGCAGGACCACAATAATGTTTCGCTACCAACCAGCCCACAATAAGCACGACATTCAAAGGCAAAGTAACCGGCACTGCGAACAACACAGACGAAAAAAATGAGGGTGCTCCGAAATTGTGCCTTTAAGAGGGTAGCGTGATTGCAGTATCCAGTTCCTAGTCCGAATACTTCATATACGTAGCGCACGAAACCTTTCCGAACTTGCTATGCACCCACCATATGGCCTTAAGGAAATAGGCGCAGTTGCGTGTGAGCTTTTTCTAGTGTGTGACCAGCTTTAAACCACGAAGTCATTATAATCAATGTTCTGACACATGATGGTAATAGGTGCTTCATTATTGCAATATATATTGTCGCATTGTGAAGCATATATACAGGACGCGTGTGTTTTCAAAGCATCAAAATTAATTTCACTGCATTTCCAAGCAGATGAAGTTCTTTTCACCGTATTTCTAAGCACACGCATAGCCATGAGGTCGAACATCCGCACTTAACGCTAACGACCCGGGTTCGAATCCTTTGTTATGAAGGGTTTTACATCATTCATTTTGTTTGTATTGTTCTTCATTTTTCAGCCGTGCATTCGATGATTTTTCGCTGACAACCAATGGCGCTGACGCCGGAATATCTACGAAACGAGCTCTTTAACGCTGTCGCGTGAGAACACTCGGGAGAAGTTACGAAATCGTATTGCATGTTAGCGAGAACAAACACTCGAACGAAAACTAATAACGTAGTTACGAATTTCGCTAGTTTGGAAACAAGTGGTCGTTAGAAAGCTGTAGGCGTTCATGTTTCGTTTTTCATCATATGTAATGCTGTCTAAACCGAATGGCGCAAACGCTTGGTCGCTCAAGGACACCGACACCTGATTCATGATTGTAGCGGCACACAATACGTGCAATGGAAACGAAGAGACACACAAAAAATAAATAAATATAAGAGCGAGAGGAAATAGAATATTCTAGGAGTGTGCTGCTGAGCTGCATATGTGACTGACCCTTCTAACAACGTTCCAATTCTCAACGAAACTTTGACATGAAGGCAGATCTTGTTTTTTATGAAAGGCCTGTCTCGTTTTTTATACACAATATTCGAGATGTTAATATTTGCGTGAAAAAAAAGCAATTTCTTAAAATGCAACAGAGTAGTAGCACACCTCGTACATTGCCAAAAAGTCAAGTCCCGAAACTAAAAGGTGCGCAAAAAAAAAGACGTTCACATGGAAGAGTTCCGAAACAAGCGCATACTTACTATTTATTCCTGAATTTATTTGACAAAATGGAGCCCGAAGGGCGTTTTCACGCATAAATAATCAGTGCGTATTTGCACTTTGTCTCACAGAGATCCTAGTGAACGTAATTTTATCGCTATATGTTTCTCTGCTGAAGTTACGCATATATCGCAATAAACTATAAAACGTGGTTTGATCAAAAGCGCCTTTTTTAACCCACAACATTCATTATCTGGCTGCTGACTCGTAGCTCGTGGATTCAAAATATGCGATTGTAGCCGTATTTCGGTAGAAGAGAGGTGTCAGGGTCCAGTGTACTGTGCGATGTCAAAACCCAAAAGAGAACACCGTATTGTCAGAATTTCTTGAGCCCTTCACTACTCCGTTTTTTAAAATCACAATAATTTCAAGCAGTATCTAAAGCCCCAGATATTATTCTTATCACCCCGTGATCAGATATCGTTTCAAGAAACTCAGTTATGTGTTTATGAATGATGTGTTCAAGCAGCTTTCCAGAATTGGAGGTAAGTGATATAGGTCTATAGTTGGAGAAGAGTTGTCTGTTTCCCGATATATGCAGAGGCAGGACCTTGGCTAACTTCCAGGACTCGGGAACTGTACTTGAAGACAAAGATTTGTTAAAAATGATGGTCAAATAACGTGAACACCACAGAGCATATCGCACCAGAAAGCTAATCGGAATATTATCGGGGCCAGTGCACTTCTTCGTATCTAAATTGAGAATCAAGTTTAAGATACCATCTGTGCTAATTACCAGATCGTCGATGGACAGCTTTGGATTTGAAGTTTTAAGCGAAGGGAGAACATAGCAAGTGAAATTTTTTCAGGTTTTCTGGTTAATAAACTGCTAATCATACTCAATAATGTCAAATTTTTTGCTGTAGATAGTGCAGTGCATACTGAGAAAAAATCGGTAAGTATGACCGCTTCTGATTCGCTTGCAGGAAGTTTACGAAGCGCTAGAACTATAGCAAATAATTCAGCGATGAATATAGGCGTATAATCTGGTAATCTAACTGAGAAAGACCAGTCGAGAGAAGTACAGAAGATGCCTACTCCAGCCTTATCGTTCAATACGGATGCATCCGTTGCAATAATGTTGTTTATGGAGAGATGAGTCCAGTAATCTTTTAACCGAATAATTAAATATTGAAGGGGGAGTTGTTTCGCATTAGAGGGGAAAACATCATCAAATTTAATTTCAAGTTTTCAATTAGGCGTCTTCGTTATGCCAATCTGATAAATATATACATTGAGAGGCTCGAGCAGTGCTTGGACGAACCTAATCTGTGGGGAGTGCAGTCTAGACCATTGTGTTCCAAAGAATGCGGTTGGTTCTTAAATAAAAACGTAAGAAGCTTGTCGCAGAGGCGAATTGTATATTTTTAAAAAAAGCTTGAACTGTAAGTATTCTAAACCGAGTTAACAAAGGTGGAAGGCGCGCTTCCACATGCAAAACAATATTTGCCACAAATTTGGGGAGCCCAAGACATGCGCAAAGCTTCTTTTTCTAATAATATTAATTGTCTCATCTTGTAAGCCGCGCTGCCTGAAAATAATACATATTAGGCCGCACATACATCTTGTAAATCATTATCAATGAACTCCTACGCAATCCTATTTTTCTGTTTCCCGATTTGCGTAACCACCCCAAGGCACGTGACGCTTTACAGCCAACCTCGTCTATATGGCTTTTCTAATTTAGCGTCCTATTATATACGATGCCTAGGTATTTCAGGAAATCAACCTGGGAAATTAGCTCGGTACGATACATCAGGGAAATGTTTCTTAAAAAAATGGCAGAAGCGCACTTTTTTTGACGTTCAATGACCTATGAATATTGTCAAGGCATCCTTCTAGCATGTTCATAAATTTTTGTAATGCCTGATACAATGAGTGCAGATCACTGTTTGTTGCGAAGAAAGCAATATCATCGCATATATGTAAATTTGGATATCCTAATGAGTTGGAATGGAACTTTGTAATATGTTGAATAACACCGGAGATAATACTGAGCCCTGAGGTACACCTTGTGTTTGCTTATATCTTTTAGAAGAGCATCCATCCAAGAAGCAATAAAATTCTCTGTCTCTCACAACTCTGTATTCCATGCTGTTATATATTTTGGAAAGCGATAGTATTGCATCTGCTGGACTAGGATAGGATACTCCACTTTGTCGTACGCTTTAGCTAAGTCTAGAGTGACTAGTGCACAGTATTCGCGGTGATGCCGAGCCAGCTGTATGCGACTTTCCAAATCCACATGTGCACACCAAATGGAGTTTCCCGATCTAAAGCCAATTTGTCTGGGGTTTAGTATTGTATGTTCATTGATGTAGTTTATTATACGGGCATTTAAGACTCTCTCTACAAGCTTGACCAGGTTAGACGTCAATGAAATAGGCCTTATGTTATCAAGAGTAAACTCCATTCCCTGTTTCTTAAGTATCGGAATCATTTTGGAAAGCTTCCAATCTGCCGGAATCCAAGAATTTTTCAGTGAAGAATTAACTATATTACGGATTTCGAGTGGGGATATTTCGTATAGCATTTAAATCATTGTAGAGGTCACCCCATCAGGTCCAGGAGCAGCGGGCGGTAAGCTCTTCATCACATCCGCCAGTTCAGCTAAAGATACTTCCTCGAAATCACAATCCACCCTTAATTTCACCATGGACTTTGGCATAATTGTCGTAAACCTGGTTTGCAAGCCTTTAGCAATATTTTCCAAGAAGTCAGAGAGTTCGCGAGGAGACATATTGGTGGAATGACTGCTTTCTGCCTCTAGAATCATTTTTCTCGCACGTAAAAACCTGAAAAGCATTTTCCTATTTTTAGACTTAGACAGATAATTAAACTTATTCATATCATAGTCTTCTTTTATATTGCGCACTAGACGCTTAATATAAGCGCTCATGAATTCATAATCACTCCAATTTTTGGGGCATTGGTTAATTAACAGCTTTTTCCAAGCCGCTTTTTGCTTTCTATATCCCCTAACACAATCTAGATATCACCACGGGCTAAAAGATCCCGCTGTGTTCGAGTTTACAGTAAACGTTGAATTTTTAATGATCGTTTCAAAACCGCACATAGACTCATAGTTCTAAGGTCTTCATGCATTTCTTCGCGAAAAGTTAACGTAGATTTTAAGTCTTTTTGTAATTTAGCATAATTTATGAATGCGCCCACTTTTCCTGCCAAGCTAAACCTCGGGAACTTAACTTCAAAAGTAATGGGAAGGTGGTCGCTGTTTGTAGCACAATCTAATATATTCCACGAGAATATGCTTAAAGTAGAGCTGGGAAATGTTAAATCAATAGTAGATTTAGAGTTACCTCCTACAAATGTAGCAATGCGTGAGTTCAAGCAGGAAAAGTTATTATCAAGCGTCCATTCCCACAAACGTCTTCCGCATACATCAGATTTGAAACCCCAAGACACATGGTGGGAATTGAAATCACCACACAGTACTATTTCTTTTATGCATGAAGCTACCATAATATCGAGGCATCTCGTGTCTTGAACTCCTGCAGGAAAATATACATTTGCAAAAAAGAAAGGCGAGCAGTCTGGTAATTCCTATCCATACACTGATACGATATCTTGGCTCTGCGACTAAATTTAGTTGATATTAAGAAAGCCAGACCGCCACCTCTACTCGGCCGATCCAGCCAGAATAATGAATAATTTTTCATGTAAAATTTTTTACCGTTAGCAAGCCAGGTTTCCTGAATGGCAATTATGTCGGGAGAAATCTGCGAAGAAATATATTGTAAATCTGTAGTTGCCGACCAAATAGACCGGCAGTTCCACTGCAGAATTTTCAGGGAACTTATTTTGATGCTACACTGGCAGAAGAAACTGCCTGCTCCAGAATATCTTTTTTCAAGAAATCATTTTTTGAAAGGTTCTCAAAGAAGTCTTTCTTTGACAAGTATTTCTTGGATTTTGGGTTCTGAGAAGACTTTTTAGAAGGGGGAGATTTGTTACGTTTCAAAGTTCTTAGAGATTCTGTGTCCATATCTATAAAGTTTCCAGAATCATCCGTCACAGGTTCTGACTCAGCCTGAACTCTATTTTTTGAAGTTCCTGCTTTCGGTGAGACAGATCTATGATTAACTGTCTGATTTTCCTCCTCTGTACCCCTTGAAATCAACAGAGCATGCGAATCTCGATTTTGCACAGAAACTGTACCAATGATTTGTGTCAGCTGTTGTGTTAACATATCAGCCAAGGCTTCAAAAAGAGTAGCTGCCAGACGCTGCATTGCCTTTTCAGTAGACTTTTCAATAGCCTCAGTTATCGACTTTGCGAGCGATGCATCAATTGCCGCTGTGTGCCGGGATTTTATGCTTGCGTAACCTTTCGATCTTTCATGCATTTCTGCTACCGTCTCCCTTCTAGAGCAACGCCTGCGTTCTATGATTTCTAGAACACCCATTTCTCTTTCTTTTGCGCCACATTCAGCAGAGTCTGCAGGGTGCGCTTCATTACACAAGCAGCACTTCTGGTCATCAAATTTGCAATCGCAGCTGTCATGACTCTCTCCGCACCGACGACATCTAGCCTGTGATCTGCATTCTTTCATGCTGTGGCCGGATCGCCAACATTTTGAGCACTGCAAAGGTTTCGGGGAAAGTGGTTCTACTTTGTAGATTAGTGGTCATGCCTTACATTCTGTTAGTCTGACTCTTCCTGCAAAAGTTACTATAACTGATTCAGTAGACGATTTTGTTTTATCAGTCGTTCGGGTGCATCGACACACTGAAACTGCCCCAGCTACAGCAAATAAGTGTAGAATTTCTTGAGGTGCCAGACTCGTATCCACCCCACAGACTATGCCCTTCTTACATGCAAGATAAGCTGGAATAAACGGGCTCACCGGCGGTGCAGCAAATTCAGAGCAATTCAGAAGCTCTCGCACGCAATCCTGATTTGCAGAGTAGCACAGGATACCCCCTCAGCCGAACTGGCTGACCTCAGTAACCTTCTGCAAAAGCGACAAGGCTCTCTGAAACTCCACTTGTACCACCTTAGGATTCTTCATAGGAATGGAACCCCCATTTGTAGGAACCAGAGCCACAGGGACGTAGCTATCTCCACTGCGTAGCAAGGTATCAAGCGGCCAATCATTGACCGGTAGTGAGGCCAGCCAAGGGGAGTGCCCTTGGCCAGGTGATGAGAAAGACATCAGAATATTCTGACTTGCCTGACCTCCAAAGGGCTGCAACAACGTTTCAGTTGAGAGAAACTAACAAGAAATACGAGGAATGAAAAGCAAACCAAATCTTAGCTGAAAGGATCCTGCCGCTCGACGATGAGCCGATATCCGATGAGCCACGTGGCAGCCTACACTCCAAAGTTGGTTGGTTGGTTGGTTCCTCAACACCTTGGCGCAACCCACCTGAGGGGATAGGCCATGAATGGGACGGTGCCTTGCTTTTTAAATTAATCCACTTCTTGAAAGAGAGGGTTGAAATAATTAGGTAATATAGGTAATAAGAAAAAGATGTTAAACTTCTAAAAAAACCTTGAAAAGAAAACATAAAAACATACAAAAAAGAAAAAAATTATACATGAAACAACTGAAGTTACTTATTTTCAGCATTCCAATGTTTTAGATTCTCGTAAGAAAATTGTAACAGCGGTAAAAATGCTCTGTGGCTGGATCCAAATGCGACTGCGCCAAATGAAAGAATCACCGGAAGCGTCAAGTTTAAGCCCAACTTTCGTAGGAGTTCTTCTAGTAGATTTTCCCTTTGAGTTTTGAATTTTCGGCATGACAAAAAGAAGTGCTCCAAATATTCCCTCTCATTACAATAAAAGCACTAAGGCGACTGTGCCAGACCCGACCTGTGAAGGTAAAAGTTCAATGAGGGGACTCGACAACGCCGCCTGGTATTCACTATTTCTTCCTTTCTTGACGAACACCACCTGTTCTTCCAAGGGAACTTTAGCTGTGGGAAGTCTGATACAAACAAAGGGGATTTTTCAAAGTTATTGGCCGTTGTGCGTTTTTCAAAGCGTCCTGATGTGATATATTTCTAAGTAGGCAAAATAGGTAAAACAGGACAATCAAGGGAAGATACAGCTAGTGCATCTGCATGCTCATTCAGAGCTAAATCTCTATGGCCTGGTACCCAAACTAGTCGGATGAGTCGCAAATGTGCAGAAATGATCGAGTAGAAAGTTTCTAAGGTACGCGAAAAAGTTGGTGAGCTTAAGGCTGTACGGACCGAGAGACAGTCTGTTAGAACAATTACCGTTGATAGATCTTGCGGCACTTTACGCCATGCAAGGACTATTGCCAGTAGTTCAGCTTGGTAAATAGGTGTAAAGTCAGGTAATCGAATTGAGAAAGCCCAATCTAGAGAGGATGATACGATTCCTACGCCAGCTTTCTCTTCATAAACCGAAGCGTCAGTCGCTACAACAATGGATGTTTCTAGATTGGCCAAATGATCTTCCGAAATGCCATTTATATACTGATGTGGTAAATTTTTTGCATTCTTGGGATATATATCGTCAAATTCTATCCTAATTGCATCTACAGTGTTGAGCACAAGTGTTTCCCAAAGGTTAACTCTTAAGGGCTCCAAAAGTTTTTGAGTAAATATTACTTGAGGACACCTTATTTAGGCCATTGGTGGTTGAAGAATGAGGTCTGCTGTTAATGAACACATACTGTGCCCTCCGCTGAGGTGATGCATAGATTTTAAGGAATGTACGTACTGTTAGCATATGAAATCTTTTGATAAGAGAAGGCAGGCGGGATTCTTCGTATAGGATATTGTTGGCAACATATTTGGGTAGCCCTAGGCATAAGCGTAAAGATTCGAGTTCTAGCAGAATCAGTGGTCGAACCTTGCAGGCCGGAGTGCCAGAAAATAAAACATAGCCAGTTCTAATACGGGTCGAATGTACATGCAATATATCATAACGAGCACGTCTATATGCAAACTGGCACGATAATTACTGAGCCTGCGCAGCATCCCTACGGCACGTGCTCCTTTAGCAGCCATGTTTTCTATGTGGGGACTCCAGTTAAGTGTTTTGGTGTAGGTTGCCCCCAAGTACCAAACTGACTCGACCTGAGGTATGGCGTCCTGTCGGTACGTTAGTGAAATTCGCACTGGGGCATTTTGTGCGAAAACTATGATTGTACTTTTGTTTGTATTGAGGCATAGGTTGATATCCTCCAGCCACGTTTCCAGACTATTCATGTATGTCTGCAGAATCAAGTACAGTGTGTGAATGTCCGCCTACGCAGCAAAAAATGCAATATCATCGGCATAAACATAGACCTGTACATCTTGCTGTATGGGAATGGTACATAGTAGTGCATTAAATAATAAGGGCGATAGTACTGATCCTTGCGGTATACCTCTCGTTTGCCTGTATATTGAAGAGTTGACACCAGATTGCGAGCAGTAAAATTCTCTATCACCTAAGAAAGCATGGATCCAGGCCACAAAGTATTGAGGCATTCCTAAATTCTGTAGTGAATCTAGCAGTTTAACATGCTCCACGCTATCACAGGCTTTTGTGATATCTGAGTTTATTAAAGCGGAGTATTGTTTCTGATATCGAGCAAGTTGAATTCTGCTTTCGAGATCCACGTGCGCACAACAAATGGAGCAACCATGCCTGAATCCAATCTGACATGGGCTCAGTGTCAGTTTTTCTGACATCCATCGATCTATACGTCTATATAAAATTCTTTCAACAAGTTTTACTAGGTTCGATGTAAGTGAAATGGGCCTGATATTATCTAAGGTAAACCCAGCACCTTGCTTTTTTATGATGGAATCACTTTTGTCATTCTCCAATCAGGTGGCATCCAAGAGCTTCTAAGTGAGTGATTAATAATTTCGAGTAGGCCAAGTGGGTATATTTTATGTACTGATTTTATCACCGATGTCGTCATGCCATCAGGACCAGGAGCCGAATGGGGTAGTGTTCTGACTACGTTTGCTAATTTTGCAGGCGTAACCTCTTCAAAATCCTCAGCCCTTTGGGGGGACTGGGCTCGGTATGAGAGAAGTGTCGTAAAGCGACTTTCCAGGCCCTGAGCTATATCTTCTAGAAGGGCCTTCAGTTCAACTGGTGGTGATACTACAGATTCTACATTTCTTTGTACCAGAAGAACTTTCTTAGTTCTCAGAAAGCGAAAAAGTGCTTTTCTATTGACCGGCTTTGACAGGAACTCACATCGGTCGTTGTTAAATCTGTCCTTCGCATTAGCGATGGTTCTCTTAAAACTAGCGACCGCATACTTATAATCACTCCAGTTCCTGAGACACTGGTTGAAGATTAATTTTTTCCATGCAGCCTTTCTTAGTCTATAAGCCCGCGAACAGTCCGCATTCCACCAAGGGTTGGTAGACGGTTTAGAGCTTTCAATGGTGAATTTTGATTTATTTAACGACTGTTTTAAAACTTCGCTAATTCTGATGGCGTCTAGTTCTGAATCATTCGTTTGGTTAAATGAAGCGCCTCGTAAAGATTTCTTGAAAGCATTAAAGTTTACATGTGTTACGGAAGATCTATTCTTGGAGGTTGTTGGACATACCACCTCGAACAATATTGGCATATGGTCACTACTTGTTCCCGAGTTAATCGCAGACCATGATAAGATGGAGAAGTTAGCGCTAGAAAAAGTTAGATCGAGTACCGAGGAGGACTGATTACACATAAAAGCAGGAGTTTTTGGGTTTATGCATATAAAGTTATTGTTGTTCACCCAATCCCATAAACGTTTGCCATTCAGATCAGTTTTAAAACCCCAAGAAATATGATGAGAATTGATGTCACCTACTAATACACTATCTTTTTAGCAATAGTGAACTGCAGTATATAGGATGGAAGAATTTAGAACACACGCAGGAAAATAAGCATTGCTAAATGAGAATGGGAGGGACCCAGGAATAGTAATGCTTATTGCTAAAATCTCGCTTTCTGAAGCCAATGACTGATAAATATTTTAGCTCTATTGGCGATTTTAGATGAGATAAATATTGGCGAACCTCTACCCCGAGTTGGGCGGTCTAGACGAAATGTGCGGTAATTTCTAAAAATTCCAACGAGCAGATCACGAGGAGTGCTTCTTCTGGGGATTGTGATTCTCGCGAGTGAAACGCAGGTTTTGACAACCTCGTTTAAAATCTTGAGTTCGGTGAAAAGTGGTCTATTTGTGAGGAGGTTTATAAGCCGTTAGAGACAGCGACGAGACAGCGTGAAGAACCGTCCAGCAATCGGCACAGCAACGAACCGAAGCACGAGCCGAGAGAGCCGGGCGTTGGCGATGCTGCTCGCTGCAGGCACATCTTCTTCTTCACAATCGCCCCCGCTGAAAAAGGAGCCATCCTGGCGACTTAAGAAGTTTCCGGCAAAGGCTCATGGTACGGTTTCAGTCGGGAAACATGGACGATGTCACGTGCACGCCGGCGCATGTCGTCCGATCGGGAAACTGGTTCAATCAGGAAATTAACCGGAGAGGTTTTCTCCAAAACGGTGTAAGGCCCCTCGTACCGGGGTGACAAGTTTCGAGGAGAGTCCCGGTGTTTGGTATGGGATGGCAAGCCACACAAGAGACCCTGGGGCATAGCTGGGATCCGGAAGAGAGGTGCTACGGGTTTCTTTCTGGCGTTGTTGCTCTTCCGAGATGAACGCACGGGCGAGCTGGCGGCACTCTTCGGCTTGTCTAGCAGCATCGGATATAGGTGGACACTCGGAAGCATCAGGATGGTAAGGAAGTAGGGTATCAATTGTATGGGAAGGCTCACGTCCGTAAAGAAGAAAGAAAGGTGAGAATCCCGTGGTGGTTTGTATTGCGGTGTTAAATGTGAACGTGACGTATGGGAGAACACGGTCCCAGTTGCTATGATCAGATGCCACGTACATTGAGAGCATATCACCTAGCGTGCGGTTGAACCGTTCTGTTAGTCCGTTAGTCTGCGGGTGGTATGGTGTCGTTTTCCGATGAATGACGTGGCATTCCGAAAGCAGAGTTTCGACGACCTCGGAAAGGAAAGCGCGGCCTCTGTCACTAAGGAGCTCTCAAGGTGCACCATGTCGAAGGATAAAGCGTTGCAAAATGAAAGAGGCGACATCCTGAGCTGTAGCGCTCGGCAAAGCGGCTGTTTCGGCGTAGCGTGTCAGGTGGTCAACCGCCACTATAATCCACCGATTACCATCTGGTGTCAATGGAAGGGGACCGTAGAGTCAACGCCGACGCGATCAAATGGCTTGGCAGGGCATGGAAGTGGCTGCAATGCACCAGTCGCGCGTGGCAGTGTTGATTTACGTCGCTGGCAGTCAGGACAGCACTGCACAAATTTACGTACAAAATTGTACATGCCGCGCCAGTAATAGCGATGGCGAAGGCGTTCATATGTTTTGAACACTCCGGCGTGGCCACATTGCGGATCGTCGTGAAGGGAGGCGCATACTTGCGATCGTAAAGTGCGTGGGATGACCAGCAACCACCGGCGGCCATCGGGAGCGTAGTTGCGTCGATGAAGAAGTTGATCGCGGATGGCGAAATGGAAAGCTTGACGTCGGAGGGATCGAGATACTGGATGGTTGGGCGTGCCAGATAAATATTCGATAAGAGAGGCGATCCATGGGTCACGACGTTGTTCGGTGGCAATCGAGTCGAGATTTAGCGATGACAAGGTCTGCAGGCAAGTGTTTCCGCACGTCTGATCTGGTGGTAAAGGTGAGCGGGACAGGGCATCAGCGTCAGAGTGTTTGCGTCCGCAGCGGTATACGACGCGAATGTCGTACTCCTGGATGCGGAGTGCCCATCGCGCAAGGCGGCCAGAAGGGTCTTTCAACGTGGAGAGCCAGCAAAGTGCTTGGGGATCAGTTACTAGATCGAACGGGTGGCCGTATAAGTACGGCCGGAACTTTCCAAGCGCCCACACCAGAGCCAAACACTCTTTTTCTGTCACGCTGTAATTAGTTTCGGCTTTCGTCAGAGTGCGGCTAGCGTAGGCTACAACGTATTCTGAATAGCCGGGCTTTCGTTGAGCGAGGACCGCGCCTAGCCCGACGCCGCTGGCGTTGGTGTGCACTTCGGTAGGAGCCGTCGGGTCGAAGTGGCGAAGAATAGGTGGGGAAGTCAGCAGACGGCGCAGAGTAGTGAAGGCAACGTCACATGCAGGGGACCAGGAGGTGAGGTTCACGTCACCGCGAAGAAGATAGATGCAAAATTGCGAACAAAGCGCCGGAAATAGGAGCATAGGCCTACAAAACTGCGAAGTTCTTTCATGGTCGTCGGCTTGGGAAATTCTGCGACTGCTCGAAGTTTTGCTGGGTCTGGTAATACGCCGTGCTTGGACACGATGTGGCTTAGGATGACGAGCTCGCGTGCAGCGAAGCGGCATTTTTTCAGGTTAAGCTGCAGACCACCGTTGGTCAGACAACTCAAAACGTGCCTAAGGCGAAAGAGGTGCGTAGGAAAGTCATGGGAGAAAACCACGACATCGTCGAGGTAACAGAGGCACATATTCCATTTGAGGCCACGTAGCGTATTATCCATAAGACGTTCAAACGTGGCAGGCGGGTTACAAAGCCCAAAGGGCATGACGTTAAATTCATATAGTCCGTCTGGTGTAATAAATGCCGTTTTTTGGCGATCGGCTTCTGCCATTGGGACCTGCCAGTAGCCAGACCGCAAATCTAGCGACGAGAAAAATTCCGCTCCGTGAAGGGTGTCAATGGCGTCATCAATGCGCGGCAAAGGATAGACGTCCTTGCGGGTTATCTTATTCAAACGACGATAGTCCACGAAAAATCGGATAGATCCGTCTTTCTTACGCACCAGGACGACGGGAGACGCCCAGGGACTGTGAGATGGTCGAATGACGTCTCTACGAAGCATATCTTCGACTTGATCGTTGATGACGCGGCGCTCTTCAGCGGAGACACGGTATGGTCTTTGACGCAGTGGCTGGTGTAGGCCGGTGTCAACATGATGTTTGACTTGTGATGTGCGGCCCAGTTGAGGTTGCGACACATCGAACGAACTCCTGAACTCATGCAGAAGATCCAGCAGGTCGGCATGTTCGGTGGGAGTGAGAGTGTCAGCCATGGCGCTGGAAAACGTATCATTGGACGACTCCTCGAGTGCCGACAGTGCTTTTGGGTGGTCGCAGTAGTCGTCCGGGACATCAAACAAAAATTAAGGGTCGAGATCCTGCACGCGGCCGAGACATTCCCCCGCAAGCAATGTGACAGGTGTGGAAAGCGGATTGCTTACGAACATGTTGCTTCTTCCGGCGGCAAGGTCAATTGTTGCGAAAGGCAGCGGCAAAGCTCGACGACATTTGAAGATATCGGAAGGCATAAAAAGAACTGTAGCGTCAGTGTAGGCGTTGCATGAAACGGGAACAAGGGCGAAATTTCCAGGCGGAATATCGGTATCTTCATGAACGAGCAACTTTGGCGGCTGATGAGGAGCGTCCAGTAATGGGACATCACACAAGGGTGAAAGCTCAACTTCGGCGCGTGCGCAGTCTATGACGGCATTGTGGCGGGATAGGAAGTCCCACCCGAGGATGACGTCATGCGAACAGACAGGAAGAACAATAAACTCCACGATGTAAAGAATGCCTTCGATGGAGACTCTTGCAGTGCAGGCTGCGAGAGGCGTTACTTGCTGTGCGCTTGCGGTGTGAAGCGACAGTCCCGAAAGCGGCGTAGTTACTTTGCGTAATAAACGGCAGAGATTAGCGGCAATAACAGAAACAGCGGCGCCAGTGTCCACAAGGGCGAAAGTACAATAACCTTCAACAGTTACTGCGACCACGTTAGCAGGAGAGGAGCGAGGACTTAGACAGTTCGAAAACGGCGCAGTTCTTGCCTCTTGAACAGCGTTGCTTAGTTTTCCTGGTCGGAGGGTCCGGGCCAGCGACGCATGGGGGAGGGCGATCGCCGACGAGGAGAGGGTGCGCGTTGCGGCTGGAAGTCAAGGTGGTCAGTAGGCGCATAGCGAGGTGGCGAGACCGGCCCGTATTGGACGAAGGGTTGGCTGCCGGGATGCGACGACCGGGCATAGTTGCCGAACGTCTGAGGTCGACGGCGGCAGTAGCGAGCAACGTGTCCGGGAGTGAAGCAATCGTAGCAAATCGGTCGGTTATCGGGCGTCCTCCAGGGATTGGCGACTGGTGCTGCCGCCCAAGGTGCAGTATAAGCAGCCGGGTGTGCGGGCTGTGAGTGCGTGGTGTAGGGTGGTTGCGGGAGCCCACGTACAGCGTCTGCATATGTGAGCGGTGCGGCTACGGGCTGCATCTCTTGCGAAAAGGCGACAGGAGGAGCCACAGGCTGCGTTGCATAGGTTAGGGGCGCGGCCACAGGCTGAACGGCTGGCGGATAGGCGACAGGAGCGCCTACTGGCTGTGCGCCACCCGGGCAGTGACCACGGCTAGATAGAGGTGGCTCGTAGTGCGCAAGAGGAACAGCTTGTGCAACCTCTTCCGATATAGCAGTGCGAAGCGGGGCAGGTAGACGGGTGGTGGTCTCGTGAGTAAAGGGCACTAGGGAAAGTTGGCGGGCGACTTCCTCACGGATGAAGGCTCGGACTTGCTGAAGCAACGGTTAATTGTCGGGCATGGAGTCGAAACTGGACAGCGATTCACCACCAGGCTGAGGCTGCCTAGTCAGAGTGCGTTGCTTCTTCAACTCGTCGTAGCTCTGACACAAGCTGAAGACTTCAGAAACTGTGCTTGGATTTCTTGCCAAGAGCATTTGAAATGCGCCGTCGTCGATGCCCTTCAGGATGTTTTTGACCTTGTCAGATTCGGGCATGGTGTCATTCACACGTCGACAAAGGTCGACGACGTCCTCAATATAGCTGGTAAAGGTCTCGCCAGTCTGCTGAAAGCGGACGCGCAAGCGCTGTTCTGCCCTCTGCTTGCGGACAGCCGGCCGACCGAACACTTCAGCACATGACGTCTTGAAGACGCTCCATGTGGGGATGTTGTGTTTGTGGTTCATTCGGCGACGCCAGTGAGATAAAATATCACGTGGCCCAGCTTGTCGGCTTCATCCCATTTATTGTTGGCACTCACCAGTTCGTAGTGCTCGAGCCAAACTTCGACGTCGGTCCCATCCACACCGCTGAAGACCTTCGGCTCCCGTAGCGTAGGATGGCCAGGGCAGTTGAACTGGAGCGAAGACGTCGATGTAGTGGCGTTGGCAGTCATGACAGGTGGTAGCGTGCGGCTTCGCAGCTCCAGGGTGTAGCAACGGGGATTAACAGCACCTTCCACCAAATGTGAGGAGGTTTATTAGCCGTTAGACACAGCGACGAGACAGCGTGAAAAACCGTCCAGCGATCGGCACAGCAACGAACCAAAGCACGAGCCGAGAGAGCCGGGCGTTGGCGATGCTGCTCGCTGCAGGCACATCTTCTTCTTCACATATTCGAGAATGTTCACGGTATTAGTTAAACAGAGATACCAACCAAATATCAAAAACATGAAATATCGAAGGTTTCGACTCTCTTACGGTGGTGTTGTTCACAATGAAACAATGCAGTAGAAGTGTGGTATTAAAGTTCAAATTGATGGCGCCAACAAGGCAACCTATTATACTCAGAAAGCTACCGTCATTGCTGCAGAGGGCGGTATCAATAGTTTCGATTAGCAAAAACTTGTAACACGCTACAGCAGTCCTATGTGTATGGTGCTGGGCTGCTGACTCGCTGGTCATTGAAAATCCCGGCACTGGATGCCCCGCTTTCGATGAAGACGAAAATGCCTGAGGCCCGAGTAGTTAAATTTAGGTGCATGTTGAAGATTCCCAGGTGGTTCAAATTCTCGATGGCCTCTCGAACGGCGTCTCTCATTATTATGTGAATTTGGGGCAATAAACCCCAAAAATTATCTCGTCAGCTCTAGGGTCAATATTTTTAGGTCACTGGTGCCTCGGTCTTACCAGCTTCCTTCTGCTGTGCATCAGCCCCAGGCTCTTGCTTGTCGTCTGCTTCCACAGTGGCAACTCCCGAAATGTCTGTTTTCCTTGCTCCCAACTAGTTTTCACTTGCCGACGATGATGATCGCCGTCTGTGGCTTTGATGGTTACCATGCGGGGGCCGTCAAGCGGCTGTACAATGCCAGCCTCACACCTGAGTTCCGTCTTGTAGTTACGGTATTCGAATATCCGAGTTCTGTATCTGCGTGAGAAAATGGACGACATGAAAAGACGGCATCTATTGAAGTGAGGCTGCAAAGCAAGTAGCGTGAAGCGTGTTTTCCTGCTTAGCAGTTGTGTGAGGTCATACTGCAACAATATTCATTCTTATCACTTTTTCCATGTGCCACTAGCGTTCTTGCGCAGTGCCAGTTTGGTCGTTCACACTCTCTTTCTGCTTAACTTTAGAAAGGCGTAATGGGAAAGTAGCGTTTTCTGTTTTCTTTCTTGAACGACTGAAACTGCGCACTAGTGAAATTTGTTCCATTATCTGCAAGCACCATTCGGGCAGGCCAAATCTACTAAACACCGACAGTAAGGCTCCGATAGTCGTCCCGTGACAACTATATTCACTGGACTTACCTCTATCCACTTTCTCTGAGAGTAAACCACGATGAGCGAGTCAACAGGGTCAGCATACTCTGTACGTGCACCCTTTCCAAGCTTTCTTTGATTTCCGGCTACGTCATAGGCACTCTGACAAGTCCCCCGCAGCGGCATTTCCATCCCTCGACCTGCGGGTCGCCAGCCGAGTGCCTTTGCCACTAGACTACCGTGGTGGGTTGCCCCACAGGTGATAGACTCCAGAGTACCAAGGAGACTGTGCGAAAGAAAATGGGGTGTCTTTGTCGGTGGCGTTGCCGATTCATTAAATACTGCAATGAGAGAAACATTAAGAACATTCCGGCTTCTGGAACAGAACCTAGCATTTGTCATGGTACCTCAAAGCCACCGCAGGGCTCTGACGTGTTTCAAAAAAAAACCCAGAACACGCGTTATATCACATTAACAGTGATTGTGGTGGCAGTGCGAGTCATCAACTATCGCTTCAAAGGAATAAACAACACATATTTAAGACTCACCAAAGGAAACTCGTACCTGACACTGCTACGACCGCTACGTATACGATGTACGCATCGTCGCCCCATAACGTGCTTTTCGTGGTGATGGTACTGAAGCCTCGGGTGTAACGCGAGTAAATTTATACAATGAGCTACCTTTTATTGACGCATGCAGCCGCCTTACCAGGTAAGTCTACGAAACGCGCAAGACAGCTTCATTTCCACTCAGACATTTAACCACCTCGTAACATTTGGCTTAAAGCGAAAAAAATTTGCATAAGCTGGCTGCTATTCGCTGACTGCTTGGCATGACATAACTATTTCTTTAGCAAAGTGAGGGGTTGGGCTAGTTGGTTTTTCATGACTGGAAAAAAATGCGCTACAATTGCTGCGGAAAACCAACATAGAGAGGAGACAAAAAAAAGGGGGGGGGGACAGTACAAGCGCAAACTATCAACCGAGGTTCATTGAACAAACTTGAAAGAATGAAGGCTTCCCAAAAAAGAAAAATCGGTTTATGAAGAGGGTGGGGCTCGGTAATCCTTTTTCACAGTCTTCAGATTTAACACGGGTGGTGATTACTTATACCAGATGTGTTGCCGAATAAAAGTTCTTATCCGAGTACGCTGAATACACGAATAGGAACAATTACGTGTTGACTCTGAAGACCAACCATATAACACAAAGTAACATCAACGGAAATAATGTATAAGTATAAATTTGTGTCTTTTTACCCGGCTTCGCTTCTCAGTGCGTGCCTCATCATTCTGCGAAGTACAGATTTTGTGGCGTATTCGCTTCTCATGCATGTTTTTTTTACCACGTATTTACAGCAGGACCGAATCTCCGAAGGCTGCTAAAGTCTGCAGCCTTCTGCTTAATCCATCAGTATACTAGTTTTTTGTTTTCGCTCTCATTTTGTACGCCTATGCGTGCACGCCTATGCATCAAGGGCTTCGTTGAACAGGTGTAAGAAACGAATTCCTCAAGTACATGCACTTGCAAGCGCAAGAGCATTTACTTTGCTTTCAAAAAACTTCTTTTAACGCTACGGTTGACAGTAAAACACTACTTTTCAGTTCAGAAGAACATTTATTTTATCTTTAAAACCTACTTCTTAAAGCACGAAAGTGTGCGAGAAACAAAATTTGCACAATCTAGTATGTATAGTCTATGTAAACGTATTCAGCGTGGCAGCTGCGGCACCTGCCAGGCCCTGTCGGTATGGCGCCTAGGGTGATCTCGAAGATGCTGTCACAGGTCTGGACGTCTCCGTTGTCGTCGTCGGCGTCGTCGACCGGTCAGAAACCAAGCATCGCAGGCTTCTTCACGGCCCACGAGCTTCTCGCAGTGCGCACGAGGTGAAGGTGACGAGGGCAGCGACGACAGATAAGATGGTGACTAGAGAAATCACGGGGAGGGCCTGTGCACAAGGCAACATTTGTGAATGTCTGAAAACCATGTGCTTTTCGCAAACGGAGACTGCAATGATAGAAGTGACCTTTGTGCACCCAATAACTACAGCAGAATTGTTCCACGTAAAACCCGAGGCCGGCCAAGGCGTACGATCTTCCCCTACTCGCCGCCACGAGATAATGGCACGCGAGGGAGCGTAGCTCCCCTTCTCTAAGCCGGGCTATCCCGGCTTAAAGAACCTTCTCTATGCCGGGCTGCGGCAATAAACATGCCGCAGGTGTAGGATAGCATAGCGTTCACCCCAACCCCACCACAGAATACTCGCGATACAAAGATTACATGGTTCAACTGCGTGATTATGCCCGATAAAGAGCTTGTAAAAACATTGGCAGATGCCAGGTACAGTGGAAATCAATGATACCCGAAGCACGAATTAGAAATGTGTATATGTCACTTGAAAATCAGCACAACGTTACCAGCACAACGTTACCAGCACAACGTTACCAGCACAACGTTACAACTATTGTCATGTTTGAATATGACATTTACCTTCGTCATCTATTCCGTTCGCGTGATACCAAATTTAGTATATGTAGAGCTAACACAATGGCTGTGGGCACGCTCTGAGCATGGTATGTTGTCATGTACTTACATGACACGCCTGTCAGGATTATCATTTTTGCACCGGTCATATATTTCGTCATCCATTGACGTCACGTAACACCAAACTTGGTATATGTTGACCTACTAAAACGGCTGCGAGCGCATCGTGAAGGGCCCAATATACACCAATGTAGCGTTGACGCGCGCGCACGCTCGGCACAGCGACGCTACGTTAGCGAACCGCGAGCACTCTGTAATCTTACGCCAGGCACGACCAGCGTTCGTCGGCGCGACCCGATGGCAACCTGCACGAAATGCGACTTGCTGCAATGCGCGCCGATGCGTTACCCAGACACCACTGCGTCTCTCTCTTTTCGTGATGGAGGGGCACTGCACGCCATGAAACGCCCGTGCGTCAATGCAACGCAGCGCGTGACAGCGAGTGTTTGGCAGGACCGGCGCCTGGTGTGGCAAAACCGACGTGACGTGACGAAATGAACGCCGGCGAGCACGCGCGCTGTGCCACGTCGAAATGTATTGGCGCCTTGACTGTGGCATGTAGTCATGTTCTCACATGACACGCATCACATGATTATCATGGTTGCACCAGTCCAATACTTTCGGCATCCATTGGCGTCACGTAATATCAAATTTTATATGTGAAGCTCGCAAAACGACCGTAAGCACATCATATCTGTGATTTGTAGTCATGTTACATGGCATGCATGCCGTGATTATCATGTTTGGATTTGTCATTCACCTATGTCATCCGTTCGCGTCGCTTAATACCGAGTTTGGTACATGTGAACCTAGCAGAACGGCCGTAAGCACATCATATCTGTGACATGTAGTCATGTTGTTACATGGCACGCATGTCATGATTATGTTTGGATGTGTCATTTACCTATGTCGTCCGTTAGCGTAATACCGAGTTTGGCACATGTGAAGCTAGCGAAACGGCCGCGAGCGCATCATGAGCGCAGCATGTAGTCATTTTGTTGCATGACATGCATCTCATGTTTATTACGTTTGCACCAGTATCATAATTTCATGATCCATTCACGTCCCGCAATACAAAATTCGGTATATGTCACGATAGCGAAACGGCCGTGAGCGCATCATGAGCGTGCAATGTAGTCATGTTGTTACACGAAACGCAGGTTATGATTTTCATGTTAGGGTTGGTCGCTTGTGTTCGCCATGCGATCATGTCATACCATACCAGTTTTGCAACATGTCCTGTGACTGAAACCACCTCAAGAGCTGCGGGACCATGAAATGTAAATCACGACTTTCATGTTATAAATGTGATGACTTTCATGTTACGACTAGTCAAATATTTTCTTTATGCAGTCAGAATTATCGGTTCTAGTGAGCTTGTTGACATCATTGAGAAGACAAAAGTCAGATTTCTCGCACGATACTGGGTACCCCTCATTATGCAAAGTCTGATAGGGTTCAAGGAACTGCGATCCTACCAAACCTCGACGAGTTGGCCCAAGTTCACCGTGAAGCACAAATCAAGCGCCTTAAACATTTCGCACAACGATACGCCCTGCTTCGTGAATTAGGCTACGACATATCTGCACCTGTCGCATTTGAAGCAACCCGGCGCCCTTGGGTGACGCTCGACCAGATCACCGTCGAACCAGTTCCGTGGCACATGGACCGAGATAACCAAAGAGGACGATGTAAATTACGAGTACAACATCTCGACGAAACCAAAGGAGAGTGGATCTTGTACACAGATGCATCTGCGTCTCATACCGGCGAGAGCTTTCGAACGGGAATACCTTCCGATAGATTACCACTGTCATGGGGCTTCCATTACAACATTAGTACGCAATGCATTGCAGAAATCACGGCTATAGCAGAAGCAGTTACCATACCCAATCCAAATGCCCGTAATTTACTGATACGCACAGATAGCCAAGCTGCCTGTCGAGCTCTCGCGACAGGTGACATTCCAGACGAACATTACAACAAACTTACGAAGCACTTAGCTCACCACCATTCGTTACGCGTTCTCATACAGTGGATACCTGGTCACTCGCGGATCAAAGGCAACGAGGTGGCACACGCCATGTGCTGCGTAAATCTCCGAGGCCCTGCTCTGTGGTGGCCGGATTCACTGAAACGCACCGAATTACTTGCTATGGCACGTTTAGAGAGGCACGAACGATTAGATTAGATGCGCAACAATCGCAGAGTTTATCCCGATCCTCCTCATTTCATGACCAAACGAGAGGCATCCCTGATAAGGCGTGCCCAAACACACTCTTTAATGACACCACACATTCAACACTACATACAAGGAAAAGACGGGTCTCCTGCTTGCATGGCTTGTGGTGGCTTCCCGGATAATGCTCATGTTCTGTGGGATTGTCCGGGTGGTCGCGCAGCCTTGCGCGAGAGCCTAAACCACATACCTATAAACCTAATACCTGAGACCCTGGAAGAGTGGCTGGTGGACTCCTCCCCGGACATCATGAAGACACTGCTCCAGCATGTGCAACTTCTAGGCCTGTCTGATGGATAGGGTTTTTTTAGTAGGCCAAGACCGGGGTTCTTTTTTTTTAAATAAAGTTTTCTTCTCTCTATATATATACAGTCATGTTATGCCATACCAAGACCAGGAAAGCTAAAAGTCGTAGACGGACGGACATAGAGACAGACAGACAGACTGACAGAAAGACAGACAGACAGACAGACAGACAGACAGACAGACAGACAGACAGACAGACAGACAGACAGACAGACAGACAGACAGACAGATCTCTTTGCAAGCATGTATCACAAAAGTCTACGCTAATAGGCCTGAAATGGGGTTCACGGAGCAACAATATGCTTAATAGAGCACAAGTTTTAGGCATTTCAAAGTTTCATGCAATGTGGTGTGTCATTGCGCATTTGTCAGCAATACTTTCAATTGCCACTCAACTTTCGCTATTGGCCCATTTCTCGCTGAGCAGTTGTATTGGGTGAATGTGCGGCCGAGCCTGTTACACACTTGTGTCACTCAACAATCTGCCCGTATTCTCGTCTTTCTGTGCGCCACTTGTGCCCTTCCAAAAGAATAATACATGCGCCTTTATGTATCAAAATACAGTATAATTATTAGGAACGCCGCAGTGGAGGGCTTCGGTTATTTCGACCTTCTGGTGTTCCTAAACATGCACTGATCTCACACACACTCTAAAAAAAGAGCGAGTAAAAAGGGAATGCTTTTGTCCCACAAACTTAATAGTCATCTATACTGCGTTCCATCCTCGCGCTAACGCCCTGTGCCCGGTACAATCCGGTCACGATCGGCATACCCATTATCAGGGTGATATTGCATTCTCGATAGGAAAGTGGACAGCGCCAAGTTTTCAAGAAAGGAAGCGCACGCTAGCCTGATGACGATTATTATTGTCATGGCAAAAAAGACACCCTTTTTACGCGATATTTTTTAGAGTGCATCACCCGGACTTCTACAATTTTACCTACAGCAAAAATTGACCTTCGAAACCACAGGGTGTGAAAGTGCTTTTCCTCGAATATACAAATGTCAACAACACAGCGACCGTTAAAGGTCCGAGTGCCAAACACGTACCGGTGAAAGACAAAACGGTGGGTTCCGTGCTTAACAGCCCGTAAGGCCTAACTACCTCATTTAATTTTTGAGAACGTTCCTCGAAAGAGGTCAATACAGTCCTAAAGGTATGGCAGCTCGAGGCATTATTTCAAGGCAATGATGCGAAGCCCTTACCCCTCAACTATGTTAATAACGGAGCGCAAGGGACTCACCTTGTTTTCATCGTTCACCAATGTTTGGCGCGTCCTCCACATTCTTCCATCACCACGTTACCTGACCAGTGACACAAACGCACCGCCCACACAAGACGTGTGTATGTAGGCAGGGAAATCTTGAAGTTACATGAAACTACCGAAGAGCTTGCTGAATGAATTTGCGAGAGGAAGATGGGCGAGTAGCTGAAACCGTGACAACCCTTTCGGGGCTGGTGCATTTCAAGAAATCAACTTGGCACAACAACTTTCGCCCTCATGTTGCACCTTCTGTAGTAGACGTAAAAAAGGTATGACATTTAGCAAGCGAGCGCATGTGTTCATGTGTATGATGGTGCACGCGCGTCTGATCGCTCGATTTTTGACAATGCAAGAATTACCCACATGACTCTGCAATCTATAAGTCAGGCGTTTCTCGTCCCCGTAGTAGGCCATTGAAGGCTGCTTATGATATGCACGCCAGCGCACCATATATCTTGACTTTCACTTCGATGTTTAAAGACGTACGCAACAGGATTGTGACAAGTGTCATATGTCGACCAGTGCGTGAACTTCGTCATACAGTCTTACCCTCCCATACTAATGTTAATTCATGCAGAGTTAAGGGGGTGATCACGAGAGCACTCAGATGTAGGTGGCTAGAGATATATAGATACGCAAATAGAAACCAAAAGTGGTTACGCTACGCAAAGAAGTGTTCAGCAATTATTATTGCGTGGCGAAAGCATAAAATCGCACCAGCCGTTACGCCATGTGACTGCGAAACATGAGCACCCTAAAAAGCCAAAAACCTACAGCGGAGGGCCCAGCTATAACATATGACAATCGTCGGTATTCCGACAGCATCAACATAGCTGTTATGCTGCAGCGTTAATGGTCCTCATTAAAACAATAGACCCACACCGAAACTATTTAACCTTCGATTCACTTATGGCGAACAATCCGTAAGAAACAGTGTGAAACTTTTATCGCTTTTCACATCTATAGTGCTCGATTCTGCGTCACTGTATATCGTTCATTTCTAACTGCTTGCAAAGAAAAAAAATACGATTGGCCTAAGCGAACTTACGAAGTAAACGCTAGTGTTTATTAGAAGAGTTTGAAGACACCCAAATTGGCGCTTTCGCTCTTTTAATATTATAATCAGACGATGATATTTCTATTATGGCATGGTGTACGACTTTTCGATGACAATTTTCTCTAGTGCTTCACTACACTTGTTTTATTGAAAGATCATGAAGTTTCTACATTCAAAGAAAAATTAACAAAAGATAATGCTATTTTTATTTCCTCTGAGCTTCATGTGTCCAATTCGCTATTAAGGGTCATTCAGACCATGTTTAACGAAGCTCCCACAATAAAAATATTGAAAAAAAAACAGCGACACACAGTTCGCATACGATTCTTTTATTTCTGTCGTGAAAAGCAATTTCTGAACTGTAGGTAAAAATATGATTGATTGATATGTGGGGTTTAACGTCCCAAAACCACCATATGATTATGAGAGACGCCGTAGTGGAGGGCTCCGGAAATTTCGACCACCTGGGGTTCTTTAACGTGCACCCAAATCTGAGCACACGGGCCTACAACACTTCCGCCTCCATCGGAAATGCAGCCGCCGCAGCCGGGATTCGAACCCGCGACCTGCGGGTCAGTAGCCGAGTACCTTAGCCACTAGACCACCGTGGCAGGGCAGTAGGTAAAAAAAAGAAAATAAAACAAACATTAAGGTATGATAAAAAACAAAACATCGAGACGCCGCCAAACGCGCCGGCCGGCGGCTGGCATCGGTGGACTGTCGCACCGACTTCAGCGCCTTCGTAATTCCCGCCGTCGTCGTCGTCCGAGACGCCACCCGCGTCGTCTCACCCCATGGCCGCTTTTTGCGTCCAAGGCATATCGGGTGTTACGGCGAGCGGCACAGCCACGACGTGCAGGGCTTAGAGCTTCGGTGATGTGCGAAGGAGAACGTGGCCCTGCGCTAAACGCCGCCATAGGGAGCATTGAAGGACGGCAGACTAGCGAGCCGACTCACTCCGACACACATCGCAACGTGAATCCTAATCTCAGAGATTCGCTGGAGGAATAATTTGGTGAGTTCTAAAAGCGAGTGAGTCCAATTTATAAGGAAATGTTGGTTAAAGAGTGAGTACATTTAAGGAAAAATTATGAATCAAAGTCCCAGTGAGCCCATTTCACAAAAATTTGTGCGAGTGTGCATGAAAGTGAGCTTCAAATAGAAAATACATTTCTTTAGTGAGTATAACTGCTCTCCACGTCTTCTGCCGACCTATGGTCGTTACTTATCTTAAGCCTTACTATTCGTGTTATGACACTTCATGTTTATAATCACGGCTGCTCACGTACTTATGCTACCGGGGTATTAATTGATGCGAGGCGTAAACAATTTAGTAAGGGGAAGGTCGAGTTTCTTGGCTTTTTACCGCAATAAATTTGACGGCAAGTTATGGCGTTGCCCCGCAGCGGCGGTCTAGTGGCTAAGGTACTCAGCTGCTAACCCGCAGCTCGTGGGATTGAATCCCGGCTGCAGCGGCTGCATTTCCAATCGATTTGGAAACGTTGGCGGCCCATGTGCTCAGATTTGGGTGCACGTTAACGAACCCCAGGTGATCGAATTTTCCGGAGACCTCAACTACGGTGTCTCCCATAATCATATGATGGTTTTGAGACGTTAAACTTCACGTATCAATCAATCAATCAATCAATCAATCAATCAATCAATCAATCAATCAATTACTATATCAACCAATCAATCAGGCAAGTCATGGCATTAACGCACAAAGGTATCATGATCGAAAACTTGATTGCACATTCAAGGACTCATGAGTCGCTTAAGTGAGCTCCAATTTTTCTGCCGACCCATAGTGAGCACGATAATCAAAGGCAAAGTAACCGGCACTGCGAACAACAAAGACAAAAGAATGAGGGTACTCCGAAGTTTCGCCTTGAGGAGTTGAACGCGATTGCTCTATCCAGTTTCCGGTGCGAATACTTCATATACGCAGTGCATGAAACATTTCCGAACTTGCTATGCATCCACCATGTGGCCTCAAGGAAATGGGCGCAGTTGCGTGTGAGCTTTTTCTAGCGTGTGACCAGCTTTAAACCACGAAGGCATTATAATCAATGTTCTGACACATGCTGGTATTGGGTGCTTCATTATTGCAATATTTATAGTCGCATTGTGAAGCATATATACAGGACGCGTGTAATTTTAAAGCATCAAAATTACTTTCACTGCATTTCCAAGCAGAGGAAGTTCCTTTCACCGTATTTCTAAGCACATGCATAACCACGGGGACGAAAATCCGCACTCCACGCTAACGACCCGGGTTCGAGTCCTCTCTGATCCAGGATTTTTTCATCATACATTTTATTTGCATTTTTCTTCATTTTTCAGTCGTGCATTCGATGATTTTCCGCTGACAACCAACGGCGCTGACGCCGGAATATCTGCGAAACGAGCTCTTTAACGCTGTCGTGCGAAAACACTCGGCAGAAGCTATGAATTAGCATCGCATGTTAGCGAGAACTAACACACGCGTGAAAACTAATAACGTAGTTACGAATTTTGCTAGTTTGAAAACGTGGTCATTTTAAAGCTGTAGGCGTTCATCTTTCGCTTTTTATTATAAGTAATGCCGTCTAAACCAACTAGCGCAAACGTTTGGTCGCTGAAAGACATTGACACTTGATTCACGATTATAGCGGCACACAATACGTGCAATGGAAACAAAGAGACACACAAAAAATAAAGATTTGTAAGGGCGAGAGGAAATAGAATATTCTATGAGTGTGCTGCCGAGCTGCATATGCGACTGACCCTTCTAAAAGCGTTTCATTTCTCAACGAACCTTTGACATGAAGGCAGATCCTGTGTTCTATGAAAGGCCTGTCTCAAATTTTATATACAATATTCGAGATGTTAATACTTGCGTGAAAAAAAGCTATTTTTAAAATGCAAAAGTCTTTTAGTAGCACACCTCGTACATTCCCAAAAAGTCAAGTCTCGAAACTAAAAGGCGTGCGTGCAAAAAAAAAAAAAGACGTTCACAAGGAAGAGTTCTGAAACAAAGCGTAATTACTATTTATTTCCGAATTTATTTGACGAAATGAAGCCCGAATAGCGTTTTCACTCATAAATAATCATTGCGGGTTTGCACTTTGTCTCACAGAGATCCTAGTGAACGCAATTTTATCGCTATATGTTTCATTTCTAAAGTTCCGCATATATCGCAATAAACTCTAAAGAGTGGTTTGATCAAAAACGCCTTTTTTAACCCACATCATTCATGATCTGGCTGCGGACCCGTAGGTCTTGGATTCAAAATATGTGATTGTAGCCATATTTCGGTAGAATAGAGGTGCCAGGGGCCGGTGTACTGTGCGATGTCAAAACGCAAAAAAAGAACACCGTATTGTCAGAATTTCTGGAGCCCTTCACTACTCCGTTTTTATAGTCATATAATGGTTTCAAGAAGTATCTAAAGCACCAGATAATATTCTTATCACCCCGTTTTAATTAGTGATTCGCGGTGTTTAACGTCCGGAAACCACCATATGATTAGGAGAGACGCCGTAGTTGAGGGCTCCGGAAATTTGGACTACCTGAGGTTCCTTAACCTGCACCCAAATCTACCCCAGATATTACATTACTACAATAATACCCGTCATCTGACTTGCTTGCATTTTGAAAACTAGGCACACATTTTCCATCATAGATACTATTGTCACCTCGATAATGCACATGAGTGATATGTGGGGTTTAACGTTCCGAATCCAGATAATGCACATGCCATTCGTAACTAGGAAATTCGAGACACGCGTTGGTAATGCAACACAAGAAAATTTGATTCTGAATATTGCGCTGGCACAGAAAGAGAGCGTTCATTTTTACTTTTTTAACACAAAAATGTTTTATGCCGGGGTTAATTTAGGCCCGGCTTACGTATTTCTGTCAGGTAAAAAAAAATGTTGCAAAATATATTCTAACACATTCCATAGAAAAGAAACAACACGGAATGTTTCCGTCATGATGCGTCTATTCATCGACCTATCTGCAACGCGCGCCGCTATTCTATAGGCCACGAAACGTACGTTGTCAAACATGCCAGTGACAAGCCATATATACACAACATATACCGTATGTCGGTCTTCAGAGCTCTAACTTCATCGCGCTATTGCCATCAGTAGCGAGTTGGTGCGATCACTTCGCATTGGGCACGCTCGCAAGGTCGTCGCTTCCAGCGTTTCCACAGTGCCGCCTCCACAGAGCGCAGCCTCTCCTGCCCGCACGGTTATCAGACTCGTGGTTTGGGAGAGCAAAAAGGTCACTTCGCTCCCTTCTGCTGCCCCGCTTTAAAACCGAGCACGCTTCTCACACACGAAGAAGTAAGGACTGTGACTGTTCGCACTTGTCCTGTCTATATTTGTGCGTTCGTTTGGTGCATCTTTTTTTCTGGTTGAACAGGACGATTCAAAAGTCGATCTGTACCAGTCGTAACAGTCGCGCTGAAAGGTTCGAAGTAGTAGTGGTCGTTCTCCTCTTGCATTTTCAATTTCTATCTGTAGCATCCGTTCGTTCGCCTTTGTGATAAAACAATGCACAATAAACGCTCAACTGCCTTTGTAAAGATGCGCTTCACTTTCTTGTTCTAACAATTCCTAAAAAGAGGGATCAGCCACGTTTTTTTTGCTGTATACGGCAACAGCTATTCTACCACGTCTAGTAGCTCGTCTGGTGCTACGAATCGGCATATATGTGTATATATATGCACCCACCAGTGCCGTCTTCCCAGTGTAGTTGAGCGTTGGCCCCCCAGGCGCTGTACCACAGGTGCATCATGCTTCGAGAAGGCGGCGAGAACGCCCGAGCCGCCAACTGCTGCCCGCACGTGTGTTCCTGCGTCATCACTGTTTGGTCGAGTCGACCATAGCACCTCGCTGCGTGGAAGGCTCCAGATAGAGGAATCCAGACCACCTCTGTTGATTAGAGCTTAACTCTTGGTGTGCTGCTTATGCAGGGAAGCCAGGATGTTGCGTTGGCGGCCGAGTGTTAGGCGGTAACCGGCACGAGATAAGACCTGGGCCTTGCTCTGTGAAACGTGTGTAAACGGACGCTGGAATTCGTCTATCGAAACATGTTTGTAACATCTTCGTGGCTTGATGAAAACTAGGTGCTATAAAGGAGCAAGAAGGCACTTTTAACGGTCGCTATAAACGACAGGCACAATACGAGGCACGCAGTGGTGGGGGCTACAAAACTACCCATCTAAATGCATCTACGGTTAAGAGGAATCTGCATCGTGCCCTCATGTTGTGTAATGCCACATTCAATTCCCAACCATTAAGATAAGAAAGATATACACATGAACCTAAAACCGCAAAAGTTTCTCGACTTATAGAAACAGCGGACACTTCAACTGAATGGGCCATTTTGGAAGCTACTTGCAACCCACGGTGGAATGCGCGAAGGTAAGCTTAAATCAAAAGTTAGCAGCAAATGAAACCGTCAAGGAATTCATGCGTAAGTGGTCAAACCGATATGCGAGTCACTACATAAATGCTGCAACTGCATGTCAACTCAGTGAGTGAGTTTGGGAGCTAATTGGCCATCCACATGCATCCAAATGCACAAATGTAAGCAAGAATGAACAGGTAGCAGCCAAGAAAAAAAACTGGGCAAGGAGTTCATGCCCTAAGTGGCCAAAACGTCATGAGTCACCACATAAATGCTGCTACTACATAATACAATGTTATTTATTTATCGCTGCAATTGCTCCCCGCGTTGTCCTGTGCGATGAAAGCATGTGGTTCACAAAGGCTGCGAATCTACATACTGCGATTTTCAGCGGCAGATTCCACACAATTAACCACCCGTTTAAAAAAGCGCATAAGCAGTTGGCACTTTTTTTTCAATGCACGCCCTCGCTACTTATAAACACTGGGACCCCTGTGGATTCTGAAGAATAGGTTAGAAACGCGACTACCATTATGAAGACATGAAGTTCGATGACACAATTTATGCTTAAACTCGATTGTTTTGGTATCGATATGCTTCAAGGTGAGTGTGACTACTCAGTGGATGTTTGCGAGATATGGAACACTTGATAAATGAGCGAATAAATGAGAAACCAACAGTGAGGCCAACAGCGTCGACTAGCTCAAACAGGAGACTAGAAAATGGCCTCTTACCATGGCAGTGTCAGGCGTTGTTCTAGAACGAGCAGATCTCCAGGATGATGATGATGATGATGATGGTGATGATGATAATGATCCTTGATGCGCTGGCGCACCCAGAAAAAGGGATTTACCAAGAACCGGGCGGCAGGATCTTAAGTAAAAGGCTTATGGTTTTTCAAACACAACATAATTTTGGGCTGAAAAAAATATAGAAAGAAAAGCCAAAAATCAAAAAAGGAGTATATCTGAGCAGGGAGCGATGCAGGCTATCAGATGTGAATTGAGACAGATTAAATGGTGGGTCAAAAGAATATATATATATATATATATATATATATATATATATATATATATATATATATATATATTTATATATATATACATATATATGAAATAAGGGAAAGAAGGGTAAACCTAAGGGCTCGTTTTTCCGTGTTTTAACACAATATTAAGCCAAGGAATGTACAGGGGAAGTTATTAAAACCAATGGAATTCAAGTAA
The DNA here is from genome assembly GCF_043290135.1 of Rhipicephalus microplus. Classification (NCBI taxonomy): domain Eukaryota; kingdom Metazoa; phylum Arthropoda; class Arachnida; order Ixodida; family Ixodidae; genus Rhipicephalus; species Rhipicephalus microplus. The sequence goes on from NC_134701.1 coordinate 127,086,404, forward strand.
GAAGAAAGAAAAGTGGATGAAAAAATAACCAGCCGTGAGCAGGAATCGAACCTACGACTTTCGAATAACGCGTTCGATGCTTATTCGAAGGTCGTAGGTTCAATTGCTGCTCACAGCTGGTTATTTTTTCATCCACTTTTGTTTCTTCTTATTTACATTCCATTGGTTCTAATAACTTCCTCTGTACATTCCTTGGCATTACTGTCCGTTAGATCTCATATATATATATATATATATATATATATATATATATATATATAGGCAGTTTAACATGACAATCGCTTTGTTTCAATTATGTATTCAAATACCGCTGAGCAGACGTCCCTGTGGCTCTAACAAAATTTAATGCTGCCAAACGTTAATTCTAATCCCAATTTTTCAAGTGAAGCTACGAGGTATCTTTTCCGCTGATCAGAATATTGGTGACAGAACAAAAAGAAATGACCTATCGTTTCCATTTCTTCGCAAGTCTGACATAAAGGTGACGCCTTTTAACCAATTTTATGCAAATAATAATTCAGTTGCAGAATTCTGCAACGCAATCTTATAAAAGTAACTTCCAAGTGCCGTGTTGCGCACCAATGTCTATTCCAGCGGTATCTGAGGTGTGCAAAATCTCGATATTTATCCAATGAGTAACAGTCGTATTCATTCAAACAGAGGTTTCTATACCTTATTGCTGTCGCGTAAGCCGTATCAGGCAAAATCGAGATAAGGGGACCGCTAAGAGATACTGTGGCTAGTGAATCTTCTGTCTCATTGAGATATATGCCTCGATGGCCTGGTACCCATAAGAGCGGCAGTTTTTTCAAGTTTGTGCATAAGTGTTAAGTTGGCTCCTGAAGACAGAGTAGCGAATACTGAAAAAGAATCTGTAATTACGACTGTTTCCGATTCGCCCAAAGGAAGTTTCCGTAGTACCAGTACAATAGCAAATAATTCTGCTATGAATATTGGTGTGTAATCTGGGAGTCTAACCGTAAAAGGACCAGTCAAGAGAACGTGAGAATATACCTGCCCCCGCCTTTTCTTTTGATACGAATGCATCATTCGCAATTATATTGTTCATGTTCACGTGTGCCAAGTAATCCTGCAGCCGATCATTGAAATATTGAAATGGCATTTGCTTTGCGTTAGAGGGATAAATATTCTCAAATTCTATCTGAAGATCTAAATTGACGTTTCTTGTTGAGAAAATATGTTTGATTCTGGCGTTCGGTGGTTCTAGCAGCGCTTGAATGAACATGATCTGTGGGCAGTGGAATCGCCACCACCAAGTTTCAAAAAATAAGCTTGATTCTTTAATAAAAGCATAAAACGATGCTCTCTTGGGCACAGTGTATAGTTTTAAAAATGTCTGGATAGCAAGCACTTTGAATCTTTTCAACAATGACGGTAGACGTGCTTCCATGTACAGCACGTTGTTAGCAACAAACTTGGGCAGTCCAAGGCACAGTCGTGAAGCCTCCCTTTCTAATAGTATTAGTGGTCTCATTTTATATGTCACACTCCCGAAAATAAGACGCAGCCGAATTCTATGATAGGACGAATGTACATTTTGTAGAACATTACCAGTGTATTTCTTCGTAACCCCCTTTTTTATGTTGCTGAGCTTGCGTAACCACCCCAAGGCTCGTGTTGCTTTGGACCCAATGTGATCGATGTGGCTTTTCCAATTTAACGAGCTGTTATATATGATGCCTAAGTATTTGAGTGAATCAACCTAGGGAATCTGCTTTGCGCCATACATCAAGGAGATGTTGACATGATCCCTGAACGTAGAAGCACGCTTTTGTTTACGTTTAGAGACATTCCAATTTTTTCAAGCCATTCCTCTATCATGTTTAGGTAATTCTGTAATGTCTGATAAAGTAATCGCAGATCACTGTTTCTCGCAAAAAAAGCAATGCCATCTGCATACACATATAAATGAATATCGCTATGTGTTGGAATCGAACTGAGGAAGATGTTAAACAACACCGGTGAGAGCACTGCCCCCTGTGGTACGCCACGGTATTGTCGATATCTGTTAGAAAAACAACCCCTGAGAAAGCAATAAAACTCTCTCTCCCTTAAAACCTCTGCTACCCATGCTGTTATGTAAATCGTGAGTGTGACACTTCCATTTGCTCTATCAGTATTTTATGCTCTACTTTGTCATACGCCTTGGACAAATCCAGAGTAACTAATGAGCAATACTCTCTTCTACGCCTAGCCAACTGTATACGACTCTCCAAATTCACGTGCGCGCAGCATCCCGATTTAAAGCCAATTCGACTGGGGTTCAGTATTGATTTCTCCTCAATGTATTTTATTACACGTGCATTCAAAACTCTTTCAGTTAGTTTAACCAAGTTAGATGTAAAATAAATTGGCCTCACATTGTCAAGTATATACCCAAGTCCCTGTTTTTTAGGTACCGAAATTATTTTGGAAAGTTTCTAATCTGACGGTATCCAACAATTTTTCAAAAAGTAATTAACCATATTACAGAGTTCATGTGGGGAAATGTCATATAGTACTTTTATCATTGCTGAGGTTACTCCCTCTGGTCCAGGTGCTGTAGGAGGTAAGTGCCTCTTTACACCCGCTAGTTCTGCTAATGTCACCTCATTGAACTCCTCCCCTGCAATTGGCTTCACTACGTGTCTTGGCATTATTGATCTGAATCTTTATTCTAATCCTTAAGCAACGTTTTTAATTATTTCAGTTAGTTCGCTAGGCGATAGAATTGAATCAATATTGTCTGATGGTGGTCTCATTTTCCTGGAACGCGAAAATTTAAAAAGCGCTTTTCTGTTGTTTGGTTTTGAAAGATAGCTGAATTTGTTAATGTCACTGTCATCTTTTGCTTAGCGTACTGTACGTTTAAAATCTGCTGCCACGTATTTATAGTCCCACCAGTTTTTTGGGCATTGGTTGTGGATGAGTTGCTTCCACGCCACTTTTCGTTTTCTATACCCCCGCATACAATCAGTGTTCCACCATGGGCTACACGACCCACCTGTGCCTAGAGATATTGTAAAAGTTGAATTTTTTTATTGCTTTTCTCAATACCACACACAGACTCATAGCCCGAATGACTTCCTGCATGTCCTTGCGAAGAACCATGGTAGACTAAGTCTTTTTGTATACGCTCATAATTTACAAACGAGCCAATTTTACCAGTTAAAAATATCCCGGGAAAGTTAAAATTGAAGCTAATAGGAAGGTGGGCACTGTTTGTTGCGCAATATAATGTTTTCCACAATGGAATGTTTAATGAGGAGCTGGAGAAGGTCAGATCTATCGCCGACTTTGATTGTCTCCTAATAAACGTAATATTGGGAAAATTTACACAACAAAAGTTTTTACCAACAGTCCATTGCCACAAGCGCCTTCCATTTACATCTGTGTTGAAACCCCAAGACACGTGGTGTGAATTGAAGTCACCAGTTCATATTACATCCTTCCTGCAGGAAAGCTAGCATTGCATCTAAGCATCTTGTGTCCTGTACTCCTTCCGGAAAGTATGCGTTAACAAAAGAAAAAGGGGAACAGCCTGGCAGAGTGATGTCTAATACCATACTTTCATAGTTAGAATCCATGCACAGGTAGTTATTCTTCGCTCTATGACTAAATTTAGATGATATAAAAATGGCAAGTCCACCACCTCTGCTTGGTCTGTCTAAACGAAATGAGCGAAAATTTTTTAGGTAAAACTTTTGTCCATTTGTAAGCCAAGTTTCTTGTAAAGTAATAATATCTGGGAAACTTTGCGAAGAAATACACGATAAATCTGTGGTAGCCGACCCTATTAATCAAAAATTCCACCGTAATACTTTTAAGGAGCCTATTTTGACTCTATAAACCCGCCGCAGAGACTGCTTGATCCAAAAGATCTTTCTTCAAAAAGTCTTTTTTGAAGAGGTTCTCCAAAAAGTCTTTCTTTGACAGGTACTTTTTAGTTTTTGATTTCTGTGAAGACTTTTCCGATAGGGGAGGTCTGGCACGCTTCAAGAAATTTTGAGATTCCGCATCCATATCTGCAAATTCATCAGAGTAATCTGATACAGGTTCTGGACCTGCCCGCAGTATCTTATTAGAGGGTCCTGCTTGAGGAGATGCACATCATGTAGAAGCAATCGAACTTTCTGCCCCTGCACACTTTGAAACCTCCAAATCCTTTGAAGTCTGATTTTTCATAGACGCTGAAGCAATGATTTGGGTCAACTGAGATGTTAACAATTCAGCCACGACTCCAATAATACTGCTGGCAAGACGCTCCATCGCCTTTTCCGTTGCTTTCTCTATAGTCTCTGCTATGGATTTTGCTAACGATGCATCTGTAGCAATGGTATGTCGTGCTCTTACGCTTGCGTAACCTTCCGAGCGTTCTTGTAATTCAGTCACAGCTTCCCTCAGGGAGCAACGCCTGCGTTACACAATTTCCAGCAGCTTAATTTTTTGTTCTTTTGCCTCACAATCTAAAGAGTCTGCAGGATGCGCTTCATGACATAAACAACACATCTCTTTCATCGAGTTGCACTTACGGCTGTCGTGATTTTCTCCGCATAGTCGACATCTGGCAGTTGATCTGTACCCTTTCACGCTGTGGCCATATCTCCAACAATTCAAGCACTGCAGTGACTTAGGGGATAGAGGCTCTAGCTATAAATAAGAGGCCAAGCCTTGATTTCAGATGGCCTTATCGTTCCGGCAAAGGTTACTATCACCGATTCGGTAGGTGATTTTTTATTGTCAACCAGACGCGTGCACCTGTATACCGACACTGCACCTGCTACCGAAAATAACTTAAGAATTTTCGCAGGGGTGAGGCTCGTATCTACACCGCGGACTATGCCTTTCGAACATGCAAGATGCGCTGGAATAAACAGGCTCACCGGCTGCGTTGCGAATTCGGAACAATTGAGAAGCTCTCGGACGCACTCCTGATCAGCAGAGCAGCACAAAATACCACCACGACCGAAATGCAGGACTTCAGTGATCTTTTGAAAGTGTGATGTGGCTTTCCGAAGCTCCATTTGAATAATCTTTGAATTCTTCATAGGTATCGTACCTTCATTGCTCGGTACCAGAGCCACGGGGACGTTGATAACACCACTGCAAAGAATCAATCGGCCAATCCTTGGCCGGTATAGACGCTAGCCAAGGAGAAGGCCCTTGGCCAGGCGAAGAAACCGAGATCTAAATAACCTGAGTCAATTTAACTCAGAACATAATATGGCACAAATCACAAAAACTGCCGAAATAGCACTATAAAACCACAAAAAATCAAATGGTAAACTCCAGTGCAATCCTGCTGCCCGTAGTTCAAGCCGTTCCAACCCGTGAGCAGCAGCGCAGAACAGGATCAGAGGAACTGAACAGGATCAAAAGAACTAAGCTGGCCGAAACCGTTGACCAGGTCACACTGAGTGAAAAAGTCGTATGGCAAAAAAGTTCGTATGAATGTCGGCATAAGAATGTTGAATCTTGTAAGTATGAATGTTGGCATAAGCAGCGAAGCGCCCTCAGCCTACGCTCGTCTCCAGGTGTGCAACGCACGTGCAACTTCTTCTTCTGTGGATGGTGATTCTCGCACGTGAAATGCGCGTTTCGACAAACTTCTCTTGAAATCGTGATTTCCATGTAAATTGGTGTGTTCGGGGATGTTCACGCTCAATTTTAAACAAAGATGCTTACCAAATTCAAAAGTATTGAAATAGCAATGGTTTCGACTTTCTTACGGCGGCCTTGTTTACATTGAAACAAAGGCAGTAGAAGTAACGTATACGAGTTCAAATTGAGGGTGTCATCAGGGCAACCTAATATACTCGGAAGGCTACCGTCATTGCTGTAGAGCGTGATACAAATAGTTTGGATTAGAAAGGACTTTCAACCCGTTACGATGGCCTTATGCGTTTGGTAGCAGGCTGCTGGCCCGCTGGTCTTCCTGAAAAATCGTGGTTGCGGCCGCCGCTTTTTTAATGAAGACAAAATGACTGCAGCCCGTGCCCTTAGGCTCTCAATGTTTCGTCAGCCGCAACGCGCTTCGAGCAACCGGTGGGTTGCTTGGTTCAGGTGGCTATACTGGTCTGCAAGTGCACAGTAAAAATTTTTGCACCCAAAAGGGTGTAAAATGGGTGCTTTTACGAGAAAGCACCCTTTGCAACACCCTTTAACACCCATAAATGGTCGATCGAAAAAAAGCACCCCTTTGTTTAAGTGCTTGCCTCGATAGCACCCTAAAAGAGGCTCTAAGGGTGCTTTTGTGCCTGAGAAGGGTGTAGGTGCCGATTCACCAGATGGAATATGCAGCATAAGAAGAACACATAATTATAATATTTGGGATTTTACGTCTCAAAAACCTCGATATGATTATGAGGGCCGTCGTAGTGGAAAGCTGCAGAGATTTTCACCATTTGGTATTCTTTATTGAGCGCTCATATCGCACAGTGCAAAGGCTTCTACCTGTTCGCCTCCGCCTTAATTCGACTGCCACGGCCGGCATCGAACCCGCGACCTTCGGATTGGCGGCCGAGCAGCGCAGCTACTGCACGAGTATGTGGACCTTGCGTTAAATGACGGCCTAATTGACTTAGAATGTGTGAAGGTGCTCTCCGAATACAGCAGAATGTCAGCAGAAGCAAATCGCGTTTCATCTATAATGGCAATTAACTGCAATCCATGTTGCGAAAGCTTTCCTTAGCGTTGGTTATAAGCTGCATGTTTGCTATGGAATATATACACACAAATAATGTTCGCCCGAGTATGGGTGTGTGTGCGTGTAAGCGCGATTGTGTGTACACCCGTGCATGTGTGCGTGAGCGTGTATGTGCGAGTCCGTGCTTGTGTTTAGCGTGCCTGTGCACATGAGTACGCCCATGCATGCGTGCGTTTACGGTCGCGTGTGTGTGTGGCCGCATATGTGTATACGTGTATGTGTGTGCGCCTGTGAATAAGTATGCGTGTGTATCAGCCCGTGCGCCCTCGAATTTCGTGTGTGTGTGTGTGTGTGCGGGGGGGATGCACTGCTTCTTATTGTTTAAGGTCCCACACCTGTTGAGACTGGGAGTCTATATGGGAGGTGGCTTAAGGAATGGCGGTGGTCAACGCACTGTACACGGACTATTCAGTACATGGAAAACAGCTGCATATTTTCGTACCTGATCGTTGCTAACGAACTTGCTGTGGTAGCTGATTAGGTCTGCTGAGGTGCTTCTACGCCCGAAAACGTGGGTTATGACCAATTCCCACGGAAAGCTGTCACTGCACCTATGCACAACCATCGTTTATATTAACAACGTTTAACAAGAACGTGCCGTGCCTTTGCTACAGGTGCTTAGCTAGCTCATTGGGTAACCATATGGAATTATGTGTTGATCATGTGGTCAGCAAAAAGTTTGTTATAACAACCTCGGCACGTTTCGTGGTGCGTGACAAGCCTTCTAAACATCCGTGACTGTGGATTAATTTGTTCCAGCTTCGACTACGCATTCAGTGTTTGCGGCACCATACGCGGAAGTGCCAGACACAGACAATGCAAAAAGAAATTTCTCTGGAAAAAGGTGTAGCGTTGCTCTCCCGCTAATGCCACCGAGGACGAAATATTTATTGTTTCTGGCCATTCCATGGTGCACTTTGTTTTCCGCAAGTTTTGCTTCACTATTTTTCGCCCACTGCAATCGCATTCCGTCAAAATACTCAAAGAACCCGAGGCTGGTAAATAACCTGCGTCGCTGTGAGACTGGCTGGAAGGAGAGTTGCCATTTACAAGGAGTCATTCGGCGTCGAACGGCCGTCCGCCGTATGCGCCATAGCGTTTGTCTTTCGGCGCCGTCCTGGCAGGTTTCCCGCTCCTCCCTCGCCCCCCCCGCTCACCCCGGCCAGCGTTGCTCCCACAACGGCGGCGTAGATAAGCGAATAGTTGTGTCACCGAACACCTGCGTCGAGAGCTGCGGCGCCGCCGCTCCTTCTGTCTCTCAACGTCGCTCTCTCTGTCTCATCGTCTTTCAAATGCGTTGCGTTGGTCTAGGGTCTTGGTCGCTGTGTGTGTTCTAGCGAACAGGCGCATATTCAATGGTGGCCACGCATGACACCATGTTCGAAGTGACGCTCGGATTAAGGAATATTCACGGAGTGGCGGACACGGACAACGTGGGCCTGTTAACGGTGAGTGTACTGTTTTCGTAGGTAGTAATCATACAGCGCTAGCTGGGCGCCTGCAGCAGCTCTGCCGAAGTAGGCTGCCAGCCACTTACAACAGCATGCGTTCGCGGGCCTGTTGCAGATGCCCGAATAAACGTGTGACTTAACGAATTCACACTGCTATGCGCGATGTTGTGTAAGTACCTGCATCACTCATACAGTGAGTGATGTGATCACTTAACAAGGGCGGGATTAGTTGCTGATCGCACATTGTCTCTACACTGCACAAAGTGATTGATATTGTTTTAAGATGTGCTTTGGGCTACTTCGTAATAACATTTCTATTAATACTCAAATGTGCAACGTGCTTCTGTAGGTGTAAGCGTAAAAAAAAGAAAGAAAAAGCAAAATTATGTACAGAGGCGCACTCTACAAAATGGCTTTTTTTTGCTTAAAGACGGTATAGTTGGAGGAGCTGATATGCCGCGATGCTCCCAGCACGTGCGCCTCGGTCTTTTAAGCTATTTAGGACAAGTGCCACCAGCAACAGGGAAAGATCTAGCAGACTTCCAAAGGCGCGTTGTTGTGGCCATCGCCGTGCGTTGTTTTCCCTCGTTTCTGTTTGCTGTTTTCGTGCTTCGCTTTCATCTGCGATAATGTTCGGCGTTATAACAGAATCGAGAGAGTATACGTGACTGTTGGAGCTATGTGCGGTTGCTCTAGCATAAGCCACGGCTGCTGCAACGTAGTCGGCGTCCGCGCGCGTTGGTGTCGTTCGAGCGCTCTTACTTGCGTGATTGTGTTTAACTGAGTATTTAGGCACGGGTTACGTTTGTGAATCCCGTAGTCAATAATCGCTAATAGCGTGCCTCTGATTGCCATCAGAGGATGGGCTTGGTTGTCGAAATATGCCAGACGCTTTTTCTGAAAGCAAGCTTTGAAAGTTTTTTTAAAAAAGAAGTACTTTCATACGTGCATGGCAGTGCCTATTGCAGGCCCGCAACTCTTTAAAAACTGGACGAGCTATCACATCTTTTATCAAATTACAATGAATTAAGATGATTGAATTATAGATGACGAATTTCTGTGCTAGATTAGGTGCGCAAAACACATGTTTGCAGCCCTACGTCTAGAAAGCAGGCAAATAGGAAACACAGCGTCAAATTTGGATTAGATTCCATTGACGGAGCGTCTTGTGAGGGTGGAAAGAACGAGAAAATTGTTCATTTTTGATGCCCTTATAGAGGCAGTCAGAATCGCACTGATTGGTGACTTGTAACAATTCCTCAGATTGTTAGAGGCGTGATTGAAGTCAGTAAATCTTTTACTTTTTTTTTTGCAGACCTCTTCGCTAGTGCCACGCCCAAGATCACTTGTTCTCGTGTAAAAGAGAAAGCAGAGATGTCTTCACTGTTTGTACATGAAGAGGTAAGTTTCTTGTGCATTTTGATTAATGTTACATGTTCTGAACGTTGTACTTTAGGAATTGTTTTTCACACTGGCTCACTACCCTAGAAGGAATTTGATTCTTAGGTGAGTTCAGGCTTTCGTAAGTGCCATTTTTGAGCTGTAGTCTTACACTTCACCTCATTTCGGGAATTTGCTGTATGCTGGAAAACTCTTATCCTTATCATACGAAATTATTGGAATGTATGGGTTGTATGCTTCGAGTTCAGTGTAATGTCAATTACACGCCGTTTCGAAGGATACACACTACACATTCTTTATATATGGTGCTGCCAGAACAGCACGAACATCATTTTATGAGAAGTCATATTTGCTGTTATTACAGGATGAGAGGGTGCCGCTGACGTCCTGCGTAGTCTACCCCCTGGCCCCAGCCTAGAGCAAGCCTACTTCCTGAACCTCCACATGGATAACCGAAAAATATTCCGTGTCAGTAATGACGAAGAAGGAGTGACAGCACTGATGAGTTGATTTTTTTTATTTTCAACATTGTCTACGGCCGCAAGGCCTTTTACAACCACCGTGATTGAGCGGCTTTTTCTCGGCGTGAGTTTGGAGTTTATCAAAGAAGTTGTTCAGGCAGTACGACGCTGAAAATTTTAGTGTCACAATGCCTGAACAACTTTTTCTAGTGTGGTCATGGTAGATGAACAAACATTGTTATTTGTGTAAGTTATTTTGCTTAGATATAGCTGGACCATTCCATGCCAAACGTCCCAGCCACTTTGGCGACCATCTCAATTGCATTTGAAAAAAAAGTGCTGACTCACTGCGTTGCAAACAGTGAACTGCTAGAATATTTCAGCGAGAAAAAAAGTTTTGTTCATGTGGCTGGCTTATAACTTCCTGGCATAATGCCGTCTGTGTGCTGTTTGTGGAAAATTTCGTTTTAAAACTACCGCTTATTTTTTCTAAAGCAAATTCGGTCTACCTGTTAAGTAAATGTGCTTCTCTAAGGTATTTGAAGCTCAATAATAATAGTGCAATTTTTTTGCCACATTCGCTTCCAAGAATAAAGCCAAAATGTGTTATGTTTGCATTTTTTATTGCAATATTGCACTTTGTATGAATATCTGAGCAGTGAATCCTTACTCCACAGAAGGTATATTTTGAGGAAAAAATATCTTTAGACCTCTCAAGCTGCTGAAATATACGAGAAAATATCACGAATTTCACAAAACTGTGATTTTTGCCCGTATTGAGATGCAATTTGCTCCATGTTGTGATACAATGAAAACTCATCATTATACCTAAATTGTAAGAAAATGAAATTCTTTCTGTAATAAAAATCTTATCGCGAAAAGGACAGGAAAGAGCGCTGTCAACTGAACGAGCGTTTTTATACTGAGCACAAGACCAGGGCTCATCTGCAACAACACATGTGTGACCATGACAAAATAATTTTAACCGAGAAAAGAATACTCTTTTTCGGAAAAGATAAGTGAAGGTGTACTGATGCATTGATCCTTGGCCTTCCTGATGAAGAGTTCTAAAATCTCATTTTTCTGCTTGCTTTATTTTCAAAAACCGTGTTTTATGAAACCTAGGACTACACTTACATTCTTTACGGTGTCCGGCCATGAGACTACTATAGCCCTTCTTAACATTTAAAGCATGCTGTCTTGCTTGATCATTGAAGCATTGCCCAGTTTGTCCTATGTTTACTTTTCCACACGTTAGCGGTATCTTATACACATTAGATTGGCATTCAGTAAACCTATTCTAGTGACGAATGGTGCAAGATTGACTATTCCTGTTGCTGTAAGTACATGCACTTTTGAAAGCTTGCAAGGGGTGGAAAACAACAATGTCATATCTGCTGGCTCTTTTCCTAAAATTGTGAGACACCTTATGTACGTAGTACCGTGTGACATGCAAAGGTGATTGGTCATTCTCTTTTTCTTTTGGTCCTGTTTCTTTTAACTTTACTTTCTGCAGGAGGGTTTCGCAAACAAGTGTGATGATGCTGTTGGGGTATTGGCTGGTGCTATCAGCTCCGGAGTGCTAAGAATGTTCTGCCTTTTGATAGTGGGCATTCAAAATTAGTAGAAAGAGGAATTGATACCACATGTACTCAGGCCACCCTTCAGAAGTCATGTTAGCACAAAGGTGAGGTCAGGTTTAAAAACCAGATTAAAAGACTAAAAGATGCTGGGTATCCCAACAGAATCATCACACCCGTTTGCAAAACCCTCCTGAAGAAAGTAAAGTTAGACAGGACCAACAAAAAACATTGACCAAAACCTTTGCATGTTATACCACATCATGTGTCTCACAATTAAAAAAATAGCCAGCAGATATGATATTAGCGTGTTGTTTTCCACCCCTTGCAAGCTTTCAAAAGTGTGTGTACTAAACAGCAACAGGAATAGTCAATCTTGCCCTATTTGTCACGAGAATAGGTTTACTTAATGCCAATTTAACGTTTGTAGAAGTATTTTTTATCAGGTAAACCAATGATCAGTGCATCACTACACGTTCACATATCCTTTCCGAGAGGGAGTATTCTTTTCACAGTTAAAGATTATTTTGTAGTGCTCGCACGTGTCGTCGCGCATGAACACGGTTCTTGTACTCCGTTTAAAAGCGCTCGTAGCACATCAGCGTTAAAAGCGGCCGTTAAAAGCGGTCGTAGCACAACACGACCACGATGAACCAACTCTCCCAAATTAAGCTCTTGTTACGTAACACGTAGACCGAGTTTCGTATGAAAAGAAGGAGCGGTGCTTTTAAAATAAAATTTTTCACATACAACACCTAGACGGCATTCCAGGAAGTTCAGAAGGCAGCCACGTGACCAAATATTTTTCCTCTCCTAAATATTCCAGAAGTTCACTATTTTCAATGCAGCACGAGTTTTTCGAATACATTTGAGATGGTTGCCAAAATGGCGGGGACATTTGGCATAAAGTGACCCAGCTGTGTCATTAGCCATAATTATGCATTACCTCTTTTGTTTTTTGTGTGTTTATTTATTTATTTCATCATACTGCGGGCCGAGTGCCGGCCCAAAGCAGGAGGGGCATACATATCACCGACATCAACGTGAACAAGCGTATCCAGAATTTACACACTCAAAAAAAGGTTGAATAGACAGACGAACAATTGCATGTGGAAGCGGCACTACAATAACGCGTTCATAGGTAAGGTTACAAAGTGGACGCAAATGAAAAGGCGCATAAAACAACCAACACATCAGAAAAAAAACTTTGGAGTTTTGACTCAGTTTTGTGTTCGTTTTTAGCTTATTGTGTTTCTGATCATTGTATTGGTTTCTCAAGTATTCGCTAAAGTTATATGTGCGAAAACCCGTATATGTTTTCATGTACATCATTTCTCATAACCAATTGTTATATATCCAGGAATACAAAGCTTAATCCACTGTGATTGTTTACATTTGAAAACACTATCCATATATATTTTTGTGAGCAGCACTTCTTGGGAACGATTGTGTACATGAAGGCGTATATAGTGAAATCATGGTGATTGTATATATTTGAAAGAATCATAAGTATATATTTGCCTGTATTTCATTCCGATTAACTAATTGTTACATGAAGTAGTATTAAACTGGAAACCACTGGGATTGTAGATACTTGAAAGAATTATAGGGATATATTAGCGTATATTTCATTTGTAGTCTCTATGTACTTGAAGCAGTATATTAAACTGAAACCAGTGCAATTTTATGTTGCAAAGAATTGTCAATGAAGTGAAACTGAATAAATATAATAAACATTTGAGGTGTTGCATGTGTAGTGTACGTATACGTGAACGTATATCTGGTGAAAAAGTTGTGTGGCAAAAGAAAATTTTATGTTTTATTTGCCTATTAAATAAACGCAATATGCAAGGGCAGCAAGGCTTCATTTTCTGTAACGCGAATTATGCATATACTGTGAAGTATATATAGATCCAGCACAAGTTCATACACGATAGTACGCATTTATATTTTTGCCCAGACGCAATGAATGGAGCTCGACAGGTGGCGCACCTTTGATAATGAGAACCACTTTCTTTAAGTAGTGTGTAATCAGTGCATGCTGATATCTATTAGTGCAGTCTAAAAGAATACTGGCACCCCTGCCATGGACACTCAACACCCTTGTGCACCCTTCTCGTACCCTCCTCAGAGGGTGCTAAAAAGTGATGGACATCGAAAGCACCCTTCCTTAAGGCTGTTTTTTTAACACCCTACAGTTTTTTTACATGTACACCCTATTCTAAGGGTGCATGAAAAAGCACCCTTTTTGGAAGGTGCTGAATTAACACCCTTAGGGTGTCGTCCACGGGACAAGCTCATTTACACCCTTCTGGGTGTAAAAATTTTTACTGTGTGGTGTTAGATCTGATTAGGCGGTTCTCGGTTCTGGTTGAGTGGTTAAGTACCGGATTGGTTTTATTTTTTGCCTTGTATTTCGTGTGTTTGTCATTATTTCATGCAGGATCATTTTTTTCTTGATCTTCGGATTAGGATCATTCCCTGTGGACGGCCTCGCTACACAATGATGACTTGCCTCTTGACCTGTTTCTCCGCAGTGGCGTGAGCAATATTCTCGTTGCTCTGGTACCTTTGGGTGGAAATTTCATTAAGCTGAATAACCCTAAGGCGACACAAGAACATCTCCATGCCGTGACTTCAAACTACCAGAGCATAACCGACGTGCGGCAGTTTGGTCGCGGTGGCATTGTATGTCGGACACCAGATCAGCAATGTGCAAAGGATCTTTTTATGTGTTCTTCTTTTGCTTCGATCCCGTAAGCGCATTTATACCGCAACATCCTCGCATGCACTTAAAGGCATTGTGCGTGGGGTTGACGCACAACTAAACCATGCGGAGACGCTCGAGAAGCTGTCGGTGGCAGGCGTGGTTGCAGTTTACCGGTGCAATCGACTGGTTGACAACAAACGACATACCACCGAGTCAGTCATTGCGACTTTTGCAGGTACGTCGTGCCTTTCAGAAATTAAAGCATGACTACCAGTATTTAGAGTAGATCAGTTAGCGTCCCGCCCATTGCAATCCCAGAACTGCTGGAGGTTCGGACATAGCTCTCGTGGCTTCAAGTTGGAGGGTCGATGTCGTAGATTTGGTGAACGCCACTCAGATCAAGATTGTAAGGTCCAAGATGACGCATTGCTTGTGCGGTGGACATGACGCAGTTGATTTCGCAGAGTGCCCAATGCGCCATGAAGAAGTACAAATTCTAGAAATCCTGGGCAAAATGAGATGCTCTAGAAAGGAAGCCATTGCAGCTGTTAAGGAGAGAGCCCATGACTATGCTGGCGTTACAGCACATCATTCATGTCAGGATACTAATATCGCACAGGCAGTTGAGGTAGCGGTAGAAAACGCTATGGCTACAGTTATGGGCCAATTGGTATCTAGCATCTCTGAATGCATAGCACGAGTTTTCAGTAGGGAGGAGGAGGAAGCAACAAAAAGGGAGAAGGCAGGGAGGTTAACCAGAAAGACATCCGGTTGGCTACCCTACACTGGGGGATAAAGGAAGGCGACAAGAAAGACGAGAAAGAGGGAAGAGAGGGAAAAAAGGGGGTG
The DNA here is from genome assembly GCF_043290135.1 of Rhipicephalus microplus. NCBI lineage: Eukaryota > Metazoa > Arthropoda > Arachnida > Ixodida > Ixodidae > Rhipicephalus > Rhipicephalus microplus. The sequence goes on from NC_134701.1 coordinate 127,101,562, forward strand.
GGGGAGAGACTGACAGTACTTTCACTGCAGCGTGTAGAACTTTACCGCATGTCAGAGGCGTTCACACAAGCCTGTCTTTCTCAGGAAACGCAGCAGGGCTTTCACTGCCTTGTGGGCTGTCGATGCATGTGTACGTTGCTGTAATAGCACCTGCACAGAAAGAGGCCGATCATCCAGTCGCCGCATTGCGTTGGCAAGTACTTGTCTCTCTGAGGCAAATCGAGGACAATGACACAGCAGGTGTTCGATATTTTCGTTGGTGCCGCAAACATCGCACGCCGCACTGTCAGTAATTCTGATTAACGTGGTATAAGCTTTCGTGAAAGCAATTCCCAGCCAAAGGCGATAGAGAAGCGAAGCTTCACGTCGATGTAGGCCGGGTGGAGGCCGGAGTTGTAGCGAAGGGTCGAGCTCGTGCAGTCGTGTACGTCGTATGCTTGGTGTGTTCCACTCAGTCAGTGTGAGACTGCGGGCCAGTTGACGAATCTGCCTCGCCGCATCCGCTCTTGAAAGTGGTATCGGAACGCTGTTCGCTTCTTTATGTGACGTGCGAGCAGCATGATCTGCAGAATCATTGCCGCCTATACCACTATGCCCAGGTAACCACTGAAAGACGATGTCATGGCCTTTTGTATTAACAGGTGGTGAAGTTTCACGGTTTGGTAAGTCAACTGGTCGTGGCATCCGCGTCGGAGAACTGATATCAGGCACTGTAACGCTGGTTTTGAGCCAGAAAACACTGCCCATTTACCTGGTCTTTCTTCTGAATTGATGTGTTCCAGTGCATTGCGCAGAGCCTCGAGTTCTGCCGTCGTTGAACTTGTCAAATGTGAAGTCTTAAAACACCGAGTTATCCCTTGTGATGGTATAACCACTGCTCCACCTGAACTAGACGGCGTAGTAGAGCCATCCGTGTAAATGTGCACGTGGTTACTGTAGTTTTCTTCCAGTAGGAATAGACTCAGTTGTTTCAGGGCATGTGTCGGTAAGTCCGATTTTCTCCTCATTCCTGGAATCATTAAGTGAACTCGCGGCCGGCTCAAGCTCCAAGGAGGAAGCAGTGGCTTTGATGCAGGTGCGTATGTCTCAGCAAACGATGAACGATGCTTGGAGACAATAGTGCCGTATGTCGTGCGGGGCCTTTCAGCAGCTAGGCTCGCCAGGTGGTGAGAAGGGGTCCTGGCATAATGCCTGAGGTGCATGCGCAATGTCTCGCTAATAATATGCGTATTTATCGAGTGATCTTGAGCGATGGCAATGGTTTCAGCCGTTGAAGCACTGCGGGGTATTCCAAGGCATATCTTAAGTGCTTGGGCTTGAATGCTCTGAATTGCGCACAGGTTGGTTTTGCCGGTGTTAGACATTGCAGGTAAGCTGTACCGTAAGAATCCGATAAACAGCACTCTGTACAGTTGTAGCATGGATGGTATGGGCACTCCCCAATTTTTTCCTGCAAGGAATTTGAGCATGTGGCATGTTGAAATCAGCCGCTTCTTCACATAGTTCACGTGTGAAGTCCACGACAGGTTTCTATCTATTATGACTCCCAAGAACCTGTGGCTTCTGCTGAACGATATGTATTCTTCATTAATCGATATACTGTAAGCAGACATTGGTTTCCGCGTGAACGCTACCACTGCACATTTTCCGCAGGACATCTCGAGGCCTTGTTTACGAAGATAGCATGACGTCGTTGTAGCAGCCTTCTGAAGGCGGGCGCGAAGCTGAGGCCTTGTCACACCTGATGTCCAAATGCAGATTTCATCAGAATAGACAGAAGGTTCTACAGTGCTAGGTAGCTGCTCGACTAGACCAGTGAGAGTTAGGTTGAAAAGGGTAGGGCTTAGTACTCCTCCCTGAGGAACTCCTCGGCTGCTGTAAAAATCAGGTGTTGGGCCATTCGCTGTCATCACGTAAAATGATCTCAGCTGTAAGTAGCTGTACACCCACATATATGTCTTGCCACCAAGACCTACTGTTTCCAAAGCACTAAGGATGGCTTCATGGGTGACATTGTCGTAAGCCCCCTTAACGTCTAGAAACAGGGCGGCGCACAGTCTCTTACAGGCTTTCTGGTGCTGAACATATGTCACCAGATCAACAACTTTGTCGATTGACGAATGGCCGCGCCTGAATCCGGTCATGGATACTGGATAGATTTCGTAGTGCTCTAAATACCACTCCATTCGTGTTAGAATCATTCGTTCCATCGTTTTTCCCACACAACTGGCAAGTGCGATAGGACGGTATGAGGCAATATCCAAAGGAGATTCACCAGCCTTTAGAAGTGGAATGAGGCGACTTGACTTCCATGCCTCGGGAACAGTACCAGTCTTCCAGGAGTCGTTGTATAGGCGTAAGAGTGCCTTCCGAGCTTCGTCTCCAAGATTACAAAGGGCACGATAGGTAATGCCGTCAGGACCGGGTGCTGAAGAACGTCTGCACAGAGCCAGTGCCGCCTCTAGCTCATCCATAGAAAACTGGCATTCCATACGGGGATCACGTGAGGGCGGTGCGTTGTCAAAAGTTCCCGTTCTTGATACTGTGAAATCGGAATCACCGGCAATTCTTCTACAGAAAGATTCTGCGACGTCAATCTCTCTGCATCGAAGGTGAAGTGCCAGAGATGTAAACGGGTGTCGCTGACCCAAGGTTGTGCTAAGACCCCGGACAGTTCGCCATATCAGTGATAGGTGCTTTCGTGGATCCAACGACTCGCAAAAGGATGTCCAACGTCGCCTAGCCGGTTTATCCATGTGCCGCTGCATTTTCTTTTGAATGCGTCTAGCCAGCCTCAAATCATCCATGCACTTTGTCCGTCGGTACCTTCGTTCTGCACGACGGCGTATTGCGCGAAGTTTCTCAAGCTCGATGTCGAAATCGGTGCGCTTGTGACTAGTCAAATGTGTATGCGTGGTATTTTGCAGGACATCCTTTATCGAGTCCTCTAGGTTATATGATGAGCCGTCGGTACAGCAGTCTTCCATTAACATTTTGAATTTCGGCCAATCGGTGTACTTGAGGCCTCTTGAGGACTTGGAGCTGGTGAAACCTTCTATACACAGGTAAGTTGGTATATGGTCGCTGCCCCGCGTTTCCAGATCCGAAAACCACTGAACTTTCCTGATAAGTGAGCGAGAAACCAATGTAAGGTCCAGGCAGCTGCTATAGGCTGATCCGCGTAAATATGTAGGGCTTCCATCGTTACAAACCCAGAGTTCGTACTCCGAGGCTAAGGACACCAATTTTCTTCCTCTAGAGTTGTCCCTGGAGCTTCCCCATAGAAAATGGTGGGCATTGAAGTCGCCAGTGATCACCCATGGCCTTGGAGTCGATGTCAGAATACCGCGTAAGCGCTCGCAGTCAAGGCGGCTTGATGGAGATAAGTAAGCTCCGATAATCGTGAAAGCAACCTTATCCTTCTTCACAGTAAGGCACACATACTGATTCCCTTCATCAGGCGAGACTCTGTGGTGAACGTAAGTGAGGTCATGGCGCATGAATATAATAACTTTGCTGCAGCCTCTGTGAGTGGAGGACATAAAGCACTCATATCCTGACAGCTTGATTGAAGCACACAGGTTGGGTTCACAAATCACAATAATGGGGAAGCGGTTCACAAATACAAATTGTCTAAAGTCAGACATGCGCGACTTCAGTCCTCTGGCGTTCCACTGAAAGACAGATGCATTCTTGACTTCCGCTCGAAACGACGGTGCCTCGTTGGCCATGGTTTTACCTTAGAGCTGCAAGCACCGGACTCAGGGTGTCCAGCACATGCAGTGCGGTCTGCGCAGCAGAAGTCTTCATATTACTCAGTAGGACACGCATGCTACTCATCAACGATTGCAGCAAGCTTATCGCTTGAACTTCATTCATCGCATCACTGGTTTGAGGGGTCGTCGAGGGCGGCGGGATTTGATGCAGCTCCGAAGTAGGTTGACGTCGTGGAAGAGAGGGCCACTGTTCGGAAGGCGCGACTGCTGTCCCTTTCTTCTGTTTGGCAGTATCCGTCTTCAGTGAGCTCGGTGTTTGTGGGTCAGCCTCTTTGATAGAGGATGACATCTCTCTATCGGTAGAGGCGTTTTTCCGTGATGGTCTTCGCCCACGACGCCGTCGTCGGCGTAGTGTAGCGGCAGCTTCCCTGTGCGTTGAATTGTCCCGCACCATACGCCTGAGTACCGCGTGCTCGTTTCGCACCCGCGGGCAATCTTTGGATGAGGCGTCATGAGCGCCGTGGCAGTTTGGACATCGTAGTATGGTGGCACTGCAGGCGTCTTTTGAGTGAGACTCAGCGCACCGTGGACACACAACTTTGTTCTCACAGACACCTTTTACGTGTCCCATCTTGAAGCACTTGTAGCATTGCAGTGGCTTCGGTATGTAAGGACGCACTGAGTGGCGAACATGACCAACTTTGATATACGAGGGAAGGCTGTCTCCCTCGAACACAAGCCTCAAGCAGCGTGAGTTGCCGAGTCTGGTAATGTGCGTAATGCGGGTGCCTTCAGTCGCTGGCTTTATTAGTATTGGCAGGTCATTAGCTGAGATGGAAAGATCCACATCATAAATGACGCCAACAGTGCCATTACAACCTGTAGCGACCACTGGCCGAACTTTCACGTTGCCGATTTCTGTTATGTGCCGAAGGCTTTGCAGTGCGCTACGGTGCATAACGTCTACAGCAAGGACATTCTTTCGTGCATCGATCCTCACGTCTTTGATCTCATTCGGCGCGGTTTCCTCGAGAAGCACAGAAAGAACTTGCCTGTTGAGGAGTCGCAAGTTAGATGCAGGGTCTTCAGGCATAAACAGCATGGTGTGCGGCCACCGCTGTCGTGCAGTCTTAACGGTGGAAACACTTGCCGACGATGCCGTCCGCAGCAGTCTTCGTTTTGTAGATCGATTCATGACGACCGTGAAGTCATCATCCGATGACTCAAAGCCGTCCGAATACAAATCGGTTGCCTCACTGTCGGTGTCGCTCGACGCGTTGCTACGCTTCCTGGACGACGAAGTCCGGTGCGACGGTTGCACGCCTGGAACATTCTCAGGTGTGTCCTGAAGCATCACCGCAAAGGAGGGAGCGGCTGCTCCCAGGATTTCCAGGAAAACAAATTGAAAACACTGAGACACGGGCACAAGCGTTCTGTGAGAGAATCGAGAGTTTTCAGTAATCAAACTACTAAGCTGTTGATTCCTACTGCTTTGGGTAATCCTGAGCTCTATAATATACCGACTGCCAGTGATGCTACTGCAGTATGCAATGATGAGGTGAATAAAGCTGATAACATCCAGGGCTCCTCAGACTGCATGAAAAACGTTGAACAAGAACAAGTGTTGAACAAGACTTAAATGTGTCTACTGATGTCGAGCATGATGTTTGGGCACAGAAACGCAGCTGGTCCCCATTAAACCATTACAGTTCAAGTTCCTTTCCGTCAAATCCCAAAAAGACACCATCCAGTAAAATACCTAAAGAAAGTATTTTGAAGAAAGTTATCCCCGAAGTTATCTCCGCAACAATTTTTGCACCAAGATAGCGTCCCTTAGAGTTCTGCGGTAGAATTGTCGATCTCTATTTGCTGCTCTTACTAAATTACATTTCGTTTGTGGTAAACGAAAGCCCCATTTATTCTTACTTCAAGAATCTTGGATTTCTCCTGATACTAATATTCATTTCAAAAATTACCGTTTGTTCAGACTAGACCACCCTAGGAGAGGTGGCGGAATAGTGACAATAATTTCGAACAAACTGTGCCACAAAGCCAAAGTTATGTTAAGTTCCTCTCCCCGGCATGCGAAATATTAGTTGTAGGCCTAATCTCCCAACCAGGCAGGTTTTGTTAGTAGTAAATGCTTGCTTTCCTTCAGGTGTACATGACACTTGGCCATTAGACACTTTAATAACCACGCGTGGAGAAAATATTTTACTAGCAGGTGACTTCAACTCACACCATGTTACTTGGGGAGTAAAAACTGATACGCGTAGCAGCCGGTTGTGGCATTGTGCCCAAGATAATCATTTTTCATGTCAGAATTCGGGAAGCTACACGTATGTAGTCATACTTCTTCAGCGCTAGATTTAACTTATAAAAGTTCCAACCTTAATGTTTCATCTTGGTCAGTCATTGACTGCGCAACAAATAGCGACCACCTACCGATAACTTTTGAAATAGAAATTCAGATAGCCTCATCAATCTCTATTACTCGTACGCATATAAACTACTCAAAATTTAAGAATTTTTTGATTTCTTCGCTGTCTTCCTTGTCAAATATTAGCACGATGCCAAAGGCTCGGAGCTTATATTCTTTATTGAAAAATTTCCGTGAGAAAGCTGAATTTGTGGTGTCGTCAGCTAATAATAACTCGAATTCTCCTTGGTGGAATGACGATTGCTCGAGGGACTATAGACACAGGAAGGCAGCATGGAAAAAGCTTTTGTACAATCAGTGCCCTCAAAATTGGAAAGACTACCAGTTCGTTGCGGTGTTTTTAAACGTACAGTTTTCAAGTCAAAAGAAGATTACAAAAGGCGGATTCTCAATTATATTTCTCAATCCAAGATTAAAGAAGCGTTATTTAGATTCCTTCGTAAAAATAAATTGATTCCGCAATGAATAAATGCATACTATATCATTTTGTCAGCCGAAGAAATAAAAGCTTCATTAGAAGTCATTGGTAAGGAATGCGAGCAACGTTTTTCCAGCCAACTATCATCACCTCCTTCACATGCGCTAAGGGACGAGGACTTCGCAGAAGTTTCCAGGTATGAATTGTCGCAGGTGTTAGCTAACTTGCCACCAGAGGCTCCAGGCCCGGACGTAGTTACGTCGTTAATGTAGAAATTGATGCATAAAGAGTGCCAAGAGTACCTATTGAATATAATCAACTATTCGTCAAGAACGGCATGGCTCCCGTTGGAGTGGAAAATAGCAAAAGTAATACCAATACCTAAAGTTCCGGGTAAATGATACGTCTTGGATACCATTAGGCCCATGGCATTAACCTCAAACTTTGTAAATGTAAGTGAGAGAATCCTAAACGTTCGAATAACAAATTTCATCAGTGAGACAGAAGTTCTGAATCCATCCCAAATTGGCTTCAGATCTGGACGCTCCATATCTCAGGCCCATATAGACCCTTAAAGTCGCATAAAATTAGCTAAGCGTGAAGGAAAACATGCTGCGCTTGACACTCTCGGTATATCAAAAGCGTACGACAGCGTTGAGCAGATAGCGTTGATCAACCAGCTGCACAACCTCAACTTCGCAAACTATTTACAGTCATGGATAGCAGAATTTTTACGCAATTGAACGCTTTACTGTTACAAAAGCGGTATCTCGTCTTCTAAATATATGCAAACAAGAGGTGTCCCGCAAGGCGTCGTCCTTTCTCCGGTATTGTTAAATATCTTGATGAGCTTTGTACCACGGCATCAGTACGTCCACGCTTATGTGTATACGGACGACATCGCATTTTTATCAGCAGCGGAGGACATTCACAAGCTATTTCAAATATTACAGACATACCTATCTACCGTAGAAATGTGGCTTCATAGCTTACATCTGTATTCAAATGTCAAGAAATGTTATGTTTTAACATTTCCACTCAAAGACCCTTTTCCCATTTCGCTCTCCTATTATCAGGATTCTATCCCTCAAGTAGTGAATGTGAAATATCTGGGCGTGATCTATGACCAATCAACGTCTTGGAAGACACACATTGAGTACACTGCTGCAAAGGGAGGTCGTGCGTTGGGAATATTAAGCAAAATCAGTAATAGTCGGTTAGGTATGTAGGTAGGCGAAGAAATACTCTTATCTCTGTGTATTGTAACTATATTCGCCCGGTGCTTGAGTTTGGGTGCGTGTTATACGCGGGGAAATCTGCCTACAAGATACATCATCTGGTAGTCATAGAGAGACAAGCCTTGAGACTATGCTTAGGTTTCCTTTAGCTTGTTTAAATCGAGACCTTTTATCTGGAAGCTAGGCTCGCCTCACTAGTAGTCTGTTTTAAGTCGTTAGGTACACAGGCATTTCTCAGGCTTTATGCATCGCCGGCAAGGTGCTTAGAAGCAGTTTTTATTGACCGTCCTGTTTAAAAAAGATTTATTTTCGCAAACGTTTATAAGACTCAATAGAACATTTCCTTCTTAGACCTACTTTAACGATGATGACAAAACAGACGTCAATTACATGAACATGGATATGAGATGACGTTGAAAGAACATGTACAATCGATGGTTCACCCAAACACAACCACAAAAAATATTTCAATGTAAACAAGAGACACAAATAAAACATGAACATGTACATTTTGCATATTTACATGTTGGCATGCCATTTCTGCCGGCGCATTGACACATCAGCCTACCAATACCAGGCCGGCCAAAAGCATGTTTCACTCGTCCGTCATAGACCGACAGAAAAGGGCAACACCAGTGCCGAAGAAATTCCTCTTCATCGAGGAAGAAGAGCTCCTCCGACAATACAGACAGCAGCTCCGAGTACAATCGCTCTAGGATCGGGTAGAGCGCGCGGTGGCGGCAGCCCGCTGCAACCGCCTCACAGCGGTTGCGCCAGAGGCAGAAAGAGCCGGCGACAATGAGAAGACAAGCGAAGTGGCCTCGCGAACAACGCCCAGAAGAAACAAAACGATTTACTCTGAGGCAGTGAAACCTGACATGTACGACTCTCCGAAAACGCGAGCAATGACACAATGCCTCAGAAAATGCTGATTTGTTTCCCGAAGCGAGCAGTTCGGACATGTTGCTGACTGGACCATTCTCCACATTTCGAGGTGGTTGAAAGTGGGAAGCACATCCCATACCAGGCACCACATAAAGTCCCGGAGGTGTCCAGGCAAAAAAGAAGCCGTTAACAAGCTCGAAGACAGCCGTCTGGAGTGAGCACGGCGGACTGGGGGGACCAACGGAAGCAACAAAGCAGCTGTCTCAGCTATGCGGTTGTTCAAAACATCTATGCCAGGACAGCTCGACTGGACATGGCGAAAAAATGCAACAGTTGTTGCAAAAAACGCAGAAAGTGTTATTGACTGCGACCCCATTTTAAGGTGCACATTAGGCATCCAATGCCGAAGGCGAGTACCCAGAAAGTAATATGCAAGCGTTCGTGCGGGAGATTCCTCCCCTTGAACTAGGCGCCAAAGCAAGCGCAGTGCCAGCAGCCGACAGCGTATGGACACTGAAGGGAAAGCAAAGCCTCCCAGAGGACGCTGCTGTCCCAGCGCCACACGAGAGACCAATTCAGTGTCGCCTGACCAAAAAAAGGCACACAAAGCAGACTGCAGTGATCGCACGATACGTAAAGATGGTTGCATGACGTGAAAAAGGTACCAAATGCGACCGCAAAATACAATCTGCGCATGGTACCTCCGCTAAAGAAGCGGGAAGCCAATATCCCATGCATACTGAATTTTAAGTCTTACTTTTTGAGAGCGTTTAACCAAACAGATTTGCGAATGCCGTGGTGGTTGTATAAAATACCTACAATACGAAGGGTCGCGGTTCACTGAATAGGAAGACTGGCACTACGCCTGGAGTTTGGAGAGCCAATCAAGAAATACCGGAATTTAGAGATGTTCAACGCTGCACCTGAAATGTCGCCATACTGGGAAAATACACTCAGGCTGCGTGAAAGCCATCTTCATCTGAAAGGTACAAGGTTACATCGTCAGCGAAAGCTGTGACTTTCACGACACAGCTACCAGGAAGCGCAAGACACTGAACGCGTTATTCCACGTCAAGCGCACGCAAATATGGCACAAGGCTAAGGACAAATAGCACAGGAGACAATGGACATCCCTGACGGATCTCACATGTTATGGAAAAGGCAGCGCTTTCCCAGCTATGCATAACTAGTGTGCTTTTCAGACCAGTGTAGGTATTTCTAATCATTTCCACAAACGACTGAGGAAAGCCGAAGTCTGTGAGCACATTAAAGATATACGAGTGCTCTAGTCGGTCAAACGCCTTTTTCTAGTCCAAAGACAAAAATACCTAGCGCATATCGCCACAGAGTACAGACTATGATATCGCGTGTGGCAAACGACAAGCTGTGTATTTGTTTTCGAAGCACTCATGAAGCCTGGAGATGACCTACCAGGGCGTTTAAAACACCCTTCAAACATTGAACGACTACCGCCGCGAATATATTATAGTTAATGTTGAGGAGCGTGATAGGTCTCCAATCTTCAGGATTAACGTAGGAAACATCACCGTTTAGAATAAACACAATGCGTCCATCTCAAAAACTCGATGGAAAGACACTGTCCTCGTAACATCGCCGGATAAGCGCGGTAAGGGTAGCACCAATCTCATTCCTAAATTTCAAGTAAAACTCACCAGGAAAACCGTCTGGCCCAGGGGCTGTTCTACGTTTCATAGATTTTAGTGCCGCCTTCACCTCTTTAGGCTACGGAAGGATGGGCAGGCAATTCGCACCTTCTTGAGGAATACGGGGCAAACTTCTAAGCATTGGCGGTGTTTTATAACAGTTAGTCCGCAGGGCCAAACACGACATTGCTTCAAAATGCGCCAAGAAAACAGATCGATCACGCGTAAGCGGCTCCGCAGGTGGTATTTATGCTGCCGTAGGGACAGATGGCTCTGATTGCCCAAAAAACGAATGCCTCGCGTAGCGCAGCACCTAGGCATGTGCACATGGGCTATGTGTACAGCGCCAAGCTGCTGCCGCCAGGGACGAAGCAGCAGTCAAGCGCTGAAAGTGTTCACGCAGTTCACGCCCTCAAGCTCGCATCAAAGGAGAAGGCGTTTCGCCGTGCAAAGCAATGCGTAGATTCATGGCAGTATCAGCAAGCTCTTCACAAATGCGTCGACGAAGCGAACGCCCCTCCACTGCGCAATGCAGGTGCCACTGTGTTTTAGGCGCGTCCCAATCTTCAGGACCAGACGCCGTGAGCGACACACGTATTTCGTGGGGCAAATCTGATCTTGAGCGCGCGTCCTGCAGGACATAGACATCAAGAAGCCATGGCTTTTTCGAAAAAGAAAATGGAACTTCGAGCTTCAAGACAATAGGCCGATGATCGGATACATACACAGGAGAAGGTGGGAAGGACAGAACGCATAAATCGGAGACAAACGCCTCTAACGCACATGGGATATAAGCCCGGTCGAGCATGCTGGAGGATCGTCCACGTCGCCATGTTCAAGCAAAGGTATTTTCGTGAACTACATTGTGCGCGTCCAGTGAGAAAAGTGGGGACAAGGCGTCGCAGCTCGCGTGAATTCCAAGCAGACCGGCCCCAGCCGGGACCTTGTACATCGGTTCGAGTATTTAGAACGCAGTTGAAGTCGCCAATGAGAATGGCAGCACGACCATCAAGAAAAAACACATCCAGATTTCTAAAAAAGTCATTAGGCTGTCCAGCTTGTGATGGCCCATACAGACACAGTATCCTTAATTTGAAAGAAAAGTAGCGACAGTCTGAAGCCAGAACCCTGCCCACACCATCGTAAAAAGCATGATGATCCCGTAATAAAGCCCGATAAAATGATAATTCTTACTCCCGTAAAACGAGATGTAGCGAAAGAGAAATAACAATCTAGGTTGAACTTTCGTTTAAAAGAAAGCACTTTGGATAGCGAGAAGAAATTTGTTTTCTGGAGGCACAAAACTTCACAACTTCCAGCACGGGCGACACTATTCGTTTCAAGCTGCTTTGCCGGACTGCGAAAACCCTGAAAGTTCAATGAAATAATATGTCGCGTAGTAGCCATAATGAAAAGTAAAGACTAACTTGGATGGACGCACAGTTTTAGACGGTGTCCTGGAAAGTGTCCAGGGGACACTTTCTCAACCAAATCACAATGCACTGTTCAACCCTGCAGAAGAAGGTCGAGGTTTTTTGGACCATTGGGATTTACCATGGCCATCACTGCGCTCATCGGAGCAAGAGCTGGAAGTGTGCCCTCGCTTGGTTTGACGTGGAGCTGCCATGTCGACGTCAAAATCGGCAAGGCTAGAGAGTCCGATTATACTACCCAGTCCCAAGCTAAAGCCGTCTTCTGAAGAAGTGTCCTGTGGAGGTAGGGACTGAGCCACCGGCAAGCTTGGATCCACATCCTTGATGCTGGCAGCACTGTTTACGTCTCGGCAGGCCGGTGTAGGCACCCTTTGTGTGGGCGATATTTTACGTGTACGGCGCAATGCCGAAGTGGTCGGAGCGGCAGCAACAGAAGACGCTGTGGTATTTTCGGCACTGTTTCCCCAAATAACATGAATCATAGTAGAGTGTACTAGAAGCTTTTGAGTGGCGCGAGCAGCTGCCTGGGAGCGGCCGTTTCGGCGTGGAATGATGCGGTGGCGCTGGCGTCGACCAATCTACCCGGGCGGATGGCTGGCAGGCATTCCGCGTATGTGTTGGTACCTCTCCGTCGCGCCTAGTGTGAAGGTGATCTCCCTCTTTTTTTTCTTATTAACATACCTCCCCTTTTTCGCGCAAATACAGGTTATTTGACATTATTGTTAATGAAATGCTCAGGCCCGCACTGCAGCCCGAAGCAGCATAGCACATTGTACAATATAACGAGCGCGTTTTTTTTAATTTTTAAAGTGTACACACTTTAGACGAGAAACCAGCTGGCCGGTACACACCGGAAGCGCTCCCCTCCCCCCCCCCCCAAAAAAAAGGAATATGGTGCACACAAAACGAAGAACTCTTGGTCCATTCCACGTAAAACACCAAAGCTGGACTCAAATAAAAGGCTCATTGCTTGTGGCTGCGTGCACACACGACAAAAAAGTAGGCTTTATAGATATTATTTGAAGAACAGCAGAGTTTTTCCAAACCTTTCTCTGGTTTTGAAATATGGGAATAGATTCATTGTTGTAGGACCCACAGAAATGCAAATACGTAATACTGCAAAAGAATGTCTTAGGTGAAACATAGTAGTGGAAGATTTTGAGAGTTTAAAAAACGGAACAACACTGCAAAGCAGAGTCGTAACTAATGTTAATCATAATTGATAACATAAAATGCAAGGTTTACATATTTAAAAAGCAATACATTTGTAATTAGGTAAATTGTAAAAAACGTATAATATAGAGCCAGGATACAAAAGATAACATAAAGCAAAGCAAACAGAACGACAGAGTTAAGGTTGTCTTTCCAAAATGCATTTAAAAAAAAAGATGTTATGGACGAAAGATTGTTTGAAGGGACAATGAAGTGCAACAATGAATTGGCTTAGATCGATGAAATATGCACCGAGATCCTTAATGCTGCTAAATTTACCATCACAGGTTTAAACAAAAAGATTCAAAATCAAAGATTTATTTTGAGATTTCGCGTCATTATTTGCATGTTCTCTCGCTTACAAGCCTCTTGTAAAAAAATTGTTTTTCTTCTTGGTGTACCGTCAAAAAATTAAGAGTGTAAGAAAATATGCACGAAAAATGATATCCTTTTTACGCCACTGTAGCAATTTATAGCCTGCTCAGTTTTAGGTGCTTCTGTGCGCTTTTGACACTGTAGAAGATTTCTCATCTTGACTTCATTTACGCGTGCAGACCATGGGTAAGGTCCGATGGTGGCAAAAATGAAGTTTCTGCTGCTCCACAACAGAGTGGGACGCTTGCAACAAGCTGCATAGCATCTGAGGCTTCTCGAACAGTTACTAAACTGGACTTGCAGATTAGTTTCTCTTGCACGAATGCATTAAATTGCACGATTCCATTGCCTGCACAGGTGAAGTATACGTCTCGTTGAATGCAAAGTTCACGAGTGCTAGGATTCAGTGAGCACGCTACGCACGACACGCCGGCAAATCCAGGAAACTCGTGCAGCGCCCATGACTTTGATGGTAGGACAAGACCACGAAGGTCACCGAGAGTGACAACTGCGTCAGACGAGGGACTTGAGCTTGCCTCGTCAGCTTCGTCGCCATCTGCAGAAGTTGCACCATTGGTATCCACAAGGAGCTGTGCAGGAGTGCTAATGCGTCGCCGTTTTCTTCTGTTGTCATTCTCAGCCGGCACACACTGATGACGCCGCTTTGTTTGGGTCCGCGGAGCCGGAGTTTTGAGCGTCAAATATGCAGGCAGGTTGGGCAAGATCGTCGGGACTGCATCAGGGGCAAGTGTCGGCGTTCCCCTAGGAATTCGGACTTGAACACCATTGATAACGTGTACGTAGTCTCTAACAATGAAATGCGGCTTGAAAGGTAAATCGCACACAGCACAATCGGCGTCAAGCGGCTTGTCAAGCCGATGGAGGTTCCGCTCCCAAAGAAGTCGTCGTTCTTCGTCTTTCGGGGCCTTGAAAAGTGATAACTTCCTATTTTGTTGCACACGCGGATATCCAGTTGTGCAACCTAGCGCGTAACAGTGGTTTAGACGCTACTTCTTCGTCATTTCGCGACTAAAACCGAGATGCCGGCCATGCCGCCGAGCCAGCCGAGTAAACCAAGTGGGAAGATTGGGCGATGGCAGCACCGCCGCTACTTTCGCCACAAGTTGGGAATGAAGAAAGCAAGGGGAAACCGTTTCGGTCGCGCCACTCAAAATTTCTAGTACACTCTAGTCATAGGGTCAACTCCACCAGCAGCAGCCTGAGAACTGGGGTCATTTGAGCACGGAACATCAAGTGGCGTCAGAGAAGAGCCGCCGACGCTGTTTACAGGGCAGTGCGTTGCGTCTTTCGACTCGCACGGTTCCTGCACTAGCGGGGACGCCGACGCGCCGAGCGTCACATCGACAATCGCACTTGTGTTGTGCGCTTCGTTTGAAGGCACTTGTAGGGGTGAAGCCAGCACAGCGTCGGTGACATCCTCCGCGTACTCCGAGTCGGTAGTTGGTTCCGTTGCCGGAGTCAGTGGTGGAAAGGCACCTGCGGCAGCGTCTGAGTAAGAGCGGCGGACACGGCAAACCACAGTTGGGTGGCCATTCCCGCAGCGTCGACATGGGCGGTCACATCCTTCACTAACAAGACCATGCACACCGATGCGACCACAATACGGTGTTGTGCACTGGGCTCATAGACGGTCCCGTGAGCCACATCTTCGACATACACGCTGGAGACCACGGTAGTCGAACGTGGCACGGTGACCAGACATGCGCAGGTAGTTCGGCACAGAATTAGCGGCGTTCATCTCCATTCGAACAAACCGCGTTCCAGTGAGTACGCCGCCTCGCCCACTCATCAAACCAATGTTGACAGTGAGCACCTTGCCTTTAGGGGATAACGCTTGGATGAGAGCTTCGTTTGAGATGAACGATAGCAGTAACAGGCAGGCGACGTTGGTCACTTGTGGGCCAAAGGGGCGACTTGAACAAGCTCGCCGCTGATCACCAGGCAGCCAGCATTGATGATTAGAGACATGGAGGCCATGCTCTTCACAATGACTTGGAAGCTTTAAGCCCCCTGATGCTGAACGCAGTATACCTCTGAGAGGCCGACTATTGAGGCCATCGCATCAACGACGGTCTCGGCACTAGTCCCCGTAGGGACAACAACGTCGAAGACTAGCGCCTTCGAAGGTGTCCAAGACGCGACGGGCACCATGACTCGTACTGGCAGACGCCCCTGACGTAGAACGATCAGGGACGTTCTTAGCACTTGCAAACCGGAGTCAGTGCCTTGCCTTGCTAAAAGCAAGGAGGTTACGCCCAGCTAGTTTAACATTGCAACCATTTATGGTGAGATAGTGCTTCAAGTGCATCCTTCTGATGCTAGGTTGGTAGAGTAAGCATAAAATCCAAGGCGAAGTTTTTTAGAGGTTAAGTAACCGATACTTGTCTCTGTATGTTATTTCATCAAAAAATCTGTATCTTATTTCTGTATCTGTATGTTATTTCATCATTTGCGATTAACGTGCGCGGGTTTCCTCCTCAATAAAAAAGGGTGCACGCGTGCCGCTCCTCTAGTCCGGCCATAGAGGTGGCTACCTACTACTACGACGACTACCACTAATACATACATCACAGATGCTTAACCCACGGCTTAGGGAGCTTCGTCCCTAAAATAGTGTGATTGCGACTGACGAATAAATGCCGTGCCTTGAATGAAGAAAACAAGAATTACGACGTCGCTGATGACATAAGTAGGTTAATTAATATACCTCCGTAAACGACCGTAAAATACCTTACCGTTGTAATTACGCCGTTCAACATTCTGGTTCAATTCTTGCTTATTTCAAAAGAGTTTGTGCTCACGAACACAAACTTTTTTAAAAATAATTTTTCAAGGAGAAGTGTCGGAGAAACATTTACCAAGCTTTTCGCTTACAAGGGTTGGCTGCCGTTGTTCGCCTCACTTGGTGTAGGTAACCTTCAAAAGAGTGTTTGCCTTGTATGTTTATTCTGGTAAAAAGTGAGTGCAATAAAACTTTTTAATACAAAAATATAAATGATAAGACAATTGACAGGCAGCTTTTCTCGCAGCGCACTATCTTGTTAGTGGCAGAAACCAATGTAAAGCTCAAGTTCTGTTCGTTATCGCACTGGTGCAGGGTTCTCTCGACATCGCTAGCCGTGCCTTTCTGTCAGAACTAGTCGTTAACCTATGGATTGTCTTCAGGAGGTCATGAGTGCCCTACTAAAGGTTAATCATCATACGCCAATGAAATCGTCGGCACAAGCAGAACGTTTCTAACGGGCTGGCAGAACACACCTCCATCAAAGATGGTGGTGACGTCATCACTCAGCGAACGTCCTCTTCCGCATAATTGCCAACAAGAGCGCATCACCGCACAACAAAACAATAGCACGGTTCTCTCGTACAGGAAGCTATTGGTAAATAAAAAATATCGATCCTTCCCTTTCAGAATCTGTGTTCTGTGTTCTACGTATGAAATTGAGGCTCTTTGCAAGCATGTACCACAAAATCTACGCTGATAGGCCTGCAATTGGGCTCATGGAGCAACAATAGGCTTAACAGGGCACAATTTTTAGGCATTTCCAACTATTATGCAATGTGGTTTGTTATTGCGCATGCTACAGCAATATTTTAGATTGTCTCTCAACCTTCGCTATCGGCCCATTTCTCGCTCGAGCAGTTGTATTGAGCGAATGTGCGGCAGAGCCTGGTACTCACACGTGCAACTCTACAATCTGCCAGTATTCTCGTCTTTCCATGCGTCACTTGTACCCTTCGAAATTAATAATATCTGGGATATTACGTATCAAAATACGATATAATTTGTAGGAACGCCGCAGTGGAGGGCTTCGGTTATTTCGGCCTTCTGGTGTTCCTAAACGTGCACTGACCTCACACATTACCTAGACTTCTACGATTTCGCCTTCACTAAAATTTGACCACCGAAGCCCCAACCAAACCAGCGACCTTCTCCTCAACAACTGATTCTTCGAGGCAGACACTTTCAAAACGGCATGGAGCTGTTCAGTGATAGGTCATTTATTTTGCGTAATCGCTCAAAATGCTACTCAAGTAGCCGCTTTTCTTCAAATACAAAAATTATGCTACATGCATAAATGGTGAAAGTGCACCCACAATTCAGTAAGGATGTAAAAGTGCTTATCCTTGAACAATACGAATGTCAGCAACACAGTGACCGTTAAAGGTCTGAGTGCCAAGCACGTCCCGGTGAGGGAAGGAACGGTGGGTTCCATGCTTAGGAGCCCGTATGGCCTAACCACCTCATTTCATTTTTGAGAACGTTCCGCGAAAGAGGTCAATACAGTCCTAAGGGTATGGCAGCTCGAGGCATAAATTCAAGGCAATGATGCGAAGCCCTTACCCCTCATCAATGTTAACAACGAAGCGCAAGGGACTCAGCTGGTTTTCTTCTTTCACCAATGTTTGGCGTGTCCTCCGTATTCTTCCATCGCCACATTACCTGGCCAGAGACACAAACGCACTGCCCACACAAGACATGTGCATGTAGGCAGGGAAATCTTGAATTTACATGGAACTACCAAGAGCTTGCGGAATGAATTTGCGACAGCAAGATGGGCGAGTAGCTGAAACCGTGACAACCCATTCGGGGCTGGTGCATTTCAAGAAATGAACTTGGCACAACTCTCGCCCTCGTGTTTCACCTTCTGTAGTAGGCGTAAGAAAGGCATCACATTTAGCAAGCGAGCGCATGTGTTCGTGTGTACAATGGTGCACGTGTGTATGATAGCTTGATTTCTGACAATGCATGAATTACCCACATGACTCTGCAATCTATAGTCAGGCGTTTCTCGTCCCCGCAGTACGCCTATAAAGGCTGCTTGTGATATGCACGCCAGCGCACCATATATCTTGACCTCCGCTTCAATGTTTGACGACGTACGTAACGGTATTGTGACAAGTTTCATGTGTCGACCAGTGCGTGAACATCGTCATACAGTCTTACCCTCCCATACTAATGTTAATTCATGCCAAGTTAAAGGGGTGATCACGAGAACACTCAGATGTAGGCGGCTAGAGATGTATAGATACGCACATAGAAACCAAAAGTGGTTACACTACGCAAATAAGTGTTCAGCAATTATTATTGCGTGGCGAAAGCATAGAATCGCACCAGCCGTTACGCCATGTGACTGCGAAACGTGTGCGCCGTAGATAGCGACGAACCTACTGCAGAGGGTCGAGCAATAATATTTGATAATCGTCGGTGACCCACAGCATCAACAAAGCTCTTATGCTACAGTGCTAATGATGATGACAATATATATATAAAGACCCACACCAAAATTCTTTCACCTTCGAGTAACTTACGGCGAACAATGCGCAAAAAACTGCGTGAATTTTTTATCGCTTTTCGCATCTAAAGTGCTCGATTCTGCGTCACTGTGAATCGTTGACTTCTAACTGCTTACAAAAAAATAAATAAATACGATTGCCTTTAGCGAACTTACGAAGTAAACACTAGTGTTTCTTAGGAGACTTTGCAGAGACCGAGGTTGACGCTTTTGCTCTTTAAATATCATAATTAGACGATGATATTTTCATTATGGCACGGTGTGCGACTTTTCGATGACAATTTTCCGTAGCGCTTCACTACACTAGTTTTATTGAAAGATCAAGAAGTTTCCACATTCAAAGAAAAATTAACAAAAGATTATGCTATTTTTATTGCCTCTGAGCTTCATGTCTCGAATTCGCTGTTAACGGTAATTCAGACCATGTTTAACGAAGCTCCCACAATAAAACCATTGAAAAAAAAACAGTGAAACACAGTTCGCATACAATTCTATTATTACTGTCGTGAAAAACAATTTCTGAACTGCAGTTCAAAAGAACAAAATTAAACAAACGTTAAAGTATGACAAAAAACAAAACATCAAGACGACGCCAAAGGCGCCGGCTGGCGGCTGGCATCGGTGGACTGTCGCACCGACTTCAGTGCCTTCGTAATCCCCGTCGTCGTCGTCCGAGACGCCGCCGACGTCGTCTCACCCCATGGCCGCTTTTTGCGTCCAAGGCATATCGGGTGTTACGACGAGCGGCACGGCCACCACGTGCAGGGCTTAGAGCTTCGGCGATGCGCGAACCAGAACGGCGCCCTGCGCGAAACGCCGCCATGGTGAGCATTGTAGGAAGACAAACTCGCGATTCGACTCGCTCCGTCTGATATCGCTATGTGAATTCGAATGTCGGAGAGTCGCTGGAGGAATAATTTGGTGAGTTCTAAGAGCAAGTGAGTCCAATTTATAAGGAAATGGTGAGAGAGGGTAGTCCACTTGAGGAAAAATTATGAACCAAAGTCCCAGTCAGCCCAGTTTAGAAAAAAATTGTGCGAGTGTGCATGAAAGTGAGCTTCAAACAGAAAATACATTTCTTTAGTGAGTATAACTGTTCTCCACGTCTTCTGACGACCTACGGTCGTTACTCATCTTAGACCTTATTATTCTTGTTATGACAATTCATGGTAATAATCACTGCTACTCACGTACTTATGCTACCGGGATATTCATTGATGCGAGGCGTAAGCAATTTAGTAAGCTCACGTACTTATGCTACCGGGATATTAATTGATGAGAGGCGTAAGCAATTTAGTAAGAGGAAGGTCGAGTTTCTTGGCTTTTTACCGCAATACATTTGACGGCAAGTTATGGCGTTGCCCCGCAGCGGCGGTCTAGTGACTAAGGTACTCAGCTGCTAACCCGCAGCTCGAGGAATGGAATCCCGGCTGCAGCGGCTGCATTTCCGATTGATTTGGAAATGTTGGCGGCCCATGTGCTCAGACTTGGGTGCACGTTAACGAACTACAGGTGATCGAATTTTCCGGAGAGCTCAACTACGGCGTCTCCCATATTCATATTATGGTTTTGGGACGTTAAGCTCTACGTATCAATCAATCAATCAATCAATCAATCAATCAATCAATCAATCAATCAATCAATCAATCAATCAACCAATCAATCAAGCAAGTAATGGCGTTAACGCACAAAGGTATCATGATCGAAAACTTCATTGCACAATAAAGGACTCATGAGTCGCTTAAGTGAACTCCAATTTTTTCTGCCGACCCATAGTGAGCACGATAATCAAAGGCAAAGTAACCGGCACTGCGAACAACAAAGACGAAAAAATGAGGGTACTTCGAAGTTTCACCTTTAGGAGTTGAGCGCGATTGCTGTATCCAGTTCCTAGTGCGAATACTTCTTACACGCAGTGCATGAAACCTTTCCGAACTTGCTGTGCACCCACCATGTGGCCTATGCACCCACCATGTGGCTATGCTATTTGAGCTATGGGCACCATGTAGCTATGCACCCACCGATTTCAGCGCCTTCGTAATCCCCGTCGTCGTCGTCGTCTGAGACGCCGCCCACGTCGTCTCATCCTGTGGCCGCTTTTTGCGTCAAAGGCATATCGGGTGTTACGGCGAGCAGCACGGCCACCACGAGAAGGGCTTAGAGCTTCGGCGATGCACGAATAAGAACAGGCCTGGCGCGAAACGCCGCCATAGGGAGCATTGAAGGACGGCAGACTAGCGAGTCGACTCGAGCCGACTCACATCGCAACGTGAATCCTAATCTCAGGGATTAGGATTCACTGGCCTCGAGCAGTGGATTAGCCAGCTCAGAGAGGACGTCATGAGTACCACGAAGAATATTAGTCCTGCTCTTCCGGTTGAAAAAACGGACAGCGGCCTTGCCCATCAGCTCGTGGCCAAGCAGTCACTTCTCGCCCGCTGGAAAGGCCAGCGCCTCAAGCGCAGGTTGCGCAAGAAAATCTCCGACCTAAACAAGACCATGGAGGAGCACTGCCGCGTCCTCTCCAAGCAGCAGTGGGACGAGGTGTGCAACTCGGTAGACGGCCAGATGCGTAATGACAAGACATGGAACCTGCTCAACACCTGCTCAGCGATACTAATACCAAAACTAACCAGCGGAACGTAGCAGCACGTGGCATGCACGAAGCCAAGCGGTGCTCTTCAATAGAGGAGGTTTTGAAGCAGCTGGTGCAAACGTACCTCCCTGTCGACTCGAACCCCGCAACAACGCACCCCGAGTACTCGGAACCGGCCAACACTGAACTCGATGCCGAGATATGCCACGAAGAGGTTCGGCAGGCGCTCCACGGGGTCAACGGAAGGTCTACCGTGGGCCCCGACGGCCTAAGTAATAAGACCCTGCCCAACCTGGAGGACCGGTCAACCGACTACCTCACCGAAGTTATCAACGAGGCATGGAAGATAGGCGAGGTCCCCGACCCGTGGAACGTCGCACGCACCGTGCTCATTCCCAAGCCGAGGAGGCCACCCAACTTGGACAACACGCGCCCTATTTCGCTCACATCCTGCGTGGGGAAGGTAGCCGAGCATGTGGTACTCAATAGGTTGACTCGGTACCTGGAAACAATGGGCTCTACCCACACACCATGATTAGTTTTCGGGCCAAGTTTGCGACGCAAGACGCTATGAAGCTGCTCAAGCACAAAGTCATCGACTGCAACACTCGAGACATGCGGGCCATTCTCGGCCTCGACTTAGAGAAAGCCTTCGACAATGTTACTCACTCTTTGGTGTTGCGGTCGATTGCTGAGCTCGGCCTTGGAGTCCGATTCTACGAACATGTCAAATCGTTCTTGACCCGTAGGAGAGCCACCCTCAGAGTGGGAGACCTTGTCTCCGAGGAGATCGAGCTGGGCTCGCGCGGCACGCCACAGGGGTCAGTGATATCGCCCACCCTGTTCAACCTTGTCATGGTCGGGTTGTCCAAGAGGCTCTCATGAATCGAAGGCAATAACCACACAATTTACGCGGACGGTATTACCCTTTGGTGCACAGGTGGCAGTGACAGGCATGTCGAGTGCTCTTTGCAGGAGGCCATAGACACCACGGAGATTACCTCCATCCCACAGGCCTTAGGTGTTCCCCAAACAAGTCCGAGCTCCTCCTCTACCAACCCACTAGGTGAGGGCAAAAGCCCAAAAACTGGCAGCCGATCTAAAAGAGTTATATTAAGCTCTGCACCGGAGATGGCGGCACAATACCCTGAGCCGACTCCATTCGGGTCCTCGGCATGACCATCGAGTCCAATGGTTCCAACGGGAAGACTATACTTAAGCTCGCCGCCGAGACGGATAATGCGGTTCGGCTGGTTAGGCGGGTGGCCAACCGCTACCAAGGCCTCAAGGAAGACAACCTCATCCACCTGATCAATGCCTTTGTGTTCTGCCACTTTTCATATTTCATGGGGATGCACAATAGGCAGCGTCCTGAGCGTGACAAGATCAACGTCTTGCTCAGAAAGATTACTAAGTGGGCCCTCGGTATCCCGATGAGGACGGGCACCGACCGCCTGCTCCAGCTCGGAGTACACAATACGTGGGAGAAGATGGCCGAAGCGCAGGAGCGGGCCCAGCTCGCGCGCCTTTCGAGCTCCCAGACCGGCAGACATATACTCCGAGAGCTCGGTCAATCTCCGGCTGAAGTGGACGAGAAGATGAGACAGGTGCCCCGTGAGATTCGCAACCTCATCACTGTGGCACCGATACTGAGGAATGTCCACCCGAGCACAATCGTGGTAGGCGACGTATCCGGATAGAGCTGCCACTCTTCTCAAGCAGATTCATATTGAGGAGCATGGCGTCAGCTTTGTCGACGCGGCAGGGTACCGTGGAAGCCGTGCCTTCTCCGCAGTCGCCGTCGACTCCAAACAGCAAATCACTAACTGTGCATCGGTTCACACTGTCGATCCCACATTTGCCGAGCAAGTGGCCATCGCCCTTGCCGTCCTGGAAGGACAAAGGGAGGTCATCTATCGTTACTCTATAGGTCAGCTATTCGCACTTTCTAGCGCGGTGTAATCTCTAAGAAAGCCCTACGCGTGCTCCAGAGTGGTGGCCGCCATGGTATCAAGCACCACGTACTGATCTGGTTTCCTGCACATGTTGGACAGGTTGAAGGTGCTCCCCCCAACCTCAACGAGTCTGCCCACGAGGCCGCGTGCGCGCAACCGACCACGCCAGTTCTGGGCAACGATTCGGGGCCATAGGGGTTGCGGAAAACAATGACGCGCCTGCCACGTACAACGAAATAACAAAGCATTTTTACCACGCACGAAGATTATATCTACTCTCTTATCCAAACTTAATAGGCCACAGGCCTTTACGCGCAGGCTACTGCAGACCTATACGTACCCGAACCTGAGATCCCTTCACGCTATTTATCCCGACGTGTTCCCCAATGACGCTTGCCCCGCATGTGGGGATGTATCCACGCTGGCGCACATGCTCTGGCAGTGAAAAGCAATGTACACTAACCCCAACAGTACATAGATCAGGTTGAGGCGGCCCTACGCAGCTCCCTCCTGGTCGACCAACTTTGGTCCGTTCAGCAGGCCCGCAGAGCGGCCGATAGAGTTGGCCTAACAGTCCCGACTTGGGAGTCGCCCGCTGCGCGCTGACTCGCGCCTTGCAGGACCACAATAAAATTTCGCAACCAACCAACCCATAATGAGCACGATAATCAAAAGCAAAGTAACCGGTCCTGCAAACAGCACAGACGAAAAAATTGAGGGTGCTCCGAAATTGCGCCTTTAAGAGTGTAGCGCGATTGTAGTGTCCAGTTCCTAGTCCGAATACTTCATATGCGTAGCGCACGAAACCTTTCCGAACTTAATATGCACCCACCATCTGGCCTTAAGGGAATAGGCGCAGCTGCGTGAGGGCCTTTTCTAGTGGGTGACCAGCTCTAAACCACGAAGCAATTATGATCAATGTTCTGACACATGCTGGTAATGGGTGCTTCATTATTGCAATGTTTAATGTCGCATTGCGAAGCATATAAACTGGAAGCGTGTGTTTTAGATCACCAAAATTATTTTCACTGCATTTCCAAGCAGAGGGAGTTCCTTTCACCGTATTTGTAAGCCCTCTCATACCCAAGGGGTCGAACATCCGCACTACACGCTAACGACCAGGGTTCGAGTCCTCTCTGATCCAGAATTTTTCATTATTCATTTTATTTGTAATTTTCTTCATTTTTGAGCCGTGCATACGATGACTTTTCGCTGACAACCAACGGCACTGAGGCCGGAATATCTGCGAAACGAGCTCTATAACGCTGTCATGTGAAATTACTCCGGAGAAGTTATGAAACTGCATTGCATGTTAGCGAGAACCAACACACGCAAGAAAACTAATAACTTAAGTTAAAAACAAGCGGTCATTAAAAAGATGTAGGAGTGCATCTTTCGTTTTTCATCATATGTAATGCTGTTTAAACCAACTGCCGCAAACGTTTGGTCGCTCAACGACAACTACACCCGATTCATGATTGTAGCGGCACTCAAAAATTAAAGAAATATAGGAGTGAGAGGAAATGGAATATAATAGGAGAGCTGCATATGCGTCTGGCCCTTCTAAAAACATTTCATTTCTTAACGAACCTTTGACACGAAGGCAGATCCTGTGTTCTATGAAAGGCCTGTCTCGCTTTTTGTATACAATATTCGAGATGTTAGTACTTGCGTGAAAAAAGCCGTTGCTTAAATTGCAACAGACGTTTAGTAGCACACCTCATAAATTCACAAAAAGTGAGGTCTCGAAGCTCAAAGTTGCGCGAAAAAAAAAAAGGCGTTCACAAGGAGGAGTTCCGAAAAAAGCGCATGCTTACTATTTATTTCCGAATTTATCGGACAAAATGGACCCCGAAGGGCATTTTCACACATCAAT
The DNA here is from genome assembly GCF_043290135.1 of Rhipicephalus microplus. NCBI lineage: Eukaryota > Metazoa > Arthropoda > Arachnida > Ixodida > Ixodidae > Rhipicephalus > Rhipicephalus microplus. The sequence goes on from NC_134701.1 coordinate 127,126,688, forward strand.
AAACAGTGCGGATTTGCACTTTGCCCCACAGAGATCCTAGTGAACGCAATTTAATCGCTCTATGTTTCATTTCTGAAGTTACACATATATCGCAATAAACTCTAAAAAGTGGTTTGATCAAAAACGCCTTTTTTAACGCACAACATTCTTTATCTGGCTGCTGACCCGTAGCTCGTGGATTCAAAATGTGCGATTGTAGCCGTATTTCGGTAGAAGAGAGGTATCAGGGGTCGGTGTACTGTGCGATGTCAAAACGCAAAAAAGAACACCGTATGGTCGGAATTTCCGGAGCCCTTCACTAGTCCGTTTCTTACAATCATATAATGGTTTCAGGCAGCATCTAAAGCTCAACATAACATTCTTATCACCCAGTTTTGATGATTGATTTGTGGTGTTTAACGTCGCAAAACCACCATATGATTGTGAAAGACGCCGTAGTGGACGACTCCAGAAATTCCGACCACCTGGGGTTCTTTTCGTGCGTCTAAATTTGCCCCAGATATTATGATATTACACCATTATTAGTCGTCCTATGGCTTTCTTGCATTTTGAAAACAGCGCGCACCTTTAATTGGCACCTCAATAATGCGCATGTTTGATATGTGGGGTTTAACGTCCCGAATCCAGATAGTGCACATACCATTCGGGACTAGAAAATTTGAGGCACGCGTCGGTAATGCAACACAAGCAAAATTGATGCTGAATATTGCGCTGGGACAGAAAGACAGCGTTCTTTTTTTCTTTTTTAACACAAAAATGTTTTGTGCCGGGGTCTATTTAGGTCCAGCTTACGTATTTGCATCAGGTAAAAAAATACGTTACAAAATATAATTTAACAGATTCCATAGAAAAGAAACAACACGGAATGTTTCCGTCGTGATGCGTCGATTCAGCGACCTCACTATCTGCAATGCGCGCTGCTATTTACTAGGCCACGAAACGTAGGATGCCAAAGATGTCAATGACAAGCCATTTATACACAACATATACCGTATGTCGTTCCTCAAAGCTCTGACTTCATCGCGCTATTGTCATCAGTAGCGAGTTGGTGCGATCGCTTCGCGTTGGGCGCGCTCTCAAGGTCGTCGCTTCTAGCGTTTCTTGCCGCCTCCACAGAGCGCAGTCTCTCCTGCGCGCACGCTTATCAGACTCGTGGTTTTGGAGAGCAAAAAGGTCACTTCACTCCTTTCTGGTGCCACGCTTTAAAACCGAGCACGCTTCTCACACACGAAGAAGTGAGGACTGTGACTGTTCGTCCTTGTCCGGTCTATATTTGTGTGTTTGTTTTTTTGCATCTTTTTTTCTGGTTGAACAGGACACTTCAAAAGTCGATCTGTAACAGTCATAAGCCCGCACACGAGTTGTGTATCCTCGTTTCGTGTGAGCTTTTGGCTAGAGGTGCGCGCTCAATGTTTCGAGGTAGTTGTCGTTCTTAGCTTGAATTTTCAATTTCTAACTGTAGCATTAATTCCTTCGCCCATGTGGTGAAACAATGCAAAATAACCACTCAACTGCCTTTGGGAAGACACGCCTCACTTCATTGTTATAACAACTTCAAAAACGAGGGATCAGCCAAGTTTTTTACTGTATATGCCAGCAGCTTATTCGACCACGTCTAGTAGCTCGTCCGGTGCTACGAAGCAGCATATATGTGTATAAATATGCACCCACCAGAGCCATATTCCTAGTGTGGTTGAGCGTTTGCGCCTCCAGGTGCTGTACCACAGGTGCTTCATGCATCGAGAAGGCGGCGCAAACGCCCGAGTCGCCAACTGCTGCCCGCACGTGTGGTCCTGCGTCGTCACTGTTGAGTCGAGTTGACCGTAGCACCACGCTGCGTGAAAAGCTTCGGATTGAAAAGTCCAGACCACCTCTGTCGATCGGGGCTGAACTCCTGGTGTGCTACTGATGTAGGGAAGCAAGGATATTGCGTTGGCGGCCGAGTGCTGGGCGGTAACCAGCACGAGATAAGAACTGGGCCTTGCTCTGTGAAACGTAAATAAACAGACGCTGGAATTCGTCTATCGAAACATGCTTTAACATCTTCGTGGCTTGCATGAAAACTAGGTGCTATAAAGGAGCAAGAAGGCACATTTAATGGTCGTTATAAACGACAGGCACAATACGAGGCACGCAGTTCTGGGAGCTACAAAACTACCCTTTTAAATGCATCTACGGTTAAGGGGAATCTGCATCGTGCCCTCATGTTGTGCCCTCACATTCAAAGCCGAAACATCAATATAAAAACTATATACACATGAACTGAAAACCGCAAAAGTTTCTCGACTTATAAAAATAGCAAACACCTTAACTGAGTGAGCCATTTTGGAAGCTACTTGCAAACCGTGGTGGAATGCGCAAAGGTAAGCTTAAATCAAAAGTTAGCAGCAAAAAAAAAAACCGTCAAGAAATTGATGCGTAAGTGGTAAAACCGATATGTGAGTCACCATATAAATGCTGCTACTGCATGTCAACTCATTGAGTGAGTTTGGGAGCTAATATTGTTATCCACAATAGAATGCGCAAATGTAAGCTAGAATGAACAGGTAGCAGCCAAGAAAAAAACTCTGCAAGGAGTTCATGCCTAAAGTGACCAAAACGGCATGAGAGTCACCACATGAATGCTGCTACTGCATAATACAATGTTATTTATTTATCACTGCAAATGCTCCCCGCGTTGTCCTGTGTGAGGGAAGCATGTGGTTCACACAGGCTGCGAATCTGCATGCTGCGATTTTCAGCGGCTATTCCACACAATTAACCACCCGTTTAAAAAAGCGCATAAACAGCTGGCATTTTTTTTCACTGTACGCCCTTGCTACTAATAAACACTTGAACTCCTGTAGATTCTGAAGAACAGGTTAGAAACGCGACTACCGTTATGAAGGCACGAAGTGCGATGACACAATTCATGATTAAACTCGATTGTTTTCGTCTCGATATGCTTAAAGGTGAGTGTGACTACTAAGGGGATGTTTGCGAGACATTTAACACTTCATAAATGAGCAAATAATTGAGAAACCAACCATGAGACCAACAGCGTCGACTAGCTCAAACAGGAGACTAGAAAATGTCGTCTTACCATGGTGGTGTCCAGCGTTGTTCTAGAACGAGCAGATGTTGATGATCATGATGATGATGATGATGAACCTTCAGCTTTGCTGGCACTCGCCCACAAAGGGGGATCTCCAGGAGTGCAACGCACGTGCAACTTCATCTTCAGTGGATAGTGATTTTCGCAGGTGAAAAGCGCGTTTCCACAACCTTGTCTTGAATTCTTGAGTTCCATCTAAATTCGTGCGTTCGGGAATATTCATGCTCAATTTTAAAAAACGATGCTTATCAAATTTAAAAATAGCGAAACAGCGGTGGTTTCGACTCTCCTGCGGCGGCCTTATTCACAATAAAACAACGCAGTATAAGTGGGGTATAGAAGTTCAAATTCAGGGCGCCAACAAGGCATTCTAATATACTCGGAAGGCTACCGTCATTCCTGTAGAGCGTGATATCAATAGACTGAATTAGAAAGAACTTGCAACCTGTGACGATTACCTTATGCGTATGGTAGTGGGCGGCTTGCCTGCTGGTCTTCATGAAAAATCCCGGTGGCGGCCGCCACTTTTTCAATGAAGACAAAAATGGCTGCAGCACGTGCACTTGCGCTCTCAATAAGTTTATCACATGTAGGCTACTACTAGATTTCATGGCAAATCATGCAGATTGGGTGTGTGCCAGTACATACAGGCAACAAACAAACAATCAAACTTAGGTGCAAGTTGAAGATCTCTCATGGTTGAAATTCTCGACGGCCTCCACAAGGGCGTCTGTAATTATCACGTGGGTTTGGGACGTTAAATCCCAACAAATGTCTAGTCGGCTGTGGGATCTGCTTAAGGTCACTGGTGCCCCAGTCTAGCCAGTTTCTGTCTGCGGTACCTGAGCACCAGGCTCTTGTTTGACGTCCTCTGTGTCCTTCCTCTTTCAATCCTCCTCCTGCTTTTCAACGGTGCAAGTCCCACAGTGTTTTTCTTGCTCCGAGCAGGTTCTCAGTTGCTAACTATGATGTTCGCTGTCTGCGGCCTTGATGGATGCCATGTGGTGACCGTCAAGGGCCTGCACAATGCCAACCTCACACCTGAATTTCGCCCTGTAGTTACTATATCAGAGTATCCCAGCTTTTCAGTGTCTCCGTTAGAAAATGGGTGGCGTTAAACAATGGCATCCATTGCAACGAGGCTCAAAAGCAAGCATCGTGAAGGCAGGTGTTTTCCCACTTGGCAGTTGTGTGTGGTGATACTGATACAGAATTTAGTCTAATCGACCTTTCAGTGCGTGTACCACTAGAGTTCTTGCGCAGTTCAAGTTTAGTCGTTCACACTTCCCTTTCCGCTCAACCGTAGAAATGCGGATGATAAGGCGTAATGCGAAGGTGGCGTATTCCGTTTTCGTTCATGAATAACTAAGACGTACTGCGCACTAGTGAACTAATTTTCGTTATTGAAAGCCACAGTTCAGGGAGGCCATATCTACTAAACATTGATTGTAAGGTTTCAATATTATGTCTTGCATTGGCTATCTTCACTGGACTCAACTCCATCTCCTTTATGTGCGAGTCAACCGCGAGAAACAACATATGTCCATCAACTGGGTCAGAATACTCTGTACGTTCGTGCCCTCTTTACTACTTTTATTTGATTTCCAGCTATGGCAAAGGCACCCTAGCACGTGCCTTGTTTCTACACTGAACAAATAGAATGCAAGCGTTTATCGTACGTTCAAAAGACAACAAATAGTAGAGAAGGAGTTGTCACACTTCCCGAATTATTTTATTCTTCTTTATAGCAAAATACTGCACACCAATACTTTGCTAAAAACTACAATGAGGAAACACAGAATAAAAATATAACAGTGACATTTTTAAGAACACAAAAAAGGAAAAAAAAGGTATTTTTCTACTATCTATAATTTCTGATGACGTTGAACACTCCCGCGTCTACAAAGGTCTGACCATACGTACACATTGGGGCGCGTCAACGCATGGCTTTCTTGACGCGGCACCCCGTCCTCTCCGTATGGATAGAGAGGGCGCGCAACGTTGCGTAGCCACGTGCCCCAACTCCCCTTGGAGAAAGGATAAGGACGTGGCACCGCGTGACAAAAAAATGGTAGCATATCCACGGAATGAATGATGGAGAGTGGGGCGAAGCATTCGTCCGTCAATTCGTTCTTGTTTCCGTCTATGCGTCTATCTGTGTGACCGTCCATGCGTCCATCCGCCCATCCGTGCGTGCGTCTATTCATGCGTCCGTCCCTGCGTTCGTCCATGCATCCGCTCTTGCGTCCGTTCATGCGTCCATCCATGCATCTCTCTGTGTGTCCGTTCGTCCATCTATTCAACACTGCAAGTACCCCCATCTCGCATCTTTTCATCATATATTCCTCACATAGAAGCACCGCCATCCAGCGGACATTCCAAGGACTAAACGAGAGGTGGCACACGCACTCTTTCTTACGACTTGCGCTTCGGGTCTACTTCCCACTTTTAACCACCTTTAGTTCACGGTATATACTAGTTCAGTGTTTTCATGGCACTGCGGCTCAACGCTCGCTAAACATTTCTAAAGCCAAGGAGGTTACGCTCAGTGAGTATAACGTAGCAACCCTTTCCTGTCAAATTATTCCCACTGTACATGCCAAAGACTGCTAATGGGAAATGAGAGACAGGAGAATTCGGCTTTTATTTTCTACACGGCTTGCGCTTCGTATCTACTTCCCCCCTTTAACCACTTCGAGTTCATTCATGGTACATACTAGTTCATTGTATTCATGGCACTGCGGCTCAACGCTCGCTAATCCTTTCTATAACTAAGGAGGTTGCACCCAGCGAGTATAACGCAGGAACCCTTTCTTGTCAAATAGTGCTCAATGTACGTGCCAATGGCTGCTAATGGGGATCGCAGCGTGCGCGTTAACTAAAAGGCGAATGCTCCGGTCTCTCATTCCCCATTAGCAGCCATTGGCATGTACATTGAGAACTATTTTTTACTGTTCAACAACGCACAGAAGAAATCTCCCACTGGCACCACCTTGGTTGGAGGTCAAAAAGTAACAATTTTTCCACACTACGACTTCGAGGGACGAACGGGTGCCGCTATAAGTGGCTTCGCCCCTTAAAGCCACGCGCTGCAACGGGTGCGTGGGGCCATGCCTTAATACTGACACACAGACTATGGCCTCGGTGTTTTCTGCTGCAATTTGTTGCTCGGGGCCTGTTATCCATAACACGACACATCATTTGCTGCAACACGAAACAGATCATTAATTACAAGCCCCTCATTATTGAGCAGTTTCGGTTTGAGAGAGCTCCAAAAGAGTGAAGTCGCCGGGTGCAAGTATCGCCACCTAGTATGCGCAACTTTCGTTCACATCAGAACACGGAACTGTGACACACTTCCGCATGGCCCGCATCAAGAAATACTTTTGAATAAGAAATGGGACTGCAGTGTCAGTGCACATAACAGAAAACTTTCACAGTGTGCGCCATGGCCATGCACTCGCGACCAGCAACTGCGGTAACGCACGCGACTAAAGAAATATGGCGGCGAGGACGACGTCTTAACTCTTTTTATTGACTGCAGCGTGGTGATGGGAGGGAAGTAGGGGGTCCTTAAAGGGTCCCCTTCGAGGGTGTCAATAGCGCGAAGGAGTCGATTGCTCACGTAAGCCTCATAAAATAATTTAACATACCTTCCAAATTATATTCGCTGTTGATATTTCGCAGATGATATACGCTTGCTTACGGGAAATGATTCCTCAGGCTATCTTGACCGTGCAATGTTGTTTCAGTACGCCTTTAGGAGGCGCTCATAGACACGTTTCGTCTCAATCAGTCAGCGTTTCCTCCATACAGGGTTTAACTTATTCCTACGGCCGGTTGGGAATGAAGTACAGCGCAAGGACCACGAGGCCGTGGTCGCGCAAGGCAACGGATTCGGAGCAGGAGCATCTTCGAGACGTTTCGGATCAATCTTCTACACACTAAACGAAAATGACCTGAAATAACCTCAAAAACTGAGTAAACCACTTGTCCTCTAGCGCACTACCTTTCCTGGTGTTTTTTACCTCCTACTATAGAAGTAAAAACTTACTCTCGTGCTTACTGAGTTTTTGAACGTATGAAGGGTAGTAATTATTTACCCCGATGAGGTTTTGAGCGAGTATAGAGAGAGTAAATTTTTACTACCTTCACAAGTTTTTGGAGCTGGTTTCTGGGAGTTATTTCCAGTGGTAAAAAAAAGGAAGTTTATGGGTGCATTTGCCCAGAGTCGATGGATTTATTGAATATCGAATGACGGCCGAATTGACAACACACAGATTCACATACAGACAAACACGCACACACAACAAATGCAAAAAAAGAACTACTCCAACAGACTGCCCGCGTTACTCGACTGTACTTTGATTTAGAAGTGTGGCAGCTTGGGCTAGTTGGTATGGCATGATGATAGTTATAGCGCGAGAACAAAACAAGACACAGAGACAAGAAGGACACGAGTCTTTGGTGTCCTTCTTGTCTCTCATGTGTCGTAGTTTTGTTCTCGCGCTATAACTTTTTTTCTTTAATGCCTTCCTGACTACAGGTCAAGCTAATATGACAATCACTATCACACGTGTTTCATGCGTGATAACGCGTCAAACAAAGATATTACATCTTCAACCCACTCGGTAGTCTTATACACATCTCGCACTTTTATAACAGCTTCCACGAAACACTCATTAACGGATAGAACTCTCACATCACAGTGTCTGTACGATAGCATACTACGCCAAACCGAATGAAGACCAAGTAAAAATATAACATCCAAATTTTGCACAGAACTATCACAAGGCAAAAAAAAAACGAATTTCATATGAAGTAAGAGGTAAATCTTTTTTTAAAGTCCTCTGTAAAATGTCCCAAAAAGAAAATAGCGTTCTTACAATCAATAAACACGTGTTCAATGGTCTCAGGTTTGTTACACAAGAGACAGCTGCTTCCCCATGGTACATACATCCCTCTCTCTTCAAGCCACGTTTTTACTGGCAAGGTTTCCGTATGAAGTTTAAAAAAAAAGGTTTTCACATTGGGTGGTATACGCATGTTTTTAACTCGCTTTATTACGTCATGACCATATAATTTTTCATACTTTGAACGGTACAGGGGCACAGGAAAAACATTCTTTATTAGATCTTTCATAAGGCGCTTTCTTTTCACATTAGTTAGGTAATCTATCGAAAACCTCGCCCTTAAGAAACGATATGAGAACACAACTTCGCGCAAGAACGGTGACAAGGTGTGTCGTTCTCGTCTGTCTGAAGATACAAAGAAGTCAGGCATGTGGTGTAACAGCGTTGTTTGAAATAAAGAACGTAAAAAAGAGTCTCTCTGGTCTCTAATGAGCAGGAAACGTGATATTACTTGGTTAAGAAACAGATGGCACAGAGACAGCCCTCCTTGCTTAACTCGCCGAAACAAGTTCGTTCTAGATGTTCTCTCCCACGTAGAGCTCCAGATGAACGTGGCGAATATACTGTGGACTTTGTGAATGCTTTTACGCTTACAACTAAGTACTTGCAAAAGGTACATAATTTTAGCAGCCAGAAACACGTTGCATACAGCTGACCGAGAGAAAATTGATAAGCCACGACCACCCGATCCTTCGGCGGTCGCGCGCAGTTCTTCAGCCTTTCCAAGCCAAAATCCTTCACTGTCTCGATACCTGCCAATGGTACCCCTAGGTAACGACTAGGCGTCGTGAGCCACTGAATATTTCCAAAGAAACTGGGCGTAAGGTCCCAATTACCATGCCATAAACCAATGCTTTTCTCTTTGTTCATTAAACTTCCACTCGTGTCACAAAACTTTTCAGTGATATTTAATAACGAAGTGACACTCTCTCTATCAACTGCAAAAAAGGCAATATCGTCGGCGTATGCCAAAACACGCACTTCACATGACTGCAACCTGAAACCATTAATCCCTGCATGGTGATTCACTTTCTGACACAATGGTTCCAACAATAGAGCGAAGAGCAAAGGACCTAAAGGACACCCCTGGCACACGGAGGAAAGTACTTGTATGCGCTGTGAGAGTTCTCCATTTACAATTAAATTTGTGGTTGAACTTTTGTATGCCAATCTAATAACTTTACATATGATCGCACCAAGACCAACGTACTCAGCTAGCATGAAGAGTTTATTGTGTGGAACCATGTCGAAAGCCTTGGCTAGATAAATTTACAACATAGCTACTTTTAGAAGTGCAGCGTCACAATACTCCAAAATGCTCCTGGCAACATGAATATTCGTGAATATGCTCCTACGCTTGATGCCGCAAGTCTGATGTGACCCGACCAACTTGTATATAACTCCTTGCAACCTCCTAGCCAGAACTTTCATAAACACCTTATAATCTACGTTTGTTAGCGTGGTTGGCCTGTATCCTGTCACTTTGCGTAAAACATGTTGCTCTTTCCCTTTAGGAATCAGCACGGTGTGTGCCCGATTAAATTATGGTGGCTGAGTTCCGCGATCTAAAGACTCTGAAAAAACCTCATGCAATGCGGCGGCCATATCCTCCTTGAACGCCTTGTAAAAGGTGGCATTAATGCCATCTGGACCAGGTGATTTGCCCATGGCAAGATCATCGATAGCCTTCTCAATTTCCCCTATACTAATAGACATTTCTAATAAATTTGTGTCCTCAGCATTAAGTGTCGGCATTTCTATCAAGAACTCATCTACAAAACCCGTCTCCTTTGGTTCGCGATAAGTAAACAAGTCCTGGTAATAGTTTTCAAAAGCTTTCATAATATCTTTATGTTCTCTCAATATTTAACCATTCCATTCTACCTCTAGTATGTCGTGAGCTCGCGCATATGCCTTTTCATCTGACAAGGCTCGCTTTGTCAGGGCTTCACCCACGAGGTATCTCTCAGCTCTTGCTCGTATAATTGCGCCTTTATATTTATCTTCTTCAAGACATTCAATTTTGTTTTTTGACAACCTGCAGTTGATGTGTGAATAAGCCCGGGTTTTCTGCTTCAATATTCGCCAAATCATTTAGCTCTGCCCGTAGCTCACGTTCCTGTTTTCGAGCTTGATACTGCATGTAGCAACCACACTCTATTGCGTTCATTTTTATCTTTTGCTTAAATAATTTGCCATCTTTCCGTGGCACTCCATTCTGCGTTTTTGAAAAAAATTCTCGATTTCCTTCTTTGTCTTATCTACAAACCCTTCGAGCGTAATTATCTTAGTATTCAGCTTCCATGTTTCCCATACAACCTTCTTTTTGCACTTTCTACCTATCTCAAACGAAACTAAGCAATGATCACTGAAGGAAACAGCATAAACATCATAGTTCTGACATAAAGGTACTACCTCAGAACAAACATATGCTCGATCTAATCGTGCGTGACTCGAACCTTGAAAATGTGTGAAGTGTTGGCGACTGCCACTTATCGCAAACAGAGCTACGTCATGTAAAAAGTACTTATTAAGGCTGTCTCTAAGCAAACCAACGCTCTCATCATCTAATTTAGCAGTATACGTGCAGTCTTCTAGGGTCAAAACACAATTGAAGTCACCCAACAGAATCACACCTTTCTCACAATCAAAGTACGCTTGCATTTCCCGAAAAAACAAACATCTGTCTCTCGAATTTTTAGGTGCGTATACACAGATAAATCTAAATTTAGTGTTCCCGTAACAAAAGCCACACAAAACAAAACGCCCATGTAGGCAACTTTCGACCTCTTCCACTACAATACCAAGAGAGTTCTTGACAAAAATAATACATCCGGCTGATGCTCGTACTGCATAGCTCACACACGCATTGTACCGCAATGAAAATTCTGCTATCAAGCTATCAGTCGCGTCCTAAGTACTAACTTTGGTCTCCTGGACCGCGAGCAAGTCAAGGTCTTTTTCTTGCATCAAGCATTTAAACTGGTACTGTTTGCGACGCGTTCCTAGACCACGTACATTCAGCGTACCAATGCGTAAAGGCGCAGTCATGCTAGCCATGTTGATGACAAAGATGAAAACTACAATGCTGCCCTTACCGTGTCTCGTATACCGTGCAGTGGGAAAATTGGGGTTTTACGCGTCTCGATCCTGTCCCCGAACCGGCGACGATGACGCCGACCGGGTTTCGAGGGCATATTTTTTACTCTTAGCGCCCGTGACGCGATGCCACAGACGCTCCGGGCGTTTCAGGTTGCGTTCCGTGCTCTCCACTCGGTAACGCTTGCCGCGTCCCGTGGTCGCTTCCGGAGACTTTGTGCTGGCTTCTGGCGTAGCGATCTCGCCACTGGTACCCATGTCTGCCTCCATCGATTCTTGAATGTCCTGCTGGCCGCCTGTTGCGGACAACTACTCGGATTCTTTCGTTGAGTCTTTGCCGTCTTGCGTTGTCGCGTCGGCTGTCTCTTCTCCAGTTGTCTGAACCGTGGCGTCGGGTCCTATGGCGTTGCTGCCAGGGGCGAACTTCTCAGCCTCTTCGGAGTCCATTAGATTATCTTGGGCGTCGTCTGTTGGCAGGGCGGTCTTCGTAACTCTGGCATAACTCCTGACACAATCTTGACTTTCATGTCCAAACGCTCGGCATACACCACAGTGGGGAGTCTGGCAGTCTCGTCGTATATGTCCTTGCATGTGACACCTTAGGCAAAGCAGTGCCCGACCCGGGGCCACAAGGAGGACGGTGCTACCTCCAATCTTAGAAAGGTGCGGCAAGTCTTCTAGCACCACGCCTTCCTTCAGTTTCAATCGCACCACCCTCGTCGTCGATATCGCGTGTTCAAAGCCCGTGACGGTCTAGTTGTCGTTGGAAACCTCCAGAATTTCACCAAACTCACCTAACGCTTGTCGAATGCTCTCATTAGAGACCGCAATGTCAACCCAGTGGATTTTCACGGTTACATCATTTTGGATAGGGTCGATGATAGCACAGAAGCCACCCTTGACTCGGAGTCCACCTGTTTTGAGTAATGCATCTTTGTTATCCTTGCTTCGCATCTTCACCAGCCAGATGTGATTCATCTGGAAGACTCCAATGCCAGTGATCGCCTTGATGAGTCCCACTTCTTCCAACAGGGCCCGAAAGTCTTCCAACCGGTATGGTCTTTTTTCCAAATCACCGTGCAGAAACACACACTCTTGCATACTGTCAGCCGACGGCAATGTAGGCATATGTAGACCTATTTTCTGGTACCATTAATGTGACACTTAGCGACCACTTGCCTATCTATTTAGTAACTGATACGTACAATACGGCGAAAGAATTCACTGCAAATATAATATATCAAGACATCAACGCGGTTACACTGTCGCAGTTCCGAGATGAACTTGCCAGAACAAGCTGGAACGCAGTTTTTGCGTGCTCTACGGCTGATACCGCATATGACCATTTCATAGAAATTTTTTCTTCGGTATATAAAAAACACTTTCCGTACAAAGAAATAACTAAGCCAAACCGCGCACGTAAGCCTTGGGTAACGTTAAGTATATTGAAAATGATACGTACGAAAAACAGACTGTACCAGGTGTTCTTGAAAAATCGTGATTTGAATGCACTGAAAGCGTTTAGGGCCTACAGAAACAGTCTTTCAAAAACTTTAAGGCAAGCCAAACGCGTCTATTACCATACTATTTTTAACGGTATCGTAGATGTCAAGCAAATGTGGAAAAAACTAAACACAATCATATCTTCAAGTAATCGGACGCCCGGTATCGACGAAATTACGATTCATAATCATATATTTAAAGGAAAAGCATTAGCCAATAAATTCAATGGGTACTTTACTTCTTTGTCAGAAAGTACTTACGACGGAAATGCATTAAGTTACATGCCGACACCTATAGCCCCCTCAATATTTATTGACCCTACGGAGCAAACTGAGGTGAACAACGTTTTCATGAAACTTAAAAAAAAGCAAAAGTGAGGACATTGACGGCATAAAAATGGAACCGGTTATCTTTGTTATTGATTTATTATCACCCTGCCTGACGCATATTTAGAATATTGTTTTAAGCACAGGTATGTTCCCTAAGCGGATGAAAAATGCCAAAGTTGCAGTGCTTTATAAAGGTGGTGACAAAAATGAAATGAGTAATTACCGGCCAATATCGGTATTACCTATATTTTCAAAGGCTCTATAAAAATCATTTTCACTAGATTGTATAAACTTTTGGACTCGCATTATGTGATTACAACAGCACAATATGGGTTCAGGTCTGGCGTATCGACGGAGACAGCGCTGTTGCATCAAAAAGAGTTGATACTGGGCAACATTGAAGCAAGAAAGCTAACATTAGGCGTATTCATAGACTTTACGAAGGCGTTCGACAGAATTGAGCATCAAACCTTGTTAGAAAAATTGTTTTATTACGAGATTAGAGGAATCGCGCTCGATTTAATAGTAAGCTACCTTAGTGATCGGTACCAGTGTGTGTCTATAAATAGGCAAACATCTATGCCCAAAAAAATCAAACGCGGTGTACCACAGGGAAGCATATTAGAACCTCTTCTATTTAACCTTTATATCAATGATATTGTAAATGTGGATCACTCAATAACGTATATTATTTATGCAGATGATACAAGCTTATTCTTTACGGGAACAAATATAGACGATTTGATAAAACCAGCTAATAAAACGTTAGTCAATTTTTCGAAATGGTCCTGCCAAAATTCGTTACAGATCAACAGCTCTAAAACCAAGGCCGTTCTTTTGCGTGCGAAAGGAATGACATGTACGTACACACAAAAACTGATGCTAAATAATTTCAATATCGAACTTTCAGAGACTGTCAAAACTTTGGGCGTCATCTTTCATCAACATATGATCTGGAATTCTCACACTGAACAATTGTGTATTAAGCTAAGAAAAGCCCTTGGCGTGCTAAGAAGGTGTCAGTCGTTTCTACCGCTCCCCCAGAAACTTCTTATCTTTAATACGCTTTTTTGTTCTCATCTACGCTATTGTCAGTTGGTATGGGCTTCTGGAACTGAAACATCAAAACAAAAGTTGTATACACTTCAAAAAAGCGCTTTACGGGCTGTTGAAAATATAGGTTACAGAGAACACACATCCCATTTATTTGTCAAGTTTAAAGTTTTAAAATTTTGTGTTGCATATGAACATAACTTGTTGTTGTCTTTGAGGTCTGAAATTCGAAAGAATTGCGCAAACCTGAGAGGCTTAGCACATTTACAGCCGAAAATTTTGTTGCGTCCGATGCGGAGTTCTGAACACTGGCACATCCCCCGACCGCGAACAAATTACGGACTCCAAATGCTAAAGCACTCTGTTCCCCATATACTAAATAAGTTCAAGCTCACAGAACAGCAATTGCGTCTCCTTTCAAGTAGTGATATATTAAACCTGTTTGTACAAGGAGCTATATACTCAGAAAAATTGCACCCAGTACTTGTAAATGCATGAAATTTTAAGTGTACCCCTTTCTGTTATAGCGTCTTATTTTGGTTGCCTTTTTTCCCAATAATTGTTTGTTTGTAAACACCCAAGTGTGCATCTATTCTGTACTTCATAAACAACCACTAGAATGTTATTTTCTTTTTTTTTCTTTCAATCATACGTGAGCACCGTATGGAGTTTGGTGTGCCATTGTTTCTGTTGCCTTGTACAAATGGGAGGTGGGGTTAGTAAAGCTGCTATAGCGCAGCTTTTTCCTACTTTCCATGCCACAATTGTTTCTTGTTTGTGTAAATCACGGTGTATCGTTGTGGTGAAATAAATTTCAACTTTCAACTTTCAACTTTCAACTTTCAACAAAAACCGGTAATCCGATGGTGCAGAAGGGAACCTAACACCGCGGCCAGCAGCAGCCGCCGAAGCACCTCGCACGGAGCGAGCCATCACACGTCCGTCTCCCACCGAAGCCGAAAGTGGAGTGGTTCTCGCGCTATAACTATCGTCATGTACTTTGACAATCCGGTATATGTAGGCACCACTTTCTGACCGGCCATGTTGTACCGGTAGGAGAGCTCTTTTTTTGCATCGAATAACAACAACGGTAGAAGGAACAAGCGTAAACTTGGAGTGGGCTGCAGGTCGCTGAATGGCACACTGACCTTTTAATATAATTCTACCCGATCTCACCTTTTTGATTATCCAATAATTATTTGGCACACCGGGCTCTTGGCCCCAGACGTGTTAGCACTGCTGTTGTGCAAGTCCATAAAATATAAGTAAGTACACACAAACCACGGCAGCTCAATGATTTTCATTGAGTGACGGTACACAAACACAGTAGCAGCACGTATTCATGACAACGGGCGTACAAGAGCGGTGCACGCCTGCATACAATCTGCTTACTGACGGCGTGCTAGGCCTTTTCGAGGACCACAGCTATGCGATGAAACACAGCTGGCGATCACAGAATACACATCCTCTGCGAATTTCAGTCATTTCAGACACAAATGAACACGTGTCCGCTATCTGCGGAGTCTTACGGGGACGGGGCGATGTATTGAAAGGGGGTTTAATAGCGACGCCAGGTAATAGGCAGACAGCCGGTACGGAAACAAACGCTCGGGCAGTCCAGCGTCTACAGCTCGTGCACCCGCTCGCGCTTCGCACTCAGCGATGATCCCACTAGTCAGTGCCTTGCGAATTCCCCACTACAATGCCCCGGCGACGAAGACGAGCCATCCTGGCGACTCAAGGTGACGAGAGAACAGGAGGGTCGTAACAGGGCTTGAGATGACTGACGTGGACCATCTCACGACCAAGGCGGCGCTTGTCCGTGGACGGCTTGAGCGGTTCAATCACATAGGTGACAGAAGAAGGGTGCTGTATGACGCGGTAAGGGAACTCATTTATTCCTAAAACCAGCTCGGACTGGAAACACCTCCCCACCTGCATTGCTTCAATAATTAATCCAGCCAATTTCAAGGTGGCTATTAGTGGCCATATTACCTGAAATCTTTTTTTCGCGAATTTCGCGGTTTTGTGTAAATCCTGCTTGGTTGTTCCCGTGTACGGCAAATGTTTTTTGCGCCTTTTGATTTTTCCTTTCTGTTATTGTTTGTTTATTTTTCCAGTTTATGCGGATATTTCAATTATGTTTCATATGTGTAACCACACTCCTGCTGCATTGTATACCTGTAGAGTGTTTACCCCCTACTCCCCTCTGTAATGCCCTTGGGCCCTGAGAGTAAATAAATAAATAAATAAATAAATAAATAAATAAATAAATAAATAAATAAATAAATAAATAAGGGCCCGTATACTTCGGTGCAAACTTGAGAGTCAGTCCAGGAGAGTGGAAAGGCAGTCGGAGCCACACCAGAGAACCGACAGGGAAGGTATTCTGAACAAGATCATGGTCGTGGCGATCTTTTTGGAGGGCTTGGTTATCGGCTGTGAAGGAGCAGGCAAGCTGACGACACTCTTCGGCATGTTCGGCCATTTCAGAAACTGGGCTGAACTCGGAGGCATCAGCATTGTATGGCAGAATTGTGTCGAGTGTGCTGCATGGGTCACGACCATACACAAGAAAAAATGGAGAAAAGCCTGTTGTTGATTGAATCGCCGTATTGTAGGCGTACGTCACGAGAGGAAACACAACGTCCCAGTTGGAGTGGTCGGAATCAATATACATAGCGAGCATGTCTTCGAGGGTTCTGTTGAAACGTTCCGTTAGGCCGTTCGTCTGAGGGGCAAGGCTGTTGATGTGCGGTGTACCGTACGGCATGAATGTAGGAGCTGCTGCAGAACTTCGGACAAAAATACGCGTCCTCTGTCACTCAGGAGCTCCCGTGGTGCACCATGACGAAGAACAAACCGGTGCAAGATGAAGGTTGCAACGTCACGAGCGCCAGCCGAAGGTAGCGCTGCCGTTTCGGCGCACCTTGTCAGATGGTCGGCAGTCACAATCACCCATCGATTACCACCAACAGAGCAGGGTAGCGGGCCATATAGGTCAATATCAACACGGTCAAATGGGCGTGCAGGACATGGCAAAGGCTGCAGTTGACCGGGTGTATGAGGGAATGTCTTGCGCTGCTGACACTGGGAACATGAGCGAATGTGTTTGCGTACAAACGTGTACATACCCCGCCAGTAGTAACGTTGGCGGATCCGCTCATACGTCTTTAGCGCACCGGCATGTGCGTGTTGCGGTTCAGCATGAAAATATTTGTAGATATCAGACCGCATATGGCTGGGTATGACTACCAGCCATTTACGACCCGCCACTTGATAGTTGCGACAGTATAACAGGCCATCCCGTATGGCGAAATACGTTGCTTGGTGGCGAAGAGCACGTGGGTAACCGGCAGTTGATGCGTCAGAAAGCATATTCAAGAGCGAGGCAATCCAAGGGTCCTTCCGCTGTTCGGATGGCATGTCTATGACGCTGACGGCAGAGAGGGAAAGTCCAGGGCTGATATATCCCTCTCATCAGATTTCACGGGTGATCGTGAAAGCGCATCTGCGTCAGAGTGCTTTCGCCCCGATCGATAGACGACGCGTATGTCGAATTCCTGGAGGCGTAGTGCCCAACGTCCAAGGCGGCCGGAAGGATCTTTCAGTGAAGCCAACCAACAGAGTGCGTGATGGTCAGTTACCACATCAAAAGTTTGGCCGTACAAATAGGGACGAAACTTGTTTAACGCCCACACAATCGCGAGGCACTCTTTTTCCGTAACTGAATAGTTGGCCTCTGCCTTAGTGAGGGCGCGGCTGGCATAGGCGACCACATACTCCGTAAAACCTGGCTTGCGTTGCGCGAGTACTGCAACAAGGCCGTCGCCCCTTGCATCCGTGTGTACTTCGGTTGGCGCAGTAGGGTCGTAATGGCGCAGTACGGGTGGTGAGGTAAGAAGTTGGCGCAGTGTTGCGAAGGATTCGTCACAGGCTGCTGTCCAATTCGAAAGATCTGCAGGGCCAGCAAGGAGTTTGGTGAGTGGAGCAATGATGGAGGCAAAGTTCCGGACAAACCGACGAAAATAGGAGCACAGGCCCACAAAGCTCCGTAGTTCTTTAACAGTAGTCGGCTTAGGAAATGCGGCAACAGCGCGAAGCTTGTCAGGGTCGGGAAGGATGCCGGCTTTCGAAACGACATGACCAAGTATGGTGAGTTGTTTAGCCCCGAAGTGACACTTCTTCAGGTTAAGCTGAAGCCTGGCGTTTGTAAGGTACTGTAGAATTTTACGCAGACGAGTGAGATGCGAAGTGAAATCGGGTGAAAAAAACACAACGTAATCAAGATAGCACAAGCATATATTCCATTTGAGACCGCGTAAAATGCTGTCCATCATTCGCTCGAATGTCGCAGGCGCATTGCAGAGTCCGAATGGCATTACGGTAAATTCATAGAGGTCATCCGGTGTGACAAACGCCGTTTTTGGACGATCAGACTGAGCCATTGGGACCTGCAAATAACACGAGCGAAGGTCAAGCGAGGAAACGAATTCTGCACCTTGGAGACAATCGAGAGCGTCGTCTATGCGGGGAAGAGGGTAAACATCTTTCCTCGTAATGTTGTTTAGGCGCCTGCAGCCTACGCAGAACCGGATTGAACCATTCTTTTTTTTTTGACGAGTACAGCTGGGGTAGACCAAGGGCTACAAGAAGGCTTGATGACCCCACGCTGTAGCATGTCGTCTACTTGTTCTGCAATTACGCGACGCTCCGCTGGTGACATACGATAAGGGCACTGGCGCAAAGGAGTACTCTTTCCTGTGTCAATTGTGTGCACAACGGTGTTCGTTCCTCCTAGCACCGCTTGGGGAAAGGCAAACGAACGCTTGAATTCATGCAGCAGGGTAACAAGCTGCTCTCGTTGAGCCGGGGTGAGATGGCTGTCAATAGAACGATGAAATGCATCGGTAGACACGCTGTTCGAGGTAAGGTGAGGAACCAACGCGTTCAGCTCCATATTCGGCTTAGTGTCGAAGAAATCGGCAGGCACAATAGTACCTTCATCGATAAGCTGAATGTGGCCGAGCGTCTAGTTGCAGCGCAAACTGAGGGGGCACGAGTTGGGATTGGAAATAAATATTCCGGTAGTGTCTTGACAAAGCTCAAGAACGGCGAATGGCAGCGATGTGTGGTGGCGGCTACCGAAGATGTCAGATGGCGTGAAGAGGATGGTAGCGTCAGAAAGTAAATCACAGCAGGCAGGGACAAACTGGGCGCTGAAAGGAGGAAGGTCTATATCCGTCGCGACGACAAGGTTAGCCACACTAGATACGGCCGCATCAACAGAAGGCGCATCACGAAACGGTAACAGCTCCACTTCGGCCCGAACGCAGTCCACAACGGCGTGATGACGTGATAAGAAATCCCATCCTAGGATGACATCGTGGGAAGATGAAGCCAACACGTGAAATTCAATGGTGTACAACACGTCTCGAATAACTACTTTTGCTGTACATGCCGCGACGGGCTCAATTTGTTGGGCGCTCGCAGTACTAAGAGAAACCACGGGAGAAAGCATCGTCACTTTACGAAGAGAGCGGCAGAGGCTTTGACTAATCACAGATATCGCGGCACCGGTATCGATGAGTGCGAGTGTTCGTACACCTTCGACGATTACATCGATAAGATTGGCGGGAGACAGGCGAGGACTTAAACGATTAGACGATGACGCAGCTCGTGCCTCCGGAGCTGCGGCAGTTAGTTTTCCGTCTCAATGGGGGTGGGTCGTCGACGCATAGGCGATACAGAACGACGACTTATTGAAGGTGAAGGCGAGCGGGAAGTAGAACGTCTAGAAGCGACTGTTCGGGCGCCGAAGCAGTTGGCGCATCGCGTTCGTGAACTTCAGGTGGTACGTGAGGCGCGTGGTATGGAGGCCGAAACGAATAGTCAGGATATATTGATGCGTTAACTGTGAAGCGCCGACGACATAGACGTGCAACGTGACCTGGAATTCCGCAAAAGTAACATATGGGCCGGTTGTCAGCAGTGCGCCAAGGATTTCCGGCGTGCTGCTGTGTAGCTGGAAACGGCGCGGTGGTCGGTCGCGCAGGTTGTGGCGTATGCATTGGCAGACGAGATGGAGGCATTGCCGCGACGGCCGCATAAGTCAGTGGCGCGGCAACAGGCGTTGGTTGAGAGGCAGGCGTAGGTAATGGGAACGCCTCGGAGACCTGCTCCTGAATAGCCTGTCTGATTGTCGGCGTTAGGCGGTTCGTTGGGGCTTCGGTGGTCGGCAGATACGAGAGACATGAAAGCTGTCGGGCGACCTCTTCGCGTACATATTCTTTTATCTGCTCTATCAGAGAGCTGTCACCACCGACGGCCAGGGCAGTGAGAGAGTCGTCTGCTGTCGTCGACCTCCGAACTGCTGCACGTTGTTTCCGAATCTCTTCCAAGCTCTGGCACAAGGTCACAAGTTCGGATACGGTACTTGGGCCCTTTGCCAGCAACATTCGATAGGCATCATCGTCTATGCCTTTCAAGATATGCCTGATTTTGTCATGTTCGGTCATCTCAGGATTAAAGCGCCGGCATAAATCGATTACATCTTCAATATAGCTAGTGAAGTTTTCGCCCTGCCTTTGTGCACGTCCACGTAGGCGCTGTCTGCACGTAGCTTGCGCACTGCGGGGCGATCGAACACAGCTGCGAGGGTGGTCTTGAAACCGGCCCAAGTGATAAATTCAGTACGGTGGTTTGTGAACCACAGGCTGGCGACGTCTTTGAGATAAAATGGGACATACTCCAATTTCGAGGGGTCCTCCCACTTGTTGGCGGCGCTCACCTTTTCAAACAGCTGCAACCAGTCCTCCACATCTTGGTCCTCGGTGCCGCTGAAGAAGGGCGGATCTCGTTGGCACAGGGTGGTAGGCACGATGACCAGTTGAGATTGGGCCGTGCTTTGCTGGGTGGTGCCTTGCTCGGTCGTCTGATCAGGCATTGCTGATGCAGTGGGCAGCTTCCGGCTTCGAAGTTCCAGGTTTGCCTACCCAGCACACTTCCACCACTTTGAAAGGGGGTTTAATAGCGACGCCAGGTAATAGGCAGACAGCCGGTACGGAAACAAACGCTCGGGCAGTCCAGCGTCTACAGCTCGTGCACCCGCTCGCGCTTCGCACTCAGCGATGATCCCACTAGTCAGTGCCTTGCGAATTCCCCACTACAGTATGTACTGCCAACGAAAGAGACAGCCCGTCTCGGTTTTCTTCGTGCTCACCGGCCGCCGCTTGTTGGTTTCGTCTGGCTCGTATCGGTGTTTGCCTTCGTGCTACATGTTTGAGAACAGTTGGCGGATGGGGCGGACAATACGGGCTGCACATTACTTCAACAGACATCGTCTTCTGTAGAATCAAGTATATGCGACGCTTCATTCACCTGCCCCGGCGACACACTCCCACTGGTCGCTGGCAGCCGCGGCTCGGTGCCGACGACAGAGTGAAGAATGTTGCTTATCCCTTCTCCAGGAAGCAACCATGGTCGATGACACCAGATTGATTTTGTTACCACTGGCAGATCTTCGCGATTCGGCACGCAAGCGAAGTATGCGCGACGTGCAGGTTCGGAGGCGCTCAAAAGCACATGGTTGCTCGATGATGTAGAAAACACGTGGCATCCATCAGCTCAACCAATCACACAGATCCCGAGCTTCTTGCAACGTCTGTCTCCATGGCCACCGCCGAGCAAAAGCTAACAATTTGCGAAAATATGCAGGAGAACTTTCCACAGCAAGTTTTCTTTTTTTATATAGAGCCCTCTCCCTTTTTTTCGTTGACAGAATGCTGTGCTCGCTCGTTGTGCTTATGCTGTCCCCAGTTCCAGTGAAAGTGCGTTGACTCGAGGTCAGTCATGAGCACGGTGGAGGAATAGGAGAGGTGTGTGAACAGCGGCGCATCGCCGTACTGAGCACGCGCCGATGATTTGCGTGCGTTTCGCCCTCCCTCCGAGAGGTGGCGCTGTATGTTCAGGGGCCTCGTCCTTCTAGGGGACATGAATGCCCACATACATGACCTTGACGGATATTCAGACACCAATGGGAAGTTATTACTAGAGCTTTGCGAGCAACATAGTCTGGAGATAGTTAACACGGGGCCTAAATGTGACGGCCAGATCACATGGGAAGTCGGAAACAAGCAATCAAGTATTGATTATTGTCTCATGACTGAAGGAATTTACCACAAACTGACAGAAATGAGGATAGACCAGGAAGGCATTAACAGCTTGGGTAGTGATCATAAACGAATAACATTACAAATGGGATACGAAACTAAAAATATGAGCATGGAATCAAAGTCTGGCAGCTCGTATTTAAATGACAAACAAATAATAAATATAGCCGCAAGAGTCGAGGAAGAAGTAGGCGAAATACCAGGCAAGGACTGGGAGTATAGGGAGCTGTTACATCTAATGACGAAGGAGATAGGGAAAGAGAAGAAAACCGTTTGCTGGAAAGGAAAAAGGAAGCCAAAAAGTTGGTGGAACAAGGAAATCCGGGAGGCGATCGAGAAGCGACGCGAAGCATCACGGGAGCATAGAAAGGCAAAAAAGGAGAAGCGGCCGCAGAACGAAGTCAAAAAAATATGGGAAATATATTTGGAGAAAAAATCCCTTGTACAGAAATTGGTAGAGGCAAAAATTAAAGGTGAAAGTGAACGCTGGATGACAGAGATACACGAAAAAAAGGAGGCCGCGCCTAGGATTTTTTGGAGCCACATAAAGGCGCTAGGTAGGAAGTCTGTCACAACGCAACAACATATTCTAGATGAAGGAGGAAATCAATTGGAAGGGTACGAAGCGCTAGGTTACATCCAAAAGGTAACAGCCGATTCGTTTCAAAAGAGCGTCCAGGGGATCTCCCCGGTGAGTAAAAGTGTGGCGGAGAAAGCAACAGAGGAAGAGCTAGTACTAGATAATTTCAACTGGAAAAAGGCCAAAGGAAAAATTCCAAAGCGCACTGCCGCGGGTTTAGATGGGATTCCCGTTAGCCTCATTAACGAACTAGGACATAACACTAAAGAAGCATTGTTAAAAGCAGTAGAAAAAAGCTTAAAGGACGGACAAATACCGGACAGTTGGCGACAAAGTAGAATGAACTTAATCTATAAAGGCAAGGGAGAAAAGGGCAAGATTCGCTCGTATAGACCACTAACCATTACATCGGTACTATACAGGTTGGCGATGCAAGCAGTAAAAATGAAAATAGAAACATGGGCCGAACATAACGATATTTTGGGAGAACTTCAGAACGGATTTCGAGTCGACACGCGGTTAGACGATAACCTGTTTGTTCTCACTCAGTGTATAGAAATATCTAAAATAGAGAATAGGCCCTTGTACGTGGCTTTTCTAGACATCACTGGGGCATACGACAACGTTAATCAGGAAATTTTGTGGGATATATTGAAAGGAATGGGCATGGGCGACGACTGTATACAGCTTTTGAGGGAGATATACCGAGAAAATACAGTTTGCATAGAGTGGGAAGGAATGCGTAGCAAAGAGAACGTTGAGGTTAGCAGGGGTCTGAGACAGGGATGTCCTTTGTCCCCACTGTTATTCATGCTGTACATGGTGAGTATGGAAAAAGCGCTAGAAGGTAGCAACATTGGTTTTAATCTGTCACACAAACAGGGCGGCATGATGATTGAGCAGAAGCTTCCAGGTTTATTTTATGCGGACGATATCGTCTTATTTGCGGAAAGTCGAGATGATATACAGCAGCTGGCGAATATATGCGGAAGGGAAGGTGAAGCTCTTGGACTAGGATTCAGTGTAACGAAGTGTGGTTTGATGGTATTCAATGATCCCTGTGATCAGACGGTGTCCATACAAGGCCAAGAAATACCGAGGGTAAGTGAATACAAGTACCTTGGAGTATGGGTAAATGAGAGTGATAGATACATGGAGGTACAGGAAAAAGCCTCGGCAGCAAAAGGAAAGAGGAATGCGGCAATAATGAAGCACAGAGCGTTGTGGGGATACAATAGGTATGAGGTGCTTCGAGGTCTGTGGAAGGGTGTAATGGTTCCAGGGCTTACTTTTGGGAACTCAGTGGTGTGCATGAGGGCAGAGGTGCAATCGGGAATGGATGTAAATCAAAGGACTGTGGGACGCCTCGCGTTGGGTGCTCACGGGAAGACGACAAACGAGGCTGTAAAGGGCGATATGGGGTGGGCAGGTTTTGAGGCGAGGGAAGCGCAGAGCAAAATAAGGTTCGAAGAAAGGCTAAGAAATATGAAGGAGAGTAGATGGGCAGAGAAGGTGTTCCGTTATTTGTATAGGAAGAGCGTGGACACACAGTGGAGAAAAAGAACTAGAAGACTCACTAGTAAATATACGGCTGGTATTGTGAGCCATATGTCAACAAAGAGCGTTAAGGGAAAAGTCAGGGAGGCGGAGAGGATTTACTGGATGGCAGCTATGGAGAAAAAACCGGCTTTGAGTAACTACCGAAAGGGCAAAAATGAAATAAGGAGGGGGGCATTTTACGATAATTCAAGGGGAAGCGCTTTACTGCTTGAAGCGAGATCGGGTTGCCTTAGAACGCGTAGTTATAAAGCAAGATTCAGTAAAGAAGAAGAACAATGCACATGCTGCGGGAAAGATAAGGAAACGGCGGAGCATGTTCTGATTGAATGTGGAGATATCCACCAAGGTGTACGTTTGGGCACGAGCCTACAGGAAGCCTTGGGTTTTAGGGACAACAATGGAAAGCTGAACACACCCGCGATTGAAATAAGTAAGAGACGGTTAGAGTATTGGTGGCAGAAAATTAGAGAGAAAGGACAAAAATAAATATTGGAAAAATAAAATATGGACAGTGTGCCGTAAATGGCAGAGAACTTAAGCTGAAAATTTACCTTTTTTCCATTAGGATAGAATTTATCGAAGTAGAGGCATTAGGCCAACATAAAAAAAAGAAAAAAGGTTTTTTTTTGTCGAGCCTGGTGGCATACTTGTCACCACCCCGTTATAAAGGGGACGCTCATAGCATCCATCCATCCATCCATCGTTCACGCAGTTTTATGTGGTGAACACGTAGACATGTGTAGCGTTTGCACGGTTTCTTGCGGTGTGAATCGTTTTGTGAACCTCTAATGGGGAAAAAGTGTTTCGTCCCGCGTTGCCCGACTGGCTGCAAGTCGTGTCAAGAGAAGTACTCGCTGTTTTCTGCCCCGAAAGACGACGAGCGTCTCAAGCTCTGGCGACATGCCATACCGAGGAAAGATCACCCGCTACAACCAACAGACAGTGCTTGCGAGAGACATTTTGAGTCTCATCTCGTGACTAAGACGTGGACTGCCCACTACAACGGCAATGTACTGATGAGCGTGCCACGACGAGTATCCCTGGCGTGTGACGCTGTTCCCACGGTATTTCCGGATTGCCCACCCTACCTCTCGAAGAGGTCGACGACTCGGAAGCGGCCCACTGAAAGGCAGCTTTTGGCGCCAGCGAAGCGAAAAGGCGCCCCTTTTAGCGTCACAACGACGACGACCCACCGAACTGTCACATGAGTTGCGATGAGATGCCTGCAGTCCAGGCAGGCGTCGACATAGAGTCTCCAAAAGCGCAGTCAGGACCAGAGGAAGCTCGTTGTTCGCCGTTCGAAAGCTTGTGTGGCGAAATAACGCAATCATTTGTGCTTTCTGATTCATGGGGTCGCCATAAACTTGAGCTTGGCGGTGTGAAGAGCGTTGTGTTTTCTGAAATGAAAAGTGCAAAGAAACTTGATTGTTCCGCGTTACAACCTTCGGGAATACGTGCCGTTACGACGTTTGTTAACCCAAGGATCGTCAAAATTGATGAAAACATGAAGGCGAATGTTGTTCTAATGGGCCAGTCTATTCCCGTGACAATGCTGCCGTACAGCAGTTCTGTGACCACTACGGAAGAAGTCCGAGCTCTTCTCAAGCACGTGGATGAAGTCAACATCTGCAGTGGTGGGCCCAGCCCTCTCGAATTCCAACATGTTGAGCCAGAAAGTGCTTATATTGATGTTTGCCAGAAATGGCGCCACAAAAAGTGCTGCATAATTCTCAGCGGGGATTTCCCATCATGTGAAAAGTGCGTCAACCTGGCAAACACCTTGCGGACGAGAAAGAAGAGGATGGAGGAGGAGAAACGTTTGTCGAAGCCAGGCCGTCTGCGTCTTCCTTCTTTGCACAAAAACAATGCCAATGCGGCAGCACTGCGCCGTACAAATTATGCACTGAAGCGATCGAAAAATCGCCTTCTGAAGCGATTCAGTGAACTTTCGAAGGAGGTGTAACAAACACGAGGAAAGCCGCAGCAAGTGTCGGAAGAGGAAATTGAGACAATTCTGAACAGGCCTGACTTCCCTGCCACACAGCTGACTGTTGTGAAAGAGTGTATTGCTGCTGCCAATATGGCAAACAAAAAAGGCTGGCGGTACACTGAAGAATGGCTGCTGATGTGTCTTCTGCTACATATACGCAGCCCGTCAGCGTACTGCTTCCTTAGGGACAACAATGTTCTCCCCCTTCCTTGTGCTACAAATGTGCGGAAGTACCTAAGCATGGTGCGCGTGAAGTGCGGCCTCAACACAAGGTTCTTCTCAGCCTTCAAAAAAAAGATGGCAACAAAAGATGAGTTCCAGCGACGTGGCATACTCGTTTTCGATGAGATGAAAGTGAGAAAAGAATTGAGGGTCTATGCCATGTCGATGACTTACAGTGGGTTCACTGACTTTGGGGACACTGCAGCTGCGAGCGATGACCTTGCAGACCACGGGCTGGTTTTCACTTTCCGCTCCTTCGGCAACCGTTATGCTCAGCCTATTGCTGGTTTTGCAAGCAATGGGCCCACGAAGGGAATAATCCTCCCGCAGCTTATCTTAAAGGCTATTTTGTTACTTGAGGAGGCCGGTGCTTTCGTTGATGCGATTGTGTGTGATGGGGCTAGCACGAATCGTCTCATGTGGAAAGAATTTGGTGTGAGTGGAGCGTTGCAGAATACGAAGCACTTCTTCACGCATCGTGCTAACGATAAGCAAAATGTGTTCGTTTTTTCTGATGCACCGCATCTGATAAAGTGCGTCCGAAACTGACTGCATGCACAGAAAGTGTTGCGAGTGGGCGGTGAATGGGTACACTGGGCACACTTCGACAATTTCTTTGTTGAAGACACAAAACAAGCTGGGAACCTGCGTGTTTGCCCAAAAATAACATTTGCGCATGACAATCCTTCCCCCACAGAAAGGATGCATGTTAAGCTGGCTACTCAGTTGTTCAGCCATAGTGTTGCCAAAGGGCTGGAGTTCTATTCGAAAAAAGGCACAAAGGGACTCGAAAACGTGAAGGGCGCAGTGGCGTTTAGCCTCAGATTTAATGAGCTTTTTGATGCCCTCAATCTAAGAATTCCAAAGGAAGGTATGAGTCTGGAAGCAGAGACTTGAGGGTTCTAGCTTCATTGTTGCACTGGCTCAACAAGTGGGAAAAGAAGGTGACTACAGGAGCCATTCCTCCTTCCAACATTTTGACGGTCCAAACTGCAGAGGGCCTTCGTGTGACTATTTTCTCCACACTTGGACTGTGCAGGTTCCTCTTGAAGGAGTGCAACTTTAGGTACGTTCTCTCTGAGAAGTTCAACCAAGATGTCCTTGAGCGTTTCTTTGGAATCATCCGACAGGTAGGAGGCCAGAACGACCACCCTTCAATGCCAACGTTTTTACAGTTATACAACATGTTGTCGGTGTATAGCTTGATAAAACCTCCAAAGTTTGGTAACTGCGAAGTTGAAGCCTCCGAAAGCCCACCTGTGCTTACATTGAGTGACTTGAAACTCGTGTTTATAGAAGGTGATGAGGCAGAAACATTGCTCCAGCAGTTAAAGAACAAACTTGATGGTCTTGTTTCTGCTGACATTGAATGCGAAGATGTTTTCGACCATGCATACGGAATGCCTGAGGCTGTCGACTGCATCATATATATAGGCACGACGTTGCAAAAAAAAACACATCTGGGTCCTCGAGTACCTTCAGGATTCACTGAGAGCGTCACTATAGGGGGGGTATGGGGCAAAAGCCGCCGAAGCAGCGGCACCTTGCAGTCGCGTTGTAAAAAACTCTGAAACGCAGGTTAAAAATCACGTGATAGAAAACTCCCCACGTGGTTAAACTGGATTTTGACATCCTTTTACTACGTGCCTCCGAGGTGGTGGTAAAACTATGTCATGTACCGTCTTTTACTCCAACTCGAGGTAGTAATTTTAAACGCGAGAGAGTTTTCAGCGGTCATGAGCCGCAAAAACCCCAAACTCGGATAGTTTTTGCTTACAGTATAGTACCAACGAGTCAGCGGTGTAGCGAGTGGCGTTGTCGGTAGCACAGCGAGAGGCCGTAGCGGCAAGCGTTGGGGAAGAACGGACGAGGCTTCCGCCTTGGGTGCGAGCACAGGCGAGGAAGAGGAGGACGTCAAGGCGCACTGCGAGGGGAGCGTGACGTTAACGCGCAGTTGCGGCGTGACCTACTAGGCACTGCTCGAACACCTGTGGCGAGGTGCGTGTTGCGGCGCGTTCACACAGATTCACGTACTTACGGTGTTATACAGTGAAGAGCTGCTTCGCATCTATTATGCAACCACTTGCGTCGGCTTCTGCTTTGTAGGGCGTCGGTGCTGCAGATGCTGCATAATACAGGTGCATCATGCATAAGGAAGGTGGCAAAAACGCCCGAATCGCCAACTGCTCTCCACGCCTGCATTTCTGCGTCATCGCAGTTGGCTTGAGTCACACGTGACACAGCGCTGATTAGAAGGCGTCCGATAGCGGATTCCAAGCCCCCTCGTTCGACCGTGGCGGCACTGTGGCCGTGCTCCTGATAGAGATAAGCTGGGATCTTGCGTCGGCGGCCGAATGTCAGGCTGCAACCAGCCCGCAAGAAAAATTGGCTTTGTTCTGCGAAACGTGTATAATGGGACGCTAGAATTCATCTAGCAAACTATGCAGCGGGTTTTCTGCAACACGAGCTCTTTAACGCTATCGTGCTAACAGAGATACCTACCAAATACAAGAACTATAAAGAAAAGGGGCGGCTTCAACTCTTACGTTGGCCTCTTTCACAAGAAAGAATTACAGGAGAAGCGAGGCATGTAAAAGTCAAAAAGGTGGCTGACCAACTTGCCTAATCTCTAACTTTCCTTAATCAAAAAACACCAGTTCTCGAAACCATTGCGGACAAATACGCTATAAACTTGAGAATTTCGCCTTGGAGGCACAATATTTTAAGTAAAAATATTTGGCAGATTCCACGTTCGTACCTTGGGAATCGACGTATGCGAAACATGTGGAGAAAAAGTGACCATGTAGTAATTTTTTTAAATGCAAAGCATTTCTTAGCGAACTTCGGTGCCATTGAGAGTATCTATCTATCTATCTATCTATCTATCTATCTATCTATCTATCTATCTATCTATCTATCTATCTATCTATCTATCTATCTATCTATCTATCTATCTATCTATCTATCTATCTATCTATCTATCTATCTATCCGTCTACGACGTTTAGATCACCTGGCCGTTTCGATAGTGGTACCGATACCAAACTTGGTATGGCATAACGTGACTGTATGAAGAACATGTTTGACAAGTCATAACATGAAAACCATGACATAAATGTCATGAATGTCATGATTTACACTTCATGGTTCTGCAGCTCTCACGGTGTTTTCGTTCACATGGCATGTTGCAGAACTGGTATGGTATGACAAGATTGCGGGGCGAACACAAGCGAAAGGCTGTAACATGAAAATCATGACATGCGTGTCATCTAACAATATGATTACATGCCACGCTCAGCATGCTCTCGCGGCCATTTCGTTGGCGTCACAAGTACCAAATGTGGTAATACGTGAATGGGTGACGAACGTATTTGACTGTTGCAACCATGATAAACATGAGATGCGTGCTATGTAACAACATGACTACTAGCTACGCTCGTGATTCACTCGCGGCCTTTTCGCTAGCTTCACATACACCAAACTTGGTATTACGTGACGTAAAACGACGACACAGGTAAATGACACATCCAAACATGATAATCACGACATGCGTGTCATGTAACAACGTGACTACATGACACACTTATGATGCGCTCGCACCCGTTTCGCTAGATTCACATATGCTAAATTTGGTATTATGGGACGCGAATGGAAGACGAAGGCATGTGACTGGTGCAAACATGATAATCATGAGATGCGTGTCATGTAAAAACATGACTACATGCCACTGTCAAGGCGCTAAAACACTTCGACGTGACGCGGTGCGCGTGCTCGCCGGCGTTCATTTCGTCACGTCACGCCAGCGTTGCCACACCAGGCGCCGCTCCTGCCGTATACTCGCAGGCGCACGTCGCGCTGCGTTGTGTTGACGCATGCTAGTTTCAGCGCGTCCGGCGTCCCTCTGTCACGAAAAGAAGGCGACGCAGTATTGTCTGGACAACGCATCGGTGCGAAGTGCAGCGTGTCGAATTTCACGCCGTTTGCCGTCGGGCCGCGCTGATGGACGCTGGTTGCGCATGGCGTCAGACTATAGAGTGCTCGCGTTTTGCTAACGTTGCGTCGCTGTACCCAGCGTGCGGCGTGCGTCAACACTACATTGGAGTATATTGGGTCCTTTATGATGCGCTCACTGTCGTTTTGCTAGCTCCACATATGACAAATTTGGTGTTACGTGACGTCAATGGATGACGAAATATATGACTGATGCAAGCATGATAATCCTGACACACGTAAAATGTAAGAACGTGACAATATAGCACGCTCATAGCATGTTCGCGGCTGTTTCGCTAGACTCACAGTTACTAAATTTGGTATTACTTGACGTAAATGGAAGACAAAGGTAAACGACACATCCGAACATGATAATCATGACACGGAAGTGACGTACGGCTTCATTTACCGTCACCTCGTAGCATTGTGCTGATTTTGAAGTGACATATCAACATTTCTCATTCGTGCTTCACATATCACCGATTCGCACTGTACGTGGGATCTGCTAATCTTTTTATTGAGCTACACGTTATGAAATGACGCCAGATATATCTATAAATGTTACACTCACAAAAAAATATTGAAGAATGGCAGATGTTTATATAACTAGCTTTCACATGCACAATACTGCCCACAGGAAGTTGAGTATTAGCAAAACCAGAAGCAATATGCTGATATGAAGAGCAGATGCTCGTGAGGATGACAGCCCTGGACACTGCTACACAAATTCACTCCAAAGCACGGCGCCAAACTGCAATTGACGCTAAACCGACGTGATATCTCTATAAAAAGAGCACATATGTATGTATGCTTCATGTGGTAGAATGCTTGATTGTCCCGCAGAATGCTTGGGTTAGATTTCTGCTGGGACTCCGACATTAATTCTTTTTTCATCGTCGGGTCAAGGCTGCCAAAGTCATGTTTTTCTTAACACTCACGCGTTAGAATTGCCCATGCGTGTTCGAGTCGTTACTGGGTAGTTTCAATTACCCATGGCACATACGTATACCAGTGACCCACCTGAGGGTAAGTGCCACTGTCTTGCGGGAAGTGTTGGACGATGTACACAACAGTATTCGATCATTATTCATGTGTTGAGCAGCGCCTCTAATTCATCATATGCCATGTTACCTTTCGAAACTACTTTTGGATCACGCTAAGATAAGGGGTGATCACGAGAGGGCCACATGTAAGCAGATACATAGATAGATAGATAGATAGATAGATAGATAGATAGATAGATAGATAGATAGATAAAACTGCGCACGGTTCGCAAATACTTCTGATTAGTTATTGCCTGTCGAACCCTAGAATCGCACTAGGCATTGCGCCATGTCAATGCGCAACATGAGGGTGATTGAAAGCTACTAACCTACTGCGGAGGGCTTCGCTATAATTCATTACAATCGTCTGTATACCCACAGTGTCAACAAAGCTTTTAAGCGTCGCTGTGATAGGTGACTACTATAACAAAAGACTTACACCTAAATTCTTTCCCCTTCGAGTTCTTTTGACGAAAATTCTTTAATATAGCTTTTCAAATCTTAGGTGATCAATTGTGCGTCTCTCTAAACCGTTCATTTGTAACTTTTTGTTATCAGAAGTTTTCACTCGTTCGTAAATAAAAATGGTTCACAATCGCCGCTAACGAACTTGTGAAGTAAACATCTATGGTTGTTGGGCGAATCTGCACACGTGTAATTGGCACTCTATATCTCAGAAGGTGATTAACGGGCGATGACATTTTAGATGCGGAGCATCTTATACTCGCGCCTTGTAGTGCGCCGTCCGCACCGCTTCTCGAACATTCGACAGCTGACGCGCGCGCATGCGCCGTCGCGCCGTCGCCCACTCTTCCACCATCTGTGCATCCCTTCCTCCTCTACACACCGCGCGCGCTTCACTCCTCCACCATCTGTGCACCCTTCCTCCTCTACACACCGCGTTCGACATCTACAATTCTCCTGATTCTCCAGTGGACGCGCATGTGGCGTCGCGCTTCGAGAACATTCAACAGCTGACAGTGCATGCGCCGTAGTGCTGTATATATACTCAAGGTCGGCGCTCGCTCGCTCAGTTGCCGCTCGTCGGTTGGTTTGTACGGCGCGTCGACGTCCAAGGTCGCGGTGAAATGAATTCCAACGAATCCACAAACACAATGATCGACGTCCCTTCGACCAGCGCCGCCCTTTCGCATACGTGTGTACGTGTTCACTCATTTAACACCCCCTCCTACAACCACGTTAACCAATTTAGCCATCGACCCAAGTAAGTCGCAATTTAACACCCCATTTCACAACCACGTTAACCAATTTAGCCATCGACCCAAGTAAGTCGCACTTTAACACCCCGTTAAGCAATTATATGCTCCGCATCCTCCTCAGTGTTCCCCCGAGGGAAGCTGCGGGCAATTTTTTTGTTACAGCAGGCTTTGCCACTCTTTTACAACTTTATCTGGCGCCGTACTATACTAGTTTTATTGAGCGATCATGAAAGTTGCGCAATCAAAGCTGAAATCTGAAAAGCCTATTATTCATTTTTTTATTTCCTCGAAGCATCATATCCACAATTAGCCATGAAGGGATCATTCTGCTGATGTTTAACGAAGCACCCACGATACAACCAGCGCAACAAAAACAGTGAGACAGTCCGCATTCAAATTATTTATTTAAGTCATACAAAACATTTCTTGATCTACAATTCATGAGAACAAAATTGAGCAAACAATGCCGTACAATTAATAAGAAAACATTAAGACGTCTGCCAAGGCGCCCGCCGTCGGCTAACCTCGGTTGATTGTCGCGACGCCTCCAGCGTCATCGTCATCGCCGTTCGTGACGCCACCTTCGTCGTCTCACCCCGTGGCTACTTTTCGTGTCTCCGACAGGTCGCGTGTTACGGCGAGCGGCGCAGCCACCACGTGCAGGGCCTATAGCAACGGCGATGCGCGAAGCAGAACGGGGCCCTGCACGAAACACCACCATAATGATAGCTAAACTCATAAGTCGACGTGCTCGGACTCGCATGAGAACGCGATTCCTAACTTGAGAGGGTCTCCTGAGGAATATTTCAGCAAGTAGTGAAAGTGACCGAGTCCGGCTTTTAAAAATGTTTGCGAGTCAGTGCAATTGAGAAACAAAAATTTGAGTCGGAACCCGAGTGAGCCCAGTTGAAAAAAAAATTGTGTGATTCTGCATGCGAGTGAGCTCTAAACAGAAAATGCATTTCTTTATTGAGTGCAACTGATGTCCACGTCTTCTGCCGGCCTATGGCCGCATCTACCTATATTCAGTATTACTATTCGGCTCATGACAATTGATACTAATAATCACGTCTACTCACACTTGTTTCAACGCACATACACCGCCGCCATATTTATTGACGCGAGGCGTGACTATAAAAAGAAGTGCGAGAGAAATGGCTAGACTTTCCACGGCAATATTTTTAACGCAAGCTATTGGCGTTAAATAACACGGGCATTATCAACAAACACTTCATAGCAAATTACCGGATTCATGAGTCGCTTCACTTAATTCAGCCATGAGACCGAGCAGGTCTATTTTAGAAAAATTTCGATGAATAAGCTTAAGTGAGCTCCAGTTTTATTTGCCGACCCGTACTGAGCTGGATGATTAAATTGAAAGTAAACGATACCACGAACAACAAAGAAGAAAAAAAAATGGCAGCATATCCACGGAGTGAATGATGGAAAGTGGGGCGAAGCATTCGTCCTTCCACTCGTTCTTGCTTCCGTCCGTCCCTTCGTTTGTCCATGCATCCGCCCCTGCGTCCGTCCATGCGTCCATCCATGCATCTGTCTGTTTGTCCGTTCGTCCATCTATTCAACACTCCAAGTACCACAATCTCGCATCTTTTAATCATATATTCCCCATATAGAAGCAACGCCATCCAGCGGACATTCCAAGGAGCAATCTAGAGGTGGCACACGCACACTTTCTGTCAGCTTGCGCTTCGGGTCTACTTCCCACCTTTAACCACCTCGAGTTCATGGTATATACTCGTTAGTTGTAATCATGGCACTGCGGCTTAACACTTGCTAAACCTTTCTAAAACTAGGAGGTTACACCCAGCGAGTATAACGCAGCAATCTTTTCTTGTCAGATAGTGCTCAATGTACATGCCAATGGCTGCTAATGGGGATCGCAGCGTGCGCTGTTACTAAAAGCCGAATGCTCCTGTCTCTCATTGCCTATTAGCAGCCATTGGCATGTACATTGAGCACTATTTTTATTGTTCAACAGCGCACAGAAGAAATCTCTCACCGGCACTACCTTGGAGGTCAAAATGTTATACTTGTTACATACTACAACGGCTACGAGGGATGAACGGGTGCCGTCATAAGGAGCTTCACCCCTAAAAAATAGCATACCCTTTAGCTTCGCCTTTCGGAGTTGAACGCGATAGCAATATCTTGTTCGCAGTGAGGACCTCAAGTACTTAGCACACAAAACCTTTTCGAACTTGCTACGCACCCATTATGTGGCCCTAAAAGAATAGGCGCAGTTGCCCGTGTGCCTTTGTAGAGTGGCACTGGCTCTAAACCATGAAGCTCTTATAAGTGTTTGTTCTGATGCCCGCTGACAATGGGCGCTCATACCACGCGTCAATACTGCAATATTTCATGTTGCATTTTAAGCATGTATAAAGGACGCGTGGATTTGTAAAGCCTGACAGTTAATTTCAATGCATATCCAAGCAGAGGAAGTTCTTTTCACTGTTTTCACAAGCAGACGCATGGCCGTGTGGTAGAATATCCACACGCCTTGCAGACGCCCAGGATTCAATCTCTATTCTGACGCAGTATTTTTATTATTGATTTTATTTGCGTTGTTATAAACTTATCGGTCACGAATAAAATATTATTTCAATCACAACCAACGACGAGGACGCCGCCACAGAAGTATCTGCCAGAACGAGCTATTTAAGGGCGAGTGCCTTAGCTTTTTCTCGCAATCTCTTTAACGGCAAGTTATTGGCGTTAAAGCGCATGGACTTTATGATCTAAAACTTACTTGCTCAATAATGTATTTATGAGGCACTTAAATCACTTGAGCCGTGAGACTGTACAAGTATAGCTTAGGAAAGTTTTGATAAATAAGCTTAGGTAAGCTCCAATATTTTCTGCCGACACATATATAGTCAGCACGATCATCAAAGTGAAAATAACTGACACTGTGAACAAAAAAAGGCAAAAATAAGAATACCCCAACCCTTCGCAATTTGTAGTTTAGCGTTATATTTCCTAGTGCGTACTTCAAATTCTCCGCGCACGAAACCTTTTCGAACTTGCTATGAACCCACTACGTTGACTTAGGAGAAAAGGCGCGATTGCGTGTGTGGCTTTTGTAGTGGGTGGCCAGATTTAAAGCACGAGGTCATTATGATGTTCGCGTGTTCTGACACCCACTGCCAATGCGCGCTTATACCGCGCATCATTGCACCAACCTTTTATGTTGCATTCTGAAGCAAGTCTACTGGACGGGTGTGTTTGCGAAGCATGGAAGTTACTTTACCTGCATTGACAAGCAGAGGAAGTTAACTTCACTATATTGCCACATGGTTTGCTTGGGTGAGATCGAAGAGTGAAAGAAGACAAAGACGATCTCTCTGAGCCGCTGCTTGAGTAGTCGACTAAACGAGCCCATTTTTTATCAAGTTTGTCGAGAGTAACGTGACAAGGCTGGTGGAGTTGCTGGGTACAACGTCTCGCAATCCACCCGATGCCCAAGACCCCGTCCAGCAGCCGGAACACAAGCCCTGCACCCGTGGACACTCCTGTTCATAGAGTAAGCCGCCGCCAACGAGGCCTACCGCCTGAGACACCAACCACTGACGCAGCGACTATGACTTCGACACAAGATCCCATGCAAGCTCCGACACCTTCCACGCCGATCTACTGCACCGTCCAGAACCCGCTCATGCCTAGCCCCTTTCACGGAGCGCAGCATGAAGATGTTGACGACTGGATGAGTGAGTTCGAACGTGTCGCAGCGATCAATTACTGGGATGATGCCGCGAAGCTCCGGAACGTGTACACGTGCCTAAAAGACGGTGCCAAGACGTGGTTTTTGAACAGGGATGATGTTCTGACATCTTGGCGCGAGTTCCAGCGTCGCCTCCTGGAGACCTACAGGAGTCCCGACCGCCGCGAACGGGCGGAGCGTGCACTTCAATCACGCATCCAGATGCCCAACGAGACCGTCTCGATGTACGTCGAGGACATGACACAGCTTTTCAAGCGAGCGGATCCTGCTATGGCAGAAGAAAAAAAGTTGCGCCACCTCATGCGTGGTGTGAAGGAACAACTTTTTGCTGGTTTGGTGCGTAGTCCCCCCAAAAGTGTTGCTGAGTTCCTTACTGAAGCGGCAACAATGGAGCGAGTACTGCACCAACGGTCTGCCCAGTTTGACCGTCAAGTGAATGCTGCCTCAACTCCCGAGATTTTCGCCACCCCTGGGAGCAAGAGCCCCGAATGGATTCGCGAGATCATTCGATCTGTCGTCCGGAAGAAATGGAAAAGATGTACGGGACAAGGCAAATCGATGTTGGGTCTATCACCAGTGTCGTCCGCGACGAGGTCCAGCAGGTGCTGCACGCCCATCGTTTTCCGCCCACGTCGGTTGATCTGGAAACGGCTCCTCTGTCTACTGACAGTCGCCGTCGTACGTACGCGGAAGCCTTGCGATCTGCCACTCCTCTTTCGGGTCAAGGAGTCCCGATCCAGCCAGTGCCGCACGTCCCGATCCAGACAGTGCCGCACGTCCCGATCCAGACAATGCCATACGTCCCGATCCAGACAATGATGCCGTCAGTCGCGATTCAGTCAGCGCACGCTGATTTGGACATCGATAGTCGCCGTACACCGACGCGCAAGTCTGATCTCTGGCGTACACCAGACAGACGACCCCTCTGCTATCATTGTGGTGAGGCTGGTTACATTTACCGCGAATGCCCATACCGGCAACTTGGACTGCGCGGATTTTCTGTCAATTCCCCTCGTCCCCGAATTGGTCAAAGGCCAAGGGATATCGAAGAATATCTCGCGCAACAGCGTGCACCCTTTACACGACGGCAATCGCGGTCACCATCTCCGAGGAGACCCGCAGCCACTGGGCCACGTTTCAGGGTGACGGCACGGGAACGCTCCCCGAGCCCTCGTCGGGAAAACTGAAGGCAGCGGCCTTCGGGGGCAAGGTCGCTGGGACTCAAAGTGCGGAAAACCTCCCATCGATGCTTGCACGCAACGCCGAAGGCATTTCGTCAGAGAATAATCGCGGTGCCGAAGAAACGCCGACATCCGCATCTGAACTTAGTGACCGCGTGTCGCTCGACATACCTGTGCTGGTTGACGGTCTTCAGGTCAGTGCATTGGTAGACACTGGTGCAGACTATTCGATCATCAGCGGGAGGCTAGCGAAAGATCTCAGAAAAGTGATCACGCCGTGGAATGGAACGCGAATTCGAACAGCTGGAGGACACGTGGTAACACCGCTGGGTCGCTGTACCGCAAGAGTGAAAATTCGTGCGTCAACGTTTGTGCTCAGCTGCCTCGTTCTCCCCGACTGTTCGCGTCAGCTGATTATCGGCATGGACTTTCTTCGGGAATACGGTGCCATCATAAATTTCCGTGAGCGCATCGTGACCTTCTCGACTCAAGGCGCAACAGATTGAGACGCCGATAACTGCCGTAGACTTGCGCTGCGTGTTGCTGACGACAGTGTGACGCTGCCACCTCGAGCAACTGTTCCCATCGAAGTCACTTGTGAAGACTTCCAAGACGGCGACGTGGTGGCTGAAAGCAACTTATCACTTCTGCTGCTCCAAGGTGTATGCGCCGCCCGAAGTGTAGTGCGCGTCCGTGACGGAAAGTCAACGATACTAGCTACGAACTTCAATTACGAGCACCGGCATCTTTTCCGTGGAACCACCCTAGCCTATGGAGAACCTGTTGCCGACCTCACGGAGTGCTTCGCGTCCGAGGAAACGCATGAGGATAAGGAATTTCTAGACCACATCGACATCAATTCGACGCTGTCAGACGAGAGAAAGGCTGCACTTCACGACCTTTTAAGGGAGTTTAGATCTCGCTTCGCCTCTTCTTCTAAAGTCCGTCAAACTCACCTCACGAAGCATCGAATTATTACCGACGATGACGTCCGCCCCATCCGGCAGCAGCCTTATCGCGTTTCTGCCAAAGAACGCGAGGCTATTCAGACACAAGTAAAAGAGATGCTCGATGACGGGATTATTCAACCATCCAGCAGCGCTTGGTCCTCGCCAGTCGTTCTAGTAAAGAAAAAAGACGGAACGCTGCGATTCTGTATTGACTACAGGAAGCTTAATAGCGTCACAAAAAAGGACGTCTACCCGCTTCCACGAGTAGACGACTCCCTCGACAGGTTACGACGTGCGAAGTATTTTTCGTCCATCGATCTAAAGAGTGGCTATTGGCAAATTGAAGTGGATGAACGAGACCGAGAAAAAACCGCGTTTGTGACTCCAGACGGACTTTACGAATTCCGAGTTCTTCCCTTCGGCCTCTGTTCTGCACCAGCCACTTTTCAGAGGATGATGGACACAGTTCTCGCTGGCTTGAAGTGGCAAAGCTGCCTTGTCTACCTCGATGATGTGGCCATCTTTTCCGAGAGCTTTGAAGAACATCTGAAGCGTCTGAGAAAGGTTCTGGAAGCCATTCGCACAGCTGAACTTACGCTGAAACCCCAAAAATGCCATTTTGGCTATGAAGAGCTGAAATTTCTGGGACATGTCATTAGTGCAGATGGAGTGCGACCTGATCCAGACAAAACTGCTGCTGTCGCCGCCTTCCCTGTCCCATCAGATAAAAGAGCAGTACGCCGTTTCCTCGGCTTGTGCGCGTATTATCGCCGATTTATCGCCAACTTCTCTAAGATAGCTGAACCTCTTACGCGACTCACCCGAGATGACGTACCCTTTACTTGGGGCGTAGAACAAGATACAGCGTTCACAGAGTTACGACAGAGAATGCAAACAGCCCCTGTTCTTGCCCATTTTGATGAGGACGCTGCTACAGAAATTCATACAGATGCCAGCAACGTCGGACTTGGCGCTGTCCTTGTACAACGACACGGCGGCGTTGAGCATGTGATAGCTTACGCCAGTCGTACTCTTTCTCGAGCTGAGACCAACTATTCTACGTCAGAAAAAGAATGCCTCGCAGTCGTGTGGGCGACGACCAAATTTCGGCCTTACCTCTACGGTCGTCCCTTCAAAGTGGTGACTGACCACCACTCGCTCTGCTGGCTGGCAAATCTCAGAGATCCATCCGGCCGTCTCGCACGGTGGAGTTTGCGTTTGCAGGAGTTTGACATTACGATTGTGTACAGGTCAGGGCGCAAACACGAAGACGCCGACGCGCTTTCTCGAGCACCTGTGGGGAACGCTGTCAGGGGCTCCGAAGATGAAGATGCCTTTCTCGGAGCAGTTAGTGACTCCGAATTTATGTCAAAGCAGCGGGCAGACGATGAATTACGCCCAGTCATTGATTCCCTGGAAGGCCGCAACTCTAAGGTCTCTCAACACATTGCTCGCGAACTGTCTTCTTTTTGTCTAAGAAGAGGCATTCTTTACAAGAAAAACGCCCGTGGTAGCGACAAGGCTTTCCTACTCGTTGTTCCTACCGACATGCGTGATGAAATCCTTCTGGCGTGCCACGACGAGCCCACGTCAGGACATTTGGGCTATTCGCGAACTCTCGCCCGAGTACGCCAACAGTATTACTGGCCGCGACTATCAACTAGTGTACATCGATATGTGAAAGGCTGCCGTGAGTGCCAGCGCCGCAAGACTCCGCCTGTGAGACCCGCGGGCCTGCTCCAGCCGATCGCACCACCACGGACACCGTTTGACCTCGTGGGAATGGACCTTCTCGGGCCCTTCCCTTTGTCGTCCTCTGGGAACAAGTGGATTATAGTTGCGACAGATTATCTCACGCGTTATGCTGAAACAAAAGCGTTACCCCGTGGCACGGCCTCTGAAGTCGCGCAGTTCTTCGTGCACCAAATCGTCCTACGGCATGGTGCCCCGTCATGCGTGATTACGGACAGAGGAACGTCGCTTACAGCACGAATGATGGAGGACATTTTTAAACTGAGCTGCACAAGTCATCGAAAAACAACGGCTTATCATCCGCAATCCAATGGACTGACAGAGAGGCTTAACAAGACCATAGCGGACATGCTGTCAATGTACGTGGACGTACAACATAAAACCTGGGACGAGATTCTTCCATACATCACGTTTGCTTACAATACGGCAACGCAAGAAACAACGCGATTTCCGCCTTTCCGACTTGTTTACGGACGCAACGTGCGAACCATGCTCGATGCTATGCTTCCGTGCGACGAAAGCAATGAACTTGCTCAAGATGCTGAGCAATACACTCAATACGCCGAAGAAGCTCGTCAGCTAGCTCGCATAAACACCAGGCACCAACAAGATGCAGACGCGCGACGTTACAACCTCCGCCATCGAAATGTCACCTACCACCCTGGGGACCGAATGTGGGTGTGGATCCCTGTCCGGCGACCAGGCTTATCCGAAAAACTCATAAGCCGTTATTTTGGACCGTACAAGGTTCTTAGACGAATCACAGATCTTACCTACGAGGTATTTCCGGACGGCGCAGCGTCTTCTCGTCGACAGCTTCGACCCGAAACCGTGCATGTCCTTCGGCTGAAGCCCTACTTCACACAGTAGCCCTTGTGGTTTCACGTGCTACGACATGCCGTGACATTGCGTTGCCGCTGCTGTTTGTGTTCTCGTGTGTTTTTGTGCCCTTTCTTTTTGCGCTTGGCGGAAGCGTTGGCGAAACTTCCTCATTTGCGCTGCGAGTAGTGGCACTCTCCCTCTTTTGGTTCTCTATATCTACGTGTGTATACCTTCATTTTTTTTATTTACGAGCATCGAGTCGATGCTTTCAAAGGGGGGGACTATTGCCACATGGTTTGCTTGGGTGAGATCGAAGAGTGAAAGAAGACAAAGACGATCTCTCTGAGCCGCTGCTTGAGTAGTCGACTAAACGAGCCCATTTTTTATCAAGTTTGTCGAGAGTAACGTGACAATATTCACAAGTAGACTCATGGTCGTGTGGTAAAACATCCGCACGCTATGCAAACAACCTTAATTTGATCCCCACTCTGACCCAGTATTTTTAGTATTTATTTTATTTGCATCGCTTTTGATTTTTCGGTCACGCATAAAGTGGTCCTTCGATCACAACCAACGACGCTGACGCCGGAATATCGGCGAAGTGAGCTCTTTAATGTTATCCCGTTAAAAACACAGGAGAAGCTATGAAATTCTATGGATAGTTATCGACCGCAAACACTTCCACGAAAACTAATAAAGTAGTTATAGATTTTAGTAGTTTCAAAACCAGCGGTCACTGAGAAGGTGTAGCTGTTCATCTTTCGCTTTTCATCACGTGTAATGCTCTCTAAGCCAACTCGCTCAAACATTTGGTCACCTAAAGACACACCCGACGCATGACTGATGCGGCACACCATACGTGCAATCGAAACAATGAAACACAAAAAAAGAAAGAGGGAAAGAAAGAAATGAAGAAGCAAAGAAAGAAACAAAGAAGGAACGAAAGGAAGAAGGAAAGAAAGAAGGAAAGAAAGAAGGAAAAAAGAAAAAGAAAGAGCGAAAGAAAAAAAATTGTCGAATATTTTAGGAAAGTGCTGCCGAGCTGCATGTACGTCTGACCCTAGCTCCTAAGAATTTCAATTTCTCAATGATTTTCCGCCGTGAAAAAATAATCAGTGTTCTATGAAAGGCCTGTTTCGCTTTTCATATGATATATTGCAGGCGTTAACGAAATCGTGAAATAAGTTGCCGCATAAGACTTCAAGTAACACACTTAGTACATTGACAAAAAGTCTAGTTTGGAAACTAAAAGGTTGCGCATAGAAAAAGAAAACATTCACAAGGAAAGGTACGGAAAGTGCCGACTTACTGTTTAGATTCCCGAGTACCCACACAGTTTCTTGCGAACGAATTATTTTTTCACGCTATGTTTATTTAGTTAAGTTACGCATAGCATTATAAACTCTAGGAAGTGGTTGAGCAAAAAGGGCCTCTTTTAACCCGCAACTTTCATGATATGGCTGCTGACCCGTAAGTGACGAATTCAATCCCAGCCTTGGCATTCATATTAAGTAGAGCAGAAGCGCCGGAGGCTGGTATGCTGCGTGATGTCAAGGTGAATAAAAAAAAAAACACCAGATGACCGGAATTTCTCGAGCTCTCAACACCCGTGTTTCTAATAATTATATCATGGTTTCAGAAAGTATGTAAAGCCCCAGATAATATTACATTACTACATTACTATTAGTCATCTGGCTCGCATGTTTTTTTTTTGAAAACTAGACGCATCTTTGCTATCAAAGATACACATCGATAATGCGCATGTCATTTATGACTAGAAAATTCGAGGCACACGGTGGCTGTGCAACGCAAACAAGATATGCCACTTAATACGCTGGGAAAGAAAGACAATATTTTTTTTCTTTTTTAACACAAACTTGTTTCATGCCGGGGTTCATTAAGGCTTCACCGACGTATTTTCGTCATGGAAAAAGCGTTGGAAAATATAATTTATTAGATGTCAAAGGAAAGAAGCGAGACGGAATGTTTTTACGATGGGGCGTCGATATAGCGACATCTCAATCCGCCAGGTGCTGCGATAACCAGTACGCCATGAAACGCACGTTGCCAACGATGTTAACGTAGCCATTTACACAGAACATATTCTGTTTGGCTATCTTTACAGGTGTAGTTTCATCGCGCTATTGTTATCAGTAGCGAGATGGTGCGATCACTTCGCTTTGGGCGCACTTCCAAGGTTGTCGCTAGCTTTTCGATAACCGTCTCCTCCAGACAGCGCATTCTCTTCTGCGTGCGCGCTTATCGCACTCATGGTTCGATAGAGGACAAAGGTCACTT
Organism: Rhipicephalus microplus; assembly: GCF_043290135.1. Classification (NCBI taxonomy): domain Eukaryota; kingdom Metazoa; phylum Arthropoda; class Arachnida; order Ixodida; family Ixodidae; genus Rhipicephalus; species Rhipicephalus microplus. Next base: position 127,170,199 of record NC_134701.1, read on the forward strand.
TGCTCGCTTTTGCATCCACATTTAGAAAATGAGCACGCTTCTCACACACGGATAAATAAGGACTGCGATTGTTTATGCTTGTACGGCTGTACTGGTCCGTTCGTTTCGTGTTTTTTTTTTTTTTTTGCTGGTTGAACAGCGTTCTTGAAGTGTCGAGCTGTGACAGTAGTTAGAGTTCGCACGTATTGTGAATGCTCACTCTGTGCGTGCTTTCTGCTACAGGTGCAGGCTGAAAGTTTCGAGGTGGTTGTCATTCTTAGTTTGAATTTTCAATTTATATCATTAGCATTCATTCCTTCACCCTCGTGGCAAAACAATGCACAATAAACGCTAAACACTCTTTGTGAAGACAAGCTTCACTCTCTTATAACAATTTCTAAAAAGAGGGATCAGCCACGTTTTTTTTTATTTTTATACTGTAAAAGCCAACAACTACTCTACCACGTCTAGTAGCTCGTCCGGTGCTACGAAGCAGCATATATGTGTATAAATATGCACCCACCAGTGCCGTCTTCCTAGTGTAGTTGAGCGTTCGCACCTCCAGGTGCTGTACCACAGATGCATCATGCATCGGGAAGGCGGCGCAAACGCCCGAGTCGCCATCTGCTGCCCGCACGTTCGGTCCTGCGTCGTCGCTGTTGAGTCCAGCCGACCATAGCACCCCGCTGCGTGGAAGGCTCCGGAAAGAGGAGTACAGACCACCTCTGTCAATCGGCGCTGAACTCCTGGTGTGCTGCTGATGTAGGAAAGCCAGGTTATTGCGTCGGCGGCCGAACGTTAGGCCGTAACCAGCCCGAGACAAGAACTGGGCCATGCTCTGCGAAACGTATATAAACGGACGCTGGAATTCGTTTATCGAAACATGCTTGTAGCATCTTCGCGACTTAAAAATAGCTACTATAAAGGATAAAGAAGGCAATTTTCTTAGTTGTTATGAACGACAGTCAAGGCACGCAAAACTACCCATCTAAATGCATGTGTGGTGAAAAGGAATCCGTATCTTGCCCTCGTGTTTTGCAATGCCACAATATAAGCCCAACCATCAAGATAAGAAATATATACACTATGTGCGCCTACTGAAAGCCGCAAAAGATAAAAAGCTTCTCGACCAATAGAAATGGTGAACTCGTCCACCCATTGAGTCGTTTTGAAAGCTACTTGCCATCCGTAGTAGACTGCATAAAGATAAGCATAAACCAACAGTTAGCAAAAAAAAAAAAAAGAATCTGTCAAGCATTTCATGCCTGAGTGGTCATACCAATATGCGAGTCACCGCGTGAATTCTGCTACTGCACGTTAACTAATTGAGTAGTTTTGGGGGCTAATTGGCGGTCCACAGTAGAATGTGCAAATGTAAGCTAACATGGACAACTAGCGGCCAAAAAATTGGCAAGTAGTTCAAGTTCAAAGTGACCGAAACGACACGACAGTCACCACGGGAATGCTGCTACTGCCTAATAAAACGTTTTTATTTATCACTACGATTTTTCCAGGCGTTGTCCTCAATCAAAGGAGCAAAAAAAGGATGTGGATCACACATGCTGCGAATCCTCATACTGCTATTCACAGTGGTAGATTCCACACAACCACGCCATTTGTTTGAAATAGTGCATAAACAGCCGACATTTTTTTTTTAAATACATGCCCTTGCTACTCATAACCATTGGAATTCCTGTGGATTCTAATGAACAGGTTAGCAACGCGACTACCGTTGTGCAGACACGAAGGCCGATGACACAACCTATGTTTAAACTAGACTGTTTTGGCCTCGATATGTTACAAGGTGAGTGTGACTACTCAGGGGATAGTTGCGAGACATTCAAAGCTTCATAAATGAGCCGGTAAATGAGAAACAACAGCATCGAATAGCTCAAACAGGAGACTAGAAAATGGCGTCTTACCATGGCGGTGTTCAGCGTTGTTCTAGAACGAGCAGATCACGAGGAGTGCAACGCACGTGCAACTTCTTCTTAAGTGGATGTTGATTTTCGCCGGTGAAATGCGCGTTTCGAAAACCTTCTCTTGAAACCTTGAGTTCACTGTAGAGTGGTGTATTAGAAAATATTCATGCTCAATCTTAAACAAAGATGCTTACCAACTTTTAAAAACTGTGATATAGCGAAGGTTCTGACCCTCTTACGGCGGCCTTGTTCGCAACGAAACAATGGCAGTAGAAGTGGGGTATAGAAGTTGAATCGATGACGCGAACAAGGGAACCTAATATACTCGGAAGGTTACCGTCATTGCCGTGAAACGTCGAATCAGTAGTTTTAATTCGCGAAAACTTCTAACCCGCTATGGTGTTGTTATGCGTATGGTACTGGGCTGCTGACACGCTGCTCGTCTTAAAAAATTCCGACGGCAGCCGCCGCATTTCTGACGAAGTAAAAAATGACCTAGATCCCTGTAGTCATCTTTAACTGGGCCTATAATTGAGGTATTACCAGTATGGAAATTCCTTATGGGCGCTAGATTAGGAAGGAAACTGTTAGATGAATTTTCTGCACTTTCACTAATGGCCACATCAGAATTCAAGCACTTAATGTATCACTATAATAGTAAAATATGTCAAACGCGAGGATAAGAAGTCGATATCATCAGACTGCGCGGTTAAATTCTGCAATATTTACACACAGCTGGTCTGGGAGCCAGGCTTCACCGCATTGTCCCGATTGTGGAGTAGATGAGCCAACTGAACGTTACCTCATTTACTGTAATACATTCTCTGCCTTCCGCAAAAAACCATTAGGTGCCTTTTCGGAAAAAGACCGCTTACTTAAGAGACTTTTAGGTGCCCGTATGACAGGGGTATAAGCTAGTCGACGCTGTTGGTTTCTCATTCAACTGCTCCTTCATGAAGCGTTCCATCTGTCGCAAATATATCCTAAGTAGTCGCACTCACCTTTCAGACATATCGAGGCCAAATTAATCCAGTTTAAACATAAAATGTGTCATCAGACTTCGTGTTTTCAAAACGGTAGTCGCGTTTCTAACCTGTTCATCAGAATGCACAGGAATTTTGAGTAGAGAGAGCATGCATTGAAAAAAAAAACATTGTCAGCTGTTTATGTGCTTTTTCAAACGGAAGGTTTGGTTGTGTTGAATCTACCACTGCAAATCACAGTATGTGGATTCGGAGCCTTTGTGAACCACATCCTTTACTCGCACCTTTAAATCGAGGACAACGCCTCGAGCAATCGCAGCGATAAATAAAAAACGTTTTATTATACAGTAGCAGCATTTAAGTAGTGACTCTCATGTCGTTTTCGTCACTATGAACATAGAATCCTCGATTAATTTCTTTTTGTCGCTACCTGTCTACATTTGTACATTGTACTGTGGACGGTGAATTAGATCCCAAAATCACTAAATTAGTTGACATGGAGTAGCAGCATTTACTTGGTGACTCACATATCGGTTTGACCAATGAAGCATAAAATCCTTGAAGGTTTTCTTTGCTCCTAACTGCTGATTAATGCTTACCTTAGCGCATTCCTCTGCGGACGGCAAGTAGCTTTCAAAACAACTGTATGAGTTGATGATGTCACTATTTCCATAAGTCAAGAAGTTTTTTATTTTTTGGAGCCTTCAGTATAGGCGCACAATGTGTTCATTTTCCTTATCTTTATGGTTGGGCTTATACTGTGGCATTGGACAACACGAGAGCACGATGCGGATTCTTCTTAGCGGCATATGAATTTAGTTGAGTAGTTTTGCAGCCCCTCAACACTGCGTGCTTCGTATCGTGCCTGTCAATCGTAGCAGCCAATAAATTTGCATTCTTGATCTTTTATATCACCCCGTTTTTAAGTCATGAAGATGTCACAAGCATGTTTCGATAGACGAATTCCAGCGTCCGATTATATACGTTTCGCAGAGCAAGGCCCAGTTCTTCTCTCGGGCTGGTTACCGCCTACAACTCGGCCGCCAACGCAATATCCTGGCTTCCCTACATCGGCAGCACACCAGGAGTTCAGCGCCGATCGAGAGAGGTGGCCTGCACTCCTCTATCCGGAGCCTTCAACGCAGCGTGGTGCTATGGTCGACTCGACCCAACAGTGACGACGCAGGACCGCACGTGCGGGCAGCAGTTGGCGACTCGGGCGTTTGCGCCGCCTTCCCGATGCATGATGCACCTGTGGTACGGCACCTGGAGGTGCCAACTCTCAACTCCCCTACAGAAGGCGACGCTGGTGGGTGCATATTTATACACATATATGCTGCTTCGTAGCACCCGACGATCTACTAGACGTGGTAGAATAGGCTGTTGGCGTATACTGTAAAGAGACGTGGCTGATCTCTCTTTTTAGGTATTGTTATTACAAGAAAGAGAAGCGTGTTTTCACAAAGGCATAGAGCGTTTAATGTGCATTGTTTTGTCACAATGCAAAGGAATGATTGCTACAGCTACAACTTGAAAATTCACGCTAAGAACGACAACCAACTCAAAATTTTCCGTGCGCACCTTAAGTCTAAAGCTCGCAAGAAATGAGGATACACAAGACGAGTGCGGGCTAATGACACTTAAGATCTACACTTGATGCGCACTGTTCAACCAGAAAAAAGGATGCACGAAATGAACGCACTAATATAGACCAGACAAGCGCTCGCTTTCGTAGCTTTGTCTTTTGGCCACAGCGAAAGGAAGATTGTTGACGCATTGCAGCAGATCGTCAAAGGTTCAAAGAGGTTCAAGTGTTGAAATACATTTTCGGTCGATTTTATTACATTTCCGAATTCACTTTAAATCAAATGGACCACTTCATTGCATTACACTACAGATTATTCGTTCTGTTTATATGCTTTTTTTTGTCTCGTGAATGAAATATTCTTTACCAGTGAATAAGGAAGTCATTTATGAAAACTATCCGGTTCTTAACCAATCCTCCAGCGTGGGTGTGTGCCACATCTTCGAAGATCTTGACTAGACCTAGATTTAGGCGCAAACTGAACAAAAACCCCACGTGGTCTAAATTCTCATTGGCCTCCACAACGATGTCTCTCATTATCATGAGGGTTTAGGACGTTAAACCACAACGATTATCTGGTCGGCTCTGGGGTAATTCTTTTACGGCCATGGGTGCACCGGTCGCGCAAGCTTCCCTTTGCAGTGCATCAGCACCTGGCTCTTGCTTAACGTCTGCTTCAACGGCAGCAAGTACCGCACTGTCTGTTTTTGTTGCCTCCAGTTGGTTCCCAGCCGCCAACGATGATACCAACGATGTCTACAGCCTTTATGGTTACCATGCTGTGGCCACCAGGGGCATGTGCAATGCTAACCTCACACCTGAATTTTGTTCTATAGTTACTGCATCAGAGTATCCCAGTTTTTCAGTATCTTCGTGAAAAAAACTTAGCCGATATGAAACGACGGCATCTATTGCTACGAGGCTGTAAATCAAGGAGCCTGAAGGGTGTTTTGCTGATTGGCAGTTGTGAGTGGTAATACTGCAACAGAATCAGTATTATCGGCCTAGCGCTCTTGGGCAGTCCCAGCTTAATCGTTCACACTTGCCCGTATCTGCTGAACCGTTGAAGTGCGAATGATAAGGCGTAGTACGAAAGTGGCGTATTCCGTTTGAATTCACAAACGACTGAAACCGCGCACTAGTGAAATATGTGTCATAATCAAAAGCCACGAATCGGGGCAGGCCATATCTTATAAACATTGACTGTAAGGCTTCAATAGTCCACACCGCACTGGCTATCTTCACTGGACTCCCCTCCATCTACCTTCTGACGAGGCAACCGCGATTAACAACATATGTACGTCAACCGGGCGGGCATACTCTGTACGTACGTGCACTCTTGCTTACTTTTACTTCCGGGTAGGGCACAGGTGCCCTAGCAAGTGGCATATTTGCACACTCAACAAATAGAATGCAAGTGTTTATTGCACGTTCCAAAGAACACAAATAGTAGAGAAGGAGATGTGACACTTCATGTCTTGATTTATTCATTTTTATAGCAAAATACTGCACATCAATACTTTGCCCAAAACATCAATGATGACACACAGAATAAAAATATAACATTACCTTGTTTTAGGAACGCAGAAAAGGAAAGAAAAGTATTTTTGTACCGTGACTAATTCCTGGTGACGTTGAAGTCTCCCGCGACTATAAAAGCCTGACCATATATACGTACATGTTGTAAGGCGTCTGTACGTGCGTTTTTTTTTTTTTTTTTGACGTTGCGCTCTGCCCTCTCCCTATAGACCTATTCCACGTTTGCAAACATGGTACGCGCCGAGTGACGTCATGGCACGTTGGATACAACCAGTTGTCTAAGCTGAATGCACGCCGCCAGCCTCTATGAACACGTGACGATAAGCGCAGCAGGAGCGAAAGCTGCCTTCGAGAACAGCGCGTCGGGATGCCTCTCGCTTGTTTACAAGCGGCGGCCACCACATAGGAAGTTACAGTGGCTGTAGAGGGGTTCTGTATTGAACATATGAACCATGTTGACGTGTAGCTCTAGTTTTGAGAACCTCATGAAAACATATGATGTATCTTAACTGCGGCAATGTAGCTCATTTGCGAAACATCACCGTCGTTGCTGCAGCCTACATCACATGTGTAAACTTTTATATGTACTAATGCTAGGACAGTCCCAGTTCAGCAAGAAGCTCTAGAGTACAATATGCAAATGCGGGGCGTAAAGATACATGGCCTATAAATGTTACGATAAATTCTCGCGTATATTAAATGTGGCATAGAAGCTATCCATGCAAATTGCCAGAGCAACCTCTGCGTCCCTTTCATCCGCAACACGCTTGCGATAATGCTCAAGAAACAGTCTGTGGACAATACGGTTACGTACTTGTAAGGTCCGCGGCTAAATTCGTACACTCAAGCCAACGCCACGGAATGCGCACGACTGGGCAAGTTCCCGCGTGTTGTTTTCTGTGAATTCACACACACGTGAAAGTTTAGTTAAGCACACCAGAGTAGAACAGCCCTCTACGGTACACTTGTGTCAGGTGTGTCATCGCACCCAAACATAATCATAAAAAAGCGTAGTTTAAGTCATTCTTTCGGTTGCTGTTACTCTATTGAACCATGCTCACGCAGAAAGAAACACTCGGTCATCGAGCCAACGATCGAGCATGTGACACCTAAGTTCACGCCAGTACGGCAGTATCATTTTGACATGTCGAAGGATTTTGCAGGTATATCAACTATGGCAACCATGAAAACTTTTTCGCACATAGCAATGCTATCCAGAACGTTAACGTGCTTTGAGTTAAAAGTGCTTAATACGGCTTGTTAAAAAAGCGTAATTTCATGGCTTATGCCAACACTTGAAAGAGCTCATTGTTTTTTATAGGTAAGCCGCTCCAAAACATAACCGGTGAAGCGGCGTCGAAGGCAATTTCTTGCGTTTCACATATGCGGCTGAACAGGTTAGCTCTGTGCACGGATAAAGACTGGCACCCACCCTTGTGGGCCCCTAAGGGGGAAGTTAGCATCGTCTCCGGATTAAAGAAAAATCACAGCATTTCCATGGAGTGCATAAAAATGAGTGGGGCGAAGCATCCACCAGTCCGTCTGCGCTGCCATTCGTCCGTTCATTCTTGCTTCTGTCCATCCATGCGTCCAACTGCGCAACCATCCGTTCTTGCGTCTGACCATGCGTCGGTCCGTCCACGCATCCTTCCGTCCGTTCATGCGTCCGGTCGTTCGTCCATGCATCTAGCCATGCGGCCGTCCATCTAGTGAACACTCCAAGTATCGCCATCTCGCATCTTTTAATCATATATTCATTATATATAAGTACCGCCATCCTGCGGACTTTCCAAGGACCAAACGAGAGATGGCACGGCCTGACTAAAGTGAGTGACACGCGCGCACTTTCTTGTGGCCTGCGCAGCGTGTCTAATTCCCACCTTTCACAACCTCTAGTTTATGGCACTGCGGCCAAATCCTCGCTAAACCTTGTTCAAACCAAGCAGGTTACGCCCAGCTTGTTTAACATTGCAACCCGTTGTGATCAGATAGGACTCTAAGTGCGTCCTTTTGATACTAGTTTGGTTTAAGAAGCATCAATTTCAAGACAAAGTTTATTGAAGATTGAGTCACCGATACTTTTCTGTGTAGGTTATTTAATCAGAAACAACTGTATTTTTATTTGTGACTAAAGTGCGCGGGTTCACTCCTCAATCGAAAAGGGTGCTTGTGTGCCACTCTTCAAGTTCGGCCGTGGAGGTGGCTACCTACTACTGCTACTACTAAGGTGATGACAACTACTACTACGACATACATCGTCAACGCAGGACCCACGGCTTAAGGAGCTTCGCCCCTAAAATAGTGTCATTGAGGCTTTATGACGAATAAAAACCTTGTCTCGAATAAAGTTAACAGTGGTGAATAAGTAGGTAAATTATTATACTTCCGTAAAATACCTTACCATTGTAATTACGCCGTTACACATCCTTGCTGAATTCTCGCTTAGTTGAGAAGAGTTTGTGATAACGACGAAAAACTTTTTTAAAAATATTTTTTCAAGGATAAGTCTCGAACAAGCATTCACGAAGCTTTTCGCGTACAAAGGTTGGCTACCTTTGCTCGCCCCACTGGGCAGATGTAATCTTCAAAAGAGTGATTGGCTTGTATGTTTGTTTTGGTAAAAAGTAAGTGCAATAAAGATTTTGAATTAAATACTTTTAATAATAAAGCAATTGGCCGGTATTTCTTTTTTCCGACGCACTGATTTGGTAGTGGCAGTAACGAATGCAAAGCTTAAGTTTTATACGTTATCGCGCTGGCGCAGGGCTCTCTCGACATCGCTAGCCACTCCTTTGGGTTAGAACTGGTTGTTGGCCCATGGATTGCCTTCAGAAGGTCATGAGTGCCCTACTGAAGGCTAAGCGACATGCGCCTAAAAATCACTGGCAAAGGCAGAACGTTCCTAACAAGCTGGCAAAACACATCTCCGTCAAAGATGGCGTTGACGTCCTTACTCCGCGAACATTCTCATCCGCATCAGGGCCAACGAGAGAACATCACCGCACAATGAATTAATGACACGGTTCTCTTGTACAGGAAGCTATTGGTGACTAAAAAATATCAAAGCTCGTTTCTTTAGATTCTATTCTGTGTTTTGTGTTCTGCATATAAAATCGAGGCTTTTTGCAAGCGAGTACGACAAAAGTCTCCACTAATAGGCCTGCAATCGGGCTCACAGAGCAACAATACGCTGAATAGAGCACAATTTTTAGGCATTTAAAATTTCATGCAGCGTGGTGTGTGATTGCGCATGCTGCCGTAATACTTTCGATTGCCCGTCAACCTTAGCTATCGGCCCATTTCTCGCTTGAGCAGTTGTATTAGGCGAATGTGCGGCACAGCCTGTTACACACACGTGTCACCCAACAATCTGCCGGCATTGTTGTCTTTCTGTGCGTCACTTGTGCCCTTCCAAAAATATAATATTCGAGATTTTACGAATCAAAATACGATATAATTATTAGAAACGCCACAGTGGAAGGCTTCGGTTATTTCGACCTTGTGATGCTCCTAAACGTGCACTGTCCACCCGGACCTGTTACGATTTCGCCGACACCAAAATTTGCCCGCCGAAACCAGAATGGAACCAGCGACCATCTGCTCAAGAACTGATCTTTTGAGGCGGACACTTCCAGCATAACATCAAGCTAATCAGTCGTTGCTCATTTATTGTACGTATTCATTCAGGAGTGCTAATGAAATTCTCACATTCATTCAAATCAGAAAATTATAATACATGCATAATTGATGAAAGTGCACCCAAAATTCAGTCAGGGTGTGCAAGTGCTTATCCTTGAATATACGAATGTCAACAACACAGCGACCGTTAAAAGGCTGAGTGCCAAACACGTCATGGTGAGGGGCGGAACGGTTGGTTCCATGCTTAACAGCCCGTAAGGCCTAACCACCTCATTTCATTTTTGAGAACGTTCCGCAAAAGATATATATACAATTCTGAGGGTATGGCCGCTCGAGGCATGAATTTAAGCCAATGATGCGAATATCCTTACGCCTTGGCAATGTTAACAACGAAGCGCAAGGGACTCACCTGGTTTTCATCTTTCACCAATGTTTGGCGTGTCCTCCGCACTCTTCCATCGCCACGTTACCTGGCCAGTGACACAAACGCAGCGCCTACACAAAACGTGTACATATAGGCAGGGAAATCTTGAATTTACATGGAACTACCGAAGAGCTTGCGGAATGAATTCCCGGCAGGAAGAATCACGATGAGCTAAAACCGTGACAACCATTTTACATCTGGTGCATTTCATGAAATGAACTGTACACAACTTTTGCCCTCTTGTTTCACCTTCTGTAGTAGACGTAAGAAAGGCATCACATTTAGCAAGCGAGCGCATGTGTTCGTGTGTACGTTGGTGCACGCTTGTCTGATAGATTGACAGTTAACAATGCAAGAAATACCCACATGTGTCTGCAAGCTGTAGTCAGGCATTTCTCGTCCCCGCAATACGCCAATAAAGGCTGCTTGTGATATTCACGCAAGTGCACCACATATCTGGACCTCCGCTTCGATGTTTGACGACGTATACGCAATGGTATTGTGAGAAGTTTTATGTCTTGCCTAGAGAGAGAGAGAAAAGACTTTATTCGCAGGAGTAGGTGCCGGCCTCTAAGGGCGCGGTCTACCCTTCTAATGTTCTAGTCTATGCAATCCTAGAAATACTGGGCCGAAAACTCGAGGGTTGAACCTGGCCTGACAGAGGATACTTGGGTTTCCGCAACCCGCGCTTGCGGATCACGAGTTCCTTTTGTTGTCGCCTGTAATATCTTCGCTCACACCCACAAGAGGGATCTGTCACCTACCCTGTACCTTCTAATGTAATTTTTTAATCAACGTTTGCTAAAAAAGAGAGAAATTGGATAAGAACAGAAATAACGTTTCTTGAAAAAATTTACAAAATGTGAAAACAGCTGAAGAGCTTGATAATGCAGAATATATAAAACAAATTAGCCAAAATGAAGAAGGGAGACTTGGAATTAGATATATGTGGTGGTACCACTAGCAGCGTATACTTCCGGTTGCCTGAATGAATTTATGTAGCGATCACAGAACAGCACTGCTGCTCACACTCAACTGACTGGTTCCAAGTGATAAAGGGATGTATGCGTTAAATGCCAAGCCCAGCATGCCAATCGGTCTCTTAAGAACTATTCGGTACAGTGAGGTGAAGCCGCACCATGTCAGAAGAAAATTATCTGCCGTTCCCGCTTTATTAAAAACTGCAAATAGGTTACTAAAAGTAGGTTATTAAAAACCCTGATTCCTGGAGAAGTTTTAAGCAAAGAACACTACTGCGACTCACACTGACGGAAAAAGCATATTGCGGTGTTCCATATGACCAGCGCGTCAACTTTATCCTACAATCTTACCCTCCCATAAAAATGGTAGGCCACGCCAAGTTAAGGGGTTATCAGGAGAGCACCCAGACGTGGGCGGCTGGATAGATATATAGATACGCAAATAGATACGAAAAGTGGTTACATTACGCAAAAAAAAGTGTTCAGTATTTATTAATGCGCGGCAAAAGCATAGAATCGCACCAGCCGTTACGCCATGAGACTGCGAAACATGAGTGTGGTTAAAAGCCACGAACCGACTGTAGAGGGCCGAACTATATTATATGAAAGTCGTCGGTATACACACAAAAAACAACAAATCTTTTATGCTGCAGCATTAATGATGATAACTATAACAATAGACCCACACCGAAATGCTTTAACCTTCGAATAACTTATGGCGAATAATGCGTAAGGAACGGCGTTCAATTTTTATCGCTTTTCACATCTAAAGTGCTCGATTCTGCGTCAGCGTAAACGTTTATTTTTTAACTGCTTGCAAAAAAAAATTACTATTGCCGTTAGCAAACTTACGAAGTAAAATCTTGTGTTTCTTTGGCGACTTTGCACACACCTAAAGTGGCGCTGTTGCTCGTTCAATGTCATCAGGCGATAATATTTTTATTACTGCATGGTGAGCCACTCGATGACAATTTTCTCTAGCGCTTCACTACAATGGTTATATTGAACGATCATGAAGTTCCGCAGTGAAAGCAAAATTAAGAATATATTATGCACTTTCTATTTACTCTGAGCGTAATATGAAATGGTCATTCTGTTCATGTCTTACGAAACTCCCATAATAGAACCAGCGAAAAAAAAACGGTAAAACACAGTTCGCATACAAAATTTTTATTTATGTTGAGCAAAAACATTTTTGTACTATAGTTAATTAGAACAAAAGTAAACACAATTTAAGGTATAATAAACAACAAAACATCAAGGGGCCGCCAAAGGCGCCGGCCGGCGGCTGGCATCGGTGGACTGTCGCACCGACTTCAGCGCCTTCGTAATCCCCGCCGTCGTCGTCCGAGACGCCGCCGACGTCGTCTCACCCATGGCCGCTTTTTGCGTCCAAGGCATCTCGGGTGTTACGGTGAGCGGCGTGGCCACCACGTGCAGGGCTTACAGCGTCGGTGATGTGCGAAGGAGAACGTGGCCCTGCGTGAAACGCTACTATGGTGAGCATTGAAGGACGGCAGACTAGCGACTCAACTCACTCCGGCTCGCATCGAAATGTGAGTCCTAATCTTAGAGTGTCACTGGAGGAATAATTTGGTGCAGTTGTAAAAGCTAGTGAGTCCACTTTTTACAGAAATGTCGGTGAGAGAGGGAGTCCATTTAAGGAAAAAATTATCAAAGCTCTAGTGAGTCCAGTTCAGAAAAATTTGTGTGAGTGTGCATGCGAATGAGCTTCAAACAGAAAATACGTTTCTTTAGTGAGTATAACTGATTGCCACGTCTTCTGCTGACCGACGGTCGTATCTACTTATCTTATGCCTTAATACTTGCCTTACGATTTCATGTTTATAATCACGGCTTCTCACGCAGATATGCCACCGGGATAATGAATGACGCGAGGCGTGAGCTATGTAGTAAGAGGGGGGGAAAGTTCTTTGGCTTCTCGCCGCAATAGTTTTAACGGTGTTTTATGGCGTTAAAGCACGGGCATCGTGATCGAAACCATAATTGCACGCAAAAGAACGCGCTTAACTGCATTGAGCCGCGAGACCATCGAATTGAGCTTAGGAAAATTTCGATGAATGAGATTAAGTGAGCTCCAATTTTTTCTGCGGACCCATAGTGAGCACGATAATCAAAGGTAAAGTAACCAACACTGCGAACAACACAGACAAAAAAATGAGGGTGCTCTAACTTTCGCCTTTAGGAGTTGAGCGCGATTGCAGTATCCAGTTCCTAGTGCGAATACTTCATATGCGTAGCGCACGAAACCTTTCCGAACTTCCTATGCACCCACCATGTGGCCTTAAGGACGCAGTTGCACGTGAGCTTTTTCTAGTGTTTGACAAGCTTTAAACCAGGTAGCCATTTCGAATAATGTTCTTACACACGCTAGCAATGGGTGCTTCATTATTGCAATATTTATTGTCGCATTGTGAAGCATATATAAAGGACGCATGTGTTTTTAAAGCATCAAAATAACTTTCATGGCATTTCCAAGCAGAGGAAGTTTTTTTCACCGTATTTTCAAGCACAGGCATGGCCGTGGAGTCGAGCATGCGCATGCCATTCAAACGACCAGGATTCGAGTCCTCTCTGATCCAGGATGTTTTCAGTTGCATTTTTCTTCATTTTGAGGTCGTACATACGATGATTTTTCGCTGACAACAAATGATGTGAATCCCAAAATGTCTGCGAAAAGAGCTCATTAACGCTGTCGTGTTAAAACACTCGGAAGAAGCTATGGAACTGCATTGCATGTCAATGAGATCGAACACTTGCAAGAAAACTAATAGCGCAGTTACGAATTTTACTAGTTTGAAAACAAGCTGTCATTAAAAAGCTGTAGGCGTCCATTTTTCGTTTTTCATCTTAAGTAATGTTCTCTAAGCCAACTCGCGCAAACGTTTGGTGACTGAAGGACACTGACACTCGATTCATGATTATAGCGGCACGCTATACGCGCAATGGAAACAAAGAGATACACAAAAAATCAAGAAATATAAGAGTGGGAGGAAATAGAATGTTCTAGGAGAGTGCAGCCGAGCTGCATATGCTTCTGACCCTTCTAAATACGTATCATTTCTCAACCAACTTTTGACATGAACGCAGATCCCGTGTTCTATGGAAGGCCTGTTTCGCTTTTTATATACAACACTCGAGAGTTTAATACTTGCGATAAAATAAGAAGCCATTTCTTAAAATGCAAGAGACTTCCAGTACCACACTTCGTGCATTTCCAAAAAGTCAAGTGCGGAACCTAAAATGTTCACGCAAAAAGAAAAGACGTTCACAAGAAAAAATTTGGAAACAGGCGCAAACTCACTATTTATTCCTTAATAAATTGACGAAATGGAGCGCGAAGGGAGTTTCCACGCTTAAGTAAGCAGTGTGGATTTCCACTTCCTCCAACACAGTTCCTAGTGGACACAATTGTTTCGCGCTATGTTTCATTTATAAAGTTACACATATAGCGCAATAAACTCTGAAAAGCGGTTGGACTAAAAGGCCTTTTTTAAACCACAACATTCATAATCTGGCTGCTGAACCGCTAGTCATGGATTCGATACTGGTCGTTGCAGCCGTATTTCGATGGAAGAGTGCTGCAGGAGGCCTATGGACACTGCGATGTCAAAACAAAAAAAGGAAAAACAGATGGTGGGGATTTCTGGAGCCCTTCACTACTGCGTTTTTAATAATCATGTCACGGTTTCAGGAAGTATCTAAAGCCCAAGATATTATTACATCATTACATTATCAATTGTCACCTGGCTTGCTTGGTTTTGAAAACTAGGCGCAACTTTGCTATCACAGACACTATTGTGAGCTCGACAATGCACACGATAGTATTTGGGGTTTAACGTCACAAATCCCGATAATGCGCATGTCATTCGTTACAAGCGAATTTGAGGCACGCGCTGGTACAGGAACATAAGCAAGGTAGATGCTAAATATTGAACTAGGACAGAAAGACGGTGTTTTTTTTCTTTTTTATTACAGACATATTTTATGCAGGGGCCCATTAAGGCCCGCTGACGTATTTCCGTTATGCAAAAAAATTGCTGCAAAGTATAATCTAACATATTACATAGAAAAGAAACGAGGCGGAATGTTTCTGTCGTGATGCGTCGATCCAGCGACCTCTCAATCCGCAATGCGCGGCGCTATTCACTAGAACAAGACACGTACGTTGTCGAAGATGCCATGGGCAAGCCATTTGTACACAACGTATACCATTAGTCGGTCATCAGAGCTCGGACCTCATCGCGCTATTGCCATCAATAGCAAGATGGTTTGATCGCGTCGCGTTTGACGCGCTCTCAAGGTCGTCGCCTCTAGTGTTTCATTAACTGCCGCCTCGACTGAGCGCAGTCTCTCCTGCGCGTGCGCCTTATTATCGGACTCGTGGTTCGTAAGAGAAAGAAGTTCGCTTGGCTCGCTTCTGGGGCCACGTTTTAAAAAATAGCACGCTTCTCACACACGAAGAAGTTAGGACTTTGACAGTTTGCGCTTGTCTAGTCCATACTAGTGTGTTCGTTTCGTTCATCTTTTTTCTGGTTGAACAGCGCGCTTCTAGTTTAGATATGTAAAAGCCATTAGCCCGCACTCGTCTATGTGCATCCTCATCTCGTGCGAGCTTTAGACTTGAGGTGCACACTGAAAGTTTTGAGGTGGATGTCGTTCTTAGCGTGAATTTTTGCTGTAGCAATCATTCCTTCACCCATGTGGCAAAACAATGCACAATAAACGCTCAACTGCCTTTGTGAAGACACGCTTCCCTTTCTTGGTATAACACTTCTTAAAAAGAGGGATCAGCCACCTTTTTTTTACTGTATAAGCCAACAGTCTATTAGACCACGTCTAGTAGCTCGTCCGGTGCTACGAAGAAGCATATATGTGTATAAATATGCACCCACCAGCGCTGGCTTCCTAGTGTATAGTTGAGCGGTGGCACCTCCAGGTGCTGTACCAAAGCTGCATCATGCATCGGGAAGGCGGCGCAAACGCCCGAGTCGCCAACTGCTGTCCGCACGTGTGGACCTGCGTCGTCACTGTTGGATCCAGTCGACCATAGCACCAGGCTGTGTGGAAGGCTCCGGAAAGAAGAGTACAGACCACCTCTGTTGATCGGTGCTGAACTCCTGGTGTGCTGCTGATGTAGGGAAGCCAGGATACTGCGTCGGCGGCCGAACGTTAGGCCGAAACCAGCCCAAGAGAAGAACTGGGCCATGCTCTGTGAAACGTATTTAAACGGACCCTAGAATTCGTCAATCGACACATGCTTGTGACATCTACGTGACTTAAAAAGGGGGTACTTTGAAGAATAAAGTGGGATATTTTAATAGTTGTTATGAACGACAGTCAAGGCACGCGGTGGTGGGGTCTACAAAATTACCTATCTAAATGCATCTGCGGTGAAGCGGAGTCCGCTTCTTGCCCTCATGTTCTGCGATGCCACATTATAAGCCCAACCATCAAGATAAAGAAGATATACGCAATGTGCGCCTACTGAAGGCCGGAAAAGATAAAAAGCTTCTCGACCAATAAAAACGGCGAACTCGTCAACCCATTGAGTCGTTTTAGAAGCTACTTGCCGTCTGCAGTACACTGCACAAAGCTAAGCATAAAGCAACAATTAGCAGCGAAAAAAAAACATCAATCATTTCATGCCTGAGTGATCATACCAATATGCGAGTCACCACAAAAATGCTGCTAGAGCATGTGATCAAATTGAATGGTTTGTGAAGCTAATTGGCCGTCCATAGTACAATGCGCAAATGTGAGCTAACAAGGACAGCTAGCGGCCAAAATAATTTGGAAGAAGTTTATGTTCAAAGTGACTAAAATGACATGAGTATCACCACAGGAATGCTGCTACTGTAACGTAAAACGTTATTTATCACTGCGATTGCTTCAGGCGTTGTCCTCGATCTAAAGATTCGAGAAAAGCATGTCGTTCACACAGGCTGTGAATCCACATACATTTGCACTGGTAGATTCCCACAACCGAACCATTTGTTTGAAAGAGTGAATAAACAGTTGAACGTATTTTTTTTTCATTGCACGCCCTCGCTACTCATAATTACTGGAACTCCTGCGGATTCTGATGAACAGGCTAGAAACGCGACTTTCGTTGTGAAGACAAAAAGTCTGATGACACATTCTATGTTTAAACTGGAATGTTTGCCTCGATATGTTTCAAGACTACTCAGGAGATAATTGCAAGACATAGAAGGCTTCATTAATTAGTAGTTAAATGAGAAACCAACATCGTCGACTAGCTCAAACAGGAGACTAGAAAATGGCGTCTTACCATGGCGGTTTCCAGCGTTGTTCTAGAACGAGCAGATCACGAGGAGTGCAACGCACGCGCAACTTCTTCTTCGGTGGATTGTGATTCTCGCGGGTGAAACGTAGGTTTTGAAAACCTTGTCTTACGATCTTGAGTTTGATGAAAAGTGATCAATTCAAAAATGTTCATGGTTTTAGTTACACAAAGATACCAAGCAAATATTGAAAAAACATGAAATTTCGAAGGTTTCGACTCTCTTACGGTGGCGTTGTTCACAATGAAACAATGCAGTAGTAGTGTGGTATACATGTTCAAATTGATGGCACCAACAAGGCAACTTATTATACTCGGAAGGCTACCGTTGTTGCTGCAGAGTGTGGTATCAATAGTTTCGAGTACCAAATACTTGTAACGCGCTACAGTGGTCTTATGTGTATGGAGCTGCGGGCTGCTGACCCGCTGGTCGTCATTGAAAATCCCGGTGCCGGCTGCCCCGTTTTCGATGAAGACAAAAATGCCTGAGGCCCGAGTAATTAGATTTAGGTGAATGTTGAAGAACCTTAAGTGGTTCAAATTCTCGATGGCCTCTCGAACGGCGTCTCTCATTATCATGTGGGTTTGGGACGTTAAACCCCAAAACTATCTCGTGGGCTCTGGGGTCATTCTCTTAAGGCCACTAGTTCCCGGTCTAACCAGCTTCTGTCTGCGGTGCATCAGCACCTGGCTTTTGCTTGACGTCTGCTTCAACAGTGGACTGTCCCGCACTGTCTCTTTTCCTTGCTCCCAGCTGGTTCCTACTTGCCAACGATGATGATCGCCGTCTGTGGCCTTTATGGTTACCATGAGGTGGCCGTAAAGGGTCTCTACAATGGCAGCCATACGCCTGAATTCTATCTTGTAGTTACTGTATTACAATATTCCAGTTTTTCTGTATCTGCGTGAGAAAATCGACGACGTAAAAATACGGCATCTATAGCAACGAGGGTGCAAATCAAGCAGCGTGAAGGGTGTTTTCCAGTTTCACAGTTGTGTGTGCTGATACTGCAAAGAATTCAGTCTTATTACTCTTTCAGTGTGCCACTAGTGTTCTTGCGCCGTCCCAGTTTTCTCGTTCACACTTCCTTTTCCGCTCAGCCGTAGAAATGCGGATGATAAAGCGTAATGCGAAAATGGCGTATTCCGTTTTCTTTCATGAACGACTAAAACTGCGCACTTGTGAACATTGTTCCATTATCGGAAAGCAACGTTTGGGCAGGCCGAATCTACTAAACATTGACTGTAAGGCATCGATAGTCGGTCCCGTGTTGGCTATATTCACTAGACTCACCTCTATCCACTTTCTCTCCGAGTGAACCGCGATGTGCAACGCATGTCCGTCAACCGGCTCGGCATGCTTTGTACGTGCATCCTTGCCATGTTTTTTTTCGGCTATGTCACAGGCACTCAGGCAAATCCCCCGTCGCCGGATTTCCATCCCGCGACCTGCGGGTCCCCAACCGAGTGCCTTAACCACTAGACTACCGTGCTGGTTTGACACAGGTGTAGCCTCCAGAGTGCCAAGGAGACTGTGCGAAAGAAAAGGGAGTGTTTTCGTCGGTGGCGTTGCCGATTCAATAAATACTGGGATAGAAGCAAGCGATAATAAAATTCCAGCTGCCGGAATTAAAGCTAAGCATTCGCTTTCGTATTTTTTCTAGCTCAGAACCACACCAGGGCTCTGACCTGTTTGGAAAAAAGACCCAGAACAAGCTTTATATCAGGACAATAGCAATTGTGGTGGCAGTGCGAGTCATCAACTTTCACTTCCAAGAAATGAACAATATGTATCTATGATTCCCGAAAGGAAACTTATACGTTACACTCCTACGACCACTACGTATACGATATGCGCATAATCTCCCCGTAGTGTGCTCTTCATAATGATGACACTGAAGCCTCTGGTGTAACGTGAGTAAATTCTTACAATGAACTACCCTCTATTGACGCATGCAGCTGTCTTACCATATAAATGAACGATACGCGCAGGACAACTCAATATACACGAAGATATTGACCTACCTCGTACCACTTGGTTCAAAGCGAAAAAAAATTGCATAGGTTGGCTGATATTTGCTGACTGCTTGGCGCGACATATCTATTCTCTTAGCAAAGCGAGGAATTGGGCTAGTTGGTTTTTCATGACTGGAAAAAATGGCGCTAATATTGTTGCCGAAAACGAAGTTAGAGAGGAGACAAAAAAGAAGGTGACAGTACAGGCGCAAACTATCAACTCACGTTTATTGAGCGAACTTAGAAGAATGAAGGTCTCCCAAATGAGAAAAATATATTTATGATGAAATGGGGCTCAGCAATCTTGCTCCATGGTATTCAAATGCAACAAGGGGGGTAATTGCGATTACCAGATGTCGTGCCAATTCAAAGTTCTTATTCTAGAAAGCTGCATGCATGAATTGTAACACTTCTGAAGACCAACCATGCACCACAAAGTATCATCAACGGAAAGAGTGTATAAGTATAATTTTTTGTTTTCTCTACCCGGCTTCGCTTCTCAGTAGGTGCCTCACCATTCTGCGGAGTACTAATTTTCTGGCGTATTCACTTGTAATGTATGTTTTTTACCATGTTACAGTAGGACCGTATCTACGCAGGCTGGTAAAATCTGGAGCTTTCTGCTAAATTTATCAGTATACGAGTTCTTTGCTTTCGCTCCCATTTTGAACGCCCTGGTGTGAAACAAGCTATGGATGTAGCGCTTCATTGAGCAGGTGTGAGAGCTGAATTCCTCAAGTACATGCACTTGCAAGCATCAAAACATTTATTTTAGTTTAAAGTGAGTTTTTCTAAAGCTACGGTTGACGGTAAACACTGCAGTTTATTTCAAAATAACATTTATTTGATTTTTAAAACTAATTCTGAAAGCGCCAAAGTGCGCGAGAAACAAAATAGTTTGCTCAATCTAGTATGTAGAGTCTATGTAAAATTATTTAACGTGGCAGCTATGGCACCTGCCAGGCACTGTTGTTCTGGCACCCAGGGTGATATCGAAGATGCTGTCACTGGCCTGGACGTCTTCGTTGCCGTCGTCGGCGTCGACGACCAGTCAGAAACCAGGCATCGAAGGCGTTTTCACAGCCCACGAGCTTCTCGCGGCGCGCATGAGGTGAAGGCGATGAGGACAGCGACGACAGATAAGATGGTGACGGGAGAAATCATCGCGAACCACGGAGAGGGCATGCGCACAATGCAACTGCTGTGAATGCATTGCAAGAAACTCTGACAGCTTTGCCACAAAGGCGAATCAGTGAATGCGATAGCAACAATTTGAAAGGTCACGCGCAGAATGGAAAGCACATCGAAACGTGCCCCGCATTTTAGCGTACACATTCCGTACGAAATGTACTCACTGATGCGGATGCACGTGAATAAGCGTCTCATTTGTTACTGCGGTGAGTCTTGAAAGCGCGCGCTTTTCGCGAACGGAGAGTGCAATGATTGCAGTGACCTTTGTGCGCCCGGTAACCACAGCAAAATCATTTCACGTAAAGCCCGAGGCAAGTCGAGGCGTACGATCCTCCCCTCCTCGTCACCGCGAGATAAAGACCCGCGAGGGAGCGTAGCTCCCCTTCTCTAAGCCGGGCAAAGCCGCGTGAGAGATAACAGCTGGCGCCGCTGCGTGATGTGGTGACGTGCGCTCATTGCACCATATTTCTAGTAATGCTGACAACACAGCAGCGCCAAGTGGTAGATAAAAATAGCCCTCTGTTTGAACGGTGAAGAACGTTCTCCGAGAAAGCTCAGTGGTTAACGCCTCGCTTTTACGACGCAGAGGTTCCACGTGTGAATCCGCGCGCCGGAGTCCTTTTCTCTGGAATTTTTCTTTCTCTTGTTTTCATATATATGTAGATTCGAGTACAAAGATGGTGCATGACATCGATGCCGACGCCAGCGGCAAAATACAGCCAAGAGTGTCCTTATAATTGATATCGAAACAAAATCAGCAGAACGTTATGAGGTGGAGGTTAATGATGCCATACGTGACTTTCCTGTCATGATTATTATGTTTGGATGTGCCGTTTAACTTCGTCATCTATTCACTTTATGTGATACCAAATTTAGTATATGTGAAGCTAGCGAAACGGCCAGGAGCACGCTATGAGCGTGGTATGTATTCATGTCCTCACGTGTTACGCCTGTCACGTTTGCATCAGTCATATATTTCGTCATACATTGACGTCACGTAACACCTAATTTGGTAGATGTGGAGCTAGCGAAACGGCCGAGAGCGCGTGATGAAGGGCCCAATACACTTGAATGTAGCGCTGGCGCGGGCACACGCTGGGCACAGTGACGTTACGTTAGCGAACCGCGAGCACTCTATAATCTGATGCCAGGCACGACCAGCGTTCGTCGGCGCGACCCGACAGCAACCGGCACGAAATGCGACATGCCGCAATGCGAGCCGATGTGTTACCCAGACAACACTGCGTCTCCCTCTTTTCGTGACAAAGAGACGCCGGGCGCGCTAAAACGCGCATGCGTCAAAGCAACGCAGTGTGGCGCGCGCCTGTGAGTACATGGTAGGACTGGCGCCTGGCGTGGCAACACCGGTGTGACGCGACGAAATGAACGCTGGCGAGCACGCCACCACGTCACGTCTAAATGTATTGGTGCGTTGACTGTGGCATGTAGTCATGTTGTAAATTGACACGCATCTCATGATTATCATGTCTGCACCAGTCACACATGTTTGCCATTGTCGTCACGTAATACTGAGTTTGGTACATGTGAAGCTATTGAAATGGCCGCGAACGCACAATAAGCGTAGCATGTAGTCTTGTTACATAGTAAAAGAACTTGTACGGCTAGTTGGTACAACGTTTCTAAAAAAAATTGCCCGCAGCTTCCCTCGGGGGAACACGGAGGAGGATGCAGAGCATATAATTGGTTAACGGGGTGTTAAAGTGCGACTTACTTGAGTCGATGGCTGAATTGGTTAACGTGGTTGTGAAATGGGGTGTTAAATTGCGACTTACTTGGGTCGATGGCTAAATTGGTTAACGTGGTTGTAGGAGGGGTGTTAAATGAGTGAACACGTACACACGTATCCGAAAGGGCGGTGCTGGTCGAAGGGACGTCGATCATTGTGTTTGTGGATTCGTTGGAATTCTTTTCACCGCGACCTTGGACGTCGACGCGCCGTACAAACCAACCGACAAGCGGCAACTGAGCGAGCGAGCGCCGACCTTGAGTACATATACAGCGCGACAGCGCATGCACTGTCAGCTGTCGAATGTTCGAGAAGGGGGAGAAGCCCAACGGCGCATGCGCGCGCGTCAGCTGCCGATGTTCTCGAAGCGCGACGGCGCATGCACGCGCGTCAGCTGCCGATGTTCTCGAAGCGTGACGGCGCATGCGCGCTACATTATACAGCTAGCGAATGTTCGTGAAGAGGAGAAGCGCACGCGGTGTGTAGAGGAGGAAGGGTGCACAGATGGTGGAGGAGTGAAGCGCACGTGGTGTGTAGAGGAGGAAGGGATGCACAGATGGTGGAAGAAGGAGGAGGAATCTTGCGGACGGCGCCGCACTACAAGCCTCGAGTATTAGATGCTCCGCATCTAAAAGTATTTCTAGCGCAAACACACGACACAATCACTCACACACGCACACCCAGGCATCAAACACACACAGCGCAACACACAGCGGAGACACTACGTAAGCAAGGGGAAGGGAGCTAGTTTTTTTAGTACAATCTGTCTTCC
Organism: Rhipicephalus microplus; assembly: GCF_043290135.1. Classification (NCBI taxonomy): domain Eukaryota; kingdom Metazoa; phylum Arthropoda; class Arachnida; order Ixodida; family Ixodidae; genus Rhipicephalus; species Rhipicephalus microplus. The sequence continues at coordinate 127,193,301 of NC_134701.1, forward strand.
ATCCTTCAGCAGATCTCATGTTACCTGGCTCTCACCAGCAGCTTTGCTTCTTAGCATTCCCTTCAAAGCTTTCCTGACTTCTATCATTACTGGTGGGATGCCGTATGGGATACTGCTAGTTCTTATATTAAGGTCGTGGTTGTGTCGGCTACTCTACAGATCTCAGTGAAACTCCTCCACTATTTTAGCTATCCTATCTATATTGGTGGTTACTTTCCTTCCTTGTCTTTTACTAGATATATCTGGTTTTTTGCCTATCCCAAGTTTCTTCTTCGCTCCTTGGACGCTTCCTCCATTCTTCAGAGTGTGTTAAGTTTTCTCCATGTAATACCTTCTTACATCGGATCATGATCATCATACTCATCATCGTCGTCATCATCATCGTCATCATCATCATCAATATCAGCCTGACGTCCACTGCAGAATAAAGGCCTTTCCCATGTTCCCCAAGTCAACTCGGTCTTGTGCTTGCTCCTGCCAATTTATAAATGACAACTTCTTAATCTCATCTTTCCACCTAACCTTCGGTCTCCCCTTAACTCGCTTGCCTTCCCTGGAAATCCACTTAGTTACCCTAATGACCAGCGTTTATCCTGTCTACGTGCTATATTTCCGACCCATGGCCATTTCCACTTCTTGATTTCAACAAAGAAATCCTTAACCCCCGTTTGTTCCCTAATCCACTCTGCTCTCTTCTTGTCTCTTAAGGTTACACCTACCATTTTTCTTTCCAGTGCTTGCTGCGGCATCCTCAATTTAAGCTGAACCCTTTCTGTAAGTCTCCAGGTTTCTGCTCTGTAGCTAAGTACCGGTAACATACAGCTGTTATAAACTTTCTTCTTGAGGGGTAGTGGCAATCTACCTGTCATAATTTGAGAGTGCTTGCCAAATGTGCTCCACCGCAGTCTGTTTCTTCTAGTTACTTCAATCTCCTGGTTCAGCTCCGCGGTTATTACCTACCCAAAGTAGATATATTCTCTTACAACTTGAAGTGGACCATTACCTATCTCGTAGTGCTCCTCGTTTCTGAGGTTATTATACATTACTTTAGTTTTCTGCAGATTGATTTCAAGACCCACCTTTCTGCTCTCCTTGTCTAACACCGTAATCATGAGTTGCAATTTGTCCCCTGGGTTACTCAGCAATGCAATGTCTTTGGCGAAGCGCAGGTTACTAAGGTACTCTACATTAACTCTTATCTCTCACTGTTCCCATTCTAGGCCTCTGAAAACCTCCTGTAAGCACGCGGTAAATAGCACTAGAAAGATTGTGTACACCTGCCTTCCACCCTTCTTTATTGGTATTCTGTTGCTTTCATTATAAAGCACTATGGTAGTAGTTGATCCCCTGTGGATTTCTTCCAGGATGTTTATATATGCTTCATCGATGCCCTGATTCCGCAGTGTTTGCATGACTGCTGATATTTTTACTGAATTGAACGCCTTCTTGTAATCAATGAAGGCTATGTGTAGTGGTTGGCTATTTTTGAGCATTTCCCTATTACCTGATTTTCTCTATTAACGTGGTCTATTCTTGAGTGGCCTTTTGGAAATCCTGCTCATTTCTTTGGTTGATTGAATTCTAATGTTTTCTTGTCAGATACCTTACGCCTAATAATCAACTTTGTAAGCTCTGCCAATTCTATTTCTTTTTCTTGCATTTGAGGCTTTCATGCTTTGACGTTTCATATTGAGGTTCTTCGTCTACTGGAACAGCTTACCTGTGTCCTGTCTAAGTATTGTACCTCCAACTTTCACTGCACACTTCATAATGATACTCCTCAGACTATCATTTATTGCTTCAATGCTAAGGCTGGTTTCCTCGTTAAGAGTGGAATACCTGTTCTGAAGTGAGACTCTGAATTCATGTACTTTTCCTCTCAGTGCTAGCTCATTGATTGGCTTCTTGAGTATCAGTTGCTGTCGTTCCTTGTTGAAGTCTAGCTGAATTTGAGATCGCACCATTCTATGATCACTGCATCGTATTTTGCAAACACTTCCACATCCTGCGGGATGCCTTGGTGTGCACTCAGTATAAAGTCTCTTTCGTTTTCACTTTCGCCATTAGGGCTCCTCCATGTTCATTTAAAGATACCTCGTTTTCGGTAGAAAGTATTCAAGACCCGTAAATTAATAAGTTTTCTAAATTCCACTAAGAGCTCCCCTGTGCCATTTCTAGTACCGATGCCATATATTCCTACTGCCTGGTCTCCAGCCTGCTTCTTCCATATCTTGGCATTGAAGTCGGCTATCAGTATAGTATACTGCGTTTTTACTTTATTCATTGCCGATTCCACGTCTTCGCAGAAGCTTTCATCTGACGTGTCATCATGGCGTGATATAGGCGTGTAAGCCTGTAACACCTTCATCTTGTATCTCTTATCGAGTTTAATTACCTACGACCCTTACATTATTTCTAGTATTTCGTTATGTTTCCACCTACATTTATGTCGATAAGGAACCCCATGCCAAGTTCTCTTCTGTCAGCCAGCCCATGATAGCAAAGGACGTGCCCATTATTTAGCACTGTATAGGCCTCATCTGTCCTCCTACCTTCATTGATCCCTACAACATACTAATCGACACCCAATAGCTCCTCAAATAGTTCAGCTAGACTTACCTCAGTACATAAGCTTCTAGCGTTAAGCGTTGCCAAGTTCTGGTTCCAATGGCGGCCTGTCCGTACCCATAGATTCTTAGCTCCCTCTGCTATGTTGCAGATCTGACCACCACCATGGTCAATTGCTTCGCAGCCGATGGGGACTAAAAGCTGTGAGGTAATTGACGCATGCATGTGGGAGGTAGTGGCCAGATAATGCACCAGGGTGACCAATCCTTGTCTGGTGAGGTAGTGCGTTACCAGTGGTGGTAACTGGTGAGTGGTAACCGGTCTAATAATAATAAGTTTGGTGCACAATGACGCAAATGGCTACGCTAGTGCACCCCTGCATGCACGATGTGTTTGCAAAAAGCTTGGACTAGAATAGGTTCTGACAATCTGGCCAAATAACGCACAAACATTTGGCCGGGAGTATCTTTTGCCAACCGTACAATCGTATGAAATGGTCTGAGTCTGGAAAACTTGAAAGGTATGTATGTAGTTGTAAAGTAGAGTCTAAGCTTGTAATTTCCTTAGCCACTTTGCCAATTGAAGTTGTTTTGTATATGGTCAGGAGGGGTGTAGTCCCTATTAGCTATACAGGCCTCTCTGAAGAATCACTAAATATATTTAAAGCCCTGGATGACAGTGATTTTCTAATACTGCACAATCTTCATTATCTCACTGGGAATGGACATCAAGTTCTAACTGGTTACCCAGCATGATGCCACTGAACTCATTTAGTTTAGCATTGTTAATAGCCATGTTCGAAAACACATGCCTAAAAGCTGCACATAATAAGCCATAACACCCCATTTCAATAAGCAGTAACGGAAGTGTCACAAATTCAAGGGGAGAATACACTTTCTGAATATTCAAGGTATTCTTCGTTGATCCACAAAACATCAAGTCAGGTTGAAACAATAACACAAAGGAACCACATTGTTAGTCTCAAGTATACACATATCTCTTTGTTGCGTTTGCTTCTGCGATAATTCTGTACCTTCTCTTCAGCAGCTATGTGCAGCAATGCATAATCTACGCTCTTGATTTTATCCTGCAATAATACAAAAGTGAAGCATCCGACACCATTTTAGTAAGAAGTCATGCCATGTAGTGCTGTCTTAGACATGCTGCACAATAATAAAGGGGTACTGACATGAAACTTTCCATTTATTGTTTTTTTCTGCGTGTGTGTGTGTGAAAAGACAGGCCAAGCCCCCAGAGCATAGAAAATAGACTAGTAAGCGCGAGTGTGCCCAGAAAATTTAATTACAGCAAGGTGTCGAAAGCTAGATTTGGTTCCTACCGTACCCTGACGTCGCAACATGGCATAAGCAGCGCCACCAAGCAGCAGTATTGGCATGCGGAAGTTGTCGTGACCTATCCTGGTCGGCGCGTCACTTCTTTGAAAGATTCCTGTGCCCTCGGATAAATGCATACCTGCCAACCTAGCAGCATATAAAATCGGAAGCGCTATGAAATGCTTCACTTTAAAAAAAAAGCATCAGTGCCCGGTACGGGAAGGCCCTATTACGAAGTGTATAGAGAACCACCAGAGTAAGCCTGACGCCACTCTTTTCTGTGAAGAAGTGGTCACCTGTGGCGTGATCTGGAGGTGACCGCGAGGTAGCGCCATTGCTGGTGCTCCCAGCGCTGAAAATGACGGGATTGCCGGCTGTTTTGAATAGCGCTAAATACCAGTGATGTAAATCAATAAAAGTGATAGTTATTCATTCCACAGTTGCTATTTATAAGCTTCGTGCAGCTTTTTTTGTTAGAGGCTGCCTGGCCGTCATTGTGCTCCAAGCGGGTGCGCTCCGTCGTATGTTTGCGTACGTGAACCTCTTAAAACCTCTCTCCTGACTGCTTGATTATTCTTGAGAGAGTTCCTTCTTTTTTTTGTACATATAGAAAAATACCGAGGCTGAGATATTTGCGACACGCTGTCGCTTCCATCCACTGTGATTGCGAAAACACGGCGTTTGAGAGCCTGCACTTTAGTGTTTTCGGCCTGTGCCGGCATTTCCTCGACAATGGCGGTTTGTTTTCGTACGTCCCAACCCACACCGTTTCGTGTCCTCGCACTTCAGAAACAAAAACAGCAGTATACCACAAAACGAAGTTATACTAATAATATATGGGGTTCAATGTAATAAACTTGCAACAATATTTCCGACGCCGTAGTGGGAGTTCCGTAAATTTCGACCACTTGTGGTTCTTTATTGATATGTAGGTTTTAACGACCCAAAACCACTTTATGATTATGAGAGACGCCGTAGTGCAGGGCTCAGGAAATATAGACACCTCGGTTTCTTAAACGTGCGCCCAAATCAAATCTGAGCACACGGGCCTACAGCATTTTTACCTCCATCGAAAATGAAGCCACCAAGCAGGGATTTGAGCCTGCGACCTGTGAGTCAGCAGCCGAGTGCAAAGTGAAGTTGGATGAAGATTTATATATAACGTAGGATGTTTTATTTATTGAGAACTTTATATATCTTGCTCTTTCTGGGGCACTAGCAGACCGAAGCAGTGAATAAAAATTACAGATATGTGTCTTCAAGTGTTAAACAAATTGGATTATTCCGCGTACCGTGGGAATCGATGATATGCGAAGCACGATTGAGTATGGTTGATATGTCACGTTAGAATCTACACAACGTTACGAGGCGGACGGACATAGTTCACAATAAAGACAAGCAGAAATTATATGCGCACTCTGATAGCTAGATAAGATCAAGTATGTTGTTTATTGTCGCGTAACTACCGCACCACTACCGTTTGCAATACCAGCAGCAGCTGTGGTAGGCATGTAAAATATGCCGTACACGAATTCCGTGCCATGATTATCATGTTTGCGGTGGGCATTTGTGTTTGTCGTCCAATCACGCTTCGTAATAACAAATTTGCTATATGTGAAGCTAGCAAGACGGCCACGAGCGCACTATGAGAGTAGCATGTAGTCATGTAATACATGACATACATGTCATGATTGTCATGCTTGTACGTGTCATTTACCTTCGTCGTCAAATAACGTCCCGCAATATCAAATTTGTTATATCTGAAACAGCCGCGAGCGTGCTGTAAGCGTCGCATGTAGTCATGTTTTACATGACACGCATGTCATGACTATCATATTTGTACGTGTCATTTACCATCGTCGTCTAATAGCGTCGCGTAATACCAAATTTATTATATGCGAAGCTACCGAAACGGCCGTGAGCGTGATATGACCGTAGCATGTAGTCATGTTTTACTTGACACGAATATCATGATTATCACTTTTGGATGTCTCATTTACCTTTCTCGTCCATTCGCGTCACGTAATGCCAAATATAGTAAATGTGACGATAGCGAAACAGCCGTAGGCGTGCTATGAGCGTAACATGCAGTCAGTTTTACATAGCACACTCGTGATTATCACGTTTGGACATGTCTACCTTCGTCGGCATTCCACGTCCAGTAATACCAAATTTTGTATATGTAAAGCTAGCGAAACGGCCACGAGCACATCATGAACGTGGCATGTAGTCATGTTCTTAAGTGACACACATCTTACGATTATCATGTTTGCAGGAGTCATATACCTTTGTCCTTCATTCACGTCACGCAATAGCAAATTGGTATATGTGAAGCTAGCGAAATGACCGCGAGCGCACCATGAGCGCGGTAAGCAGTCATGACGCGCATGACATGTATGTCATGATTTTCACATTAGGGCCTATCACTTATGTTCGCTATGCATGCATATATGTCATACCATACCATCTTGGAAGGAAGCGCAGCAACTATTACATGCAACACACAACACCAGCGCTTACCAACTTCATACCAACTGGCCCGATACAATGGTTCATTGAGATAGTATTGCAGTTTTGCAATATGTCATGTGGACGAAACCACCGCTATCGCAGCAAGACCATGACATAAAAATCATGAGATTCATACATACATATCCTGATTTCATGTCTTGGCAAGTCAGTTATGCTTGTCATGTAGTCATTTTATGCCAGACCAATTTTGGTATTGATAGCGTTATCGAAACGGCAAGGAGAGCTGAATGTGATAGGCGACTACATTGACAGACAGATAGGTATAAGAACAAAGTCGAACAAGTTCGCTGAGAAATGCTTCGCACTTAAAATCAAACAGCATCAGCTTCTGCATTGGGGACATTCGCAGCACGTTCCCCACCCGAGCGGCGGTAGCGGCAACACCTGCCTTTACCGGGACCACCGCTCACGAATCCGCCTGCGCTCACCGCATTCCCACGTTAGTGCCCTTGAACCCGTGACGACACCAGTGCGCAATGCTGCTCCCTTTTGGAAGATGGTGTGAATTTCTTTGTGCTCTAGTGGTGTGTAGAAAACTTGTAGCTGCGTATTCTTTGTGGGTTATGCCAATTTCTTGCTAATGCATTCATCGTTTCAACGTAATGGTGAAACTCACTTTTTTTAGTGCTACTTTTCAAAGTTGTGCATATCCCACTACAATTAAAAAGACGGCTAATAAAAAAAGGCCTCTTTTTCTCCCAGAACTTTAATCATCTGGCTGCTCACCGGTGAGGCACAAGTTCGATACTGGCCATGGCGGTAGAATTTCAGTGGAGAAGTGCCAGAGGCCTTGTGCACTGTACGATGCCAGCGCCTAATAAAGAACACCAGATGATTGGAATATCGGCAGCCCCCCACTACAGCTTTTCTCATAAGCACGATATGGTTTCAGGATGTACCTAAACGCATGATAGTATAGAAGTATCAATCGTCATCTGGCGTGCTTCCGTTTTGCAAACTCGGCACTCGCCTCTTTCCTATCAAGGATACTATTGTCACTTCGATAACGTGCATGCCTTTCACGACTAGGAAATTTCGGACACGCAGCGGCAATGCTACGCAAGCGAGATATATATGCTGACTATTAGGGTAGAATACAAACACGCCCTTTTTACTCATGTTTTTTATACTTTTTAATAATGTAGGACAAGCCTAGGACTAGTTGTCCTAGGCTTGTCAGGTAGGATGAAGCGGCAACATATGTGAATAAATATGCACCCACCAGCGTCGGGGTCTCCATCGTTGAGGAATGCAGGCGCTTTCAGGTGTCGTACTAGAGATGCATCATGCATCGGGAAGGCGGCGCAAGCGACCGAGTCGCCCGTTGCTGTCCGCGCCTGCGGTCCTGTGTCATCTTTGTCGGCTTGAATCATGCGTGGCACCGCGTTACGTGGAAAGCGCCGAATAGCGGAGTCCAGGCCGCCTCGTTCAGCGGGTGCTGAACTGCGGGCGTGCTGCTGATGTAGGGAGACGGGATCTTGCTTCGCCGGCTGAAGAACCTGGCCATGCTCTGCAAAACGTATATAATCAGAGGCCGGAATCAACCTGGAGAAACATGCTTATGGCATCAGAGTGTCTTGAAAAGTGCGTGCTTTGAAAGAGCCGAAAGACAAGTTTATGGGTGTTATGAACCAAAGGCACGAAACGAGGCGTGCAGTGTTGCGCAGCTAGAAAATTACTTATCTAAATGTATCTGCTGTCAAGGGATTTCAGAGTGGCATTGCGCAACACAAGGACACGATGCCGATCCCACAGCTGCGGTCGTGTTGCGCAATGTCACACTGGAAGCCCGAAAGGTGGTATTAGGAGTATACCACCCTCGCACCGACTGAAAACCGCGAAAGGGAAAGGTTCTCGACTTATAAAACTAGCGAGCACGTCAACTCATTTAGTCGTCTTCGAAGATATTTGGACTTTTCCAGTAGAAAAAGGAAATGTAAGCTACGATCGACATGTAACGACAAAAGATACCCAACAAGGATTTCATGTCTAAATTGGAAAAACCAACGTGCGAGTCACCGTGTAAATTCTGCTACCGCATAAGGAAAATGTAATTCATTTATTAATGTCATTGCGCTCCGTGCGCAGTTCGATCTAAACGTGCAAGAAAAGTACTTTGGTGCTCACAGGCTGCGCATCCGCGCACTGCACCATTTCAAGGCAGTGGGTTCCATCGCAAGATTCTACAAAACCGAACCGCCTGCTTCAAAGCGCACAAATATCTTATATTTTTTCCCATCCACGTCCTCACTACTTACAACAGCTGCGACGACCGTGAATTCTGGTCAAGTAGTCAGAAACGGAACTACTGTCAGAATACACGAAGTTTGATGAACCATTTCATATTTAGGACAAGATGGTTTAGGGCTCTCGACATGTTTCAACATGAGTGACCGCTTGATCGAAGGTTGCGTGACATTAAACACTTCATGAATGTGCGATGAAGTAAAGAGAAACAATAGTCCTGACGAGCTCTAACAGGAAAAGGAAATGGCGCCTTACCATGGCGGTGACCATGTTCTGAACGAGAAGATCTTGAGGACATGTGGAGTGGAACGCGCGTGCAACCTATTCTTCAGGTGATGGTAAACTACGAACATAAAACGCGTGTTTTAACAACCTTGCCATGAAATCTCAGCTTCGATGAAAATGTTCTAATGGAAATCATCCACGGACAAACGTGAACAGAGGTGCTAACCAAATAAAAAGAAATTATAAAGCAGTGGAGGATTAACCTGTCGTACAGCGGCCTTGTTTGCAATGAGGCAAGGGCAGTAGAAGTTAGATATAGCATTTTAAATATATGGCACAACAGCACATGCACATTGTGCAACAAAATAGCATGCGTAGAAGAAAGGATGCTGTTCAGCGTAATATATAATATTTTGGAATGAGGAACAACTTCGAAAGGTCTATGCTGGTCTAATATGTATGGTGCTCCGGTTAACTCTGTGCACGGACAAAGACTGCCGACCGCCATCGTCACCCCTAAGGGGGGAATGAGCGTCATCTCGAGAATTAAAAAAAATTACAGCATTTCCACGGAGTGCATGATGATGAGTGGGGAGAAGCATCCACCAGTTCATCTGCGCTGCCACCCGTCCATTCGTTCTTGCTTCCGTCCGTACGTGCGTCCAACTGTGTGACCATGCGTCCATCTGTTCGTGCGTCCGTCCGCGCGTCGGTCTGTCCACGCATCCATCAGTCCGTGCATCTATCGTTCCATCTGACTGCCCGTCCGTGCATTCGTTCATTCATACATCCGTCCTTCCATCTGCTCATGCATCCGTTCGTTTGTTCATCCTTGCAACTGTCTGTCTTACTGACCGTGCGCCTGTCCATCCGTTCGTTTACCTAGTGAACACTCCAAGTACCGTCATCTCGCATATCTTCATCATATATTCATCATATAGAAGTGCCGTCATAGAGCGGACTTTGCAAAGGCTAAACAAGAGGTGGTACGGCTGAGCTAGGGTGACTGGCATGCGCGAACTTTCTTGTGGCCTGCGCTGCGTGTCTAGTTCCCGCCTTTCACCGCCTCTTTTTTATGACACTGAGGCCCAGTCCTCGCTAAACTTTGCTAAAACCAAGGACGTTACGCCCAGCGAGTTCAACGTGGCAACCTTTTCTGGTGAGATAGTGCTAGAAACCCGAACTTTAAATTTTATCAATAAGCATCAAATTCAAGGCAATGTTTATCGGAGATTAGGTCGTCGATACTTTTCTCTGTAGGTTATTTCATCAGAAACAACTATCTTTTTTATTTTTGATTCACGTGTGCGGGTTCCCTCCTCAATTGAGAAGGGTGCACGCGTGCCGCTCCTGTAGTCCGGTTGTGGAAGTCCCTACATACCTACCTACCTGCCCACCTCACACAGACCTCACACATTACCCGGCCTTCTACGATTTCACCTTCACCAAAATTTGGCCTTCGAAACCACAATCGAACCAGCGACCTTCTGCTCAACAACCGAGCACCATATCCGCTAGACTTTTAAGCGGACACTGCCAAAGTGGCGTGAAGCTGTTCAGTGGTAGCTCAGTTATTGTGCGTAATCGCTCAAAAATGCTACTCAGGTAGCCACTTTTCTTCAAATCAGAAAATTATGCTACATGCATAAATGGTGAGAGTGCACCCAAAATTCAGTCAGGGTGTGAACGTGCTTATCCTTGAATATACGAATGTCAGCAAAACAAAGACCGTTAAAGGTCTGAGTGCCAAACACGTCCCGGTGAGGGACGGAACGGTGAGTTCCATGCTTTAACAGCCCGTAAGGCCTAAACACCTCATTTCTATTTTTGAGAACGCTCCACAAAAGTGTCAATACTGTCCGAAGGGTATGGCAGCTCGAGGCATGAATTCAAGCCAATGATGCGAAGCCCTTACCCCTCAATTATGTTAACAACGAAGCGCAAGGGACTCACCTTGTTTTCTTCTTTCAGGAATGTTTGGCCTGTCCGAATTTTTCCATCGCCATGTTACCTGGCCAGTGATCCAAACACACCACCCACACAAGAAGTGTGCATGTAGGCAGGGAAATCTTGAAGTTACATTGAACTGCCGAAGACCTTGCGGAATGAATTTGTGACAGGAAGATGGGCAAGTGGCTGAAACCGTGACAACCCTTACGAGGCTGGTGCATTTCAAGAAATGAACTTGGCACAACAACTTTCGCCCCCGTGTTTCACCTTCATTAGTAGATGTAAGAAAGGCATCACATTTAGCAAGCGAGTGGATATGTTCGTTTGTACATTGGTGCACGTGTGTCTGATAGCTTGAGTTTTGACAATTCAAGAAGTACCCACATGACTCTTCAATCTATAGTCAGGCGTTTCTAGTCCCCGCAGCACGCCAATGAAGGCTGCTTATGAAATGACGCCAGTGCACCATATATCTTGACCTACACTTCGAAGTTTATTGGCATTTGCAACGGGATTGTGACAAGTTTCATGTGTCGACCAGTGCGTGAACTTCATTTCGTCATACAATCTTACTCTTCTATACTAATGTTAGATCACGCCAAGTTAAAGGGGTGATCACGAGAGCACTCAGATGTAGGCGGCTAGAGATATATAGATACGCAAATATAAACCAAAAGTGGTTACGCTACGTACAGAGGTGTTAAGAAATTAATATTGCGTGGCGAAGGCATACAACCGCACCAACCATTACATCAAGTGACTGAGAAACATGAGCGTGGTAGAAATCCAGGAACCTACTGCAGAGGGCCGAGCTATAACATATGACAATGGTCGGTATACCCAAAGCATCAATGAAGCTCTTATGCTGCCGCGTTATTGTGATCTTTATAACAATAGACCCACACCGAAACTCTTTCACCTCCGAGTCACTTACGGCAAACAATGCGTAAGAAACGGCATGAAACCTTTATTGCTTTTCACATCTATAGTGCTCGATTCTGCGTCACTGTAAATCATTCATTTCTAACTGCTTGCAAAGAAAAAAAAATACGCTTGCCCTTAACGAACTTACGAAGTAAACGCTAGCGTTTCTTAGGAAGGAGACTTTGCAGACACCCGATTTGGCACTATTGCTCTTTTAATATCATAATCAGCCGATATTTTTATTATGGCACGGTGTGCGAGTTTTCGATGACAATTTTCTCTAGTGCTTCACTACACTAGTTTTATTGAAAGATCCAGAAGTTCCCCCATTCGAAGCAAAATTCACAACAGATTATGCCGTTTTCATTTCCTCTGAGCTTCATATCTGCAATTCGCTATTGAGGGTCATTCTGCCTATGTTTAACGATGCTCCCACAATAAACCCATCAAAAAAAGAAAACAGTGAAACACAGTTCGCGTACAGTTTTTTTAATTCTGTTGTGCAAAAATGTTTCTGCACTGCAGTTATTAGGAACAAAATCAAACAAACTATAATGTATAATAAAACACGAAACATCAAGATGCCGCCAAAGGTGCCGGCCGGTGGATGGCATCGGTGGACTGTCGCACCGACTTCAGCGTCTTCGTAATCCCCGTCGTCGTCGTCGTCCGAGACGCCGCCGACGTCTTCTCACCCTGTAGCTGCTTTTCCCGTCGTAGGCATCTCGGGTGTTACGGCGAGTGGCGCGGCCACCACGTGCAGGGCTTAGAGCTTCGGCGATGCACGAAGGAGAACGGGGACCTGCGCGAAACGCCGCCATGGTGAGCATTGAAGGACTGCAGACTAGCGAGTCGACTGACTCTTACTCACATCGAAACGTGAATCCTAATCTCAGAGAGTCGCTGGAAGAATAATTTGGTGCAGTTGTAAAAGCTAGTGAGTCCACTTTTTACAGAAGATTCGGTGAGAGAGTGAGTCCATTTGAGGAAAAATTATGAATCAAAATCCCAGTGAGCCCAGTTGAGTAAAATTTGTGCGAGTGTGCATGCCAGTGAGCTTGAAACAGAAAATACATTTATTTAGTGAGTATAACTGATCTCCATGTCTTCTGCCGACCTACGGTCCTATCTACTTATCTTCAGCATTACTACTTGCTTTATGACATTTTATGTTTATAATAGCGGCTACTTACGCAGATATGCCACCGGGATAACAATTGAGGCGAAGTGTGAGCAATGTAGTAAAAGGGAGGGCGAGTTTCTTGGCTTCTTATCGCAATAAATTTAATGGAAAGTTATTGCGTTGCCCCGACGCGGTGGTATATTGGCTAAGGTACTCGGCTGCTGACCCGCAGGACGCGGAATCAAATCATGGCGGCGGCGCCTGCATTGCCGATGGATTCGGAAATGTTGTAGGCCCGTGTGCTGAGATTTCGGTGGACGTTAAGGAACCCCAGGTGGTCGAAATTTCCGGCGTCCTCCACTACGGCGTCTGTCATAACCATATGGTGGTTTTGGGACGTTAAGCTTCACATATCAATCAATCAATCAAGTTCTGGCATTAAATCACACAGGCATCATGATCGAAAACCTAATTGCACAATTAGGGACTAATGAGTCGCTTAAGTGAACTCTCTTATTTTATTCTGCCGACCCACAATAAGGAGACGCGGCGCGGCGTCTGTGTTGTTCATACGACCTTCGACTGGCTCCTGCTTTCTACAATGACCTTGAAGTGAATTTTTCCAGTGCGCATTCTCCTTTGTTTGTGTCATATACGTCGAAGTGCCAGGACTATTTTGATGCCAACACATGCTGCGTGAGTAGACTTTTTGGACGTTTTGGAACCTTTTTCTCCGGAGCCAGCTGCCGCTTGGGCTAAGCCTAGCGAGGTAAGCCCACGCTGGCAGGAGGCCGGCCGTGTCGCCATTCCCGGGTGCCCTTTTCGCTGTTCTCAGGGCTTAGTTCCAGAAAAATGGAATATCAGGTGGTGGGGGAGGACATCACCCCCGAAGAGGTAACAAAAGACCGCGGTTGGCAGTCTGCAGGTGCCAGAAGAGCTGGCGCGAGCTCGGTTGGCGCTGATCCTTATCGTAGTACTCTCAACGAGACGAACTCGACAACGGCCGAGGCCCCGCGAGGCCGCAACAGTGGCAATAACATCAAGGCTAGGATCATTCGCGTGGGCCGCATGCTCCAGCTCCCCAGGGAGGATAACAAGATCGTGACTCCGCCCCGCGAGGGCCTCAATATTGTCACGACCGGCTGCACCATGGTGACTGATGCAATCCTGGCGGCCACAAGCATCTGCGCCGAAGATTTGCAGGGCGACACGCTACGCCCCAACGTGCAGCAGAATATTATGGTTGTCAGCACACCTAGCAGGGAAAATGCCAACCACTACGTCAAAGTTCGGCAGATCGTCGTCATGAGTCATGAGCCGAACATACGAGGTCAGTGCCTACGAGGCCGCCCCTCATTCCACGTGCAAACGCGTGATCGGAGGTATTCCACTGTAGACGGCCCGAACAATATTGACAACAAGATCGTATATGAAAGAAATCCACTCGCCCTGACAGCCAAGCGCATAGGCAGCACCGGTACGGTAATCATCGCCTTCGACATTCATAGAGTCCCAAACTTTGTACGCTACGGCCCCACCCTTGTGCAATGTTCACTTTATGGCAAGACAATAGACATTTGCTACGCTTGTCGTCGGCTCGGTCACCGTGCTGATGTGTGTCCCAGCCCAGGCGACGTCGCATGTTGGGGCTGCAGAGCTTCAAATCCTGATGCACAACACAAGTGTACCCCCCAGTGCAGGCTGTGCGGTGGGCAGCACCTCACGGCTGACAAGGACTGTAGGTAAAGATTCCAGATCCCTTATGTCGTGCGACAAAGGCGCTGGAAAAATTCTCGCGCCACCGATCAAGGCCAAGTCATGGCACGACCATCACCTTCCACGGCTGGACAGGACTTCCAGCAATCACGCGGTTCCGGGGGCCGTTCCAGGTGACGTTCACGGTCCCATTCCAGGGGCCGTTCCCCGTCCGCTCCCGGTCCCGAGGAGGAGTGCAGCGCTACAACTCTGGGAGCCGCTGCGTGTCTCGATCCAGGTCTGCTGGGCGTCAACAGCAGCCTAGCGGGGTGTCAGCGAAAAGCAAGAAGTCGGGCTCTGTAACCTGGGCCGACACGGTCCGAGGAGGGCCAGCTGAGGTACTATCGTTGTCACTCCCAGAGCACGCGGAGAGCGCGCGCGAGATTTCCCAGATGAAACGCGATAAGGCTGCGATGAGGGAAACCATAAACCGGCTTATTTATGTCTGAAATTGCCGAGATTAAGAATGCGAGAAACCCACCACCACAACCCCCCGCCGCCTTCGTCGCCGATACAATGCCTCTACCCATGGAAGTGCACAGCACTGAAGCCGGCGACAGCAGCAGTGAGGGTCAAAGTGCTCCCAAGAAGTGGGCCTTCGACTCCGAACAGAAAAGCGTAGTCATTCGAGTCAGGTCTGAGCTTCGAGACACGCTATCCGCGCTCAGTGAAAGAATCAACAAGCTCAGGGAGAAGTTCACCCAACTGCAGATCACCCTGGCCGCGCAAAACGACCGAGTATCCAAGGCAGAGTCCTTTCTCGAAAGCGTAGTGAAACCTGCCCTGACCTCAACTGCCGTCGTACAACCCCAGCCCGGCGCTACGGGCCCTATCGTCCACGCTTTTCTTAGCCAAGCTGAGGGCAGCACCAGCCCACAAATGCACCAAGTTGGCCAAGCCAAGTGAGACGTTTCTCATTTGGCAATGGAAATGCAGGGGCTTCCCCGGTAAAATGGTGTAATTGCAGCAGTACATTCGATCCTCTAGCGAAAAACCTCTCGTCATTCTGCTTCAGGAAACATTAACACCAAACATCACACTGATTGGTTACCAACCCGTCTCGCATTATTCTGATGGCCGGGGCGTCTGCACCTTGGTCAGTAACAAGCTCACACACATCTCTCACGACCTCAAAATGGCCACCAGCGGCGCCGAATATGTCATGACGGAGATTCTGCCGCGCAGCTCGGACCAAAGCAGCATCTTTTTTCTCAACGTGTAAAGTAGCCCTAAGGACCAATGACAGCGCTTCAGGGCCCTCATGAAGAAGGAACTCAACCTGGCAGGTCCCAACCCGCCGGTTGTGGCGGGCAATTTTATTGATCCGCACCACATTTGGGGCTACCCGTACAATACCAGCAAAGGCGCGGAACTGTGGCAGAACGCGACTGACAAGGACCTGACTCTAATCAGCGACAAGGCCTTTCCAACACGGTTGGGCACCTCATACGGCAGAGACTCGACTCCCGACTTGATCTTCGTCAAAAATCTCCCAGATGTACGGTGGGCCAACTCGAACATTGACTTAGGTAGCGACCTGTACGTCCTGGTGACGCAGTTTTCAGAGGGCACGGGAATTTTCTTGGACGAACTAGAACCAGTTCGCAAAGCCCGCCACGACCGACCACTGCTTGCAACCAGGCCAAGCATCGAGCAGTGGCTTAGCCAGCTCAGAGAGGACGTCATAAGTTTCACAAAGAATATTAGTACTGACATTCCGGTTGAAAAAATGGACAGTTGCCTTGCCCACCTGCTCGAGGCCAAGCAGACACTTCTCGCCCGCTGGAAAGGCCAGCGCCTCAATCGCAGGTTGCGCAAGAAAATCTCCGACATAATGAAGCCCATAGAGGCGCACTGCCGCGTCCTCTCCTCCAAGTAGCAGTGGGACGAGGTGCGCAACTCAGTAGACGGCCAGATGCGTAATGGCAAGACATGGAACCTGCTCAAGCACCTGCTCATCGAGACTAACACCAAAACTAACCAGCGGAACGTACTAGCGCGTTCCATGCATGAAGCCAAGCAGTCTTCTTCAAAAGAGGAGATTTCGAAGCAGCTGGTGCAAAAGACCTCCCTGTCAACTCTAATCCCAAAACAACGTGCCCCGAGTACTCGGAACCAGTCAACACTGAACTAGACGCCGAGATATGCCACGAAGAGGTTCGGCAGGCGCTCCACGGGCTCAATAGAAGGACTGACGCAGGCCCCGATGGTGTAACTAATAAGGCCCTGCGCAACCTGGACGACCGGTCAATCGACTACCTACCCATAGTTATCAACGAGGCATGGAAGAGCGACGAGGTCCCCGACCCGTGGAAGGTCGCACGCACCGTGCTCATTTCCAAGCCGGGGAGGCTACCCAACTTGGACAACATGCGCCCCATTTGGCTCACATCCTGCGTGGGAAAGGAAGCCGAGCATGTGGTACTCAACAGATTGACTCGGTACCTGGATGACAATGGGCTCTACCCGCACAACATGATTAGTTTTCGGGCCAAGCTTTGGACGCAAGACGCAATGAAGCGGCTCAAGCATCAAGTCATCGTCTGTAACACTCGAGACACGCGGGCCATTCTCGACCTCGACTTAGAGAAAGCCTTCGACAATGTTACTCACTCTTTCGTGTTGCGGTCGATCGCTGAGCTTGGCCTTGGAGTGAGATTGTACGAATATGTCAAATCGTTCTTGACACGTAGGAGCGCCACCCTCAGAGTGGGAGACCTTGTCTCAGGGAGATCGAGCTGGGCTCGCGCGGCACGCCACAGGGGTCAGTGATATCGCCCACCCTGTTCAACCTTGTCATGGTCGGGTTGTCCAAGAGGCTCTCATGTATCGAAGGCAATAACTATACAATTTACGAGGACGATATCGCCATTTGGTGCACAGGTGGCAGTGACGGGCATGTCGAGCGCTCTTTACAGGAGGCCATAGACACCACGGGAGATTACCTCCAACTCACAGGCCTAAGGTGTTCCCCAAACAAGTCCGAGCTCCTCCTCTACCAACCTACTAGGCGAGGGCAAAAGCCCCAAAACTGGCAGCCAATCGTGACGAGTGATATTAGGCTCTACGCTGGAGATGGCGGCGCAATACCCTGAGTCGACTCCATTCGGTTCCTCGGTATGACCATAGAGTCCAATGGTTCCAACGGCAAGCCTGTACTCAAGCTCGCCGCCAAGACGGATAATGCGGTTCGGCTGGTTCGGTGGGTGACGAACCGCTACCAAGGCCTCAAGGAAGACAACTTAATCCGCCAGGTCAATGCCTTTGTGCTCTGCCACTTTTCATATGTCGCGGCCATGCACAATTGGCAGCGTGCCGAGCGTGACAAGATCAACGTCTTGCTCAGGAAGATTACCAAGTGGGCCCTCGGTATCCCAATGAGGACGCGCACCGAGCGCCTGCTCCAGCTCGGAGTACACAATACGTCGGAGGAGATTGCCGAAGCGCAGGAGCGGGCCCGGCTCGCGCAGGAGCGGGCCCAGCTTTCGAGCTCTCAGACCGGCCGGCATATACTGCGAGAGCTCGGTCACTCTCCGGCTAGAGTGGACGAGAAGAGGATACAGGTGTTCGTGAGATTCGCGACCTCATCACCGTGGCACCGATACCGAGGAATGTCCATTCCGAGCACAATTGTGGTAGGTGACGGGCTAGAGCTGCCACTCTTCTCAAGCAGATTTATAGTGAGGAGCACGGCGTGAGCTTTGTCGACGCGGCTACGTACCCCGGAAGCCGCGCCTTCTCCGCAGTCGTCGTCGACTCCAAAGAGCAAATCATCAACTGTGCATCGGTTCACACTGATGATCCGACGATTGCTGAGCAAGTGGACATCGCCCTTGCCAACCTGGAAGGCAAAAGGGAGGTCATCTATAGTGACTCTAGGTCAGCTATTCGCGCTTTCGAGCGCGGTGTAATCTCTAAAAAAGCCCTACGCGTGCTCCAAAGTGGTGGCCGCGATGGTATCAAGCACCACGTACTGATCTGGTTTCCTGCACATGTTAGACAGGTCCGGGGTGCTCCCCCCAACCTCAACGAGTCTGCCCACGAGGCCCACGGGCAACGTTCGGGGCCAACGGCGTTGCGGAAAACAGGGACGCGCCTGCCACGTACATCAAAATAATAAAACATTTTTACCTCGCGCGAAGACTATATCCACTCCCTCATCCAAAACTTGATGGGCCACCCACCCTTACGCTCAGGCCACTGCACGCCGAATGTACCCTAACCGGAGATCCCTTCACGCTATTTCTCCTGACGTGTTCCCCAATGACGCTTGCCCAGCATGTGGGGATGTGTCCACGCTGGCGCACATGCTCTGGGAGTGCAAAGCAATGTACACTAACCCCGACAGTACATCGGTCAGGTGGGAGGCAGCACTACGCCGCTCCCTCCTGGCCGACCAACTTTGGGCCGTCCAGCAGGCCCACGGAGCAGCCGATAGGCTTGGCCTAACGGTCTCGACGTGGGAGTTGCCCGCTGCGCGCTGACTCGGGCCTTGCACGACCACAATAAAATTTCGCAACCAACCAACCCACAATGAGCACGATAATCAAAGGCAAAGTGACCGGCACTGCGAATAACACAGACGAAAAAATTGAGGGTTCTCCGAAATCGCGCCTTTAAGAGTGTAGCGCGATTGCAGTATCCAGTTCCTAGTCCGAATACTTCATATACGTAGCGCACGAAACTTTTCCGAAGTTGATATGCACCCACCATATGGCCTTAAGGAAATAGGTGCAGCTGCATTGTGTGCGTTTTCTAGTGGGTGACGAGCTTTAAACCACGAAGCCATTAGGATAAATGTTCTGACACACGCTGGTAGTGGGTGCTTCATTTTTGCAATATTTAATGTCGTATCGCGAAGTATAAACACGGGACGCGTGTGTTTTAGATCACCAAAATTACTTTCACTGCATTTCCAAACAGAAAAAGTTCCTTTCACCGTATTTCGTCGCACACGCATAACCATGGGGTAGAACATCCGCACTCCACGCTAATGACTCGGGTTAGAGTTCTTTCTTATCAAGGGTTTTTCATCATTCATTTTGTTTGTATTGTTCCTCATTTGTCGGCCGTGCATACGATGATTTATCGCTGCCAACCAATGGCGCTGATGCCGGAATATCTGCGAAACGAGCTCTTTAACGCTGTCGCGTGAAAACACTCAGGAGAAGTTATGAATTCGCATTGCATGTTAGCGAGAACAAACACACGCACGAAAACTAATAACATAGTTACGAATTTCGCTAGTTTGAAAACAAGTGATCGTTAGAAAGCTGTAGGAGTTCATGTTCCGTTTATCATCATATGTAATGCTGTCTAAACAAATCGGCGCATACGTTTGGTCGCTTAAAGACACCGACACCTGATTCATGAATACAGCGGTACACAATACGTGCAATGGAAACAAAGAGACACACAAAAAATAAAGAAACATAAAAGCGAGAGGAAATAGAATATTCTAGGAGTGTGCTTCCGAGCTGCATATGCATCTGGCCCTTCTAAAAACATTTCATTTCTCAATGAACCTTTGACAGGAAGGCAGATCCTGTGTTCTATGAAAGGCCTGTCTCGCTTTTATATCCAATATTCGAGACGTTAATACTTGCGTGAAAATAAAAAGCTAATTATTAAAATGCAAAATAAATTTCGTAGCACACTTCGTACATTCCCATAAAGTTGTCTCGCAACTAAAAGGTGCGCAAAAAAAAACAGACGTTCACAAGGAAGAGTTCAGAAACAAGCGCATACTTACTACTTATTCCTGAATTTATTTGACGAAATGGAGCCCGAAGGGCGTTAAAGAAACAGTGCGGATTTGCACTTTGTCCCAAAGAGATCCTATAGTGAACGCAATTTAATCGCTCTATGTTTCATTTATGAAGTTACGCATATATCGCAATAAACCCTAAATTGTGGTTTGATCAAAAACGCCTTTTTTAACACACACACATTCTTTATCTGGCTGCTGACTCGTAGGTCGTGGATTCAAAATATGCGATTGTAGTCGTATTTCGGTAGAAGAGAGGTGTCAGGGGCCGGAGTACTGTGCGATGTAAAACGCAAAAAAGAACACCGTATTGTCAGAATTTCTGGAGCCCTTCCCTACTCCGTTTCTTATAATCATATAATGGTTTCAGGAAGTATCTAAAGCCCCAGATAATATTCTTATCACCCCGTTATAATTATTAATTCGTGGTGTTTAACGTCCCAAAACCACCAATGAATATGAGAGATGACGTAGTAGACGGCTCCGGAAATTTGGACCACTTGGGGTTCCTTAACCTGCACCCAAATCTGCCCCAGATATTATTACATTACCACAATAATACCCGTCATCTGGCTTGCTTGCATTTTGAAAACTAGGCACACCTTTTCCATACTACTATTGTCACCTCGATAATGCGCATGAGTGATATGAGGGGTTTAACGTCCCGAATGCAGATAATGCACATGCCATTCGTGACTAGAAAATTCGAGGCACGCGTTGGTAATGCAACACAAGCAAGATTGATGCTGAATATGGCGCTGAGACAGAAAGAGAGCGTTTTTCTTCTTTTGTAACACAAAATTGTTGTATGCCGGGGTTAATTTAGGCCCGGCTTACGTATTTCCGTCCGGTAAAAAAAAGGTACAAAATATAATTTAACAGACTTCATAGAAAAGAAACAACACGGAATGTTTTCATCGTGATGCGTCGATTCAGCGACCTCACTACCTGCAACGCGCGCCGCTATTCACAAGGCCACAAAACGTACGTTGTTGAACATGCCAATGACAAGCCATTTATACACTAAATATACCGTACGTCAGTCCTCAGAGCTCTGACTTCATCGCGCTATTGTCATCAGTAGCGAGTTGGTGCAATCGCTTCGCGTTGGGCGCGCTCGCAAGGTCGTCGCTTCTAGCGTTTCTTTAAGTGCCGCCTCCACAGAGTGCAGTCTCTCCTGCGCGCACGGTTATCAGACTTGTGGATTGGGAGAGCAAAAAGGTCACTTCGCTCCCTTCTGCTGCCACGCTTTAAAACCGAGCACGCTGACTGATTGATTCGTGGGGTTTAACGTCCCGAAACCACCATTTTATTATGAGAAACGCCGTAGTGGAGGGCTCCCGAAATTTCGACCACCTGGGGTTCTTTAACGTGCACCCAAATCTGAGTACACGGGCCTACAACATTTCCGCCTCCTTCAGAAATGCAGCCACCGCAGCCGGGACGCGAACCTGCGGCCTGCGGGTCGGCAGCCGAGTACATTAGCCGCTAGACCACCGCGGCGGGGCAAAAAACCGAGCACGCTTCTCACAGACGAAGAAGTGAGACTTGTGACCGTTCGCGCTTGTCCTGGCTATACTTGTGCGTTTGTTTGGTGCATCTTTTTTCTGGTTGAACAGGATGCTTCAAAAGTCGATCTGTAACAGTCGTAACAGTCGCGCTGAAAGTTTCGAGGTAGTGGTCATTCTCCGCTTGCATTTTCAATTTCCAGCTGTAGCATCCGTTCGTTCGCCTTTGTGGCAAAACAATCCACATTAAACGCTCAACTGCGTTTGTGAAGAAAGGCTTCCCTTTCTTGTTATAACAGTTCCTAAAGAGAGGGATCAGCCACGTTTTTACTGTATAAGCCAACAGCCTAATCTACCACGTCTAGAAGCTCGTCCGGTGCTATTAAAAAAAGCAGCATATATGTCTACAAACATGCACCCACCAGCGCCGTCTTCCTAGTGTAGTTGAGTGTTGGCGCCTCCAGGCGCTATACCACAGGTGCATCATGCATCGGGAAGGCGGCGCAAACGCCCGAGTTGGCAACTGCTGCCCGCACGTGTGGTCCTGCGTCGTCACAGTTGGGTCGAATCGACCATAGCACCAGGCTGCGTGGAAGGCTCCGGAAAGAGGAGTCCAGACCACTTCTCTCGATCGGCGCTGAACTCCTGGTGTGCTGATGTAGGGAAGCCAGGATATTGCATTGGTGGCCGAGTGTTAGGCGGTAACCAGCACGAGGAAAGAACTGGGCCTTGCTCTACAAAACGTATATAAACGAACGCCAGAATTCATCTATCGACACGTGATTGTGACATCTTCGTGATTTGAAAACTGAGTGCTATATAAGAGCAAGAAGGCAAATTGAATGGTTGTTATGAATGACAGACAAGACACGAGGCACACAGTTGTGAGGGGCTCCAAATACTCAACTAAATTCATCTGCTTTTAGGGAGAATTCGCATCGGGCCCTCGTGTTGTACAATGCTAGATTATAAGCCCTACCATCAAAATAAAGAAATATTTATGAAAAATATGGAAATTATTTATTGAAATAGTCACATCGTCAGCTGATTGAGTCGTTTTAAAAGCTCCTTTCCGTCCGCAGCGAAATGCACTAAGGTAAGCATAAATCGACAGTTAGCAGCAAAAGAAACTGTCAAGGATTTCATGCTTAATTTTGTAAACCGATATGCCAGTCACCAAGTAATTTCTGCTACCCCATGTGAACTAATTTAGTGATTTTTGGATTTAATTCACCGTCCACAGTAGAATTCGCAAAAGTAAGCTAACAGACAGGAAGCGGCAAAAAAAATCGTCGATGATTTTATGTTCATAGTGACCAAAACAACAGAGTCACCACTTAAATGCTGCTACTGTGTAATAAAACGTTAATTATTTGTCGCTAAAATAGCTCCAAGCGTTATCCTTGATTGAAAGGTACAAAAAAAGGATGTGGTTCACAAAGGCTGCGAATTCACATACTGTAATTTGCAGGGGTAGATTCCACACAACCAAAAAATTTGTTTGAAAAAGCTCATAAAAAGCCGACAATTTTTTTCGCCCGCCCTCACTAGTCAGAAACACTGGAACTCCTGTGGATTCTGAAGAGCAGTGTAAAAACGCGACTACCGTAGTGAAAACATGAAGCCCGATGACACATTTTATGTTTAAACAGGAATGTTTTGGCCTTGATATGTCTGAAAGGTGAGGGCGACTACTAAGGGGATAAATGCAAGAGACTGAACGCTTCATGAATGACCAGTTAAATGCGAAATCAACACCGTCGACTAGCTCAAACAGGAGACTAGAAAATGGCGTCTTACCATGGCGGTGTCCAGCGTTGTTCTAGAACGAGCTGACCTCGAGGAGTGCAACGCACGTGCAACTTCTTCTTCTGGGGATTGTGATTCTGGCGAGTGATACGCAGGTTTTGACAACCTCGTCTGAATATCTTAAGTTCGGTGAAAAGTGGTCCAAACGAGAATGTTCACGGTATTAGTTAGAGATACCAACCAAATATAAAGAACATGAAATATCGAACGTTTCGACTCTCTTACGGAGGCGTTGTTCACAATGACACAATGCAGTAGAGGTATTGTATACATGTTCGAATTGATGGCGCCAACAAGGCAACCTATTATACTCAGAAAGCTACAGTCATTGCTGCAGAGGGTGGTATCAATAGTTTCGATTTGCAAAAACTTCTAACCCGCTACAGTGGTCTTATGTGTATGGTGCTGGGCTGCTGACCCACTGGTCGTCATTGAAAATCCTGGCGCCGGCTGCCCCATTTTCGATGAAGACAAAAATGCCTGAGACCCGAGTAGTTAGATTTAGGTGCATGTTGAAGAACTCCAGATTGTTCAAAATCTCGATGGCCTCTTGAGCGGTGTCTCTCATTATCATGTAAATTTGGGGCGTTTAACCCCAAAAATTATCTCGTCGGCTTTGGGGTCAATATTTTAAGGCCACTGATGCCCTCTCTCACCAGCTTCCGTCTGCGGTGCATCAGCACCAGGCTTTTTCTTGTCGTCTGCTTCAACAGTGGCAAATCCCGGAATGTCTGTTTTCCTTGCTCCCAGCTGGTTTTCACTTGCCGACGATGATGATCGCCGTCTGTGGCTTTGATGGTTATCATGCGGTGGCCGTCAAGCGCCTCTACATTGGTAGCCATACATCTGAATTCCGTCTTGTAGTTACTGTATTCAAATATCCGAGTTTTTCTGTATTTGCGTGAGAAAATGGACGACGTAAAAAGACGGCACCTGTTGCAACAAGGCAGCAAAGCAAGTAGCGTGAAGGATGTGTTCCTGCTTGGCAGTTGTGTGAGGCGATACTGCAACAAAATTCAGTCTTAGCACTTTTTCGATGTGCCACGAGCGTTCTTGCACAGTGCAGTTTGGTCGTTCGCACTCTCTTTCTGCTTAATTTTAGAAAGTCGTAATGCGAAAGTAGCGTTTTCTGTTTTCATTCTTGAACGACTGAAACTGCGCACTAGTTAAGTTTGTTCCTTTATCGGAAAGCACCGTTTGGGCCGAACAAATCTACTAAAAACCGACAGTAAGGCTCCGATGGTCGGTCCCGCGATAACTATGTTCACTGGACTTACCTCTATCCACTTTCTCTGAAAAGTAATCGCATTGAGCGAGTGAACAGGGTCATCATACTCTGTTCGTGCACCCTTTCCAAGTTTTCTTTGATTTCCGGCTACGTCATAGGCGCTCTTAGAAGTCCCCCGCAGCTGCATTTCCATCTTTCGACCTGTGGGTCGCCAGCCGAGTGCCTTAGCCACTAGACTACCATGGTGGGTTGCCCTAGAGGTGATAAGACTCCAGAGTGCCAAAGAGACTGTGCGAAAGAAAATGGGGTGTCTTTGTCGGTGGCGTTGCCGATTCAATAAATACTGCAATGGGAGCAAACATTAGGAAAGTTTCTGCTTCAGGAACAGAACCCAAGCATATGTCATGGTACCTCAAAGCCACCGCAGGGCTCTGACGTGTTCCGGAAAAAGACCCAGAACAAGCGTCATATCAGGACAACGGCGAATGTGAGGGGTGGGGGCAATGCGAGTCATCAAATATCACTTCAAAGAAATAAACAATACGCGTCTATGACTCCTCAAAGAAAACTCATACATAACACACCTACGATCACTACGTATACGATATTCGCTTAATCGCCCCGTAACGTGCTTTTCGTGGGGATGAAACTGAAGTAACGCGAGTGAATTCTTACAATGAACTACCCTCTATTGGCGCATGCAGCCACCTTACCAGGTAAGTGAACGATACGCGCACGACAGCTCATTACACGAAGACATTTAACCACCTCGTAACATTTGGCTTAAAGCGAAAGAAATTTGCATGAGCTGGCTGCTATTCGCTTGCTGCTTGGCGTGACATAACTATTTTCTTAGGAAAGTGAGGGGTTGGGCTAGTTGGTTTTTCATGACTGGGAAAAAATGCGCTACAATTGCTGCGGAAAACGAACATAGGGAGGAGACGAAAAAAAAGGGGGGAAACAGTACAAGCGCAAACTATCAACTGAGGTTCATTGAACAAACTTGGAAGAATGAAGGCTTCCCAAAAAACAAAAATCGATTTATGAAGAAGGTGGGGCTCGGTAATCCTTCTTCACAGTCTTCAGATTTAACACGGGTGGTGATTACTTATACCAGATGTGTTGCCAAATAAAAGTTCTTATCTGAGTATGCTGAATACACGAATAGGAACAATTACGTGTTGACTCTGAAGACCAACCCTACAACACAAAGTAAACGGAAAGATTGGATAAGTATAAATTTGTGTGTTTTTACCCGGCTTCGCTTCTCAGTGCGTGCCTCATCATTCTTCGAAGTACAGGTTTTGTAGCGTATTTGTTCCTCATGCATGTTTTTTTTTTACCACGTATTTACAGCAGGACCAAATCTCCGTAGGCTGGTAAAGTCTGCAGCCTTCTGCTTAATTCATCAGTATACGAGTTTTTTGCTTTCGCTCTCATTTTGTACGCCTATTCGTGACAAAAGCTATGCATGAAGGGCTTCTTTGAACAGGTGTAAGAAATGAATTCCTCAAGTACATGCACTTGCAAGCGCAAGAGCATTTACTTTACTTTCAAAGGAGTTTTTTAACGCTACGGTTGACAGTAAAACACTGCTGTTCATTTCAAAAGAACATTTATTTAATTTTTAAAAACTACTACTTAAAGCACGAAAGTGTGCGAGAAACAAAATTTGCACAATCTAGTATGTAGAGTTCATGTAAACTTATATTCAACGTGGCCGCTGCCACACCTGCCAGGCCCTGTTGGTCTGATGCCCAGGGTTATCTCGAAGATGCCGTCACAGGCCTGGACGACTCTGTCGTCGGCGTCGGCGTCGTCGACCGGTCAGAAACCAAGCATCGCAGGCTTTTTCACGGCCCACGAGCTTCTCGCAGTGCGCACGAGGTGAAGGCGACGAGAGCAGCAACGACAGATAGGATGGTGACTAGAGAAATCACGGGGAGGGCGTGCGTACAAGGCAATATTTGTGAATGCATCGTAAAAAAAAGTCACAGCTCTGCCACATAGGCGAAGCAATGAACGCAATAGCAACACTTTAAAAGCTCACGCGCAGAATGTAAAGCAGATCGAAACGTGCCCCGCGTTTTTCGCGCACAAATTGCGCACGAAATGTACTCGCCAGTATGGATGCACGCGAATAAGCGTCTCATTTGTTACTTCGCTGAGTCTGAAAACCGCGTGCTTTTCGCGAATGGCGACTGAAAATATAGCAGTGACCTTTGTGCACCCAGTAACTACAGCAGAATTGTTCGACGTAAAGCCCGAGGCTGGCCAAGGCGTACGATCTTCCCCTACTCGCCACCGCGAGATAATGGCGCACGAAGGAGCGTAGCTCCCCTCCTCTAAGCCGGGCTAGAAAGCTTTATCTATCCCGGCTAAGAGAACCTTCTCTAAGCCGGGCTGCGGCAATAAACATGCCGGATGTCTAGGACAGCATAGCGTTCACCCCAACCCCACCGTAGAATACTCGCGATAGAAAGATTACACTGTTCAACTGCGTGATCATGCCCGATAAAAAGCTTGTAAAAACAGTGGCAGAGGCCACGTACAGTGGAAATCAATGATACCCAAAGCACAAAATAAATATGTGTATATGTCACTTGAAAATAAGCACAAAGTTACGAGGTGGATGTAAATAATGCCGTACATGATTTCCGTGTCACAATTGTGATAATTGAATATGATGTTTACCTTCGTCATTTATTCACTTCACGTGATAGCAAATTTAGTATATGTAGAGCTAACGCAATGGCTGTGAGCACGCTAAGAGCGTGGTACGTTGTCATGTAAATACATGACACGCATGTCAGGATTATCATGTTTGCATCAGTCATATACTTCGTCATCCATTGACGTCACGTAACACCAAATTTGGTATATGTGGAGCTAACAAAACGGCCGTGAATGCATCTTGATTGGATTGGTTAAACTTTTATTTGGTCCTCCAAAACACAGATCACTGTGCTGCGGGCAGCTCCCACGTGGGGAATGAGATGCCAAGCTCCTCAGCCGGCTCGCGGGCTTGGTGGACAGCCCAGAGCTGATCTGCCAAGGATGAGCTGCGGAATCCGCCTCCCAACTGGCAGAGGTGATGTTCGATATATGAGCGAATTTGGTGCACTGCCAGAGCATGTGTTCTAATGAAGCTATTTCCCCACAATGTGGACACAGATTACTTGGGTATAGGTCAGGGTACATGATGTGTAACATTTTCAAAGTAGGGTACATCCGCGTTTGCAAAAGCCTTAATGTAAGTGCTTGGGGCCGGGTTAGAGTTTTGTGAGGTGGAGGGAAAATCCTTCTAGACAGGTAGAAATGTTTAGTGAGCTCGTTATATGTTGTAAGAATTTCCCGGTTATCCCCTTCACCGGTAGAACGCATCCCCGGGGAGGCGCGGTTGGAGAGTTCTCGCACCGCCTCGTGTGCTGCTTCATTGAGATTGGGAGGGGAATCGTTAATTTGCCCAAGGTGAGCTGGGAACCAACTCAGAAGATGATGCGTTATGTTCTTGCCTTGCAGTATTCTCAGCGTTTGTTCAGAGACCGTCCCCTTGGCGAACGCCCGTAGTGCTGCCATGGAATCACTGTAGGCGACTTCAATGTTATCCATTTTGAGTGCCAAGGCGATGGCCACCTGTTCCGCAATGATTGGGTCTTTCGTCTTGGCCGTCGCTGAGTTGACGACATGGCCAGCCCCATCGACCACCACTGCCACAAACGCTTTCCCATTGGCGTAGGAAGCCGCGTCAACAAATACGACCCCTCGTTCCTCGTTTGAGACTTGACAAAGTATAGTCCTGGCCCTCGCTACTCTTCTTCCGACGTTGTGTTCTGGATGCATATTTCTTGGTATAGGGGACACCGTGATATTCTCCCTGATGTTGTCGGGGATATCATTGTAATTGTGCCTGATTGCCATTGGGTGTTGGCCCAGCTCCTGCAGGATCATTCTCCCCGACCCTGTTGTAGATAACCTTGCAAACTGTGCTCGCTCTTGGGCTTCTGCTATTTCTTCGAGCGTGTTGTGAATGCTAAGCTCAAGCAGGCGCTCCGTGCTGGTATGTATGGGTAGGCCCAGGACCTTCTTGATAACTTTCCTGAGGAGCACATTCAGTGTCTCGGACTCTGCTCTTGACCAGTTGTGCATTACTGCCTCGTACGTGAAGTGGCTTAGAACAAACGCATGCATCAACCTGATGAGGTAGTCTTCCTTGATCCCATTTCTTTTGTTGGCCACTCTGCGTATGAGGTACACCACACTGTCTGTTTTCCAAGTTAACTTGCCTATAGATTTGCTGTTGGTGCCGGTAGACTCTATGCATGCCCAGGACTTTGATGGAGTCGACCCTCTGGATGGAATTCCCTTAATTTGTACGAAGGTGGATGTCTATCTGGTTTACCGGCTTCCATCCCCTGGGTTTCGGTCCCCGGCGTGCAGTCCTATACAGTAAAAGTTCTGACCTACTCGAGGAGCACTTGAGCCCAGAAGGACGAAGGTACTCTTCCAGGGTGTCAATCGCCTCTTGCAGGGTGCTCTCAATCTGCCCCTCGCTTCCACCTGTGTACCAGATGGTAATGTCATCTGCGTAGATGCTGTGCTTCAATCCTTCAATGCTCGATAATTTCTTTGACAGTCCACTCATGGCAATTTTGAACAGCAATGGTGAAATCTCTGCCCCTTGCGGCGTGCCCCTTGCTTCTAGTTCGATTGCTGCGGTCTCGATATCTGCAATCTTCATCACGGCTTTCCGATCTGTAAGAAAGGACCATACGTAGTCATAGAAGGCTTTCCCCAGATCAAGTTTGGAAATTGCTTCGAGTATGAATGAGTGGTGGATGTTGTCAAACGCTTTTTCTAGATCTGGGCACAGAATGGCTCTCACGTCTCTCGTTTCGTTGTCGATGACTTGGTGTTTGATAAGTTTCAATGCATCTTGTGTGGATAGCCCTGCCCTGAATCCAACCATGTTGTGTGTATATATGTCGTTATCTTCCAAGTACTTGTCTACTCTGTGCAGTATGGCATGTTCTGCAACCTTGCCGATACATGATGTCAAGGATATTGGCCTCATGTTGTCCAAGTTAGGGGGCTTTCCTGGCTTAAGAATAAGGATCGTCCTGGCCAGCTTCCACTGCTCTGGCACCCTGCCTTCTTTCCATGCTGCATTGATCATATCCTTCAGGGTTTCAATTGAATAATCATCAAGGTTACGAAGGGCCTTGTTTGATATACCGTCCGGGCCAGGGGCCGACCTGCCGTTGAGATCATGCAAGGCTCTTCTGATCTCCTCGATGTTAAAGTCGCCCTCAAGACCTGGATTGGGCCTGCCCTGGTACTGTCTACTTGGTGGTGCCAATCCTCTTTTGATTGGGAGGTACTTATGCACGAGACGCTGCAAAACTTGCTGTTCTGTAGTGCGCCCTATTTCTTTGTGCAAAATTCGAGCGATAACATGCTTTTGATTTGTTTTGGTGGTGTTTTCGTTGAGGAGAAGCTTTAACATATTCCATGTCTTTCCATTGCGCATCTGACCATCGACAGAGTTGCAGATTTCGTCCCATTGCTGCCTGGAAAGTGCGCGACAATGTTCTTCGACTGATCTGTTTACCTCAGCTATCTTCTTCCTCAGTCTTCGGTTCAGGCGCTGACCCTTCCAATGGTTCAGTAGTGCTTGCTTTGCCTCAAGAAGGTGAGCGAGCCGGCTATTCATTCTTTCAACCGGAAAATCTGTGGTAATGGTGGAGGAGACGGATTTGATATCATCTTTAATCTGTTTGACCCACTGCTCCAAGCCTTGTTTGTGGCCATCTTGTTTCCTTTCCATCCTTATCTTCCTGAACTTATCCCAGTCTGTGAAGTGGAATTCTCTCTGCTTTTTACGCTCTACGGAGAAGGTAGTGGAAAGAATGCAGTGGTCACTCCCTAGGTCTACAGCAAGGTTCATCCACTGGGCCTTCTTGGTGTTCCTTACAAATGTAAGGTCCGGGGTGGAATCCCTGCAGCAAGGTGTACCAAGCCTTGTTGGCAGGCTGGGGTCTGTGATTAGGGTGAGATCAAGTTCACTGGCACTTTGCCAAAGTCGATTTCCTTTCCCAGTGTTGTACTTGTAACCCCATGTATGATGAGGAGCGTTGAAATCACCTGCTATGACGAGTGGACATTCCCCGGCGATATTAAC
The DNA here is from genome assembly GCF_043290135.1 of Rhipicephalus microplus. Classification (NCBI taxonomy): domain Eukaryota; kingdom Metazoa; phylum Arthropoda; class Arachnida; order Ixodida; family Ixodidae; genus Rhipicephalus; species Rhipicephalus microplus. The sequence goes on from NC_134701.1 coordinate 127,224,452, forward strand.
AGCTTTCTTTAGAACCGCCTTGAACCCTTGCTTTTGTTCCTTTGGACGGCTGTATATATTAAGAATGAAAATGCTCTGACGGTTGCTGGTACCTGGCGCGATCTCTACCATGACGTGTTCCAACCGGCCTGCTTCTATCTTGAGGTCGTGGGTTACGTGCGTTAGTTTGTTGCATACGAAGGTGCAGACTCCCCTCCCTTCAGCATCCCCTATTACAGGCCGGAATCCAGGCAACGTTGCTTGCGGTGAAAGGGTTTCTTGTAATAATATAATATGAGGGTTTTCTTCGCTGCTCCTGATATACTGCTGTAGGGCTGCCTTCTTTTTAAGGTAACCTCTACAGTTCCATTGCCAGATACGAAATGCTTCACGTAGCGCTGTCATCATGGTTATTACATGGGCGGCCAGAGCCTGATGCTGCACCTGTCGACAGGTTTGGTACCACTAGTATTGGTGGCCGAAGAGGTGAGTTTGGTGCATGAAGAGGCCTTGCTGTGTTGTGCAGATATGCTTCGAGCTTTGTAATGCGCAAAGTCATATGCTCTTCCAGTGCCGCCACGCTTGATTGTAGCCTACCCATCTGCTCGCTAAGATTGGCTACTACTTTGCTGAGCGTGTCAAACACCTCTTTCATATCTGACATGGTCGTTTGGTTGGCTTCTACGTTTTCTGCTATGACTGCCCTCTTTTTTTTGGTTCACGAGTCCCCCACGTTTTCAGCCACAGGGACATCAACTGGCTGAGGCATTGGCTGTGAAGACTGCGCGCTGGTTAGCTTAGTGAAAAGAATTTTAATTTCCTTTAACTCAGCTGGTAGCCTCTCATTCGATTTTGTAAGTCTCGCGTTTTCTTGCTCTCGCTGTGCAATTCCATCATGCTCTGGCAGCTTACCTGTCATCACCTCTGCCGCGCCGTTGCGCACTCGCTCAGCCCAGCTGCCTTTCGATGCAACTGCAGGCGTCCTCCCCGGGTTTGAAGCCGTGATCTCGAACTGAACGCCAGGCAGCTGGCCATTCGGGTGCCGCCCAGGCTGATCCCGACCCTGATGGTGACCTTGAGAACTCGAGCGCCCCCGTGATTGGGAGCGGGCCTTGGGTCTCGAACCTCTTCTGGAACGCGACCTCCTCCTGGAGTGGGGCCGCCTTTGCTGTTCTTGAGAGGTCTGGATGCTCTGGGTCTCGTAGGCTGGAATAAGCGACTTGTCGTTGATGTCTGGACTCGATGTGATTGATGCGTCTCGGGCTTCTGCGGCTGCTCGCGATCTTTCCCAACGTCTGCGTCTGACGACGTATGGCACTAAGAACCTGTTCTTGCACTTTTTGTCTGTCGTGGGATGGTGACCGTCGCACAGCCTGCATCTTGGATTGCACTGGTGCAGGCTATCTGGGTTCTTGATCTCGCAGCCTCTGCAGATGGTTTCAGCTGGGTTCGGACAGACGTCAGACCGATGTCCCAGCTTGAATGCATCTTAAAGGGCCCAATATACTTGAATGTAGCGTTGACGGGCGCGCACGCTGGGCACAGCGACGCTACTTTAGCAAACTGCGAGCACTTTATTATCGGACGCCAAGCACGACCAGCGTTCGTCGGCGTGACCCGATGGCAACCTGCACGAAATGCGACATGCTGCGATGCGCACCAATGCATTACCCAGACACCACTGCGTCTCTCTCTTTTCGTGACAGCAGGACACAACACTCCATGAAACGCCCATGCGTCAACGCAACGCAGCGCGTGCCAGCGAGTACATGGCAGGACTGGCGCCTGGTTTTGCAAAAGCAGCGTGACGTTATGAAATGAACGCCGGCGAGCACGCGCGCTGTGTCACGTCGAAATGTATTGGAGCCTTGACTGTGGCATGCAGTCATGTTCTCACATGACCCGCATCACATGATATCATGCTTGCACCAGTCCGATACTTTCGGCATCCATTGGCGTCACGTAATACCAAATTTGGCATATGTGAAGCTAGCGAAACGGCCGTAAGCACATCATACCTGTGACATGTAGTCATGTTGTTACATGGCACGCATGTCATGATTATCATGTTTGGATGTGTCATTTACCTATGTCGTCCATTCGCGTCGCGTAATACCGAGTTTGGCACATGTGAAGCTAGAGAAATGGCCGCGAGCGCATCATGAGCGTAGCATGTAGTCATGTTGTTACATGACACGCATCTCATGTTTATTATGTTTGCACCGGTATCATATTTTCGTCATTCATTCACGTCCCGCCATACGAAATTCGGTATATGTGACGATAGCGAAACGGCTGTGAGCGCATCAGGAGCGTGCGATGTAGACATGTTGTTACATGACACGCATGTCATGGTTTTCATGTTAGGGTTCGTCGCTTGTGTTCGCCATGCAATCATGCCATACCATACCAGTTTTGCAACATTTCATGTGACTGAAACCACCGCAAGAGCTTCGGGACGATGAAATGTAGATCACGACATTCATGATATAAGTGTGATGACTTTCATGTTACAACTAGTCAAATATTTTCTTTATACAGTCAGAATTTTCGGTTTTAGTGGGCTTGTTGACATCATTGAGAAGAAAAATGTAAGATTTCTCGCACGATACTGGGTACCCCTCATTATGCAAAGTCTGATAGGGTTCAAGGAACTGCGTTTCTACCAAACCTCGACGAGTTGGCCCAAATTCACCGTGAAGCACAAATCACGCGCCTCAAACATTTCGCACAACGATACGCCCTGCTTCGTGAATTAGGCTACGACATATCTGCACCTGTCGCATTTGAAGCAACCCGTCCCCTTGGGTGACGCTTGACCAGATCACCGTCGAACCAGTTTCGCGGCACATGGATCGAGATAACCAAACAGGACGACGTAAATCACGAGTACAACATCTCCAAAAAACCACAGGAGGGTGGATCTTGTACACGGATGAATCTCCGTCTCATACCGGCGAGGGCTTTCGAACGGAAATAGCTTCCGATGGACTACCACTGTTATGGGGCTCCCATTACAACATTAGTACGCATTGCATTACAGAAATCATGGCCTTAGTAGAATCAGTTACCATGCTCAATCCAAATGCCCGTTATTTACTGATACGCACAGATAGCCAAGCTGCCTGTCGAGCCCTCGCGACAAGGGACATTCCAGACGGTTATTACAACAAACTAACGAACCTCTTAGCTGACCACCCTTCGTTACGTGTTCATATACAGTGGATACCTGTTCACTCGGGGATCAGAGGGAATGAAGTGGCACACGCCATGTCCTGCGTAAATCTCCCAGGCCCTCCTCTGTGGTGGCTGGATTCACCAAAACGCACCGAATTACTTCCTATGGCACGTTTAGAGAGGCGCGAACGATTAGAGGAGATGCGCAACGTTCACAGTGTTTTTCCCGATCCCCTGATTTCACGACCAGACGCGAGGCATCCCTCATAAAGCGTGCCCAAACTCACTATTTAATGACACAACACATTCAACACTACATACAAGGAACAGACGGGTCTCCTGCTTGCAAGGCATGTGGTGGCTTCCCGGATGATGCTCACGTTCTGTGGAATTGTCCGGGTGGTCGTGCAGCCTTGGGCGAGAACCTCACACACATACCTATAAACCTAAGACCTGCGACCCTGAAGGAGTGGCTGGTGGACTCCTGCCCGGACATCATGAAGACACTGCTCCAGCATTTGCAACTTCTAGGCCTGTCTGATGTATAGGGTTTTTTTTAGTAGACCCGGACCGGGGTTCTTTTAATGTAAATAAAGTTGTTCTCTTTCTCTCTCTCTCTATACAGTCATGGTATGCCATACCAAGGTTAGGAAAGCTAAAAGTCGTAGACAGACAGACAGACAGACAGACAGACAGACAGACAGATAGATAGATAGATAGATAGATAGATAGATCTCTTTGCAAGCATGTATCACGAAAGTGTACGCTAATAGGTCTGCAATGGGGTTCACGGAGCAACAATAGGCTTAATAGAGCACAATTTTTAGGCATTTCTAAGTTTCATGCAATGTGGTGTGTCAGTGCGCATGCGTCAGCAATATTTTCAATTGCCACTCATCTTTCGCTATTGGCCCATTTCTCACTCGAGCAGTTGTATTGGGTGAATGTGCGGCAGAGCCTGTTACACACATGTGTCACTCAACAATCTGCCGGTATTCTCGTCTTTCTGTGCGTTACTTGTGCCCTTCTAAAAGATTAATATCTGCGCGTTTACGTATCAAAATACAATATAATTATTAGGAACGCCGGAATACTTACAACAACTTACAAACTGACAACAACTTACAAACTGACGCATTCTTTTTAGAATAACCAAAGACATTCGACACAGTAACCCACCAAAGACTAATGCTAAAACTATCCCAGTTAAACTGAGACCCAAGTGTACTAAATTGGATCAAAGCATTTTTAACTAACCGTTCTCAGTTTGTGCATGTCAATAATAAATCTTCTGCTTACCTCAAAGTAACATCAGGCGTACCTCAAGGTTCAGTTCTTGGCCCCCTCCTGTTTCTGATATACATCAACGACTTACCCCTCAGCATATACTGCAAAATCGGCATGTTTGCAGATGACTGTGTAATCTATTGGACAGTAACTAACACTCCCGACCAAAATCTTCTCTAGAAGAATTTTAACCACATTCAAGAATGGTGCGATAATTGGCTTTTGTCTCTTAACCCTAACAAATGCAAACTTGTTACGTTTACCCGCCGCAAGAATCCTTCCATTTTTTCATATCATATCACCAACGTCCCTGTACAGTCACACCCATCCTACAAGTATCTAGGTGTCACATTGTATTGCGATCTTACTTGGAGGAGGACGAGGAGGAATAAATGAGGAAGGACAGGGAGGCTTGGAATGCTCATATTACTAACGATATTTCATCGGCAAATAAAACTCAGCTTCTTCAAGCGTCACCTACGTCATGCACCAAAACATGTGAAGTTACTGGCATATCAGTCCCTCATCAGATCAAAACTCGAATATGCCTCCCCCATATGGAACCCGCCCCAAACATACCTCATTAACGACCTCGAATCTGTCCAAAATCGAGCCGTTTGATTAATTCACTCCCAGTACTCATACGACATCAGCATTTCATCCTTGAAAGCACAATCCGGTTTATCACTCCTCTCTGTTCACCGCCGTATCGCCACCCTTTCTCTCTTTCATACATTTTCTCATTCTTCTCTCAATGCAGCTCCTTACATTCTCCCCCCGACATACATTTCACACCGCACAAGCCATCCACTTCAAGTGTCCCGTTATCGCAACAGCACTGTCACTTTTTCCACTTCTTTTTTTCCCCGCGCCGTCAAGGATTGGAACGACCTTCCCTGTTTCATTGCTTCAACCACCTGCCCATCATTCTTCGCGACAAATGTTACAAATCACCTGTGCTGCGAAAACTAACGTGTTCAAATGTTCTCTTTTCCTGTGTATCCACCCCTCATGTAACACCCCCCAGTGGGGTCCTCAAGAAAATAAAAATGGATGAATAAATGAATAAAGGACTTCGGTTATTTCGACCTTCTGGTGTTCCTAAACGTGCACTGACCTTACAAATTTACCCGGACCTCTGCGATTTCACCTACATCAAAATTCGACCTTCAAAACCACAATCGAACCAGCGATCTTCTGCTCAACAAGTGAGCACCATAGCCACAGATCCTTTGAAGCGGACACTGCCAAAATGGCATGATGCTGTTCAGTGGTAGCTCATTTATTCTGCGTAATTGTTGAAAAATGCTACCTAAGTAGCCACTTTTCTTCAAATCAGAAAATTAAGTTACATGCATAAACAGTGAAAGTGCACCCAAAATCAGTATGGATGTGAAAGTGCTTATCTTTGAATATACGAATGTCAGCAACACAGCGACCGTTAAGAGTCTGAGTGCCGAACACGTCCTGGTGAGGGACGGAACGGTGGGTTCCATGCTTAACAGCCCGTAAGGCCTAACCACCTCATTTCATTTTTGAGAACGTTCCTCGAAAGAGGTCAATACAGTCCTAAAGGTATGGCAGCTCGAGATATGAATTCAAGGCAATGATGCGAAGCCCTTGCCCCTCAACAATTTTAACAACGAAGCGCAAGGGACTCACCTTGTTTTATCCTTTCAACAATCTCTGGCGTGTCCTCCGAATTCTTACATCGTCATGTTACCTGGTCAGTGATTCAAACGCACCGCTCACACAAGACGTGTGCATGTATGCAGGGAAATTTTGAATTTACATGGAACTACCGAAGAGCTTGCGGAATGAATTTGCGACAGGAAGATGGGCGAGTAGCTGAAACCGTGACAACACTTTCGGGGCTGGTGCATTTCAAGAAAGGAACTTGGCACAACAACTTTCGCCCTCGTGTTTCACCTTCTGTAGTAGACGTAAGAAAGGCGTCATATTTAGCAAGCGAGCGCATGTGTTCCTGTGTACATTGGCGCACGCGTGTCTGATAGCTGGATTTTGGACAATGCAAGAATTACCAACATGACTCTGCAATATATAGTCGGGCGTTTCTCGTCCTCGCAGTATGCCAATGAAGGCTACTTACGATATGCACGCCAGTGCACCATATATCTTGACCTTCGCTTTGATGTTTAATGACGTACGCAACGGGATTGTGACGAGTTTCTTGTTTCGACCAGCGCGTGAACTTCTTCATACAATCTTACCTTCCCATAATAGTGTTAGTTCACGCCAAGTTAAGGTATCATCACGAGAGCACTCAGATGTAGGCGGCTAGAAGTTTATAGATAGGCAAATAGAAACCGAAAGCGGTTACACTACGCAAATAAGTGTTCAGCAATTATTATAGAGACCCACACCGAAACTCTTTCGCCTTCGAGTCACTTATAGCGACTAATGCGTAAGAAATGGCGGGAAACTTTTATCGCTTTTCACATCTATAGTGCTCGATTCTGCGTCACTGTAAATCGTTCATTTCTAACTGCTTGCAAAGAAAAAAATACGATTGCCTTCAGCGAACTTTCGAAGTAAACGCTAGTGTTTATTAGAAGAGTTTGCAGACACCCACATTGGCGCTTTTTCTCTTTTAATATCATAATCAGAGGATGATAATTTTATTACGGCATGGTGTACGACTTTTCGATGACAATTTTCTCTAGTGCTTCACTGCACTAGTTTCATTGAAAGAATATGGAGTTTCCGCATTCGAAGCAAAATTCACAAAATATTACGCAATTTTTGTTTCCCCTGTGCTTTATATCTGATATTTGCTATTAAGGGTCATTCTGACCTTGTTTAACGAAGCTGCCACAATAAAACCATCAACAAAAAACAGCGAAACACAGTTCGCATGCAATTTTTTATTTCTATCGCGCAAAAAAATTTTTGCACTGCAGTTAATAAGAACGAAATTGAACAAACATTAGGTATATTAAACAACAAAACATTAAGACACCGCCAAAGGCGCCGGCCGGCGGCTGGCATCGGGGGACAGTCACACCGACTTCAGCGCCTTCGTAATCCCCGTCGTCGTCATCGTCCGAGACGCCGTCCCCGTCGTCTCACCCCATGGCTGCTTTTTGCGTCCAAGGCATATCGGGTGTTACGGCGAGCGGCACGGCCACCACGTGCAGGGCTTAGAGCTTCGGCGATGCGTGAACCAGAACGTGGCCCTGCGCGAAACGCCGCCATGGTGAGCATTGTAGGACGACAAACTCGCGATTCGACTCGCTCCGACTGACATCGCTATGTGAATTCAAATCTCGGAGAGTCGCTGGAGGAATAATTTAATGCAGTTGTAAAAGCTAGTGAGTCCACTTTTTACAGAATTGTCGGTGAGAGAGTGAGTCCATTTAGGAAAAATTATGAATCAAAGTCCCAGTGAGCTTAGTTCAGAAAAAAATTGTGCGAGTGTGCATGAAAGTGAGCTTCAAACAGAAAATACATTTTTTTAGTGAGTATAACTGATCTCCACGTCTTCTGCCGACCCAACGATCGTATCTGCTTATCTTCAGCATTATTACTTACCTTATGACAATTTATGTTTTAATCACGGCTACTCACGCAGATATGCCACCGGGATAACAATTGACGCGAAGCGTGAGCAATGTAGCAAAAAAGAGGGCGAGTTTCTTGGCTTCTTACCGCAATAAATTTAACGACAAGTTATGGCGTTGCCCCGCCGCGGCGGTCTATTGTCTAATGTACTCGGTTGCGGACCCGCAGGACGCGAGATCAAATCCCGGTGGCGCTGGCTGGATTTTCGATGGATTCGGAAACGTTGTCGGCCCGTGTGCTCAGATTTTGGGGCAGGTTAAAGAACCTCAGGTGGCCGATATTTCCGGAGTCCTCCACTATGGCATCTCCCTTAATCATATTGTCGTTTTGGGACGTTAAACTCTACATATAAATGAATAAATAAATAAATAAACACATCAATTGATGGCGTGAAAGCACTTGGGCATCATGATCGAAAACTTAATTGTACATTAAAGGACTCATGAGTCGCTTAAGTGAACTCAGATCTTTTCTGCCGAACCTTAGTGAGACGGATATTCAAAGGCAAAGTAACCGGCACTGCGAACAAAGACAAAAAAATCACGGTACTCTAAAGTTTAGCCTTTAGGAGTTGAGCGGGATTGCAGTATCCAGTTCCTAGTGCGAATACTTCATATACGTGGCGCACGAAACTTTTCCGAACTTGCTATGCACCCACCATGTGGCCTTGGGGAAATAGGCTCAGTTGCGTGTGTGCATTTCTAGTGGGTGACCAGCTTTACACCACGACACCTTTAGGATCAATGCTTTGACACGCGCTGGTAATGGGTGCTTCATTATTGCAATATTTAATGTCGCACTGTGAAGCATATATACAGAACGCGTGTGTTTTAAACCATCAAAATTACTTTCACTGCATTTTCAAGCCGAGGAAGTTTCTTTCACTGCATTTTCAAGCGCACGCGAGGCCGTGGTCGAACATCACACTCAACGTTAACGACCCGGGTTCGAGTTCTCTCTGATCAAGAATTTTTTCATCATTCATTTTTTTTGCATTGTTTTTCACTTTTCGGTCGTACATACGATAATTTTCCGCTTTCAACCAACGGCGCTGACGCCGTATTATCTGCGAAACGAGCTCTTTACCGCTGTCGTGTTAAAACACTCGGGAAAAACTATGAAATATCATTGTATATATTAGCGAGAACTAACACACGCACGACAACTAATAACTTAGTTATGAATTTCGCTAGTTTGAAAATAAGCGGTCATTAAAAAGTTGTAGGCGTTAATCTTTTGTTTTTTATCATATGTAATGCTGTCTACACAACTGCCGCAAACGTTTGGTAGCTTAAGGACACCGACACCTGATTCATGATTATAGCAGCACACAAAAAATAAAGAAATATGAGAGTGAGAGGAATTGGTATAGTCTAGGAGAGCGCTGCCGAGCTGCATATGCGTCTGGCCCTTCTAACAACGTTTCATTTCTCAACTAACCTTTGACATGAAGGCAGATCCTGTGTTCTATGAAAGGCCTGTCTCGCTTTTTTTCTCGTTTCGTGCGTGCTTTTCGCTTTAGGTGCGCCTAAAATCTCGAGGTATTTGCCGTTTTTAGCTTGAATTTTTAATTTCTAGTTGTAGCATTTATTCCTTCGCCTTTGTGGCAAAAGAATGCACAAAAAACACACCACTGTCTTTGTGAAGACAGGCTTCACTTTCTTGTTATAACAATTCTTAAAAGAGGGAACAGCCACGTTTTTCACTGTATAAGCCAACAGCTATGCTACCACGTCTAGCAGCTCGTATCGAGCTACGAAGCAGCATGTATGTGTATAATTGTGCACCCACCAGCGCCGTCTTCCTAGTGTAGTTGAGCGTTGGCCCTCCAGGCGCTGTATCACAAGTGCATCATGCATCTGGAAGGCGGCGCAAACGCCCAAGTCGCCATCTGCTGCCCGCACGTGTTGTCTTGCGTCGTCACTGTTGGGTCGAGTTGACCATAGCAGCACGCTGCGTGGAAGGCTTCGGATAGAGGAGTCCAGATCACCTCTGTCGATCGGGGCTGAACTTCTGGTGCGCTGCTGATGTAGGAAAGCCAGGACATTGCGTTGGCGGTCGAGTGTTAGGCGGTAACCAGCACGACTTAAGACCTGGGTCTTGCCTTGTGAAACGTATATAAACGGACACTGGAATTCGTTTATCGAAACGTGCTTGTAACATCTTCATGGCTTGCATAAAAACTAGGTGCTATAAAGGAGCAAGAAGGCACATGTAATGGTCATTATGAACGACAGACAAAATACGAGGCACGCAGTTGTGGGGGCTACAAAACTACCCATCTAAATGCATATACGGTTAAGAGGAATCTGCATCGTCTCAAAGCCCAACCATTAAGATAAGAAAGATATACACATGATATGAAAAGCGCAAAAGTTTATCGACTTACAAAAATGGCGAACACCTCAACGGATTGAGCACTTTTGGAAGCTACTTGCAACCCGCGGTGGAATGCGTACAGGTAAGCCTAAATCAAAAGTTAGCAGCAAAAGAAACCGCCAAGGAATTCATGCGTAAGTGGTCAAATCGACATGCGAGTCACCACATAAATGCTGCTACTGCATGTGAACTCATTGAGTGAGTTTGGGAGCTAATTGGCCATCCACAGTAGAATGTGCAAATGTAAGCTAGAATGAACAGGTAGCGGCCAAGAAAAAAAATCGGCAAGAAGTTCATGCCTAATGTAACCAAAACGACATGAGAGTCACCACATAAATGCTGCTACGGCATAATACAATGTTATACATTTATCGCTGCAATTCTCCCCGCGTTGTCCTGTACGAGCAAAGCATGTGGTTCACAAAGGCTGCGAATCTACATACTGCGATTTTCAGCGGCAGATTCCACACAATTACCCACCAGTTTAAAAAAGCGCATAAACAGCTGGCATTTTCTTTAATGCACGCCCTCGCTACTAATAAACACTGCAAACCTGTAGATTTTTATGATCAGGTTACAAACGCGACTACCGTTATGAAGGCACGAAGTCCGATGATACAATTTATGCTTAAACTCGAATGCTTTAGTCTCGATATGCTTAAAGGTGAGTGTGACCACTAAGTGCACAGTAAAAATGTTTACACCCAGAAGGGTGTAAATGAGCTTGTCCCGTGGACGACACCCTAAGGGTGTTAATTCAGCAACTTCCAAAAAGGGTGCTTTACCATGCACCCTTAGAATAGGGTGTAGATGTAAAAAAACTGTAGGGTGTTAAAAAAACACCCTTAAGGAAGGGTGCCTTCGATGTCCATCACTTTTTTAGCACCCTCTGAGGAGGGTGCGAGAAGGGTGCACAAGGGTGTTGAGTGCCCATGGCAGGGGTGGCGAATACTGCCACCTAGATATCAGCATGCACTGATTAAACACTACTTGAAGAAAGTGGTCCTGATTATCGATGGTGCACCACCTGTTGAGCTCCATTCATTGCGTGTGGCAAAAATATAAACGCGTACAATCGTGTATGAACTTGTGCTGAATCTATATATACTTCAGTGTATATGCATAATGTGCGTTACAGAAAATGAAGCATTGCTGCCCTTGCACATTGCGTTTATTTAATAGGCACATAAAACATAAACTTTTCTTCTCCCACACAACTTTTTCACCACATATACGTTCATGTATACGTACACTACACATGCAACACCTCAAATGTTTATTATATTTTTTCAGTTTCACTTTATTGACAATTCTTTGCAACATACAATTACACTGGTTTCAGTTTAGTATACTGCTTCAAGTACATAGAGACTACAAATGAAATACACACTAATATATCCCTGTAATTCTTTCAAGTATCTACAATCCCAGTGGTTTCCAGTTTAATACTCCTTCGTGTACACAATCGGTTAATAGGAATGAAATACAGGCAAATATATACTTATGATTCTTTCAAATATATACAATCACCATGATTTCACTATATACGCCTTCATGTACGCAATCGTTCCCTAGAAGTGATGCACACAAAAATATATATGGATAGTGTTTTCAAATGTATACAATCACAGTGGTTTAAGCTTTGTATTCCTGGATGTATAACAATTGGTTATGAGAAATGATGTACATGCAAACATATACGGGTTTTCGCACATATAACTTTAGCGAATACTTAAGAAACCAATACAATGATCAGAAACACAATATGCTAAAAACGAACACAAAACTTAGTCAGGACACACAAAAAACAAAAGAGGTAATGCATAATTATGGCTAATGACACAGCTGGGTCACTTTATGCCAAATGTCCCAGCCATTTTGGCAACCATCTCAAATGTATTCGAAAAACTGGTGCTGCATTGAAAATAGTGAACTTCTGGAATGTTTAGGAGAGGAAAAATATTTGGTCACGTGGCTGCCTTCTGAACTTTCTGGAATGCCGTCTAGGTGTTGTATGTGAAAAATTTTATTTTAAAAGCACCGCTCCTTCTTTCCATATGAAACTTGGTCTACGTGTTACGTAACAAGAGCTTAATTTGGGAGAGTTGGTTCATCGTGGTTGTGTGCTAGTCACAGCGCGACAACTTTAGGAAGAGACAGAAAGGACAGGAAAGAGCACAGACTGTCAACTGAATTTAATGAATGTGCTACGAGCGCTTTTATACGGAGTACAAGAACCGTGTTCATGCGCGACGACACGTGTGAGCACTACAAAATAATTTCAACTGTGAAAAGAATACTCCCTCTCGGAAAGGATAAGTGAACGCGTAGTGATGCACTGATCATTGGTTTACCTGATAAAAAATATTTCTACAAACGTTAAATTGGCATTAAGTAAACCTATTCTCGTGACGAATGGGGCAAAATTGACTATTCCTGTTGCTGTTTAGTACACACACTTTTGAAAGCTTGCAAGGGGTGGAAAACAACACGCTAATATCATATCTGCTGGCTATTTTTGTAGTTGTGAGACACGTGATGTGGTATAACATGCAATAGTTTTGGTCATTGTTTTTTGTTGGTCCTGTCTTCTTTAACTTTACTTTCTGCAGGAGGGTTTTGCAAACGGGTGTGAAGATTCTGTTGGGATACCAAGCATCTTTTAGTCTTTTAATCTGGTTTTTAAGCCTGACCTCACCCTTGTGCTAACATGACTTCTGAAGGGTGGCCTGAATACATGTGGTATCAATTCCTCTTTCTATTAATTTTGAATGCCCACTATCAAAAGGCAGAACATTCTTAGCACTGCTGGGCTGATAGCACCAGCCAATACCCCAACAGCATCATCACACTTGTTTGCGAAACCCTCCTGCAGAAAGTAAAGTTAAAGGAAACAGGACTAAAAGAAACAGAGAATGACCAATCACCTTTGCATGTCACATGGTACTACGTGCATAAGGTGTCTCAGAATTTTAGGAAAAGAGCCAGCAGATATGACATTGTTGTTTTCCACCCCTTGCAAGCTTTCAAAAGTGCATGTACTTACAGCAACAGCAATAGTCAATCTTGCACCATTCGTCACTAGAATAGGTTTACTGAATGCCAATATAATGTGTATGAGATACCGCTAACACGTGGAAAACTAAACATAGGACAAACTGGGCAATGCTTCAATGATCAAGCAAGACAGCATGCTTCAAATGTTAAGAAGGGCTATAATAGTCTCATGGCCAGACACCGTAAAGAATGTAAGTGTAGTCCTAGGTTTCATAAAACACGGTTTTTGAAAAAAAAAGCAAGCAGAAAAATGAGAGATTTTAGAACTCTTTATCAGGAAGGCCAAGGATCAATGCATCAGTACACCTTCATTTATCTTTTCCGAAAAAGAGTATTCTTTTCTCGGTTAAAATGATTTTGTCATGGTCACCCATGTGTTGTTGCAGATGAGCCCTGGTCTTGTGTTCAGTATAAAAACGCTTGTAGCACCTTCAATAAAATTCAGTTGACAGCGCTCTTTCCTGTCCTTTTTGCGATAAGATTTTTATTACAGAAAAGAATTTCATTTTCTTACAGTTTAGGTATAATGATGAGTTTTCATTGTATCACAACAAGGAGCAAATTGCATCTTGATACGTACAAAATTCACAATTTTGTGAAATTCGTGATATTTTCTGGTATATTTCAGCAGCTTGAGAGGTATAAAGATATTTTTTCCTCAGAATATACCTTCTGTGGAGTAAGTATTCACTGCTCAGATATTCATACAAAGTGCAATATTGCAATAAAAAATGCAAACTTAACACATTTTGGCTTTATTCTTGGAAGCGAATGTGGCAAAAAAATTTCACTATTATTATTGAGCTTCAAATACCTTACAGAAGCACATTTACTTAACAGGTAGACCGAATTTGCTTTAGAAAAAATAAGCGGTAGTTTTAAAACAAAATTTTCCACAAACAGCACACAGAGGGCATTATGCCAGGAAGTTATAAGCCAGCCACATGAACAAAACTTTTTTTCTCGCTGAAGTATTCTAGCAGTTCACTGTTTTCAACGCAGTAAGTCAGCACATTTTTTTTTCAAATACAATTCAGATGGTCGCCAAAGTGGCTGGGACGTTTGGCATGGAATGGTCCAGCTATATTTAAGCAAAATAACTTACACAAATAACAATATTTGTTCATCTACCATGACCACACTAGAAGAAGTTGTTCAGGCATTGTGACACTAAAATTTTCAGCGTCGTACTGCCTGAACAACTTCTTTGATAAACTCCAAACTCACGCCGAGAAAAAGCCGCTCAATCACGGTGGTTGTTAAAGGCCTTGCGGCCGTAGACAATGTTGAAAATAAAAAAAAATCAACTCATCAGTGCTGTCACTCCTTCCTTCTTCGTCATTACTGACACGGAAGATTTTTCGGTTATCCATGTGGAGGTTCAGGAAGTAGGCTTGCTCTAGGCTGGGTCCAGGGTAGACTACGCAGGACGTCAGCGGCACCCTCTCATCCTGTAATAAGAGCAAATATGACTTCTCATAAAAAAATTTTCGTGCTGTTCTGGCAGCACCATATATAAAGAATGTGTAGTGTGTATCCTTCGAAATGGCGTGTAATTGACATTACACTGAACTCGAAGCATACAACCTATACATTCCAATAATTTCGTATGATAAAGACAAGAGTTTTCCAGCATACAGCAAATTCCCGAAATGAGGTGAAGTGTAAGACTACAGCTCAAAAATGGCACTTACGAAAGCCTGAACTCACCTAAGAATCAAATTCCTTCTAGGGTAGTGAGCCAGTGTGAAAAGCAATTCTTAAAGTACAACGTTCAGAACATGTAGCATTAATTAAAACGCACAAGAAACTTACCTCTTCGTGTACAAACAGTGAAGACATCTTTGTTTTCTTTTTTACATGAGAACAAGTGATCTTGGGCGTGGCACTAGCGAAGAGGTCTGCAAAAAAAAAAAGTAAAAGATTTACTGACTTCAATCACGCCTCTAACAATCTGAGATTGTTACAAGTCACTAATCAGTGCAATTCTGACTGCCTCTATAAGGGCATCAAAAACGAACAATTTTCTCGTTCTTTCTACCCTCACAAGACGCTCCGTCAATGGAATCTAATCCAAATTTGACGCTGTGCTTCCTATTTGCCTGCTTTCTAGACGTAGGGCTGCGAACATGTGTTTTGTGCACCTAATCCAGCACAGAAATTCGTCATCTATAATTCAATCATTTTAATTCATTGTAATTTGATAAAAGATGTGATAGCTCGTCCAGTTTTTAAAGATTTGCGGTCCTGCAATAGGCACTGCCTAGCACGTATGAAAGTATTTCTTTAAAAAGATTTTTTCAAAGCTTGCTTTCCGAAAAAGCGTCGGCATATTTCGACAACCAAGCCCACCGTCTAATGGCAATCAGGGGCACGCTATTAGCGATTATTGACTACGAGATTTACAAACGTAACCCGTGCCTAAATACTCAGTTAAACACAATCACGCAAGTAAGAGCGCTCGAACGACACCAACGCGCGCGGACGCCGACTACGTTGCAGCAGCCATGACTTATGCTAGAGCAACCGCACATAGCTCCAACAGTCACGTATACTCTCTCGATTCTGTTATAACGCCGAACATTATCGCAGATGAAAGCGAAGCACGAAAACAGCAAACAGAAACGAGGGAAAACAACGCACGGCGATGGCCACAACAATGCGCCTTTGGAAGTCTGCTAGATCTTTCCCTGTTGCTGGTGGCACTTGTCCTAAATAGCTTAAAAGACCGAGGCGCACGTGCTGGGAGCATCGCGGCATATCAGCACCTCCAACTATACCGTCTTTAAGCAAAAAAAAAAGCCATTTCATACAGTGCGCCTCTGTACATAATTTTTGCTTTTTCTTTCTTTTTTTGCGCTTACACCTACAGAAGCACGTTGCACATTTGAGTAATAATAGAAATGTTATTACGATGTAGCCCAAAGCACATCTTAAAACAATATCCATCACTTTGCGCAGTGTAGAGACAATGTGCGATGAGTAACTAATCCCGCCCTTGTTAAGTGATCACATCACTCACTGTATGAGTGATGCAGGCACTTACACAACATCACGCATAGCAGTGTGAACTCGTTAAGTCTCACGTTTAATCGGGCATCTGCAACAGGCCCGCGAACGCATGCTGTTGTAAATGGCTGGCAGCCTACTTCGGCAGAGCTGCTGCAGGCGCCCACCTAGCGCTGTATGATTACTACCTACGAAAACAGTACACTCACCGTTAACAGGCCCACGTTGTCCGTGTCCGCCACTCCATGAATATTCCTTAATCCGAGCGTCACTTCGAACACGGTGTCATGCGTGACCAAATGGTGAAAATCTCTGCAGCTTTCCACTACGACGACCCTCATAATCATATCGAGGTTTTTGAGACGTAAAATTCCAAATATTATAATTATGTGTTCTTCTTATGCTGCATATTTCATCTGATGAATCGGCACCTACACCCTTCTTAAGCACAAAAGCACCCTTAGAGCCTATTTTAGGGTGCTACCGAGGCAAGCACCCAAACAAAGGGGTGCTTTTTTTTCAATCGACCATTTATGGGTGTTAAAGGGTGTTGCAAAGGGTGCTTTCTCGTAAAAGCACCCTTTTTACACCCTTTTAGGTGCAAAAATTTTTACTGTGTGGATGTTTGCGAGACATTGAACACTTCATAAATGAGCAAATATTTGAGACCTACAGTGAGACCTACAGCTTCAGCTAGCTCAAACAGGAGACTACAAAATGGCGTCTTACCACGGTGGTGTCCAGCGTTGTTGTAGAACGAGCAGATCTTGTCGTGTCTTGTCGCCTAGGATATCTTGGCTCATACCCACATGGGGGATTGGCCACACTGTACCTCATAATCGATAAATTTTTAACAACGCTTGCTAAAAAACAAAGAAAAATTAGGTAGGAATAATAATGTACCTTTAAAAAACGTGAAAAAGTGAAGAAGAATGCGATAAACCAGAATGTATAAAACAAATTAACAAGAATGAGGAAGGGGGACAAAGAATTGGATATATCTGGCAGTACCACTAGCAGCGTATCCTTCCGGTTTCCTGAATGAATTTATGTAGCGCTGACAGAATAGCACTGCGGGACACACCAAACTGACTGGCTCCAAACGATAATTGGTTGGATGTATTGACTAACAATCCGAGCAAACCAATCGGTCTTTCAAAAATTATTCGTCGCAGTCAGACGAAGCGGCGGCATGTGAGAAGCAAGTGATCTATTGTTTCCGGTTCATTGCAAACTGCACATAGGTTAGTTAATGAAAATGCTGATTTGTTGAGATAAAAATTTAACCGAGGAACTCTACAGTGAAATCTTGAGAGGGTCACCTCACATTGATGGGAAGGGCATTTTGCGGTGTTTCATGTGAATTGCAAGTGCCGGAATTCTTCAGATTGTAGGAGAGTCGTTTAGTTGATTTTTAAGATTAACAGGCGTTTGAATCGTTCGGCAGTAATAAAAGGAAACTGTGGGGTTACTATAGCACCGCCGGGAAATTTAAAGATGACGAAGCGAGCGAATCAGCAATTTCTTTTAGTACAATTCCAGCATGCCCGAGGACCCAAATAAAGCGAACTTCTGATAGGCTATGCGGTACGAGAGACCAAAACATCCTGAAAAGAGGAGACTGCTTTGCGGACGTTAGATGTGTACATACAAACAAAGAATTCAAAAAAATAATAACTTTTTATTGCTGATAAGTTAGTTTTCGAAGAGCCAATGTAATAGCCAGGAATTCTGCAAGATAAAAGGTGTGAAGTCAGGATGTCGGAGCGCAAAAGACCAATTATTTGATGAAAAAATACCTACTCCAGCCTTCTGAAGATTTTGCGTTGCATCCGTCGAAATTACTACGTATTTAGGAAAATGACTGAGATGGTCTTGAAGGCGGCCCTCCAGAACATGCTTTGGAAGTAGCTTGGCATTTTTCGGAAAAATATCATCAAAATTAAGTCAACTGGCACCGAGCATTGGGTTTGGGGAGTTAAATGCTGGAGGGAAACGTCAAGATTTGATAACAGAGACTCGACGAAAATAACTTGGGGTCTTTGATAACGAAACCACAGGCGCTGAAGAAAAAAACTGGATGTTTGATGAAAACTGTCTGTGAACAGAAGAGGGGCGCATCGTAAAGTTTTAAAAATGTTTGCACAGTAAGCTGTCGAAATCTGGCATCAAGTGGAATGATTCTACACTCTAAGCCGAAAAAGACTAAAGTGGGGTATGCCATTGGTTCTTTAGGGGTCTAAATGCGCTGCCACAGATTTTGAACCAATTTGGGCTAACTGCGGGAGTAACTGCAAGGGCTCAACTGTTACCCAAAGCACTTACTCCACTTGGTTTAAATGTTGGCCCCAGTAGAATGCTCCAGTGGGACTAACAGTTGAACCGTCTGGACCAATGGCAAAAAAAATGGCGACACTGCGTTTGTGGAGTATATTTTATGTTTATTCCAATTTAATAAGCACTGAAGATCATAGTATGTTATTCATGCAACACACACACATACATACGCACTATTATTTCAAAGTAAAACACCGCAAACACTGACTGCCCGCGCTGTACTACAGAGAACAGACTCTCGGGTATATATAGCACAGTATTTTGACCTCCAATCTAGTGCCAGTGGGCGACTTTTACTCGGCTTAAGAAAACAATAAATATTGACACCGTAACGCGAAAATTTACATCGGCTTATTCGTAGCACCGATGCGCATCGATCTTTTAATATGGATCCATCTAATCTTCAACATGCCTCCAGCCCGACAATACGATATATCAGCTGGTATTCGATCATGTCGGCCGAACCAGCGTTCGCAGTGTTGGCGCACGAGTCTGCAAACACAAACATAGCAGCGGCGCTTGTGCTGGAAAGCCGGCAAAGCAGCCGCAGGCGCCCCGCCGATGCCATACCGTGTCGGCTTGCCGACGGCGTCGCTAGGCTTACGACGAGGACGGCTAAACGACCACCGGCGATCGCAACATGCGGCTTGCGTGGAATTTTCATCGTCGTTATTTTATAGTCACCAATTAACAATAGGTAAGTGCCCGATGTTCGCTTTGTCTTACCGAGTGATGTAGATATCTGTATACTTACAGCGATGAGACCGTTCGCAGGCACGGTTCTTTTATCGTGCTCGTGAGGCACAACTTGTGTACCGCTGGCCGCACGATTAGTCGTATCCGCGATCGCCTACACGTTGGTTTTTTGATAACGATTGTCGCATGGAGAAAAAGACATAAGTTTGTCTGAGCTACTATTTCTGTGAACTTGTACGCGACGTTTCCTTCGCTTGTGCTGGCAATGCACTCACACCGGCAGCCAGCTTGATACCGATGACGTACGAAGCCTACTTTTTCTATATATCGCTTTGAGGTTGTGGTCAATGTGGGGGTACACGACCGCTGATGAGCAGCGTACTCTTATGAGCGCTGTCAGTGTTCTTCGTAGTTCTAACTAGTTCAGCACATTGAAGCGAGTTATCCGCATTGCCCGTGTTCAGCGATTTTCACTTGGTTTCGGCCCGCCCATGCCGGCATGGTGGAAACGCGAGGGTGCTTGCTGTGTGCACTGACTGCGTCTTGTACTACTTTCCTCTCATAACATCTTCTATCGTTTCATAGTGCTTCACTTTCACAGTGGCGTATAGTCTATATAACTTGTTTTCATGATCGCCGACCACGCCGAGCGTTGCAGTGCAGCATCGACAGGAGGCGATCGCGGCGCAGTTGCCCTCCCCGTTGGTCTCTTCATTGCCAGGCATTTGCGCACGACACACACTGCCACGCATTTGGTCCCTTTTAGACGAACCGTTCGTCCATTAGTTTAACGACTGCAGTTAGTCCAACGTTGCCGAATTTCGGCTTAGAGTGTAGCTTCCAAAGAAAGCACGCTATTCGCGACACACCTAGGTAGCCCAAGACACAGCCGCAGAGCTTGCCTTTCTAGTAATATATGAGGTCTTAATTTGTACTCAGCGCTTCTGGAAAACAGAACACAACCAAATTCCAGAATTGGGCGTACGTAAAGTTTGTAGATCATAAGTAACGTATCCCTGCGCATCCCTGAATTCTTATTGCAAAACCAGCGTAGCAATCCTAGGGCGCTTTCTGCTTTACGGGTGTTTGGTTCTATTTGTTGCTGCCAAGTTAAATTGTCCACATAAACAATGCCAAGATATTTTAGCGCTGTTACTTGTGGAATCGGATCATTCCGATAATGCAGTGAAAGAAATACGGGAATGGATAGAGAGATAGAAGCAGAGAACATTTGCTAACATTAAGTGAAAAAAGACAGCCCACCAAGCCATACCTCAAGCTCACTCAAATATGACAAAGGTTTGATACAAACTATTGATATCTCGGGATGACGAGAAAAAAGCAATATCATCGGCGTAGACGTAAATAGGAACATTTTTATGAACGGGAATGGCTGATACTTGGATGAAAAGAAGTGACAGGACTGATCTTTGCGGAACACCTCGTGTTTGGTTATATGAGGCAGATGTAGTTCCCTCGTGGCAACAAAAGAATTGTCTCTGAAAGAGAATTTCCTGAACCCAAGATATAATTTACTTGGGCACCTCACAGTCCACTAATCTTGAAATTAATGTACTGTGTTCCACACTATCGCAGGCTTTTGCGATATCTAACGTGACTAATGCAGAAAGCTCACCACATACTTTTGCAAGGCAAATTCGTCTTTCCAAATCATAATGAGCCGACCATATAGAGCACCCCTGTCTAAATACTTTTTGCCTTGGTGAAAGAATGTCCTGACGAGAAATGAATTCACTGAGCCTTCTATGAAGAATTCTTTCAATTATTTTAACTAAGTTTGAAGTAAGCGAAATTGGACGAATGTTATCCAGGACACATCCGAGGCTTGGATTTTTTCGCAGCAACACAACTTTAGCAATTTTCCAAGCACTTGGAATCCATGTGTGCTGTAAGGAGCAGTTAACAATATTCAAAAGCTGATCGGGATGGGAATTAAATATCAATTAAATCATAGAGTTTGTAATCTGATCTGGACCAGGAGCCGCTTGCTTTACAGTTAGTATGGCATCTGCCAGTTCCGCCATAGTGACTTCCCGAAAGTCCGAGGTTGCGATTTTGATTTTCACAGGTCTCGAGCATGACGAAGTGAAACGCGCTTCAAGTCTTTTCGCGATGCCCTCTAACAAATCTGTTGTCTCTTGAGGACCCAGCACTACTGAATGCGAATATGCTGGTACCTGCGTCGATTTTTTGTTCCGTAGAAACCTGTACAGGGCAGATCTTTTATCAGGTTTTGATAAACGCGAATGTAAGTCAGAATTGTGTTCATTTTTAGCTATTGCAACTGTACGTTTGAACAGCGCTGCGTGGAATTTATAGTCAATTCATTTTTTCGGAGTATGGTTGTGGTGTAAACGTTTCCAAGCAGCCTTACGTCGCCTATACGTAAGCGTACAATCTTCATTCCACCAAGCTGAATTTGATGGTGTGCTGCCGTACTTAGCAGAAAACTCTGCCGGCTGGACAGAGTCACTTAGACACGCTACTACTGAAGCAGCTCGTTGCTGTCCGACGCATCCTCTCAAGGACGAGAGCGCGGAGTTTAAAACAGTTTTATAAATTTTATAGTTGGTGAACCGTTGTTACCGAATAGCAGAGGTAAGTTATGGTAGCATTATTTCATAGGTAATCGGTACATGATCACTACTCGTCTCATTATCAAACGTTTCCCACGCTGAAATCATAAACGGGCCACACGAAAATGTTAGTCTAATGTTGATTAGCTTATCCCGCGTAGAAAGGTAACTTGTTCGGAGTTATGACAACGAAAATTATTATCCTGCAACCAATTGCACAATCTTTTGCCACAGCCATCCGTTTTAAACCCCTAAGAAGTGTGATGCAAGTTAAAATCCCCAGCCGATAAAATTGAATTTGACGAAGAATTCTTGATAACACAATCTAGGTGATCTGTGCGTCTTACTCGTTTCGGAAAATACACGTTAATCACTGCAATCCAGTTGGAGTCAGGTAACAAACAATCTATTCCTAACAATTCACAATCGGGACAAATATTTTCAAAAGTTACATTACCATGATGACAAATTTTTGAAGATATTAGGGCCAATAATCCACCTCCTTCACCTGGCCGATCCAGTCTAAAAGTTTAAGAATATTTCAGAGTAAATGTTTGGTTAACTGAAAGCCAAGACTCTTGAAGTAAAATTCTATTAGGATTTGTTTGCTTTATGAGATAAATAAGATCTATGTAAGCGGAAGATACGGAACGACAATTCCACTGGAGAACTTTTATAGGCGCTATGATGGACTTAATATAGTTGACTCGACTGCAGGACACAAAACGTCCGGCTCGTTGTTGGTATTAGTAATAAGTTTTTTTGGTTTTGACATTGGCAAACTGGTTGGAGACAATAAAGCATTGCGTTGTTTATGAATGATATTACCAAGCCTCATGTCACCAAACGACCCACTGGGCCCCACAGGGGTCGGCAACTGAGTGCTGACGAGCGTTTCAGGGGTAACATCTTTTTGACGCCGATTATTTTGTTCATTGTCGATATGCTCAGCTTCACCCTGGACCGTGACAGTGTGTGCAGCGAAGGAGGGAACAAGGCTGTTTAACCTGGCGGCGAGCATCTCGGTCAGACCTTCAGCAAAGGTGTTTAAAAGCCGTTCCTTAATCATCGGCATGACCTTATCTATCGCTGCCGACACTGCGGAAGCGACCGTCGCTTCAATTGACCCACACTGACGTGACGTAACAGCAGGGTACCCCACTTCGCGCTCTTTAATGAAGGATGTTGCCTCAGACCGAGAACAACGACGTTTTTCCATTATATCTAGAATTTTTGTTTCACGGTCTCGAGCAGGGCAGCTGTTGTCCTTGGCTGTGTGTGCTCCATCACATAGGCAACACCTGCAGTTGTCTACCTGACAATTTGATGCGGCATGTGCCCCGCCACAATTCACACATCTCAATGAGGACCTGCAAGCATTAGCGCTATGTCCAAATTGCCAACAGTTACGGCATTGCAGTGGGCGAGGTGCCAATGCCTCTACACGAAATAGATAAGGCCAGGCCTTCATCTCAGAGGGGCGTGTGAGAGCAGCAAAGGTAACGATGACGCTTTCAGTAGGGACTCGCGTATCACTTACAGGTCTGGTGCACCTGTAGACAGATATCACGCCAGCTAGAGAGACAATCTTTAATAATGCCTCAGGACTAATGTTAGTTGGAACACCACGAACAATGCCCTTCACGCAAGCAAGATGAGGGGGGATAAAAGCGCGAACAGCAATGAACGCAAATCTCGTGGCGGCCAGTAAATCTGTTAAGCATTGAATATTTGAAGACCTGCATAGTATGCCTGTCTTGCCGAAACGCCTCACCTCCGAGGTGTCCAGAAAATGACCGCTTATGTTGCGAAGTTATTCTTGAAATACCTCAGTTTCACTCAACCGAATGGCTCCACCTTCAGTGGGCACAAGCGCGACAGGCAAACTGCTTACGCCGTTCTTGTGGAAACACTTCAGTGGTACCGATTCAGCAGGACGACTGGCCGACCAGGGCGAGCCCTGGCCGGGACTGGAGACCGGCATGATGGCTCTTGAAAATTCATCAAAAAAATTCTACCCCTAATAAAGAACCAACGGTGATGAGTGTGGCCAATCATTCTCACAGGACGGGCAATCGAAAGCGCCAGCTACTGTAGGAACGGTCAACTGTCGGCGCTACATCGTCACCATCTCAAACCTACCAGCCGGGGAAACTCGGTGACTGGGAGTCCATCTGATGATGATGATGATGAACCTTCAGCTTTGCTGGCTCTCGCCCACTAAGGGGGATCGGCCAAGAACCGGGCGGCAGGATCATCAAGTGTACTAATTCAGGCATTCAGGTAGTCTCGTAGCCGTAGATAATAACAATAGGCTAACAGGGTAATCTCTTTGTTGCTCTTATGTACTCGCACACAGTAGAGAAAACTTCCCTGTGGCTATAACCTAATGTAATCCTTCCGAAGAATAAAATTAGTTCCACGGTTGTTTTTAAACCTAGCTTCTCAATTCGTTCGAACAGGTACCTTTTCCTTTGATAAGCATAACGTTGACAGGATAAAAAGAAAGTATCTATTGATTCCGATTCCTTGCAAAAGAGACACAACGGAGGTGCTGTTAGTCCAGATTTATGTAGGTAGTAATTCAGATGCGGAATTCTGCATCGTAATCTGGTGATTGTAATTTCTAACTGCCGAGATACACACCACTGTTTGTTCCAGAAATATCTTAGATGTACGAAGTCTGACTTTATCCAATGATAATTTTTTTATGTCTTTGTGCAAACAAGAATATCTATATCTGAGTGCTGTTACGTAGAAGAAATCAGGTAAAATAGGTAAGGGTGGTTCACTTAAATATGCTTTGGCTAACGAGTCTGCCATCTCATTCGGATAAATCCCGCAGTGGCCAGGTATCCATAGCAAGTGAATTTTTTTTCAGGTTTTCTGGTAATAAACTGCTAATCATACTCAATAATGTCAAATTTTTTGCTGTATATAGTGCAGTGCATACTGAGAGAGAATCAGTAAGTATGACCGCTTCTGATTCGTTTGCAGGAAGTTTACGAAGCGCTAGAATTAAAGCAAATAATTCAGCAATGAATATAGGCGTGTAATCTGGTAATCGAACTGAGAAAGACCAGTCGAGAGAAGTACAAAAGATGACTATTCCAGCCTTTTCGTTCAATACGAATGCATCCGTTGCAATAATGTTGTTTATGGACAGATGAGTCAAGTAATTCTTTAACCGAGTATTTAAATATTGAAGGGGCAGTTGTTTCGCACTAAAGGGGAAAATATCATCAAATTTAATTTCAAGTTTTGAATTAGGCGTCTTCATTATGCCAATCTGATAAATATTTACATTGAGAGGCTCTAGCAACGCTTGTACTAACCTAATCTGAGGGGAGTGTAGTCTAGACCATTGTGTTCCAAAGAATGCGGTTGGTTCTTGAATAAAAACGTATGAAGCTTGTTGCAGAGGCGAATTGTATATTTTTAAGAAAGTTTGAACTGTAAGTATTCTAAACCGAATTAACAAAGGTGGAAGGCGCGCTTCCACATACAAAACTATACTTGCCACAAATTTGGGGAGTCCAAGACACAAGCACAAAGCTTCTCTTTCTAATAATATTGTCTCATCTTGTAAGCCGCGCTGCCTGAAAATAATACACACCCGAATTCTATAATAGGCCGCACATACATCTTGTAATTCATTACCAATGTACTCTTACGCAATCCTATTTTTCTGTTTCCCAATTTGCGTAACCACCCCAAGGCACGTGACGCTTTACAGCCAACCTCGTCTATATGGCTTTTCCAACTTAGCGTCCTAGTATATATGATGCCTAGGTATTTCAGGAAATCGACCTGGGGAATGAGCTCGGTACGATAAATCAGGGAAATGTTGACACGATTCTTAAAAGAGAATGGCAAAAGCGCACTTTTTTGACGTTCCATGACATATAGATATTGTCAAGCCATTCTTCTAGCATGTTCGTGTAATTCTGTAATGCCTGATACAATTAGTGCAGATCACTGTTTGTTGCGAAGAAAGCGATATCATCTGCATATACGTAAATTTAGATATCCTGATGAGTTGGAATGGAACTTAGTAATATGTTGAATAACACTGGGGATAATACTGAGGCCTGAGGTACACCTCGTGTTTGCTTATATTTTTTACAAGAGCATCCATCCAAGAAGCAATAAAATTCCCGGTCTTTCACAAACTCTGTAATCCATGCCGTTCGGCTACTGACCCGCAGGTCGCGGGTGCAAATCCCGGCTGCGGCGGCTGCATTTCCGATGGAGGCAGAAATGTTGTAGGCCCCGTGTGCCCAGATTTGGGTGCACGTTAAAGAACCCCAGGCGGTCGAAATTTCCGGAGCCCTCCACTACGGCGTCTCTCGTAATCATATGGTGGTTTTGGGACGTTAAACCCCACAAATCATCAATCCATGCCGTTATATATTTTGGAAAGCGATAGTCTTGCATCTGCTGTATTAGGAGTCCATCTTTTCTCCAGGAGTGCAACGCACGTAGAACTTCTTCTTCAGTGGATGGTGATTCTCGCACGTGAAATGTGCGTTTCGACAACTTTGTCTTGAAATCATGAGTTCCATCTAAATTCGTGTGTTCGGGAATATTCACGCTTAATTCTAAACAACGTTGCTTACCAAATTTAAAAATAGTGAAATTGCGATGGTTTCGACTCTCCTGCGGTGACCTCATTCACAATGAAACAACGCAGCAGAAGTGGGGTTAAGAAGTTCAAATTGAGGGCGCGAACAATGCAACCTAGTGTACTCGGAAGGCTACCGTCATTGCTGTAGAGCATGATATCAAAAGTTTGAATTAGAAGGAACTTGCGAACCATTACGATGGCGTTATTTGTATTGTAATGGGCTGCTGGCCCGCAGGTTTCATGAAGAAGCTCGGTGGCGGCCGCCGCTCTTTCATGAAGACAAAATGACTACAGCTCGTGCACTTAGGCTCTCAATATTTCGTCAGCAGCAAGGCGCTTCGAGCACCCGGTGGGTTGCTTGTTTCGGGTGGTTACTGGTCTGCAAAGGGCGTTCAATCTGGTTAGGCGGTTTTCGGTGCTGGTTGAGTGCTTAAGTACCGGATGGGTTTTATATTTTGCCTAGTATTTGGTGTGTTTTTCATTATTTTATGCAGAATCGTTTTTGTTTTCTTGATCTAGTCTTGAGGTTGTACTGATGTCCAGGAATTATCCGGGTCAGGATCGTTCCCTGTGGACGGCCTCACAATACAATGATGACTTGCCTCTTGACCTGTTTCTCCGCAGCGGTGTGAGCAATATTCTTGTTGCTCTGGTACCTTTGGGTGGAAATTTCATTAAGATGAATAACCCTAAGGTGACACAGGAACATCTCCATGCCGTGACCCCAAACTACCAGAGCATAACCGACGTGCGGCAAATTGGTCGTGGTGGCATTGTAGGTCGAACAGCAGATCAGCAATGTGTAAAGGATCTTCTTAATTGCTCTTCCTTTGCTTCGATCCCGGAAGTTCGTTTATACTGCAACATCCTCGCATGCACTAAAGGCATTATGCGCGAGGTTGTGCGCACAATGCCACGCTTTTGCCACGTATTTGTGCCACGTATTTGTGCGCACAAATAAACCCTGCGGAGATGCTCGAGAAGCTGTGGGTGGCAGGCGTGGTTGCAGTTTCCTGGTGCAAATCTACAGGTTGACAACAAACGACAACCCACAGAGTCAGTGATTGCGACTTTTGCAGGTACGTCGTGCCCTTCAAAAATTAATGCACGACCAATAATATTTAGAGTAGACCAGTTAGCGTCCCGCCTATTGCGATCTCAGAACTGCTTTCGGTTTGCACATAGTTCTCCTGGCTGCAAATCGGAGGGTTGATGTCATAGATGTGGTGAACGCCACTCAGATCAAGATTCTAAGGCCCAAGATGAAGTGCTGCTTGTGCGGCGGACATCACGCAGCTGATTTTGCAGACTGCCCAATGCGCCATGAAGAAGTACAAGTTATAGAAATCCTAGACAAATGGAGATGCTCTAGAAAGTAAGCCATTTCAGCTGTTAAGGAGAGAGCCCATGGCTATGCTGGCATTACAGCACGTCATTCATGTCAGGATATTAATATCCCGCAGGCAGTTGAGGTAGCGGTAGGAAGAGCTATGGCTACAGTTACGGACCAATTGGTAGCTACCATCTCCGAATGCATAGCACAAGTTTTCAGTAATCAAATCACTAAGCTGTTGATTCCTACTGCGTTGGGTAATCCTGAGCTCAATAAAATACAAACTGCCAGTGATGCGACTGCAGTATGAAATGATGAGGTGGATAACGCTGATAACATCCAGGGCTCCTCGGAGTGCATGACAAACGTTGAACAACAACGTGTACACCTAAATGTGTCTACTGACGTCGAGCTAAATGCTCGGGCACAGAAACGATGCCGGTCCCTGTTGAACCATGACGTTTCAAGTTCTCTTCTGTCAAATCCCAAAAAGACTCCGTCTAGTAAAATAAGTATTTTTGAGACAGTTATCTCCGAAAGTTATCTCCATTGCAATTCTTACACCAAGAGAGCGTTCCTGAGAGTTCTGCGGTGGAATTGTCGTTCTCTATTTGCTGCTCTTACTAATTTACATTTCCTGTGTGACAAAAGAAATCTCAATTTATTCTTACTTCAAGAATCTAGGATTGCTCCTGATACTAATAATCATTTTAAAAATTGCCGTTTGTTCAGACTAGACCACCCTACTAGAGGTGGAAGAACAGTGACAATGAATTCGAACAAACTTTGCCACAAAGCCAAACTGTTAAAGTTCCTCTCCCCGGCATACGAAACATTAGTTGTAGGCCTAACTCTCCCGACCAGGCAGGTTTTGTCAGTAGTAAATGCTTACTTTCCTTTCAGGCGTACATGACACTTTGCCATTAGACACTCTAGTAACCACGTGTGGATAAAATATTTCACTAGCAGGTGACTTCAACTCCCACCATGTTACATGGGGAGTAAAAACTTGATACGCGCAGCAGCCGATTGTGGCATTGTGCCCAATATAATCATTTTTCATGTCAGAATTTGGGAAGCCACATGTATGCAGCCATACTTCTTCAGCGCTATATTTAACTTATACAAGCTAAAACCTTGATGTTTCTTCTTGGTCAGTCATTGATAGCAGAACAAACACCCAACACTTACTAATAACTTTCGAAATAAAAATTCAGATAGCCTCATCAATCTCTATTACTCGTACGCATATAAGCTACTCAAATTTTAAGGATTCCTTCCTTTCTTCGCTGTCTTTGTTGTCAGATAATAGCGCGATGGTAAAGGCTCGGAGCTTTTATTCTTTATTGAAGAATTCCCGTGAGAAATCTGAATTCGTGGTGTCGTCAGCTAATCATTACTCGAATTCTTCTTGGTGGAATGACGATTGCTCGAGGGACTATAGACGCATGAAGACAGCATAGAAAAAGCTTTTGTACAATCAGTGCCCTGAAAAATGGAAAGACTACCAGTTTGTTGCCTTTTTTAAAGCGTACAGTTTCAAACCCAAAAGACGATTACGAAAAGCGGAAGTTCGATTATCTTTCTAAATCCAAGAAAAAAAGCGTTATTTAGATTCCTACACAGTAAAAATTTTTACATCCAAAAAGGTGTAAAAAGGGTGCTTTTACGAGAAAGCACCCTTTGCAACACCCTTTAACACCCATAAATGGTCGATTGAAAAAAAAAGCACCCCTTTGTTTGGGTGCTTGCCTCGATAGCACCCTAAATTAGGCTCTAAGGGTGCTTTTGTGCCTGAGAAGGGTGTAGGTGCCGATTCATCAGATGGACTATGCAGCATAAGAAGAACACATAATTATAATACTTGGGATTTTACGTCTCAAAACCTCGATATGATTATGAGGGTCGTCGTAGTGGAAAGCTGCAGAGATTTTCACCATTTGGTGTTCTTTAATGAGCGCTCATATCGCACAGTGCACAGGCTTCTACTTTTTCGCCTCCGCCTCAATTCGACTGCCACGGCCGGCATCGAACCCGTGACTTTCGAATTGGCGGCCGAGCAGCGTAGCTACTGCACGAATATGTGGACCTTGCGTTAAATGACGGCCTAATTGACTTAGAATGTGTGAAGGTGCTCTCCGAATACAGCAGAATGTGAGCAGAAGCAAATCGTGTTTCATCTATAATGGCAATTAACTGCACTCCATGTTACGAAAGCTTTCCTTAGCGTTGGTTATAAGCTACATGTTTGCTATGGACTATATACACACAAATAATGTTCGCCCGAGTATGGATGTGTGTGCGTGAGCCTGCACATGCGTTCGTGTGTAAGCGCGATTGTGTGTACACCCGTGCATGTGTGCGTGCGCGTGTATGTGCGAGTCCGTGCTTGTGTTAAGCGTGCCTGTGCACACGTGTACGCCCTTGCATGCGTGCGTTCCCGGTCGCGCGTGTGTTTGTGGCCGTATATGTGTATACGTGTATGTGTGCGCGCCTGTAAATAAGTATGCGTGTTTATCAGCCCCTGTGCCCTCAAATTTCGTGTGTGTGTGCGGGAGGTGGGCACTGCTTCTTAGTGTATAAGGTCCCACACCTGTTTAGACTGGGGGTCTATATGGGAGGTGGCTTAAGGAATGGCGGTGGTCAACGCACTGTACACGGACTATTCAGTACATGGAAAACAGCTGCACATTCTCGTTCCTCATCGTTGCTTACGAACTTGCTGTGGTAGCTGATTAGGTCCGCTGAGGCGCTTCTACGCTAGAAAACGTGGGTTATGACCAATTCACACGGAAACCTGTCACTGCACTTATGCACGACCATGGTTTATATTGAAAACGTTGAACAAGAACGTGCCCTGCCTTTGCTACAGGTGCTAGCTAGCTCATTAGGCAACCATAAGGAATTATGTGGTGATCATGTGCCAGCAAAAAGTTTGTTATAACAACCTCGGCACGTTTAGTGGTGCGTGACAAGCCTTCTAAACATCCGTGACTGTGGATTAATTTGTTCCAGCTTCGACTACGCACTCAGTGTTTGCGGCACCATGCGCGGAATTGCCAGACACGGACAATGCGGAAAGAAATTCATCCGAAAAAAGGTGTAGCCATGCTCTCCCGCTAATGCCGCCGAGGACGAAATAATTATTGTTTCTGGTCATTCCAGGGTGCACTTTGTTTTCCACAAGTTTTTCTTCACTATTATTCGCCCATTGCAGTCGCATTCCGTCAAAATACTCAAGGAACCCGACGCTGGTAAGTAACCTGCGCCGCTGTGCGGCTGCATGGAAGGAGAGTTGCCATTTAGAAGAAGTCATTCTTGAGGCGCAATACGATTGCCTTCCGCGTCGAAGCGCCGCCCGCCGTATGCGCCTTAGTGTTTGCCTTTCGGCGCCGTCTGGGGAGGGGCGGGTTCCCGCTCACTCGAGCCAGTGTTGCCCCCCCCCCCCCCACAACAGCGGTGTAGATAAGCGAATGATTGGATCACCGAACACCTGCGTCGACAGCCGCGGCGCCGCCGCCATTGCCTCCTCCTCCTCTCTCTCTCAACATTTCTGCCTCTGTCTCATCCGTCTTTCAAATGCGTTGCGTTGGTCAGGGGTCTTGGTCGCTGTGTGAGTTCTAGCGAACAGGCGCATCTTCAATGGTGGTCACGCATGACACCGTGTTCGAAGTGACGCTCGTATTAAGGAATATTCATGAAGCGGCGGACGCGGACAACGTGGGCCTGTTAACGGTGAGTGTACTGTTTTCGTAGGTAGTAATCATACAGCGCTAGCTGGGCGCCTGCAGCAGCTCTTCCGAAGTAGGCTGCCAGCCATTTACAACAGCATGCGTTCGCGGGCCTGTTGCAGATGCCCGATTAAACGTGTGACTTAACGAGTTCACATTGCTATGCGCGATGTTGTGTAAGTGCGTGCATCACTCATACAGTGAGTGATGTGATCACTTAACAAGGGCGCGATTAGTTGCTGATCGCACAATGTCTCTACACTGCTCAAGGTGATTGATATTGTTTCAAGATGCGCTTTAGGCTACATCGTATTAACATTTCTATTAATACTCAATTGTGCAACGTGCTTCTGTAGGTGTAAGCGTAAAAAAGAAAGAAAAAAAGAAATTTATGTACAGAGGCGCACTGTACGAAATGGCTTTTTTGCTTAAAGACGGTATAGTTTGAGGTGCGTATATGCCGCGATGCTCCCAGCACGTGGGCGTCGGTCTTTTAAAATATTTAGAACACGTGTCACCAGCAACAGGGAAAGATCTAGTAGACTTCCAAAGGCGCGTTGTTGTGGCCATCGCCGTGCGTTGTTTTGCCTCGTTTCTGTTTGCTGTTTTCGTGCTTTGCTTTCATCTGCGATAACGTTCGGCGTTACAACAGAACTGAGAGAGTATACGTGACTGTGGGAGCTATGTGCG
This sequence comes from Rhipicephalus microplus, assembly GCF_043290135.1. NCBI lineage: Eukaryota > Metazoa > Arthropoda > Arachnida > Ixodida > Ixodidae > Rhipicephalus > Rhipicephalus microplus. The sequence goes on from NC_134701.1 coordinate 127,256,933, forward strand.
GTAGCTCTAGCATAAGCCATGGCTGCTGCATCGTAGACGGCGTCCGTGCGCGTTGGCATCGGTCGAGCGCTCCTACTTGCTTCATTGTGTGTAACTGAGTATTTAGGCAAGGGTTGCGTTTGTAAATCCCGTGGTCAATAATCGCTAATAGCGTGCCCCTGATTGCCATCAGAGAATGGGCGTGGTTGTCGAAATATGCCAGACGCTTTTTCTGAAAGCAAGCTTTGAAGAATTTTTTTTGAATAAATACTTTTAAACGTGCTAGGCAGTGCCTATTGCAGGCCCGCAACTCTTTAAAAACTGGACGAGCTATCTCATCTTTTATCAAATTACAATGAATTAAGATGATTGAATTATAGATGACGAATTTCTGTGCTAGATTAGGTGCACAAAATACATGTTCGCAGCCCCACGTCTAGAAAGCAGGCAAATAGGAAGCACAGCGTCAAATTTGGATTAGATACCATGGATGGAGCTTCTTGTGAAAGTAGAAAGAACGAGAAAATTGTTCCTTTTTGATGCCCTTATACAGGCAGTCATAATTGCACTGATTGCTGAATTGTCACAATTCCTCAAATTGTTAGAGACGTAAGTGAAGTCAGTAAATCTTTTACTTTTTTTGCAGACCTCTTCGCTAAAGCTACGCCCAAGATCATTTGTTCTCATGTAAAAGAGAAAGCAGAGATGCCTTCACTGTTTGTACATGAAGAGGTAAGTTTCTTGTGCGTTTTCATTAATGCTACATGTTCTGAACGTTGTACTTTAAAAACCGTTTTTCACACTGGCTCACTACCCTTTAAAAAATTTGATTCTTAGGTGAGTTCAGGCTTTTGTAAGTGCCATTTTTGAGCTGTAGTCTTACACTTCACCTAAATTCGGTTTTTGCTGTATGCTGGAAAACTATCTTATCTTTATCATACGAAATTATTGGAATATACGGGTTGTATGCTTCGAGTTTAGTGCAATGTCAATTACACGCCATTTCAAAGGATAGACACTACACATTCTTCATATATGGTGCTGCCAGAACAGCACGAACATCATTTTATGAGAAGTCATATTTGCTCTTATTACAGGACGAGAGGGTGCCGCTGACGTCCTGCGTAGTATACCCCGGCCCAAGCCTAGAGCAAGCCTAGTTCCTGAACTACCACGTGGATGACCGAAAAATCTTCTGTGTCAGTAATGACGAAGAAGGAGTGACAGCACTGATGAGTTGATTTTTTAAAATTTTCTACATTGTCTACGACCGCAAGGCCTTTAACAACCACCGTTATCGAGCGGCTTTTCCTAGGCGTGAGTTTAGAGTTTATCAAAGAAGTTGTTCAGGCAGTACGGCGCTGAGAAGTTTAGTGTAACAATGCCTGAACAGCTTTTTCTAGTGTGGTCATGGTCGATGAACAAATATTGTTATTTGCGTAAGTTGCTTTGCTTAAATATAGCTGGACCATTCCATGCCAAACGTCCAAGCCACTTTGGCGACCATCTGAATCGTAGTTGAAAAAAATAATGTACTGACTTACTGCGTTGAAAACAGTGAATTGCTAGAATATTTCAGCGAGAAAAAAAAATTTGTTAATGTGGCTGGCTTTTAACTTCCTGGCATAATGCCGTCTGTGTGCTGTTTGTGGAAAATTTCGTTTTCAAACTACTGATTATTTTTTCTAAAGCAGATTCGGTCTACCTGTTAAGTAAATGTGCCTCTGTAAGGTATTTGAAGCTCATTAATTTTTGTGCAATTTTTTCGCCACATTTGTTTCCAAGAATAAAGCCAAAATGTGTTATGTTTGCAGTTTATTGCAATATTGCACTTTGTATGAATATTTGAGCAGTGAATACTTACTCCACAAAAGTATATTTTGAGGAAAAAATATCTTTAGACCTCTCAAGCTGCTAAAATATACGAGAAAATATCACGAATTTCAAGAAATGGTGATTTTTGTCCGTATTGAGATGCAATTTGCTCCATGTTGTCATACAATGAAAACTCATCATTATACCTAAGTTGTAACAAAACGAAATTCCTTCTGTAATAAAAATCTTATCACAAAGAGGACAGGAAAGAACACTGTCAACTGAATTTCATTGAAGGTGCTACAAGCGTTTTTATACTGAGCACAAGAACAAAACTCTTCTGCAACAACACATGTGTGACCATGACAAAATAATTTTAACCGAGAAAAGAATATTTTTTTTTCAGAAAAGATAAGTGAAGATGTACTGATGCATTGATCCTTGGCCTTCCTGATAAAAAGTTCTAAAATCTCTCATTAATTTTCTGCTTGCTTTTTTTTTCAAAAACAGTGTTTTATGAAACCTAGGACTGCACTTACATTCTTTACGGTGTCCGGCCATGAGACTACTATAGCCCTTCCTAACATTTAAAGCATGCTGTCTTGTTCGATCATTGAAGCATTGCCCAGTTGGTCCTTTGTTCACTTTTCCACATGTTAGCGGTATCTCATACACATTAGATTGGCATTCAGTAAACCTATTCCAGTAACGAATGGTGCAACATTGACTATTCTTGTTGCTGTAAGTACATGCACTTTTGAGAGCTTCCAAGAAATGGGAAACAACAATGTCATATCTGCGGGCTCTTTTCGTAAAATTGTGAGACACCTTATGTACGTAGTACCGTGTAACATGCAAAGGTCATTGATCATTCTGTTTTTCTTTTGGTCCTGTTTCCTTTAACTTTACTTTCTGCAGGAGGGTTTCGCAAACGAGTGTGATGATGCTGTTGGGTATTGGCAGGTGGTATCAGCCCAGGAGTGCTAAGAAAGTTCTGCCTTTTGATAGATGGCATTCAAAATTAGTAAAAAGAGGAATTGATACCACTTGTATTCAGGCCACCCTTCAGAAGTCATGTTAGCACAAGGGTGAGGTCAGGCTTAAAAACCAGATTAAAAGACTAAAAGATGCTGGATATCCCAACAGAATCATCACACCCGTTTGGGTAACTCTCCTGCAGAGAGCAAAGTTAAAGAAGACTGGACCAACAAAAAAACAATGACCAAAACCTTTGCATGTGATACCACATCACGTGTCTCACAATTAAAGAAATAGCCAGCAGATATGATATTAACGTGTTGTTTTCAACCCCTTGCAAGCTTCAAAAGTGTATGGACTAAACAGCAACAGAAATAGTAAATCTTGCACCATTTGTCACGAGAATAGGTTTACTTAATGCCAATTTAACATTTGTAGAAGTATTTTTTATCAGGTAAACGAATGAACAGTGCACCATTCACGTTCACTTATCCTTTCCGTGAAGGAGTATTTTTTTCTCAGTCAAGATTATTTTGTAGTGGTCACACGTGTCGTCACGCATGAGCACGGTTCTTATACTCCGTATAAAAGCGCTCGTAGCGCATTCATTAAATATAGTTGACAGTCCATGCTCTTCCTGTCCTTTCTGTCTCTTCCTAAAGTTGTTGCGCTGTGACTGGCAAACAACCACGATGAACCAACTCGCCCAAACTAAACTCTTGTTAAAATAAAATTTTTCACATACAACACCTAGACGGCATTCCAGGAAGTTCAGAAGGCAGCCACGGGACCAAATATTTTTCCTCTCATAAATATTCCAGAAGTTCACTATTTTCAATGCAGCACGAGTTTTTCGAATACATTTGAGATGGTTGCCAAAATGGCTGGGACATTTGGCCTAAAATGACCCAGCTGTGTCATTAGCCGTAATTATGCATTACCTCTTTTGTTTTTTGTGTGTCCTGACTCAGTTTTGTGTTCGGTTTTAGCTTATTCTGTTTCTGATCATTGTATTGGTTTTTTAAGTATTCGCAAAAGTTATATGTGCAAAAACCCATATATGTTTGCATGTCCATCATTTCTCATAACCAATTGTTATACATCCAGGAATACAAAGCTTAAACCACTGTGATTGTATATATTTGAAAACACTATCCGTATATATTTTTGTGTGCATCACTTCTTGGGAACGATTGTGTACATGAAGGCGTGTATAGTGAAATAATGGTGATTGTATATATTTGAAAGAATTATAAGTATATATTTGCCTGTATTTCATTCCTATATATTAACCGATTGTGTACACAAAGGAGTATTAAACTGGAAACCACTGGGATTGTGGATACATGAAAGAATTAGAGGGATATAATAGCGTGTATTTCATTTGTAGTCTCTATGTACTTAAAGTAGTATACTAAACTGAAACCAGTGTAACTGTATGTTTCAAAGAATTGTCAATAAAGTGAAACTGCAAAAATATAATAAACATATGAGGTGTTGCGTGTGTAATGTAAGTATACGTAAACATGTTACACATCTGGTGAAAAAGTTGTGTGGCAGAAGAAACGTTTATAAGTTTCATTTGCCTATTAAATAAATGCAATATGCAAGGGAAACAAGGCTTAGTTTTCTGTAACGTTCATTATGCATATACTGTGAAGTCTACATAGATCCAGCAGAAGTTCATACACGATTGTTCGGGTTTATATTTTTGCCCACGTGCAATGAATGGAGCTCGACAGGTGGCACACCGTTGATAATCAGGACCACTTTTTTCAAGTAGTGTGTAATCAGTGCATGCTGATATCTATTAGTGCAGTCTAAAAGAATACTGGCACCCCTGCCATGGGCACTCAACACCCTTGTGCACCCTTCTCGCACCCTCCTCAGAGGGTGCTAAAAAAGTGATGGACATCGAAGGCACCCTTCCTTAAGGGCATTTTTGTAACACCCTACAGTTTTTTTACATGTACACCCTATTCTAAGGGCGCATGGAAAAGCACCCTTTTTGGAAGGTGCTTAATTAGCACCCTTATGGTGTCGTTCATGGGACAAGCTCGTTTACACCCTTCTGGGTGTAAAAATTTTTACTGTGTACGTAAAATAGAAATGATTCCAGAATCAATAAGTGCAGACTATAATTTTGTCGGTCGAAGAAATAAAAGCTTCATTAGAAGTGATTGGTAAGATATTTTCCAGCCAACTATCATCACCTCCTTCACATGCCCTAAGAGACGAGGACTTCAGAGACGTTTCCAGGCATGAAATATCGCAAGTGTTAGCTAAGTTGCCACCAGCGGCTCCGGGCCCTGACGGAGTTACGTCGTTTATGTTGAAAATGATGCATAAAGAGTGCCAAGAGTACCTATTGGATATAATCAACTATTCTTTAAAAACTTCATGGCTTCCATTAGAATGCAAAAATAGCAAACGTAATACTAATACTGAAAGTTCCAGGTAAGGGATACGTTTCGGATAGCATTAGGCCCATTGCGTTCACCTCGAACTTTGAAAAGTAATTTAGGGAATCGTAAACGTTTGAATAACAATTTCCATCAATGAGAGGGAAATTCTGAATCCATCCTAGATTGGCTTCAAATTCGGATGCTCCGTTAGACAGGCCCATATAGACCTTGAAAGTCGCATAATGTTAGCTAAGCGTGAAGGAAAATATGCTGCGCTCGTCACTCTCGATATAGCAAAAGCGTACGACAGCGTTGAGAATATAGTGTTAATTAACCAGCTGCACAACTTTAACTTCCCAAACCATATACAGTCATGGATAGCAGAATTTTTACGTAATAGAACGCTTTACTGTTACAAAAAAGCGGCATCTCGTCTTCTAAATATGTGCAAATATGAGGTGTCCCACAAGGCGTCGTCCTTTCCCCGGTATTGCTCAATATTTTGATGAGCTCTGTACCACGGCACCAGGACGTCCACACTTATGTGTATGCAGACGATATCGCATTTTTTCAGCAGCCAAGGACAATCAAAATATTACAAATATTACAGACATACCTGTGTGCCGTAAAATTGTGGCTTGATAGCTTACATCTGCATTTAAATGTCAAGAACTGTTCTGTTTTAACATTTCCACTCAAAGACCCTTTTCACATTTCGCTCTCCTATTATCAGGATCCTATCCCTCAAGTAGTGAATGTGAAATATCTGGGCGTGATCTACGACGAATCAATGTCTTGGAAGACACACATTGAGTACACTGCAGCAAAGGGAGGTCGTGCGTTGGGAATATTAAGCAAAAAAAATTATAATCGGTTAGGTATGTAGGTATGCGAAGAAATACTCTTATCTCTGTGTATTGTACGTATACTCGCCCGGTGCTTGAGTTTGGGTGCGTGTTATACGTGGGGGAATCTGCCTACAAGATACATCATCTGGTAGTCATAGAGAGACAAACCTTGTGACTATGCTTAGGCTTGTTTAAATCGAGACCTTTTCTCTGGAAGCTAGGCTTGCCTAACTAGCGATCCGTTTTAAATCGTTATATACACAGGCACTTCTCAGGCTTTATGCATCGTCGGCAAGGCGCTTAAAAACAGTTTTCATTAACCGTTCTGTTTTGAAAAGATTTATTTTCACAAACGTCCATAACACTCAACAGAACATTTCCTTCTTAGACCTACTTTAATGATGATGACAAAGCAGACGTAAATTACATGAACATGGATATGAGATGACGTTGAAAGAACACGTACCTTCGATGGTTCACCGAAACAGAACCACAAAAAATATTTCAACGTAAACAAGATACACAAATAAAACTTGAACATGTACATTTTGCATATTTACATGTTGGCATGCCATTTCTGTCGGCGCATAGACACATCAGCCTACCAATACCAGGCCGGCCGAAAGACAAGTTTCACTCGTCCATCCCAGACCGACACAAAAGGGCAAGACCAGTACCGAAGAAATTCCTCTTCATTGAGGAAGAAGAGCTCTTCCGACAAAACAGACAGCAGCTCCGAGTACAATCGCTCTAGGATCGAGTAGAGCGCACGGCGGCGGTGGCCCACTGCAACCACCTTGCAGCGGTTGCGCCAGAGGCAGAAAGAGCCGGCAACAATGAGAATACAAACGAAGTGGCCTCGCGAACAACGCCCAGAAGAAACAAAGCGATTTACTCTGAGACAGCAAAATCTGGCACGTACGGCTCTCAAAAAACACGAGCAATGACACAATGCCTCAAAAAAAGCTGAATTGTTTCCCGAAGGGAGCAGTTCGGACATGTTGCTGACTGGACCATTCTCTACCTTTCGAGGCAGTCGAGAGAGGGAAGCACACCTCATCTCAGGCGCCACATGAAGTGCTAGAGGTCTCCAGGCAGAAAAAAAGCCGTTAACGTGCTCCGAGACAGCCGTCTGGAGTGAGCACGGCGAACGGGGGGACCAACGGAAGCAACAAAGCAGCAGTTGTCTCAACTATGTGGTTGTTCAATTTATCTATGCCAGGAATGCTCGACTGCGCATAGCGAAAAGATGCAGCAGTTGTTGCATGAAACGCAGGAAGCGTTATTGACTGTGGCCCCCTGTTAACCGTGCTAAAATCAGGAAGGAAACGCTCGACTACTTTTACATTGTAACCCTTTTTGGTCAGATAGTGCTCTAAGTGCGTCCTTCTGATCCTAGTTTGGTAAAGTAAGCATAAAATTCATGGCAAACTTTATTAGAGGTTAAGTCACCGATACTTGTCTCTTTATGTCATTTCATCAGAAACAAATATCTTTTTTTTACGACTAACGTGCGCGGGTTTTCTCCTCAATTGAAAAGAGTGCACGTGTGCCGCCCCTCTAGTCCGGCCGTTCAGGTGGCTACCCACTACCACGACTCATACATACATCGCGGACGCACAACCCACGGCTCAAGGAGCTTCGCCCCTGAAATAGTTTTATTGAAACAACGAAGAATAAAAGGCGTTTCTAAAATAATGAAAACAAGAGTGACGACGATGCTGATAGGTCAAATAATATACTTCCATGAAATACCTTTCCGTTGTAGTTACGCCGTTACACAATCTGGCTGAATTCTTGCTTAGTTTATATGCGTTTGTGCTCCAGACAAAAATTTTTTTGAAATAGTTTTTCAGGAAAAAGTCACGAACAAACATTCAAAAAGCTTTTCGCATACAAGAGTTTGTTAGCGTTGCTCGCCCCACTTGGGAGATGTAATCTTCAAAAGAGTGATTTGCTTGTATGTTTGTTTTGCTAAAATGTAAGTGCAACAAAACTTTTTAATACAAACACTTTATTAATAGGATAATTGGAAGGACGTTTTTTTTGCGGCGCACTATCTTGGTATTGGCAGTTACTAATGCAAAGCTGATGTTCTGTTTGATATAGTGCTGGTGCAGGGTTCTCTCGACATCGCTAGCCGCTCCTTTGTGTCAAAACTAGCCGTTGGCCAATGGATTGTTTTCAGGAGGTCATGAGTGCCCTACTGAAGGTCAGGCGTCATACGCCAAATATCACCGGCACAAGCAAGACGTTCCTAACGAGCTGGCAGAACACATCTCCGTCAAAGATGGTGGTGACGTCATCATTCAGCGAACGTCCTCATCAGCATAAGTGCCAACGAAAGCACATCCCCGCACAACGAAATAATAACACGGTTCTCTAGTACAGGAAGCTTTTGGTAAATAAAAATTATCAAAGCTTCTTTTTATATTCTATTCTGCGTTTTGTGTTCTACGTATGAAATCGAGGCTCTTTGCAAGCTTGTATCACAAAAGTCTACGCTATTAGGCCTGCAATGGGGCTCACGGAGCAACAATATGCTAAATAGAGCCCAATTTCTAGGCATTTCAAAATTTCATGTAATGTGGTGTATCATTGCGCATGCCTCAGCAATACTTCAATTGCCTCTCAGCCTTCGCTATTGGCTCATTCCTCGCTTGATTGGGCGAATGTGTGGCAGAGTCGGTTACACACACGTGCCACTCGACAATCTGCCGGTATTCTTGTCTTCCCATGCGTCACTTGTACCCTTCCAAAATAATAATATCTGGGATATTACATATTGAAATAAGATATATTTATTAGGAGCGCCACAGTGGAGGGCTTCGGTTATTTCGACCTTCTGGTGTTCCTAAACGTGCATTGACTTCACACACTACCCGGGCCTCCACGATTCTGCCGACACCGAAATTTGACCGTCGAAACCAGAATCGAACCAGCGACCTTCTGCTCAACAATCGAGCACCATAGTCACTGATCCTTTGAAGCGAACACTTCCAAAATGGCATGAAGGTGTTCAGTGGTAGCTGATTTATTGTGCGTAATTGCTCAAAAATGCTACCTAAGTAGCCACGTTTCTTCAAATTATGCGACATGCATAAATGGTGAAATTGCATTCAAAATTCAGTCAGGGTGTGAAAGTGCTTCTCCTTCAATATACGCATGTCAGAAGCACAATGACCGTTAAAGGTCTGGGTGCCAAACACGTCCTGGTGAGCGATGGAACAGTGGGTTCCATGCTTGACAGCCCGTAAGGCCTAACCACCTCATTTCATTTTTGAGAACGTTCCGCGAAAGAGGTTGAATGCTCGAGGCATGAATCCTAGGCAATGATGCGAAGCCCTTACCCCTCAACAACGTTAACAACGAAGCGCAAGGGACTCACCTTGTTTTCTTTCACCAATGTTTGGCGTGTCCTCCAAATTCTTCCATCGTCATGTTACCTGGCCAGTGACACAAACGCACCACCCACACAAGACGTGTGCATTTAGGCAGGGAAATCTTGAAGTTACATGGAACTACCGAAGAGCTTGCGGAATCAATTTGCAAGAGGAAGAGGGGTGAGTAGCTGAAACCATGACGACGCTTTCGGGGCTGGTGCATTTCAAGAAATGAACTTGCCACAACAACGTTCGCCCTCGTGTTTCAATTTCTGTAGTAGACGTAAAAAAGGTATCACATTTAGCAAGTGAGTGCATGTGTTCGTGTGTACATTGGTGCACGCGTGTCTGATCGCTCGATTTTGGACAATGCAAGAATTACCCACATGACTCTGCAATATATAAGTCAGGCGTTTCTCGTCCCCATAGTAGGCCAATGAAGGCTGCTTATGATATGCACGCCAGCGCACCATATATCTTGACTTCCACTTCGATGTTTAATGACGTACGCAACGGGATTGTGACAAGTGTCATATGTCGACCAGTGCGTGAACTCCGTGATACAATCTTACCTTTCCATACTAATGGTTATTCACGCCAACTTAAGGCGGTCATCACGAGAGCACACAGATGTAGGCGGCTAGAGATATATAGATAGGCAAATAGAAACCGAAAGCGGTTACACTACGCAAATAAGTGTTCAGCAATTATTATTGCGTGGCAAAAGCATAGAATCTCACCCGCCGTTACGCTATGTTACTGCGAAACATGGGTGGTGTAGAAAGCCACGAACCTACTGCAGAGGGTCGAGCTATAATATATCACAATCGTCGGTATACACCCACAGCATCAACAAAGCTCTTATGCTGCAGCGCTAATGGTCCTCACTATAACAATAGACCCACACCGAAACTCTTTCACCTTCGATTCACTTATTGCGAACAATCCGTAAGAAACGGTGTGAAACTTTTATCGCTTTTCACATCTATAGTGCTCGATTCTGCGTCACTGTATATCGTTCATTTCTAACTGCTTGCAAAGAAAAAAAAATACGAATGCCCTTAGCGAACTGACGAAGTAAACGATAGTGTTTATTAGAAGAGTTTGAAGACACCCGCATTGGCGCTTTTGCTTTTTTAATATCATTATCAGGATGATATTTCTATTATGGCATGATGTACGACTTTTTGAAGACAATTTTCTCTAGTGCTTCACTACACTTTTTTATTGAAAGATAATGAAGTTTCCACATTCGAAGCAAAATTCACAAAAGATTAGGCAATTGTTATTTCCTCAGAGCTTCATATTTGCACTTCGCTATTAAGGGTCATTCTCCCCATGTTTGACGAAGCTGTCACGATAAACCCATCTAAAAAAACAGCGAAACACAGTTCGCATAAATTTTTTTTATTTCTGTCGTGCAAAAAAATTCTGCACTGCAGTAATAGAAAGAAAATCAAACAAACATTAAGGTATAATAAATAACAAAACATCAAGACGCCGCCAAAGGCGCCGGCCGGCAGTTGGCATCGGTGGACTGTCGCACCGACTTCAGCGCCTTCGTAATCCCCGTCGTCGTCGTCGTCCGAGACGCCGCCGACGTCGTCTCACCCCATGGCCGCTTTTTGCGTCCAAGGCATATAGGGTGTTTCGGCGAGCTGCACGGCCACCACGTGCAGAGCTTAGAGCTTCGGCGATGCATGAAGAAGAACGGGGCCCTGCGCGAAACGCCGCCATAGTGAGCATTGAAGGACGGCAGACTAGCGAGTCGACTCGATCCGACTCGCATCGCAACGTGAATCCTAATCTCAGAGATTCGCTGGAAGAATAATTTGGTGCAGTTGTAAAAGCTAGTGAGTCCAATTTTTAAAGAAATATCGGTGGGAGTGTGAGTCCATTTGAGGAAAAATTATGAATCAAAATCCCAGTGAGCCCAGTTCAGAAAAATTTGTGCGAGTGTGTATGCCAGTGAGCTTGAAACAGAATATACATTTATTTAGTGAGTATAACTGATCTCCACGTCTTCTGCCGACCTACGGTCGTTACTTATCTTAAGCCTTATTATTCGTGTTATTACACTTCATGTTAATAATCACGGCTACTCACGTACTTATGCTACCGGGCTGTTAATTGATGTGAGGCGTAAGCAATTTAGTAAGAGGAAGGTCGAGTTTCTTGGCTATTTACCACAATAAATTTGACGGCAAGTCATGGCGTTGCCCCGCAGCGGTGGTCTAGTGCCTAAGGTACTCAGCTGCTAACCCGCAGCTCGCGGCATCGAATCCCAGCTGCAGCGGCTGCATTTCCAATCGATTTGGAAACGTTGGCGGCCCATGTGCTCCCATATGGGTGCACGTTAACGAACACCAGGTGATCGAATTTTTCGGAGACCTCAACTACGGCGTCTCCAATAATCATATGGTAGTTTTGGGACGCTAAACTCCACGTATCAATCAATCAATTCATTATTCAATTATTTAATCAACCATTCAATCAAGCAAGTTATGGCGTTAACGGACAAAGGTATCATGATCGAAAACTTGATTGCACAATAAAGGACTCATGATTCGCTTAAGTGAACTCCAATTTTTTCTGCCGACTCATAGTGAGCACGATAATTAAAGGCAATGTAACCGGCACTGCGAACAACAAAGACAAACAAATGAGGGTACTCTGAAGTTTCGCCTTTAGGAGTTGAGCGCGATGGCTGCATTAAGTTTCAAGTGTGAATACTTCATATACGCAGTGCATGAAACCTTTCCGAACTTGCTATGCACCCACCATGTGGCCTCAAGGAAATGGGCGCAGTTGCGTGTGAGCTTTTGTTAGTGTGTGACCAGCTTTAAACCAGAAAACCATTATAATCAATGTTCTGACACATGCTGGTAATGGGTGCTTCATTATTGCAATATTTATAGTCGCATTGTGAAGCATATATACAGGAGGCGTATGATGTTAAAGCATCAAAATTAATTTCACTGCATTTCCAAGCAGAGGAAGTTCCTTTCACCGTATTTTTAAGCACATATATGGGGTCGAACATCCGCCCTCAACGCTAACGATCCGGGTTCGAGTCCTCTCTGATCCAGGATTTTTTCATCATACATTTTATTTGCATTTTTCTTCATTTTTTTGGGCGTGCATACGATGATTTTTCGTTGACGCTGGAATATCTGCGAAACGAGCTCTTTAACGCTGTCGTGTGAGAACACTCAGGAGAAGTTATGAAATCGCATTGCATATTAGCGAGAACTAACACACGCACGAAAACTAATAACGTAGTAACGTAGTTACGAATTTCGCTAGTTTGAAAACAAGTGGTCATTGAAAAGCTGTAAGCGTTCATCTTTCGCTTTTTATTATATGTAATGCTGTCTAAACCAACTCGCGCAAACGTTTGGTCGCTGAAGGACACCAACACCTGATTCATGAATATAGCGGCACACAATACGTGCAATGGAAATAAAGAGACACACAAAAAATAAAGAAATGTAGGGTGAGAGGAAATGTAATAATATATAGGAGTATGCTGCCGAGCTACATATGCGACTGACCCTTCTAACAACGTTTCAATTCTCAATGAACCTTTGACATGAAGGCAGATCCTGTGTTCTATGAAAGGCCTGTCTCAATCTTTATATACAATATTCGAGATGGTAATACTTGCGTTAAAAAAAGCTATTTTTAAAATGCAAAAGTCTTTTGGTAACACACCTCGTACATTCCCAAAAAGTCAAGTCTCGGAATTAAAAGGTGCTCAAAAAAAAAAGTGTTCACAAGAAAGAGTTCAGAAACAAGCGCATAATTAATATTTATTCCCGAATTTATTTGACGAAATGGAGCCCGATGGACGTTTCCGCGCATAAAAAAATAGTGCAGAGTTGCACTTTGTCCCACAGAGATCCTAGTGAACGCCATTTTGTTGCTGTATGTTTCACTTCTCAAGTTACGCATATAACTGAATAAGCTCTAACAAGTGGTTTGGTCAAAAGGGCCTTTTTTAACCCACAAAATTCATGATCTGGCTGCTGACCCGTTGGTCGTGCATTCAAATCCGGCCATCGTAGCCGTATTTCGGTAGAAGACAGGTGTCAGAGGCCGGTGTACTGTGCGATGTCAAAACGCAAAAAAGAACACCGTATGGTCGAAATTTTTGGAGCCCTTCTCTACTCCGTTTCTTGTAATCGTATAATGGTTTCTGGCAGTATCTAAAGCCCCAGATAATATTCTTATCACCCCATTTTAATGATTGATTCGTGGTGTTTAACGTCCCAAAACCACCATAAGATTATGAGAGACGCCGTAGTGGAGGGCTCCGTAAATTCAGAGCACCTGAGGTTTTTTAAAGTGCACCCAAATCTGCCCCAGGTATTATTACATTACAAAAATAATAGTCGTGATCTGGCGTGCGCACATTTTTTAAAACTAGACACACCTTTCTTATCATAGATATATTGTCACCTTAATAATGCGCATGATTGATATGTGGGGTTAAACGTCCCGAATCCAGATAATGCTCATGCCATTCGTCACTAGGAAATTTGAGGCACGCGTCGGTAATGCAACACAAGCAAGATTGATGCTGAATATTGCGCTGGGACAGAAAGACAGCGTTCTTTTTTTCTTTTTAACACAAAAATGTTTTATGCCGGAGTCTATTTAGGCCCGGCTTACGTATTTGCGTCAGGTAAAAAAAAACGTTACAAAATATAATCTAACAGATTCCATAGAAAAGAAACAACACGGAAGGTTTCCGTCGTGATGCGTCAATTCAGCGACCTCACTATCTGCAACGCGCGCCACTATTCACTCGGCCACGAAACATACATTGTCAAACATGCCAATGACAAGCCATTTATACACAACATATACCGTATGTCGGTCCTCAAAGCTCTGACTTCATCACGCTATTGTCATCAGTAGCGAGTTGATGCGATCGCTTCACGTTGGGTGCGCTCTCAAGGTCGTCGCCTCTAGCGTTTCGTTAAGTGCCGCCTCCACTGAGCGCAGACTCTCCTTTGCGCACGCTTATCAGACTCGTGGTTTGGGAGAGCAAAAAGGTCACTTCGCTCGCTTCTGCGGCCGCACTTGAAAACTGAGCATGCTTTTCACACACGAAGACGTAAGGAACGCGATTGTTCGCGCTTGTCCGGTCTCTACTTGTGTGTTTGTTTGGTGCATCTTTTTTTTTTCTGATTGAACAGGACGCTTCAAAAGTCGAACTGTAACAGACGTAAGCCCGCACACGAGTTGCGTATTCTCGTTTTGTGTGCGCTTTCAGCTTGAGGTGCGCTCTGAAAGTTTCGAGGTGGTTGTCGTTTTAAGTGCGAATACACTTTATAAGCGACCCCAAACCATCCACCGCCGTCGGCGGAGTCCGCAGTCTTCTCTGTATCTCTAAAAGAAAGAGGACTTGGCGGGCGCAGCGCGACGCTCTACCGAATAAGCCAAGGACGCGACGCTGATATCGGTGTCAGTAACGCGCCTAATACCCCCTCCCCCTTCGCTCGCTCCTCCGCTCTCCTCGCTCGCTGCAGCTGCGCGCGCACCCCTCTCTCTCACGCGGCCGCCTTCTCTCTCAGTCTCCCGTCGAGAGCGGGTCGTGCGATGGATGTCCCGGAGGCAACGCTACCATCAACAACGAATGCAGTACAACCTAATGCCAGCACTGCACCCGTCGTTGGAGGTGATGTTACCGCGGTGGTTTCGCCGACGTTGGAAGACAAGGCGGCGCTGCGAAGCGGTCGCGAGACCGAACGTAAGCGGGTGAAGCGTGCAGCGGATGCCGAACTGCGTGCTCGCGAGGCCGAGTGCAAGCGGGTGATGCGTGCAGCGGATGACGAACTGCGCGCTCGCGAGGCCGAGGACAAGCGGGCTAAGCTTGCAGAGGATGCCGAACTTCGCGCTCGCGAGGCCGAGGACAAGCGGGCGAAGCGTGCAGCGGATGGTGAACTGCGCGCTCGCGAGGCCGAGATGAGGCGTCAGCATCGACCCGCGACGCGGCCCAAGAAGCGGAACGACAACGCAAGCGTCAGGCGGAGAAGGGCGATAAAGGCCGGCGTCAAGACACCGCTCGCAATCGTCAACGGCGAGTGGACGTTCCCGAAGCCGTTCCAGCCAGTGAACGTGCCGCACGGGAGAGGGTGCGAGCCCTGGACTTTGCTCGTCCGGACGCGTCGTGAAGTGTAAATAAATAATACTTCGTATATAATGTATCTGTGTACAAATGCTTCATGACAAACGTCACTTAAATTCATTATTACACTTTAATCATCATCATCATCAGTAATAAAACTCCCAAGCCTTTCCCCGAGGGTGAACATGGTTATATGCGAATGCACGGGCTGATGCTATTAGGGCGAGTGAAGTTAAAATCCGTTGGCATTCGCCAGTGAGTTAACGTAAACTCCCCCGTGTGATCAAATTGCGATTCCCAGGAACCGTTACACCATAAAGGCACCATAGTGTGATTAATAAATATATTAGTGCGAATTAATAAATACCCCTCATAGCATCACCCCGTGCATTCGCACTTAACCATGTTCATCCTCGAAGAAATGCCTGGGAATTTTTTTAGCTTTAATTTTCAATTTCTAGCTGTAGCATTCATTCATTAGCTTTGCGGCAAAACAATGCACAATAAACGCTCAACTGCCTTTGTGAGGACGCGCTTCACTTTCTTGTTATAACAATTCTAAAAAAGAGGGATCAGCCACGTTTTTTTGCTGTGTACTATAACAGCTATTCTACCACGTCTAGTAGCTCGTCTGGTGCTACGAATCGGCATATATATGTATAAATATGCACCCACCAGTGCCGTCTTCCTAGTGTAGTTGAGCGTTGGCCCTCCAGGCGCTGTACCACAGTTGCATCATGCATCGGGAAGGCGGCGAGAACGCTCGAGTTGCCAACTGCTGCCCGCACGTGTGGTCCTGCGTCGTCACTGTTGGGTCGAGTTCACCGTAGCACCAGGCTGCATGGAAGGCTCCGTAAGAGGAGTACAGACCACCTTTGTCGATCGGAGCTGAACTCCTGGTGTGCTCTTTATGTAGGTAAGCCAGAATATTGCGTCGTCGGCTGGGTGTTAGGCGGTAACCAGCACGAGGGAAGAACTGGGCCTTGCTCTGCGAAATGTATATAAACAGATGCTGGAATTCATCTATCGAAACATGTTTGTAAAATCTTCGTAGCTTGATGAAAACTAGGTGCTATAAAGGAGCAAGAAGGCACTTTCAACGGTCGCTATGAACGACAGGCACAATACGAGGCACGCTTGGGGGGGGGGGGGGTGAGGCTACAAAACTACCCATCTAAATGCATCTACGGTTAAGAGGAATCTGCATCGTGCCCTCATGTTGTGTAATGCCACAACCAACGCCCAACCATTAAGATAAAAACTATATACACATGAACTGAAAACCGCAAAATTTTCTCGACTTACAAAAATAGCGAACACCTTAACTGAGTGAGCCATTTTGGAAGCTACTTGCAAACCGCGGTGAAATGCGCAAAGGTAACCTTAGATCAAAAGTTAGAAGCAAAAGAAACCGTCAAGAAATTGCTGCGTAAGTGGTAAAACCGATATGTGAGTCACCATATAAATTCTGCTACTGCATGTAAACTCATTGAGTGAGTTTGGGAGCTAATATGGCCATCCACAGTAGATTGCGCAAATGTAAGCTAGAATGAACAGGTAGCGGTCAAGAAAAAAACTCGGCAAGGAGTTCATGCCTAAAGTGACCAAAACGGCATGAGAGACACCACACGAACGCTGCTACTGCATAATACAATGTTATTTATTTATCACTGCAAGTGCTCCCCGCGTTGTCCTGTGTGAGGAAAGCATGTGGTTCACGTAGGCTGCGAATCTACATACTGCGAATTTCAGCGGCTATTCCGCACAATTAACCACCCGTTTAAAAAAGCGCATAAACAGCTGGCATTTTTTTAATGTACGCCCTTGCTACTAATAAACACTGGAACTCCCGTAGATTCTGATGAACTGGTTAGAAACGCGACTACCGTTATGAAGGTACGAAGTGCGATGACCCAATTTATGCTTAAACTCGATTGTTGTGGTCTCGATATGCTTAAAGGTGAGTGTGACTACTAAGGGGATGTTTGTGAGACATTGAACACTCCATAAATGAGCAAATAATTGAGAAACCAAAAGGGAGACCAACAGCGTCGACTATCTCAAACAGGAGACTAGAAAATGGCGTCTTACCATGGTGGTGTCCAGCGTTGTTTTAGAACGAGCAGATGTTGATGATGATGATGATGAACCTTCAGCTTTGCTGGCACTAGCCCACAAAGGGGGATCTCCAGGAGTGCAACGCACGAGCAACTTCTTCTTCAGTGGATGGTGATTCTCGCAGGTGAAATGCGCGTTTCGACAACCTGGTCTTGAAATCATGAGTTCCATCTAAATTCGTGTGTTTGGGAATATTCATGTTCAATTTTAAAAAAACGATGCTTACCAAATTTAAAAATAGTGAAACAGCGATGGTTTCGACTCTCCTGCGGCGGCCTTATTCACAATGAAACAACGCAGTATAAGTGGGGTATAGAAGTTCAAATTCAGGGCACCAACAAGGCATTCTAGTATACTCGGAAGGCTTCCGTCATTCCTGTAGAGCGTGATATCAATAGATTCAATTAGAAAGAACTTGCAACCCGTTACGATTGCCTTATGCGTATGGTAGTGGGCTGCGGGCCTGCTGGTCTTCCTCAAAAATCCCGGTGGCGGCCACCACTTTTTCAATGAAGACAAAAACGGCTGCATCCCGTGCACTTGCGCTCTCAATAAGTTTATCACATGTAGGCTACTACTAGATTTCATGGCAAATGATGCAGAGTGGGTGTGTGCCAGTACATACAGGCAACAAACAAACAATCAAACTTAGGTGCAAGTTGAAGATTTCTCATGGTTGAAATTCTCGACGGCATCCACAAGGGCGTCTGTAATTATCATGTGGGTTTGGGACGTTAAATCCCAACAATTGTCTAGTCGGCTGTGGGATCTGCTTAAGACCACTGGTGCCCCAGTCTAGCCAGCTTCTGTCTGCGGTACCTCAGCACTAGGCTCTTGTTGGACGTCGTCTGTGTCCTTCCTCTTTCAATCCTCCTCCTCCTCTTGAACGGTGCACGTCCCACACTGTTTTTCTTGCTGCGAGCAGGGTCTCAGTTGCGAACGATGATGTTCACTGTCTGCGGCCTTCATGGATACCGTGCGGTGGCCATCATGCGCCTGCACAATGCCACCCTCACACCTGAATTTCGTTCTGTAGTTACTGTATCAGAGTATCCCAACTTTTCAGTATCTGCGTTAGAAAAGGTTCGGCGTGAAACAACGGCACCTATTGCAACAAGGATCAAAACCAAGCATGGTAAAGGCTGGTGTTTTCCCACTTGGCAGTTGTGTGTGGTGATACTGATACAGAATTCAGTCTAATCGACCTTTCAGTGCGTGTACCACTAGAGTTCTTGCGCAGTTCAAGTTTAGTCGTTCACACTTCCCTTTCCGCTCAACCGTAGAAATGCGGATGATAAGGCGTAATGCGAAGGTGGCGTATTCCGTTTTCGTTCATGAATAACTGAGACGTACTGCGCACTAGTGAACTAAGTTTCATTATTGAAAGCCACAGTTCAGGGAGGCCATATCTACTAGACATTGACTGTAAGGTTTCACTAGTCTGTCTTGCATTGGCTATCTTCACTGGACTCAACTCCATCCCCTTTATGTGCGAGTCACCCGCGAGAAACAACATATGTCCGTCAACTGGGTCAGAATACTCTGTACTTTAGTGCCCTCTTCACTACTTTTATTTGATTTCCAGCTATGGCACAGGCGCCCTAGCACGTGCCATGTTTCTACACTGAACAAATAGAATGCAAGCGTTTATCGTACGTTCAAAAGACAACAAACAGTAGAGAAGGAGATGTCACACTTCCTGAATTATTTTATTCTTTTTTATAGCAAAATACTGCACACCAATATTTTGCTAAAAACATCAATGAGGAAACAAAGAATAAAAATATAACATTGAAATTTTTAAGAGCACAAAAAAGGAAAGAAAGGTATTTTTCTACTATCTATAATTCCTGGTGACGTTGAACACTCTCGCATCTACAGAGGTCGGACCATACGCACACATTGTGGTGCGTCAACGCATGGCTTTCTTGACGCGGCTCCCCGTCCTCTCCGTATAGATAGAGAGGGCGCGCAACGTCGTGTAGCTACGTGCCCCAACTCCCCTTGGAGAAAGGACGTGGCACCACGTGAAAAAAGAAAAAATGGTGGCATATTCACGGAATGAATGATGGAGAGTGGGGCGAAGCATTCGACCGTCAATTCGTTCTTGCTTCCGTCCATGCGTCCATTTGTGTGACCGTCCATGCGTCCATCCGCCCATCCGTGCGTGCGTCTATTCATGCGTCCGTTTCTGCGTTCGTCCATGCATCCGCTCTTGCGTCCGTTCATGCATTCATCCATGCATCTCTCTGTGTGTGCGTTCGTCCATCTATTCAACACTCCAAGTACCACCATCTCGCATATTTTCATCATATATTCACCATATAGAAGCACCGCCATCCAGCGGACATTCCAAGGACTAAACGAGAGGTGGCACACGCACTCTTTCTTATGGCTTGGGCTTCGGGTCTACATCCCACATTTAACCACCTTTAGTTCACGGTATATACTAGTTCAGTGTTTTCATGGCACTGCGGCTCAACGCTCGCTAAACATTTCTAAAGCCAAGGAGGTTACGCCCACTGAGTATAACGTAGCAACCCTTTCCTGTCAAATTATTCTCACTGTACATGCCAAGGACTGCTAATGGGAAATGAGAGACAGGAGAATTTAGGTTTTACTTTCTATACGGCTTGCGCTTCGTATCTACTTCCCACCTTCAACCACTTCGAGTTCATTCATGGTACATACTAGTTCATTGTATTCGTGGCACTGCGGCTCAACGCTCGCTAATCCTTTCTAAAACTGAGAAGGTTGCACCAAGCGAGTATAGCGTAGGAACCCTTTCTTGTCGAATAGTGCTCAATGTACGGGCCAATGGCTGCTAATGAGGATCGCAGCGTGCGCGTGAACTAAAAGGCGAATGCTCCCGTCTCTCATTCCCCATTAGCAGCCTTTGGCACGTACATTAGGAACTATTTTTTATTGTTCAACAACGCACAGAAGAAATATCCCACTGGCACCACCTTGGCTGGAGGTCAAAAAGTAACAATTGTTACACACTACGACTTCGAGGGACGAACGGGTGCTGCTATAAGAGGCTTCGCCCCTAAATGTCACGCGCTGCAACGGGTGCGTGGGGTCATGTCTTAATACTGACACACAGACTATGGCCTCGGTGTTTTCTGCTGCAATTTGTTGCTCGGGGCCTGTTATCCATAACACGACACATTATTTGCTGCAACACGAAACAGATCATTAATTACAAGCCCCTCATTATTGAGCATTTTCGGTTTGAGAGAGCTCCAAAAGAGTGAAGTCGCCGGGTGCAAGTATCGTCACCTAGTATGCGCAACTTTCGTTCACATGAGCACACGGAACTGTGACACACTTCCGCATGGCCCGCATCAAGAAATACTTTTGAATAAGTAACGGGACTGCAGTGTCAGTGCACCCAGCACAAAACTTTCACAGTGTGCGCCACGGCCATGCACTCGCGACCAGCAACTGCGGTAACGCACTCGGCTAAAGAAATATGGGGGCGAGGACGACGTCTTAACCCTTTTTATTGACTGCAGCGTGATGATATGAGGGAAGTAGGGGGTCCTTAAAGGGTCCCCTTCGAGGGTGTCAATAGCGCGAAGGAGTCGATTGCTCACTTAAGTCTCATAAATAATTTATCATACCTTCCAAATTATATTCGCTGTTGATATTATGCAGATGATATACACCTGCTTACGGTAAATGATTCCTCAGGCTATCTTGACCGTGCAATGTTGTGTCAGTACGCCTTTAGGAGGCGCTCATGGACACGTTTCGTCTAAATCAGTCAGCGTTTCCTCCATACAGGGCTTAGCTTATTCCTACGGCCGGTTGGGAATGAAGTACAGCGCAACGACCACGAGGTCGTGGTCGCGCAAGGCAACAGATGCGGAGCAGGAGCATCTTCGAGACATTTGGGATCATTCTTCTGCACACTAAACGAAAATGACCTGAAATAACCTCAAAAACTGGGTAAACCACTTGTCCTCCAGCGCACTACCTTTTCTGGTTTTTTCTTTACCACCTACTATCGAAGTAAAAATTTACTCTGTCCTTACTGAGTTTTTGAACGTAGGAAGGGTAGTAATTATTTACCCCGATGAGGTTTTGAGCGAGAATAGAGAGAGTAAATTTTTACTACCTTCACAAGTTTTTTTAGCTGGTTTCTGGGAGTTATTTGCGGTGGTAAAACAATGAAAGTTTATGGGAGCATTTGCCCAGAGTCGATGGATTTATTAAATATCGAATGACGGCCGAATTGACAACACACAGATTCACATACAGACAAACACGCACACACAACAAATGCATAAAAAGAACTACTCGAACAGACTGCCCGCGTTACACGACTGTACTTTGATTTAGAAGTGTGGCAGCTTGGGCTAGTTGTATGGCATGACGATTGTTATAGCGCGAGAACAAAACAACGACACAGAGACAAGAAGGACACGAGTCTTTCGTGTCCTTCTTGTCTCTCATGTGTCGTAGTTTTGTTCTCGCGCTATAACTATCGTTATGTACTTTGACAATCCGGTATATATAGGCACCACTTTTTGACTGGCCGTGTTGTACCAGTAGGAGAGCTCTTTTTTGCATCGATTAACAACAACGGTTGAAGGAACAAGCGTAAACTTAGAGTGGGCTGCAGGTCGCTGAATGTCACACTGACCTTTCAATATAAATCTACCCGATCTCACCTTTTCGATTATCCTATAATTATTTGGCGCATCAGGCTCTTGGCCTCAGACGTGTTAGCACTGCTGATGTGCAAGTCCATAAAATATATTTAAGTGCACACAAACCACGGCAGCTCAATGATTTTCATTGAGTGGCGGTACACAAACACAGTAGCAGCACGTATTCATGACAACGGGCGTACAAGAGCGGTGCACGCCTGCATACAAGCTGCTTACTGACGGCGTGTTAGGCCTTTTCGAGGAGCACGGCTATGCGATGAAACACAGCTGGCTATCACAGAATACACATCCTCAGCGAATTTCGCGTCATTTCAGACACAAATGAACACGTGTCCGCTATCTGCGGAGTCTTACGGGGATGGGGCGATGTACGTACTGCCAACAAAAGAGACAGCCCGTCTCGGTTTTCTTCGTGCTCACCGGCCGCCGCTTGTTGGTTCCGTCTGGCTCGTATCGGTGTCCGCCTTCGTGCTACCTCTTTGAGAACAGTTGGCGCATGGGGCGGACAATACGGGCTGCACTTTACTCCAACAGACATCGCCTTCTGTAGAGTCAAGTATATGCGATGCTTCATTCACCTGCCCCGGCGACACACTCCCACTGGTCCCTGGCAGCCGCGGCTCGATGCCGACGACAGAGTGAAGAATTTTGCTTATCGCTTCTTCAGGAAGCAACCACGGACGATGACACCAGATTGATTTTGTTACCACTGGCACAGCTTCACGATTCGGCACGGAAGCAAAGTATCCGCGACGTGCAGGTTCGAAGGCGCTCAAAAGCGCACGGTTGCTCGATGATGTATAAAACACGTGGCATCCATCAGCTCAACCAAACACACAGATCCCGAGCTTCTTGAATCGTCTGTCTCCAAGGCCACCGCAGAGCAAAAGCTAACAATTTGCGAAAATATGCAGGAAAACTTTCCACACTTTCTTTTCCTTTTTCTTTCTTTTTTTGTATAGAGCCCTCCCCCCCCCCCCTTCTTTTTTCGTTGACAAATTGCTGTGCTCGCTCGTTGTGCTTATGCTGTCCCCAGTTCCAGCGAAAGTGCGTTGACTCGAGGTCAGTCATGAGCACGGTGGAGGAATAGGAGAGGTGTGTGAACAGCGGCGCATCGCCGTACTAAGCGTGCGCCGACGATTTGCGTGTGTTTCGCCCTCCCTCCGAGAGGCGGCGCTGTATATTCAGGGGCCATCGTTTGCGCAGTTTTATGTGGTGAACACGTAGACATGTGTAGCTTTTGCACGCTTTCTTGCGGTGTGAATCGTTTTTTGAACCTCTGATGGGGAAAAAGTGTTTCGTCCCGCGTTGCACAACCGGCTACAAGCCGTGTCAGGAGAAGTACTCGCTGTTTTCTGCCTCGAAAGACGACGAGCGTCTCAAGCTCTGGCGACATGCCATACCGAGGAAAGATCGCCCGCTACAACCAACAGACAGTGCTTGCGAGAGACATTTTGAGTCTCATCTCGTGACTAAGACGTGGACTGCCCACTACAACGGCAATGTACTGATGAGCGTGTCACGACGAGCATCCCTGGCGTATGACGCTGTTCCCACGGTATTTCCGGAGTACCTGCCCTACCTCTCGAAGAGATCGACAACTCGGAAGCGACCCACTGAAAGGCAGCTTTTGGCGCCAGCGAAGCGAAAAGGCGGTCCTTCTAGCGCCAGCAACAACGACCCGCCGAACTGTCACATGAGTTGCGATGAGATTCCTGCAGTCCAGGCAGGCATCGACATAGAATCTCCAAAAGCGCAGTCAGGGCCAGAGGAAGCTCGTTGTTCGCCGTTGGAAAGCTTGTGTGGCGAAATACCGCAATCATTCCTGCCTTCTGATTCATGGGGTCACCATAGGTCATGGGGTCACCATGGGTGGGCTTGACAGTTGTGCCGACATGCGGTATCCCTTCACGCCCTTCGCATTTATTGTGCAGGTGCTCGCTGCTGCATGCCGTGTCGAGCCCTTCGACGCTGTCGGCAGCAACCAATCCGGACAACGCCCCATTCTCCTGCATGACGCTCCAGCACCGTTCCATCCAGCACCGAAAGATGGCCCTTGCATCGACCCCCTCACCGTACTCCTAGAATTTTCAACAGCGCCACCCTCAGCGACATCAGCTGCCCAACCGGGCATAAAAGACAGCGCTCCGCAGCCGACACTTCGTGGGCTTGACAGTTGTGCCGACATGCGGTATCCCTTCACGCCCTTCGCATTCATTGTGCAGGTGCTCGCTGCTGCATGCCGTGTCGAGCCCTTCGATGCTGTCGGCAGCAACCAATCCGGACAACGCCCCATTCTCCTGCATGACGCTCCAGCACCGTTCCATCCAGCACCGAAAGATGGCCCTTGCATCGACCTTCTCACCGTACTCCTAGAATTTTTAACAGCGCCACCCTCAGCGACATCAGCTGCCCAACCGGGCATAAAAGACAGAGCTCCGCAGCCGACACTTAGTGGCCTTGACAGTTGTGCCGACATGTGGTATCCCTTCACGCCCTTCGCATTTATTGTGCAGGTACGTTCGCCCGACTTCCTTCATGCAAAAAAAACTAGCAACCGTTTCTTGGTGCAACTTCCATGCCCACAGTGTTTCTTGTGTTTTGTTATGAATATCTTTACATGTGCGAACATTGTCCTAAAATTGCTACTGTTATCAGGTGACGTAGAGCTTAATCCAGGCCCTACCACGCGTAGCGCAAACAGTCAAACCGACCAAACTATCCAAGCACTTCTAACAAAACTAGACGAAGGCCAGGCTCAAATTCTTTCCGAACTGAAAACGATAAATGAACGACTAACAGCAACCGAAGTAACATTAACAGACCTTGCAACTCGTATCAGAAAATCTGAAGAATTGTGCGCATCTATCCCGGAACTTCTTTCCAGCGTAGGAACTTTAACAAAATCATCAACCGACACAACAATCCTGCTCTCCAATATGGAAGGCAGGCTGAACGATGCCGAAGATAGGTCGCGTCGGTGCAATCTTCTTTTTTATGGAATCCCCGAAAAAGAAGAAACTTGGGCGGACAGTGAAGGGTTTGTTGCTGACATTTGCAAGAAGCACATAAAAATGAACCTTGTGCCGAACGATATCGAAAGAGCGCACAGAATCGGAAAACGTCAGCCAGAAAAACTGCGCCCAGTAATTGTTAATTTCTCCCAGTTCAAAATAAAAGAAGCAATCTTATCTAACGGCTTCAAACTAAAAGATACGCCGTACAGTGTAGGTCAGGATTATTGTTCCGCTACCCGCACTGCCCGGAGAGAGCTTCTACGCTTCGCACGTGAGCACGGTGGCCCTTTCAAGCTTCGTTACAAGAAGGTAGTTATCGGGAAAAAATCGTACCACTATGATGCAACCCGAAAAGAAGTCAAAGAAATTTTTCCACGCGGCAGCTAGCAATTTCACATCCCAGTAAATGTATCGCCAGTTGCCTCACCCTTTCGCCATACCCAGAATCACCCCGCCAAACATGCAAACGACGTCAGCTTTTGTATTCTCTACACAAACATAAGTATCATGCCGAAACGCGACGAAATATGTACCATAAATGAATTATCTGATTGTGACGTCGTGATGTTGACAGAAAAACGGCTTTCACCTTCCATCAAAGATTCTGAAGTTCTTTCATATCTAACCAATTTCGCATTGCATCGCCAGGACCGTTTATCCGGTCGAGGTGGTGGCGTGCTTATCGCTGTTAAACATACAATCCGTCACTTCGTTATTAGCATTACCAGTCCACTGGAAGCCCTTTGGGTAGCTTGCGAAAGTACCCATGGGCTGATCATACTAGGTGTCTGTTACCGCCCCCCCCAAATCAGAGCCCAACTTTAACATCAACTTTAACGACACACTCGACAAACTACACAAAATGTATCCCCGTGCAAAGTTCATAATTTGCGGGGACTTCAATTATCCGTCCATAAAGTGGTCAAACAACGTTTCCCTACGCAGCGGTGAATGCGGCGAATTCCTAGCCTGTTTAGATAACTACCAACTAACACAAGTAATAACTCATGCCACCAGAGAAACATTACACAGCTCTAATATATTAGACCTTATTCTAATGTCGGATCCAAGTAGCCTGCATTCTCTCCATTACCTTAGAGAAATAAGTGATCACAAAATTATTCTTGTCTCTTTTAGTTTTACTTTTCCAGAAAATAAGCCATACCAAAGCAGATAAAACTCTACGGTCGTGGCAATTATGAAAAGATTAACAGCGAACTTGAACAATTTTACATTTCGTACGAGCAGGGATTCAACAAGCGCACCATAGAAAATAATTGGAAGTTTCTAGTCTTAAAACTCGACCAACTAACTGATGCATATATTTCAAGAATAAAAATTAAAAACAAAACATCCGCCCCTTGGTTTACCAACGCGATTAAAAAACTGATAAACCGGAAAAAACGTCTGTTCAGACGTGCCAAAAAACAGAACCAACCGTCCCTATGGAAAGAATATTCCGATTCTGTACGATGCCTCTCGATTAACATTCAAAACGCGAAACGCGTTTTTTTTCGAGCAACACTACCAGACATGCTCAAAAATAACCCTAAAAAATTCTGGCAAACAATAAACCCAAGAAACATCTTGCCGATAACCTTATCCGGTACAAATGACAAACCGCTCAGTGACGTAGATTCGGCGAATGCCTTAAACCATGCCTTTTGTTCTGTTTTCACTCGTGAACATAGCTTTTTTACGAACTGCGGAGAGACCCTTGAGTCTATTATAAGCGAGCCAATGTCACCTATTGAAATATCTGCAAATGGAATAAGTAACGTAATTAGAAAAATGAAACTCTCATCTGCAAGTGGAACTGATAATATCAATAGCAAAATATTAAAGAATACACAATTGATAATTAGCGCTGCATTTCAGCTGCTCTTCTCTCAATCACTTTCACAGGGACAGGTACCGAGTGATTGGAAACTCGGTAAAATCACTCCATTGTTCAAAAATGGCAACAAAGCATCCCCATATAACTACCGGCCCATATTGCTTACGAGTGTCCCATCCAAAATTATGGAGCACATTTTATTTACCAACATCATTAATCACCTCGAACAGCACAACTTCATTCACCCTTCCCAACATGGTTTTCGTAAAGGCCTGTCGTGCGAAACACAACTTGCTGCCTTCATCCATGACTTACACGCAAATCGTGACCGGAACATCCAAACTGACGCCATATTTCTTGACTTTGAAAAGGCCTTCGATAAAGTTCCTCACCACCGCCTTATGACCAAACTTTCTTTGCTTAACTTCGACCCATTCGTCTTGTCCTGGATTAATAACTTTCTCACTGACAGAAAACAGTTCATCGTCATAAATACAGCCAGGTCTCAAATCTCTCCCGTCCTCTCCGGTGTTCCCCAGGGAACAGTACTTGGCCCCCTGCTTTTTCTGATTTATATCAACGACCTTCCAGACTATATTACTAACAATATAAGATTATTCGCTGACGATTGCATTATTTACGCAACAATCTCTAGTCATGAAGACCAAATAGCTTTACAAACAGACTTAACAGCCGTTCAAAATTGGTGCCACAAGTGGAAGATGGGTTTAAACATTTCCAAATGTAGATCAGTGTCTTTTCACAGACGTACTAATCCGTTAGTGTACAACTACACCCTACATAACACTTTTCTACAACAGACTAGCTCGTGTAAATACCTTGGAATACATATGTCAAGTGATCTATCATGGACCCTCCACATCAATCACGTCTTTTCAACAGCTCGTAGATCTTTGGGTTATATCCAAAGAACCCTGAAGTTTGCTCCCAGCCACTTAAAAATTAGCTTTCACCACAATAATACGCCCCAAACTGGAGTACGCTGCAGCAATTCGGGACCCACATCAGCATTATCTCATCCAAAACCTAGAAGCCATCCAAAACCGCGCTGCCAGATTCGCCTTTTCCGATTACTCATCGTTCACCAATGTAACAGACTTGAAGAAACGTGCCGCATTTATTCCCCTTAGTCAACGCCGAAAATCTGCGCAGCTCGCATTATTCCACAAATTCTATCACGCATCTCCATCCAGCATTTACGTCACCCAACGCCCCATTTCTCTGATCGTTGTTGCAACACTATGCAAGTACATTACCCTCGTCCCAAAACTACCACATTTGCAGAATCTTTCTTCATTCGGACAGCTAAAGAATGGAAAGCCCTACCGGAAACCATTGTTAGCATTCAGGATGCAGAAGCCTTTAAAAACTCCCTGACAACCATCACTGAACTGTAATAGCTAACTGAACTGTGACCTGCCATGCTATTTCATGTATAATGGTTTCTAGTGTCATCTCCCTAGTATGGCATGTATATATATTTTGTGTACTTGGCAATGTTTCGAAACCTTTTAAGTGGTACCTTTGTCACTGAAAAATGTTTTCATCCAGAGTCCTCAAACAAATGTACCTGTTACCGCCTCACCCTCTTCTTGTATGCCCACCCCTCATGTAATGTCTCTTCTGTTAGGGAGCCTTGAGGAAAATAAAATAAATAAATAAATAAATATACTTGAGCTTGACGGTGTAAAGAGCGTTGTGTTTTTTGAAATGAAACGTGCGAAGAAACTTGATTGTTCCTCGTTAAAAGCTTCGGGAACACGTGCCGTTACGACGTTTGTTAACCCAAGGATCGTCGGAAGTGATGAAAACATGAAGGCGAATGTTGTTCTAATGGGCCAGTCTATTCCCGTGACAATGCTGCCGTACAGCAGTTCTCTGACCACTACGGAAGAAGTCCGAGCTCTTCTCAAGCACGTGGATGAAGTCAACATTTGCAGTGGTGGGCCCAGCCCTCTCGAATTCCCACATGCTGAGCCAGAAAGTGCTTATATTGATGTTTGCCAGAAATGGCGCCACAAAAAGTACTGCATACTTCTCAGCGGGGATTCCCCATCATGTGAAAAGTGCGTCAACCTGGAAAACACCTTGCGGACGAGAAAGAAGAGGATGGAGGAGGAGAAACGTTTGTCGAAGCCACGCCATCTGCGTCTTCCTTCTTTGCAGAAAAACAATGCCAATGCGGCAGCAGTGCGCCGTGCAAATTATGCACTGAAGCGATCGAAAAATCGCCTTCTGAAGCGATTCAGTGAACTTTCGAAGGAGGTGAAACAAGTACGAGATAAGCTGCAGCAAGTGTCGGAAGAGGGAATTCAGACAATTCTGAACAGGCTTGACTTCCCTGCCACACAGCTGACTGCTGTCAAAGAGTGTATTGCTGCTGCCAAAATGGCAAACAAAAAAGGCCAGCGGTACACTGAAGAATGGCTGCTGATGTGTCTTCTGCTACATATACGCAGCCGTTCAGTGTACTGCTTCCTTAGGGACAACAATGTTCTCCCCCTTCCTTGTGCTACAACTGTGCGGAAGTACCTAAGCATGGTGCGCGTGAAGTGCGGCCTCGACACAAGGTTCTTCTCAGCCTTCAAGAAAAAATGGCAGCATATCCACGGAGTGAATGATGGAGAGTGGGGCGAAGCATTCGTCCGTCCATGCGTCCGTCTGTGTGACCGTCCATGCGTCTGTTTGTGAGCCCGTCCCTGCGTTCTTTCATGCATCCGCCACTGCGTCCGTTCATGGGTCCATCCATGCATCTGTTTGTGTGTCCGTTCGTTCATCTATTCAACACTCCAAGTCCCACCATCTCGCATCTTTTTATCATATATTCCCTATATAGAAGCACCGCCATCCAGCGGACATTCCAAGGACTAAACGAGAGGTGGCACACGCACACTTTCTTACGGCCTGCGCTTTGGGTCCACTTCCCACCTTCAACCCCCTCGAGTTCATGGTATATTCAAGTTCACTGTATTCATGGCACTGCGACCAAACGCTCGCTCAACCTTTCGAAAACCAAAGAGGTTACGCCCAGCGAGTATAACGTAGCAACCTTTCCCTGTCAGGTAGGGCTCAATTTGCATGCCAATGGCTGCTAATGAGAAATGAGAGACAGAAGAATTCGGCTTTTACTTTCTTACGGCTTGCGCTTCATTCTACTTCTCATTTTTAACCACCTTGAGTTCATTCATGGTATATACAAGTTCATTGCATTCATGGCACTGCGGCTCAACGCTCGCTAAACCTTTCTAAAGCTAAGGAGGTTACACCCAGCGAGTATAATGTAGCATCCCTTTCTTGTCCGATAGTGCTCAATGTACACGCCAATGGCTGCTAATGGGGATCGCAGCGTGCGCGTTGACTAAAAGCCGAATGCTCATTTCTGCATTCCCCATTAGCAGCCATTGGCATGTACATTGAGCACTATTTTTTATTGTTAAACAACGCACAGAAGAAATCTCTCACTGGCACCACCTTGGAGGTCAAGTGTTATACCTATTTCGGGTATGTACCACTGGTGGTTACATACGAGGAACGCCCAAGCCACGCCCTAAGGAGCTTCGCACCTAAAAGATGGCAACAAAAGACGAGTTCCAGCGACATAGCATACTCGTTTTCGATGAGATGAAAGTGAGAAAAGAATTTAGGGTCCATGCCAAGTCGATGACTTACAGTAGGTTCACTGACTTTGGGGACACTGCAGCTGCGAGCGATGACCTAGCAGACTACGGGCTGGTTTTCACTTTCCGCTCCTTCGGCGACCGCTATTCTCAGCCTATTGCTGTTTTTGCAAGCAAAGGGCCCACGAAGGGAATAATCCTCGCGCAGCTTATTTTAAAGGCTATTTTGTTACTTGAGGAGGCCGGTGTATTCGTTGATGCGATTGTGTGTGATGGGGCTAGCAGGAATTGTCTAATGTGGAAAGAATTTGGTGCGAGTGGAGCGATGCAGAATACGAAGCACTTCTTCACGCATCCTGCTAACGATAAGCGAAACGTGTTCGTTTTTTCTGATGCGCCGCATTTGATAAAGTGCGTTCGAAACCGACTGCATGCACATAAATTGTGGCGAGTGAACGGTGAATGGGTCCACTGGGCACACTTCGACAAGTTGTTTGTTGAAGACACAAAACAAGCTGGGAACTTGCGTGTTTTCAAACATAGCATTCGCGCATGTCAATCCTTCCCCCACCGAAAGGATGCGTGTTAAGCTGGCTACTCAGTTGTTCAGCCATAGTATTGCCAAAGGGCTGAAGCTTTATTCCAAAATAGGCACAAAGGGACTCGAAAACGGGAAGGGCACAGTGGCGTTTATCCTCAGATTTAATGAGCTGTTTGATGCCCTCAATCGAAGAATCCCAAAGAAAAGTATGAGTGTGGAAGCAGAAACTTGAGGGTTCTAGCTTCATCGTTGCACTGGCTCAACAAGTGGGAAAAGGAGGTGACTACAGGAGCCATTCCTCCTTCCAACTTTTTGACGGTCCAAAGTACAGAGGGCCTTCGTGTGACTATTTTCTCAACACTTGGACTGTCCAGGTTCCTCTTGAAGGAGTGCAACTTTAGGTACGTTCTCTCTGAGAAGTTCAACCAAGATGTCCTTGAGCGTTTCTTTGGAATCATCCGACAGGCAGGAGGCCAGAACGATCACGCTTCAATACCAACGTTTTTACAGTTATACAACATGTTGTCGGTGTATAGCTTGATAAAGCCTCCAAACTTTGGTAACTGCGAAGTTGAAGCCTCCGAAAGCCCACCTGTGCTCACATTGAGTGACTTGAAGCTCGTGTTTATGAAAGGTGACAAGGCAGAAACATTACTGCAGCAGTTAAAGAATAAACTAGATGGTCTTGTTTCTGCTGACATTGATTGCGAAGATGTTTTCGACCATGCATACGGAATGGCTGAGGCTGTCGACGGCATCATATATATAGGCACGACTTCGGAAAAAACACATCTGCGTCCTCGCGTACCTTCAGGATTCACTGAGAGCTCCACTATAGGGGGGTATGGGGCAAAAGCCGCCGAAGCAGCTGCACCTTGCAGTCACGTGGTAAAAAACTCTGAAGCGCAGGTTAAAAATCACGTGATAGAAAACTCCCCACGTGGTTAAACTGGATTTTGACATCCTTTTACTACGTGCCCCAGGTGGTGGTAAAACAGTCATGTGCCGTCTTTTATTCCAACTTGAGGTAGTAATTTTAAACGCGAGAGAGTTTTCAGAGGTCATGAGCCGCAAAAACCCCAAACTCGGATAGTTTTTGCTTACAGTGTAGTACCAACGAGTCGGCGATGTAGCGAGTGGCGTTGTCGGTAGCGCTGCGAGAGGTAGTAGCGGCAAGCGTTGGGGAAGAACGGACGAGGCTTCCGCCTTGGGTGCGAGCACAGGCGAGAAGGAGACGTCAAGGCGCACTGCGAGGGAGCGTGACGTTAACGCGCAGCTGCGGCGTGACCTACTTGGCACTGCTCGAACACCTGTGGAGAGGAGCGTGTTGCGGCGCGTTCACACAGATTCACGTATTTACGGTGTTATACAGTGAAGAACTGCTTCGCATCTGTTATGCGACCGCTTGCGTCGGCTTCTGCTTTGTCGAGCGTCGGTGCTGCAGATGCTGCATAATACAGGTGCATCATGCATAAGGAAGGTGGCAAAAACGCCCGAATCGCCAACTGCTCTCCACGCCTGCATTCCTGCGTCATCGCAGTTGGCTTGAGTCACACGTGACACAGCGCTGATTAGGAGGCGTCCAATAGCGGATTCCAAGCCCCCTCGTTCGACCGTGGCTGCACTGTGGCCGTGCTCCTGATAGAGATAAGCCGGTATCTTGCGTCGGCGGCCGAATTTCAGGCTGCAACCAGCCCGCAAGAAAAAATGGCTTTGCTCTGCGAAATGTGCATAATGGGACGCTAGAATTCATCTAGCAAAATATGCATACGACATCATTTTGCCTTGCAAACTGGGTGCTTTGAAGAAGCAAAACTGTACGACGCGGTTGTCTAGTGGCTAAGGAACTCGGCTGCTGAACCACAGGTCGCAAGATTGAATCCCGGCTTCAGCGGCTGCAATTTCGATGCAGGCGAAAATGTTGTAGGCCCAAGTGCTTGTATGTTTGGGTGCACGTTAAAGAACTCAAGGTGACATAAATTTACGGAGCCCTAAACTACGGCGTTTCTCATAATTGTATGGTGGATATCCGACGTTACACCTCACAAACCAATCATTAAACAAGCAAAGCGATAAGTTTATTGGGTGTTATCAACTAAAGGCCCGATACGAGACGGCCTATGGCGGGTGGTAGCAAACAACCCCCGTAAATGCTTTTACCATTGAGAAGAATTCATTTCGCGCTCTCGTGTTGTGCAAGCCACGTTAGAAGCCATATTACAAGTATAAGAAAGATACTTACATTGTGCGCCTACTAAAAACCACAAAAAAGTATAATAGCGAACCCGTCTACTTATCAAATTGTCTTCGAAGCTATTTGGCTGTCCTCAGTATGAAGCGCAAATGTAAGCTCAAATAGACATGTAGGGTCAAGATTGTCCAAAACACCATGATAGTCAGCCCGTATATGCTGCTATTGCGTAATAAAAATGTACTTAATTGACCACTGTGATTGCAGCATGAGATTTTCTCGATATAAATGTTTGAAGAAAGGATTCCTGCATGTGGCCTGCGCATCCACGAGCAGTGCGCCTGATTTTCAGAATCCACATAACCAAAGCGCCTCTTCAAACCCCGTTCAGCGGTTAGAAACGTTACTATTGTCTGATGACTCGAAGTCCGAAAATAGTTTAGGCCTCTCCATAAGTTCGAAAATGAGTGTGACTACTCGATAGTCATTTGCGAGACATTAACTCTTCATGAATGAGGAGTCAAGTGAGAAACCAATGGTCCTGCATGATGGGCGTCGTGTAGCGTTGTTCTGAAACAAGGATATGTCGATTCGATGATGGTGATGTTGATTCCCGGGAAATCGGAGCAACCCACCATGGCGGATCGCCACGAAGCATGATACAGTAAAGTTGTGAAACAAAAAGAAAGAAATAAAAAAGGAGACAGAAAAGGAGAAAAAAATTGGGGGACCTTTAATCTTCGTCTTTAAGAGTTGAACGTGATAGCGAAATCCGGCTGCTAGTGCACCTGTCTACCGCTAAGTGCTTACTTATTCATATGTTTTCTTACATCCACACACACGCACACAAACACGCTCGCAGTACATTGAATCAGCGAGCGCTATTATTGCCGAATAGGCTCTTTTTAGGAGCGAAGCTCCTTAAGGCGTGGGCTGGGCGTCCCCTTTATGTAGCCACCTCTCGTTCAGTTCTAAGTATTACGCTAGCCACCGCCCGATCTAAAGGGTACAGCCATATCCATCCATCCATCCATCCGTCCGTCCGTCCGTCCGTCCGTCCGTCCGTCCAAAAGATGCAAGATATTATAAACTAGACGGCGGTACGTGTAGTTGATTATGAAAGATGCGAGGTGTTATAAAATAGGAATGATGCCACATATGGCGCGTGTCATCTTTCGATATAGTGCGGCGACGTACGCTAGGGGGAGCGTTGCAATAAAATCGAGTGGGCAAAATGTACGGAGGATTCATGGTTTACCAGGTTTACCTCCGGAGCTTCGCCCACTCATCATCATTCACTTCGTGGATATGGCGGCATTTTTTTGCCTTGACACCTGTCGAAAAAAATGCGTTAAAGGGGCCCTGAAACACTTTTTCAATTAACCATAGAATGAATATACTAGAAGAGCAGCTTGCCTCACAAATGGAACACCGCAAAAATTTTCAGAATCAGTCCAGTGCGAGTGGAGTTACAAAGGTTTGTCACATGCTGCAATTGCACTATCTCTTCTCTCATTCCGACGAAAGCGCTAAAAGCTAAGCAGGGAAGGGTGGGAGGAGAAAGAAACTACCGTTCCTGGTGACATTAAGCAATTTTTTTTTCTTCGAATGTGCGGCTTTTTTTTTCAGGACAATCACGCGCGCACACGCGTGGACAAGAGGCGGCTTCCCGCGGCTATCTCGATAACTCTATTTTTTCGGTCACAGACGTACAAACGATTTATCGCTCACAACCAATAAGACCAACACTGGCAGCGGGTTTTCTGCAACACGAACTCTTTAACGCTATTGCGCTAACAGAGATACCTACCAAATACAAGAAGAACTATAAAGAAAAGGGGCGGCTTCAACTCTTACGTTGGCCTTTTTCACAAGAAAGAATTACAGGAGAAGTGAGGCATGTAAAAGTTAAAAAGGTGGCTGACCAACTTGCCTATTCTTAAACTTTCCTTCATCGAAAAACACCAGTTTTCAAAACCATTTCGGACAAATACGCTATAAACTTGAGAATTTCGGCTTGGAGGCACAATAATATAGGTAAAAATATTTAGCAGTTTCCACGTTCGTACCTTGGGAAACGACGTATGCGAAACATGTGGAGAAAAAGTGACCGTTCTTAGCAAACTTCGGTGCCTTTGAGAGTATCTATCTATCTATCTATCTATCTATCTATCTATCTATCTATCTATCTATCTATCTATCTATCTATCTATCTATCTATCTATCTATCTATCTATCTATCTATCTATCTATCTATCTATCTATCTATCTATCTATCTATCTATCTATCTATCTATCTATCTATCTATCTATCTATCTATCTGTCTGTCTGTCTGTCTGTCTGTCTGTCTGTCTGTCTGTCTGTCTGTCTGTCTGTCTGTCTGTCTGTCTGTCTATCTATCTATCTATCTATCTATCTATCTATCTATCTATCTATCTATCTATCTATCTATCTATCTGTCTATCTGTCTGTCTGTCTGTCTGTCTGTCTGTCTGTCTGTCTGTCTGTCTGTCTGTCTGTCTGTCTGTCTGTCTGTCTGTCTGTCTGTCTGTCTGTCTGTCTGTCTGTCTGTCTGTCTGTCTGTCTGTCTGTCTGTCTGTCTACGACGTTTAGATCACCTGGCCGTTTCGATAGTGGTACCGATACCAAACTTGGTATGGCATAACGTGACTGTATGAAGAACAGGTTTGACTAGTCATAACATGAAAACCATGACATTAATGTCATGAATGTCATGATTTACACTTTACAGCTCTTACGGTGTTTTCGTTCACATGGCATGTTGCAGAACTGGTATGGTATGACATGATTGCGGGGTGAACACAAGCGACAGGCTGTAACATGAAAATCATGACATGCACGTCATGTAACGACATGATTATATGCCACGCTCACCATGCTCTCGCGGCCATTTCGTTGGCGTCACAAATACCAAATGTGGCATTACGTGAATGGGAGACAAAGGTATGTGACTGTTGCAACCATGATAAACATGAGATGCGTGCCATGCAACAGCATGACTACATGCTACGCTCGTGATTCACTCGCAGCCTTTTCGCTAGCTTCACATGTACTAAACTTGGTATTACGTGACGTGAAACGACGACACAGGTAAATGACACATCCAAATATGATAATCACGACATGCGTGTCATGTAACAACGTGACTACATTCCACACTTATGATGCGCTCGCAGCCGTTTCGCTAGATTCACATATGCTAAATTTGGTATTATGTGACGCGAATGGAAGAAGGCATGTGACTGGTGCAAACATGATAATCATGAGATGCGTGTCATGTAAAAACATGACTACATGCCACAGTCAAGGCGCTAAAACACTTCGACGTGACGCGGTGCGCGTGCTCACCGGCGTTCATTTCGTCACGTCACGCCAGCGTTGCCACACCAGGCGCCGGTCCTGCCGTAAACTCGCAGGCGCACATCACGCTGTGTTGTGTTGACGCATGCGAGTTTCAGCGCGTCCGGCGTCCCTCTGTTACGAAAAGAAGGCGACGCAGTATTGTCTGGACAATGCATCGGTGCGAAGTGCAGCGTGTCGCATTTCACGCCGTTTGCCGTCGGGCCGCGCTGACGGACGCAGGTTGCGCATGGCGTCAGACTATGGAGTGCTCGCGTTTTGCTAACGTTGCGTCGCTGTACCCAGCGTGCGGCGTGCGTCAACACTACATTGGAGTATATTGGGTCCTTCATGATGCGCTCGCTGCCGTTTTGCTAGCTCCACATATGAGAAATTTGGTGTTACGTGACGTCAATGGATGACGAAAAATATGACTGATGCAAGCATGACAATCCTGACACACGTAAAATGTAAGAACATGACAATATACCACGCTCATAGCATGTTCGCGGCTGTTTCGCTAGACTCACAGTTACTAAATTTGGTATTACGTGACATGAATGGATGACGAAGGTAAACGACACATCCGAACATGATAATCACGACACGGAAGTCACGTACGGCATCATTTACCGTCACCTCGCAACTTCCCTACTAAAACGTTCCGTAAGATGCGGAGACCTCACATACGGAATTATTGGAATATGGAAGACGTATGATGCGGACTCCGCATAAGACGTATGTTGCGGACTCCGCATAAGACGTATGATGCGGACTCCGCATCTTATGGAAAGACGTATCATGCGGAAATTTCTGAAATGTGTGCATGTTACGTCTGAATCTAGTGCAAAGCAATATAATGTGTAAATTGAATAGACGTCCACATCTTGAGTACATGCAATACTGTGTACAAATCACAATATTTCTTAAATGTGCATGATGAGGGATTGAATCATCGGCATCTTACTAATTGTCGTGATGCGGAAGCAAAATCACCTTTTAAATAAAATACATTACAAAACTACTAAACATGCTAGCGATCATAAATGGTGGTTACATTGCAACACATTAATGCAGTGTTCTATGCAAGACTTAAAGAACTTATAAAGTTATTATTATCAATAGAGAAGCATTAATATACACATCAGCCCTGCTACAATCAATACGTTTTTTTATTTGTCTGTATGCTCCAGCTGTGAATAGTGACATTGCAGTGATGATCGCTCACAAATGAGGTGACTGCACCGCAATTTCACGAGCTCCACCTAAGCCACAGGATGGTGGCACAATGTAACAGCAATTTTAGAACGAAATGTTTAAACATAAATAATAATCATAGCACTGTGAAAGTGTGGCGCTGTGTTTATCTCATGAATGCCTTGTGGAGATCGGCGAAATGCTGCTTGAGGCTCCGGCACCACTGTAAATTTCGAAGGTCACTGCGATAGAACTTATGTGTCCTTCATAGGCACCTGGAAATGAAAATAATTGGCACAAATAATGTCAGAGACACATGTTAGCACAATAGTTTACATGCACAAGAAATATAACACACAGAATGAAACTGAAAATTTAAGGCACACAATCCTTCATGTTATGCATATGTGAATAATAGAAGGATCGAATGAGTGTATAAATTATTTCTGCCACATCAAAAAAAACAGCATGCTTATCACAGTGAAAATAACTAGGTTGTCACGATTTTCAATGGTAGAGATAATCGATTATTATGTCCTTATGAAATTATGATTTAAACGCTTCCTGCACAGTAAAACTTGAGGAACTGCAAGTGAAAGCTCTCAATGTTCATTTAATAGTGTGTGCATGTACATCTGCTGCCTTTA
The DNA here is from genome assembly GCF_043290135.1 of Rhipicephalus microplus. Lineage (NCBI taxonomy): Eukaryota > Metazoa > Arthropoda > Arachnida > Ixodida > Ixodidae > Rhipicephalus > Rhipicephalus microplus. The sequence goes on from NC_134701.1 coordinate 127,295,703, forward strand.
TACTATACAGTTTGTGCACAAAATTGGCATCTTGAACAATTTTGAGAGTTAAACCTATGCAACTTATGAAGGTTAAAATCACCAAGAAAGCAAGCAGGACCAGGCAGGTGCCATTAAAAATCTGTGCAAGCCAGATAACTATAACCGAACTGCACACATATAGGGGAGCAAGAGTAACAGAAATTCGGCTGCTGACCCGCATGTCGCGGTATCAAACCCCGGCTCCATTTCCGATGGAGGCACAAATGCTGTAGGCACCTGTGCTCAGATTTGGGTGTACGTTAAAGAACCCCAAGTGGTCGAAGTTTCCAGTGCCCTCCACTACAGCGTCTCTCATAATCATAAAGTGGTTTTCGGACGTGAAACCCCACATATAAACCAAGAATAACAGAAATAAACTGCCAACAGAAAAGTTGGGTGCATGTGCTATCTGTAAGTGCTTACACCTTACTACTTACAGCATGCTCATTCCATTTTAAATACCGATATTGAAAATAACTGCTCTATTAGGAATGTAAAAGGTAAGGTAGAACTGAACGACTCTACAAAAAGTGACCCTATTATGACATCACGTTTTCTTATAACAAAATTGAGTAAGACTCTCAAATATCATTATGCAAGGAAAAAATCTTCAAAAGAACAATCAAGTTTGAAGTCATAATTATTTATATGGCTACTATAACTATAACCAAGAAATCGACCTCAACATGGCTAATGTTAGTTTTTAAGGCCTATGTTCACTAGACAATGAACTATACCACAAAAAGCACAGCGTTCAGGCAAAGCACCGCACAAAAAAACAAAGTAGTCCTTTTTGTTATTACCTACAATGCCTTTAAAATGGTATTTTTACCTCTACTTTCCGCTTTTTATCTAAGCAACTGGTGTGAAACAAGTTAGCTGAAAATGCACTGTGCCTCCAAAACCTGTTGGTTGAATCTGAATTTTTATAAAATGGTGAAGCTTGCACTACATTAGGCTCCACAAGCCTTGGAACAGTGAGACTACATGACTCTTAAGACTACTTTAGTTACTTGTGTTTTGTTTCTGGGCCTAAGCATAAAGACAAGGGCTTAACTGAATTGCTGCTAACAAACAAATGCTTTCGAAATTGCCCGAGCGTCAAAGGATGCTCAGTCATTTGTTGTTTTTTGCACTGGGCTATTCTACACCAAACATACAAACCATAATGCCTGGCGACCATCACAGATGTATAGTTTAAAAAATGATGGTAATTTACTCTTCTGAAAATAGTTATTTGCAGAAATGTTTTGAAGAGAAAAAAGTAGTGGTCACGTGGGTACCTTCAGAATTTCGCAGAATGTCGTGCGGGTGTTATTTGTGAGAAAAATTTCAAAGTACCGCTTTTTCTTGCCATATCAAATTTGATCTACATATTAAGTAAAGATGCTTCTTAACGTATTTGAAGTCCAGTAACATTAGTGCAATTTTTCTGCTACATAGGCTTTGAAGACTTCAGCCAAACTGTTTATCGTTTGCATTTCTTGTATGGCAATACTGCATTTTGTATGAATATTTGAGCCACAAATACTCACTGCACAGAAGGTATATTTTACGAAAAAAATAATGTTAGATCCAGATTACAAACATCACTATGTAATCGTTTTTGTCCACATTGAGATGCAATTTGAGCTGTGTGTTTGTCTAATTGAAAAAACTTTTATATGTAAGTTGAAAGCAAATAAACAGTTCTTGTTACATGGCAAGTGTTATCATTACAATTTTTGTTTAAATGAGGAAAATGATTTTTGAAGTCTCCTGTTGAGGGCCATGGGGAACTTCGGAACGGAAGCTGTCGTACATCAAATGCAGAAAACAGCCATCATAAGAAAACTTGAAAAATTCATTTCTACTTTAAGACAAAGTGTAATCATATAACTTGCCATATAAAGAGAACTGCTTCCTTGCTTTTGATGTGGCGAAAAAATTGCACTAATATTACTGAGCTTCATGCACTACACACAATCACCTTTACTTAATACCAAGACCGAATTTGGTGGAGAAGAGGCAGTATTTTTGAAACACTTTACTTTTTACAAACAACACCCAGACGACATCCTGGGAAGTCCAGAAGGCACCAACGAGGCCTAATATTTTGTTCTCTGCGATATACTTTAGCATTTTGCTGTTTTCAGAAAAATACAGTAAACGAGCACAATATATTTTTTTTTCAAAACACATTTAGGACGGTTGGCAAAATGGCTGGGATGTTTAATGCGTAATTGCCTCACTGCCAGCATTTATTCTTCCGAAGCTCAAGCTATCACCTCTCTGTTACTGCCTCCCTCACATACAATGCCTGCATAGGAAAGAAAAAGAAAGGCAGGTCCGACAAAGTTCACAAGGCAAGATATTTTCATGTTGGATAAATTCATTACCATAAACAGCAGCAAAATAACATTCATTTTGAGTAGTCCAAGACACAAGCTATATACCAGCATACTAAGAGCCAAGCACAAACTTTTCAATTGAACATGTGTGGTGATAGGCAGGAAGCACTTATTCCAAGACTGATCAGTCTGTAATTAACTAAATGAAGTACAATGCACTGTTCAATCCAACACCACATAGGCATCTTTGCTATAGCAAAGCCATGTGTCATTGATTCATGCACTAGATGGGACAATGCAAATGTAACAAAAAAGGTGAAAAAAGAAAACAAGGGAAAAAAAAGAAGAAAAGGGGGGATGCAAAGTAGGAGCAGTGTAGCACTACTACTACTTTGCATTCCCCTTTTCTTTCTTCTTTTTTCTTCTTTTCTATCATTTATCTTTTTTTTTGCTTCCCTTACCCCCAACCTCCGACAGGAGAACACTTTGTATCAGCGCAAACTAACTTGAAAAGAAACAAGGGCTGCACTCTTCTGCGTTATAGGTTTTTTTTTTTAGACAAACATTTCCAACAGGTACACACGGCTTTACCAAAAGATGATGTCATTACTGACCCCAATTAAACTAACACGCCAAGGATGACAAGGTGACTGCTAAAAAATAGGTCCTCCTATCGCAACATCGGCCAGCCTGTCTGAAGCACTTCTACTGTTCACCCTGATTACCCCACTAGATGTTTCCATCTGTCGACTCACATCTTCATTTTGGATAACACTAAGACGAGCTTACATTGATAAATTCGCATGAAAGTTTAGTGATGTATCATGTATCAGATTAAGCAACTCTGTTAAAAAATTATCGATAGCTTGCTTCCAGGCTTTTTATACTGTAGCCTGAAACTTCGTAATGTCTTCTATGCACATGAACCAGATTGACAACGTAATGCACAACATGCTTAAGAATACTTCGAGGAACAAGATACCGACAAAACGACCAGCCACCCAAAATTTTCGCTGTACATGTTTATAAAACGTTCATGTACCCCAAACGAGGTGCTTCTGATACAAGCCGAAGAAACCTACAAGTAGGGCCTTGGAGTCTTCTGGAAGAAGACGTGTTGCATTTTTTCTGTAGAGGGCTTTAGACCCCCAAGTGAGGAACAAAACGCCTGTATATTGAAGAATGTTGGCAGCTATCAGTTATAGAAAAACAAATGCAGCTAATCTTCCCCGACACATCTGTACATTTAGAGAGGTGACGTAGCTTCTGTGATTGTGGCAGTAACTCCACCAGGACCAGTGCGAAAATTGGCACTACTTGGCTAGACAAATGTCCAAACATGCCTGCCCAACTCCCTCTAGCCATCCTGGCTGAATCTGACACATGATTTCTTAACTGCTGGCTGGACAAAAACAAAACCACTGAAGCACTCACAATACACAGCGTGAAGTTCCTCTGGAGTGGTCAACTTCGTCTTCTGCGATGAAAGGGCAGCACAGTGCACTGATAAGGCACTCCTTGCAATGGTTTTCATTGCCACACAGTGACCTTGCTGTTCCTGTCGAAGAGAGCTTCGGGAGCTTGGAGGGTGCTTGCTCTTTTCTGGGGGCTGCTGCCGCTCCTCGTTTTCTGCTCAAGGTCAACATGCATAAAGTTGTAGACGAGGCTTTAAGAGTTGTATATAATGATATAGAAATTTTCGCTGAACACACATTTCCTCGTGGCACACTGAGGAATTTCTTATAAAACCCAAGGCCTCGCATATGCAAACATTTACAATCGATCCGAAGATGCACTCGACTCTAAAGAAGCAAGTTTGTTATGTAGTGTATATAAAGAAAGGTCATTCAGCACAACCACAACTACAGTTGCACACGAAAACGACATTTTACACGATCCTGTTTATTTACATGGTCCATTTTATTTTATTTACACGGTCCATTTTACACGGTCCTGTTTTACACGATCTGGTCGGCATGAACTCTTGAACCGGGCACCATATAGGTTGAAAGACACACACACACTTTGGGACAAACCTAGTTTCCCGTGGAGGATCCTCTTGCACTATAACAACACATCTCAATCTAGTTAGTTGGTCAAAACGAGGTGAAAACAGCTCGCACTTGAAAAGCACGGGCAGAAGGAAACGCCTGCACCCTGTGCTTTCTGTACATTCTCGTTGAGGGTGCAGTTTTCACCTTATCCTTATGCAATTTCGCATTTATAACATTGTTCGCTGCATAATCTTTGTGGCGGTAAAGTCTGTGATAGCGTCATGTGTATCCCATGTAATTTATAAAAATAGAATACAAGATAGCTTGATTAAAAAATAACAAAGTGCATCCAGCGCCATGTCCTGTAGCCATTCTTTAGGAAAGTGGCAGAATGATTTATTCTTCAAAACATATCTTACTTGTAACCACTACAAGAGCTAACTCGTACACTGGCACATTCTGTTTGCCTCTTCAGATTTTAAGGTACCTTTTTTACACCGGAAAATCTTCAAGAAGAATAGAAGTGTTGTAATTGTGAAGAAAGAAAAGTAGAAGGAAAAAAAGATATTGATTGATTTGTGGGGTTTAACGTCCCAAAACCACCATATGATTATGAGAGACACCGTAGTGGAGGGCTCCGGATATTTTGACCACCTGGGGTTCTTTAACGTGCACCCAAATCTGAGTACACGGGCTTACAACATTTCCGCCTCCATCGGAAATGCAGCCGCCACAGCCGGGATTCAAATCCGCGACCTGCGGGTCAGCAGCCGAGTACCTTAGCCACTAGACCACCGTGGCGGGGCAGGAAAAAAAAAAAGATAACCTGCCCTGTACAGGGACTGAGCCTGCGAACTTCGAATAACATGTCCGATGTTCTATCAACTGAGCTACCATGGCGGCTATCCCTCTTCCATTTTGTACGGTATATATGTGCATTTATACATGGAAGAGTCAATCAGCGCTGCCTGTTACCATTATGGCGAGTGTGGGACACCTTTTTTTTTGCCTACTGGCGATTGCATTACGATTGCAACTACGTTACGATTACTTCCAATATCCCTATACTTCTTTGGCAGCATTATGCATCTGTCCGTTCTCAGAAAATCTGCTAGTCACTGGAGGAGGCAATAGTTCGCCCTCCCACCTAAATGCATGTACTTGAACACATGCACAACTGATCAAAAAAAAAAGTCACACACCGCTAAGATTACTGAGATTCACTGTTTAAGATTCATGGGGTAAAGGAAAGAACTATAAATTTAAGGGTTTGTTGTCTTTGTTGAACACAATATAATGAGAACTAGCAGAAAATGATGCCAAACAAACTATAGGGAATGTTATCAAAAGTAACTTTAACAAAATTATGAAAAGAAAAGTGAACAAAAACGTAACTTGGCAACGTTTTTTGACAATTGAATTGACATTACTTTTTATAACATCCCTTTATTTTACTGGGTAATGTTGTCGGGTAATTCTCATCATTAGAGTGGTGAGTAGGCTGACAAAGAAAGTATATGGCATTGATACTTCTTTTGAACACCTAAAAGTTTGAGGAACCTAAAAGAGTGGAAGCTACTTAGAGTAGACCAGAATATTTAGTTGGAGCGAAAAAAAAACGTACACACATTTTTACCAGGCTTTTTAACCTATTTTGAGACATAAAAGTGTATGCTGCCAGTAATGTTAAGTACCATTATTTTTGTCACACTATGCAATGTAGCAGGTGTAGTTAGAGTGGTGATAGTGAAGGATTAATCAAGCACGCCACCAACTGCGTTCACATCAATGGTCGCGTATTTTAAAAATAAACCTGCTGTATAGTAAAAAAAATTTTAGACCATTTATGATTTTATCCAAATCAAGGTGAACCGACTGGGTAAGCAAACCATTTGCATAAAATCAAAAGGCATAAAGTGATTCATGTATTAAAACTATGTGAACAATTTCAGCAATGCAGGGCAAAGTGACAACAGTTCTATTAAAAACCCCTCTCATTATAACATGGATCAAAAGCACCACACCAGAATATTTTATAGTGCATGTAATATCGAGACTACTAGACTGTCTATTGACCTTTTAGAAGAAGGGTATCTCCTTCACATTCAAGGGGCAACCACTGAGCCTTTTCCTGAGCTTTTCTGTGAATATTTCCTGAATTTCAGATATCATTAGGATTGATTTAGAGTAAACAGATAATTCTTACGCATTGAAACCTAGTTCTGTATGTAACTGCAATTATGGGTGCCAAACCATCTCCAATTAATTTTTAACATTTAACTTATTTTTTAACTGCAGCAGCACAACTAGCTATGGGTGCCCAAAAAGTAGCTAGAAACAATACCTTTACATCTTTGAGCCTTTTGGAAGTGTTCAGCTTCTCAGTGCTCACCTTACAACATTTTTTTTAAATATGTGTTTGTATGCCCACTGCTCTTGCTCCTTGTACAGTGAGGAGGAGCACATGGCAAGAAGAGACAAGAAGCATAGCGAAAAAAAGCGAAATAAGCGAGGACCTCTTTTGTATCGTACAATGTGTGTAACATTACTATTGCGACAACATATAGACAAATTATCACGGCTATGTATCCATTGTAGAGTCATACACAGCTGCAACACCACGACTAAATTTCAACCTTGTGTTGGTTTAGGATCCCTTTATAGTGGCAAGCTAATGATATCTGCATTTGTTTGGCACATACTAAGATGCAGTGAAATGTGATATGGTAATCTCATTTAGAATGCAGGTCATGTGGCCTCCTTGTATATGTGGCCACAAGTAATTCTGGTTGCAAAGCAATATGGCAGAGCCTAAACAGACGTCACCGACCACTCCAATCTGAACTTGCCTTTGCTACTTGCCCATTATCATCTCAGCAAAAAATGAATAATTGAATCTGCTACAGATAAGTGCTAGCTTATGCTAAGGACCAAGTATGAAGGGTGTTTTGTCATTATTGAGATCAGTTATTCGTTCAAGAACACTTGCTGTCAAACACAAATACATTGCTGTCGAAGCATCAAGACTCAAATATAAAGCAAAAAGAAGTGTCTCTTTAAAAATTACAGGCCACAAGGCAAGATAAATATTTGATATACTTGGGATGCAAGGTACGCACAAGAGGTGGTGCCATATTATACTTTTCCTTGTGTTGAAACCTGCTTGCTTTACTCACCCAACACATCTGTAAAGATGCCGTGAAAACACCAAGAAGCTGATGCAGCAAGGTTGAACACATGTCCAGGGATTCCACCATTCCTAAGCAGCCCTACAGCCTCCACAGTCCTGCAACCATTTGTGAGATAAATATAGTTCTACCCAAAGTTCTTGGTTTACAGACACACATGCAAGACACATAACCACTCTATAGGAAGTTTGCATGATAATGCGCTGGGTAGCAAAACGGATGCCAATATCAAGTATCCCGGCCTGCCGCTTCTTTCTTTCCGTTCTTAATTAATCAATCCATGGTTATTAAATGTTCCCCCAATGTGAAGTGTACTGGCAGTCTGGTGAAGAATTGCAATGTATTTAGAACACAGTCCAATTCATGGCAAGTAAGCATGCAATAGCGTTTTGTCAGCTCTTCGAGAAAAGAGCATGAAGTTTAGCTAAAACCCATGTTTTTTATAAACACCATTTATTTTGATATAAAAGTTGTGAGCATTATGTAAAGGAACACGGATTCATGTTTAATCAATGATTTCTTATAAGGTACGGATATGAATGCAACTAACTGAATATGAAACGATAAATTTTGCTCGAGAATTTAGAGTTATGAACACTATCGCACTTGCCTGCTGCATCTTGTCCAAAACAGCGGCAAGATAGGCTAGTTTGTGTAGGTGAGTAGTAATGAGCAGTGCAAAGTAACAACAAGAAACACCAGTAACAACAGTATGGCGCAAGCACAGACTGCCAACTGTATAATTGATTACACAAAAGATCGCCTGAATATCAGTCAGACAACTTGTGCAAATGAAGGTCCAGTTGGGCATGAACAAGTTACGAAATCAACAATGCCTGCTTTCACTAACAGGACCCTCATTCACATAAAGTATGCAGCGATAGGCCCCTACCGAGGTAAGTCACAGCATGATGTCACTGGCACATGTAAAAGGTGTGGCTGGAAAAACACTCCCGCTGGTGGCTCAGCCCGGTTCAGTCGTGCGGTGTTTGGGGCAAGTTTTAATTTTTCAAAGCTTACACTTCACGTTACAATGTCGACATTAGCTGTAGTATGTGTCAGCAAACATCCAGCTGTGTGGTAAACTGTGTGGTAAAATATTTGCCACGCTGTCTGTTTATCTTGAAGAAGTGAACACACGTGGTGGCCTGTGCGAGCAACAGCGGCATAGTCTTCAAAAATGTGCACTGTTGATTGCGGCATGTAGTGTGCATTGAAAGGTATTAAGAATATCGTTTCAACTGAGAATACTGAGTGTGGTGTTTGCAGTGTCAATAACAATGTGTCTTGTTTGCGAAGACTAGCACTCATGGCAGGGACCGGTCGATGAAAATACTTGATTCGACATTTTAGTCAAGGTAAATATGCACTTGACGCGACCATATGCGAGTGGGTACATCTCGGTGTTTGCGCTGTGTGCAGAAAAAAATTGCAAGGTCACCGGGCTGGAAGATACCATTTGCTGAAGCTGCATGTATGAATCGCCCCGACGAGTACGCAAGCTCAATAAAGGTATAACTCGTTTTATCAAAGGCCTCATATTTCTTCATGTAATAAGCAGAGATTCTTGTTTCACATATACTCAGTACCTTTACCGCTCGATATTTATGAAGTGACAATGCAAACAACAAGTTTGTGTGTTAGGTCCTAAGGGAGCAATGTAAATATGCAAATAAGTTGTAGGTGTCAGATGCAGCGATGTAACTGCACAAAAGATTACGTATATATTAGGCTACAGGTTTAGAATCGCATACATCTCAGTGGTCTATCAGGAACGTCACAAACAACTTCCTTGCCAACCAGCCCTTGCACAGAGGGAGGGAATGGCTGGCACGGTGCTCGAAGTGACGTCACACTATTTGCAAACATAGAGAGGTTTCTTACTTAGGCAACATTTTGCACAATATATTTTTTAGATGCAAGACTGTACTCATCCACATTGATCATACTGATGTCTTTTGTTGTTACTTTGTGTTGTGAGTTACTAGGCATTTAGTCACCATGATCATTAAAAGCTAATTTCAGTGTTCTCTCTCATATTGCTGACAACTTTGTTGTTGCATAAATTGGGCAAAAAAGCAACACAGAAAGGCTGTCACAATAAATACACCAACATGGGTATTCTCCTGCAAACAAAAGTCGGCACTGGTCCTGTCATTACCCGTCTTCCTTCTCTCTTTGCCCTATTTGTGCTGAAACAGCCAAACACCTGATGAGTTAGATGAGAAATATTAACGCATCAAAATTTTAAGTGCTTGCATCAGCAACTACACAACAGCGTGATAACCGCACCCCTGCCACACAGCAGCGAAACATACTTTGAACATGCTGGCAGTGTATTATTTTATAAAAAGCAACTCTGCCAGATTACGAAATCTCGCATTGTGCATGCAAGTTTTCTTCAAAGTCAGGCGTACAATGTAGGTGCTGGCCGGTACATTATTAGTTACAAGCAAAGGCATCTTGCAGGTACACATGCAGATTGCACGAACACCTCTCTCTCTCTCTACACTAGGCACACACATTATATCTTTCAACAAGCACACGCCACTGTTTAGGGGCATAATAACGCTCTACCGTGAACGTATGCTAATCAACCCACTTAGGCGGTTGGCTAGGTGAATCGAGCCAAGTTACAAATTGTATCGCCCGCGAACGTAAACAAAATGCTGCTTTGCATCAAATGGCACTGCAGGCTTCGTTTAATCAACAACGTAGCAAGCGCCGTGTGCGTCTTCCTCACTACATTGCACATATGAAAAAATCGATCACCATACACATGCATGTTGCCGCAGTTGTCTCGAATTAGCTCCAGTAAGGCCGCGCCGATGCGCCATGGCTCTCCTGGCGTTAGCGTTGTCAAAGCAAATCGGCAACCGCACTCGCAAAGGCGCGTAAGGTTGCCGTTTCACGACGCCTCGTTCGAGTGCAGCAACACACACTTGCACTGAGTGGCATACTTGGTCTACATAAAAACGTGTCCCCCTTACCTTTAGTTTCTTTCACACTGTCCTGAAGGAAGCGACCACAGGCGTCAGCCGTCACCTCGGAGTCCTTCGAGCGCCCGCCCAACCCGCCGATTCCTTGGACGACTCGCACTTGATCCGCACTCGGACAACCGCGGGAATAGGGCGCAATCTTAGCACATCACACGAACGAGGAACGGCGCTTCCTTGCGTAAATTTAACATTTCGTGCTCTCGTGTGTAGCAGCGCGAACACATGAGAGAGCATGCCCACGGAGACAAAGACAAACAACATGTGGCTTTAGCTGTCAATGGATTTGACTTGGATATCTGTGTGAGAAAAATAAAAAAAATCTGTCGCTGCTATAAACTGAAAAAAAAGTATGTTATCTGGCAAAATAACTTTAAAAGTGATAAACGGTTATTCAAAAAACAAGTTACAACTTATGAATATTTTCGCAGGTCTTTGTTTTGTTTTTGTTCTAGCAGACGACAGCCTCCTACTGCTTATACGACGGACGTAGTGCGGTTTCATGTTCGGTGCGTGTCGCCGACGCAAAGCTCTACAGTAGTGATATCAGAGTTATCAATTCTCACTGAATCATAGGATGACTACAAAGCAGTAACAGTTTCACATAGTGCAGTACGCCATCTTTCAACGTATGACATTTCTTTGCTCTGAAGCAAATCGAAGCAAGCCGGCCGGCGCAATCAGCTGATGTCGCCGCTACGCGAGGCATGGTCGTGCGCAATAGCGTCGCGCCCCGCGCTCGATTTGTCATCAAGCGATAGAGCTACTAAGTGGAATACAGCTAGATGCAGGAATTAATGGCGTATCACTCTAATTCCCTGTGGTGGCCGACTCAATCGCAAGAGAGCCCCGGGAAACAACCTTCAACTGCTCAAGCTTGTGTGTGGGTGTAAAAATACTTGTTTTCATCCGCGGCGGGGCAGCAATCTATAGTTGAAAGACATGCGAAAAGCATGTGACGTATATACAATCCCAAAACATATGCACACAACAATAGATACGATCGCATATCGTACATAAATATGCCAACACATAGCGTGTAAAAAGCAAATTTATATTCATAACTTAAACTCACGTGCTACCTTCAGCGTGAATAGCTTAGCAAGCTAACGCACTCAGTTCACGTACGCGAGCACAACTAAGTGGCGCAGGTTCGAGTCCCGCCAAGTTTAATTTTTTTTCAACGTTTTTATTGTACTGCTATCTTTTCTAATGCCTTAAATTCTAAAACAAAATAAAAGCAATATTGCGTTCAAGTACGTATGTGGGACTGTGTTTTTTGCGCAACAGTTATTAGTATTTTTATATTCATTATAATTTTTTTATTTATTTCATAATATAACAAAATTAAGAACTAAGGGGAACAATGGGTCTGCTTGATTGTGAAGGGACTCGAGAAGTGAGAAAACTCAAACCAAAAAATTTATTTGAGAAAAAACTGAGCATTTCACAGCCGGACCAGTTACTTTAAGGGTAGGCCCTAGGTATGCGCGAGACTTGCTATATGACTCATCTCAAGCTGTGGCAGTTGAGGGAAGGCTATCACCGAGAAGCAGTTCCAAAATATATTTTGGTTGATGTTTTTTGATTCCTCCAAAATAAGGGCTGCACAATTGTGATCGAGCCAAACCAAGAATTGCGGGCACGAATTCATCAGACAGAAAATGAATAATGTTGATTGTTTGAAAAATTGCCCTTAATAAAAGGAAGAGTTATGGAGTGCTACGTAGCTTAACTCGCAGTAGGAATTTTATATATACATATAGATAGTTTAAAATGAACAATGTTGCACACACAGACATTGGTTAAATTTCTTTGCAGCACAGTTGAAGCATCTATGTAGAACTGAAGCATCAAGAGAAGCTCATGCGTCCTCCCTTTATTGCGCTTTACATAGCTTGTATGCGTCCATGCAGCCATGATATGATATATTTTAAAGCATTTGTTTAACCTATAATCTTCTTATTCATTAAAGCTGGCCCATAAGTTGTGTCTTATGTAGCACTACAATTGAAGCGTAATCTGCATGGTGGTCTGAAACAATGCTTTTGAAAATCTCAAAACGACCCAGCACTATACACGACCATCCGTGCATCAGTGATAAGCACCATTATGTGTTTGTACATATCAGCTGTGCTCTCATACTTAATTATTTTTCTGACCACTCCCTCTGCCCCTACCTCGTTTCTGTCGTGAAGCTGTGGCAAGTTGTGTATAGCTGTATTTATATTGTAGGAGCACATACTATCAATAAAAATTTATTTTTAGGCTACATGCAATTGGTTTTCATAGATTTTCATTTATTTTGTCTGTGCTCAGGAGAGCTAAGCTCATGATCGATATTTTAAAATTACATTTCTCTTTGCCAATGTTAATGAGAACAGTTTCATTAATATTGACAAGTTCATTCACGTTGAATTTAGTTCTAATTATTATTGTTTCTACCAAAAAACGAGCCCTTGAAGTTATGCTTTTTTTGCTTGATTTGTTTTCGTGTGACAGCATGCAAGTAAAATGACAGTTATTGTCATTCCTTGTGAATGACACATTTTCCGTGTGACAGACTTTAGCACCTGGTCATCTGCAGAAGATGTATCCATTCTGAAAAAGGGCGAACAGCGGTGACTGACAACACATACAAGCCTGCGTTATTCTTTTGTACTATATATGTCAGTGTGCACTCATTTATAACAATACAGAGCTCGAATTTCCTGCTTAAAATGTGACAACAACTGCAGAGTTCCCACATTTTTGCAACAATCCACATGCCTTTCATACACTATTGCACATTTTCGTAAGCACCTTACAAAATCTGTATATTTCCGTAAGACCTTACTTTCTACATTTTCCTTATGAAAGCTTCTGTACACTCCATACACTTTCCTTATCCTTCCATATCTTCCATTATGAACTCTCCGTATGCTCCATAAGTTTCCTTATCTTTCCTTATCCTTCCATATACTCCATAAAAAGCTTTCAATATATGCCATATATTTTCCTTATCTTTCCGTATACTCCATAAAAAGCTTTTCGTATACGCCATACAATTTCCTTATCCTTCCTTATACTCCATAAGAAGCTTTCCGTAAATGCCATACAACTTCCGTATATTTCCATAAAACTCCATATTTTTTCCGTATGTAGCATAAGGAAATGTTACGGAGTCCATATATTTTCCGTAAGATTTCATACGGAACGTTTCAGTAGGGATTGTGCTGATTTTGAAGTGACATATCAACATTTCTCATTCGTGCTTCGCATAGCACCGATTCCCCCTGTACGTGGGATCTGCCAGTCTTTTTATTGAGCTACACGTTATGAAATGACGCCAGATATATCTATAAATGTTACGCTCACAAATAAATGTTCAAGAATGGCAGATGTTTATATAACTAGTTTTCACATGCACAATGATGCCCACAGAAAGTTGAGTATTAGCAAAACCAGAAGCAATATGCTGATATGAAGCGCAGATGCTCTTGAGGATGACAGCTGTGGACACTGCTACACAAATTCACTCCAAAGCACGGCGCCAAACTGCAATTGACGCTAACCCGACGTGATATCTGTATAAAAAATGGCAGCATATCCACGGAGTGAATGATGGGGAGTAAGGCGAAACATTCGTCCGTCCATTCGTTCTTGCTTCCGTCCGTTCTTGCGTACGTCTGTGTAACCGTCCATGCGTCCATCCACCCATCCGTGCGTGCGTCTGTTCGTGCGTCCGTCCCTGCGTTCGTTCATGCATCCGCGGCTGCGTTCGTTCATGCGTCCATCCATGCATCTGTCTGTGTGTCCGTTCGTCCATCTATTCAGCACTCCAAGTACCACCATCTCGCATCTTTTCATCATACATTCTCCATATAGAAGCACCGCCATCCAGCGGACATTTCAAGGACTAAACGGGAGGTGGCACATGCACACTTTCTTACGGCTTGCGCTTCGGGTTTACTTCCCACCTTTAACCACCTCGAGTTCATGGTATATACTAGTTCACTGTATTCATGGCTATGCGGCCCAACGCTCGCTAAACCTTTCTAAAACCAAGGAGGTTACACCCAGCGAGTATAACGTAGCAACCCTTTCTTGTCAGATCGTGCTCAATGTACCTACCAATAGCTGCTAGTGGGGATTGCAGCGTGCGCGTTACCTAAAGGCCGAATGCTCCTGTCTCTCATTCCCCCTTAGCAGCCATTAACATGTGCATTAAGCACTATCTTGTATTGTTCAACAACGCACAGAAGAAATAAATCTCTCACCGGAACCGCCTTGGAGGTCAAAATCGTAAGGACCGCTATTTCGGGTATGTGCCACTGGTGGTTACGTACTACGAGGGACTCACAAGCCACGCCCCTAAAAGAGCACATACGTATGGATGCTTCATGTGGTAGAATGCTTGATTGTCACGCAGAATGCTTGGGTTATATTTCTGCTGGGACTCTGACATTAATTCTTTTCCCATCATCGGGTCAAGGCTGCCAAAGCCATGTTTCCATTAACGCTCACGCGTTAGGATTGCCCATGCGTGTTCGTGTCGTCCCTGGGTAGTTTCAATTACCCATGGCACATACATATACCAGTGGCACATACCCACCCGGGGGTAAGTGCCACTGCCTTGCGGGAAGTGTTGGACGATGTACACAACAGTATTAGAACATTATTCATGTGTTGACCAGCGCCTCTAACTCATCATGTGCCATGTTACCTTTCGAAACTACTTTTGGATCACGCTAAGATAAGCGGTGATCACGAGAGGGCCACATGTAGGCAGATAGATAGATAGATAGATAGATGGATAGGTAGAAAAAAACTGTTTACAGTTCGCAAATACTTCTTCTTAGTTATTGCCTGCCAAACCCTAGAATCGCTCGAGGCGTCACGCCATGTCAATGCGCAACATGAGCGTGATTGAAAGCTACTAACCTACTGCGGAGGGCTTCGCTATAATTCATTACAATCGTCTCTATACCCACAGTGTCAACAAAGCTCTTAAGCGTCGCTGTGATAGGTGACTACTATAACAAAGGACCCACACCTAAATTCTTTCCCCTTCGAGTTGCTTTTGACGAAAATTTTTTAATATAGCTTTTCAAATCTAAGGTGCTTAATTGTGCGTCACTCTAAACCGTTCATTTGTAACTTCTAGTTGTTAGAAGTTTTCACTCGCTCGTAAATAAAAAAATGGCAGCATATCCACGTAGTGAATGATGGAGAGTGGGGCGAAGCATTCGTCCGTCCATGCGTCCGTCTGTGTGACCGTCCATGCGTCTGTTCGTGCGCCCGTCCCTGC